>NC_139354.1:65141799-65741799 GCF_055883805.1 Amblyomma maculatum
GTCTCGAAAAAAAATGATAGTTACGTTCTATCCATCAAGCTATGACTTGCGCGGCCTTACCGATTGGCTTTCGAAAGCCCACGAAATAAAAAAAAGGGCGACCAGGTGATAGGTCAGCAATTTCAGCCCTTAAAACGACTAGTCAAATAACGAAATACGGTTAGCTCTGCTACGCTGTCCCGATCGGGGCTTGAGATTTGCGATGGTGTGGAGAAGTGCGTCAGAAGTGCGTACGGGGGTTAGAAAGGAAACGGGCTGTGCTTTAAACGGAAAATAGTTCTCGTACAGCGTCACAAATGGCGCTTCGTTCTTGAGTAGATCAAACATCTTATTCCTATTAGGTATGTGCTCCCCTCGCCTAATGAAGCAGGAATTTCAAGTCACAGTGTATGGCGCCGTGCTCAAAGCTACAGAACAAACCTCACCACCGCTTCAAAACGGTAAACCCTCTTTGGGGCACTGTTTCAGAGAGAAGTGGACTTCGTTAACTGACGGATCGCTTGGGGCACTGAAACTGCTGCCCTATCACGTGGTTGTTTCTATACTTCGCAGCTTTCTTTGGAGGCCAATACATAAAGTTACGTAAATCGGCCTTGAAGGAACCGACGTAGCTGGACGCTTTCCAAGGAGATCTACAACTACTGAATAGACTATTTCTTCCTCAAGGCACTCGTTAAAGAGTTTGAGAATTGTTAGTATTTTCAATTAACTTCCCCGAACAGAAACTACTTCAGGTTAGGATTCCGGAGTCTGAACAGCGCTCAGTTCATTTCAGGAGTCTAGTGTGCACCATACTTTATTGAACCTTGGATATATTTAGCTGGGCACCCTGTATATATGAGTACATACGAACACGCGTAATATGGGCCCTAAGCGTACCTAGCAATCAAGGAGTGATTCTTCTGTCGCTGTAACTGTCATTCTAAGGCGAAAGCCTTTCTAGGCCCATGGAACGAAATCCTGTTCGCAACAGTTCTGCGCGAGATTGGTGCGCGATTTCTGTTATTTTCCGCGAAATTCCACGAGATTTATTCTTGTCTAGCGTTCCTGCCACCTGCAATGCCACTCTTGAACGCGCGCCAAGAAACTTCATGCGACAGGAGTGAGGGTGTACCGTCCAAAACCACACTTGTCGGATAAATTGTGACAGATGCTGCGTCTTTCCTGAACTGTAACCCGATTATAATTACATGAACTTCGATAAGAGGCAAACGATGAGAGGCACCCCGCCAGGGTGGCGCAGCTACGGCCCAGCAGTGAAGCTGCTGGCGTACGCCGATGATGTTGCGGTTTTCACGGTTAACCAGAAGGGTATAACCGAAGTTGTTGATTCTGTAAAAACCTTTAGCGAAGTAACAGGCAGTAGAGTAAGCTGGTCCAAGTCCCTGGGACTCTGGCACGATAGATGGCAAAGTGCTCCTGATAATTT
This sequence comes from Amblyomma maculatum, assembly GCF_055883805.1. Lineage (NCBI taxonomy): Eukaryota > Metazoa > Arthropoda > Arachnida > Ixodida > Ixodidae > Amblyomma > Amblyomma maculatum. The sequence goes on from NC_139354.1 coordinate 65,143,229, forward strand.
TGCCAACGTGCCCTGGGTGACGACTTCGCCAATGTACCTTGGCCCCGCAGGGGGCACCTGTTAAAGCATGTCTTTGCGTGTTTTGTGCGACACCACGGACCCCGAGCACCCACGCTTAGCCGTGCGTGGCATCGTCGTGTCTGAGGAAAAGGGGATCCTGGTAGTGAACCGATGTCGAGTGTCTGGACCTTTAAGGACCATCGGCGGAGGCAACGCACCACTTTGGCCCACGCTTCCCATAGACGGCACCTCCGGGCTGACCCACCCGGGCGAAACCGGAAGTCGCCTTTTCATATCCTCCCCTCCATCTTTCACGTTCCTATCTTCTATCCTACGACTCTCCTGTCCTCTACTCTCTTCTTGGTTTTTCCTTACTTCCAGGTGGCGAGGGTTAACCTTGTGTGACTGACTACCCTGAGTTACGACATATTAGGTTATAGTTACGGTGTACAGCTGACGTGGACAGGACTTGCCTGCCAATTCCTGCCCTGTCCCCTCGTTGGGCTCCATGGTGGGTGGCTGGCGCCGCGGCCGAGCATCTTACATTATTTATGGCTTCTTTCTCCAAACAAACTGATCTCCTTTCCAAGAAAAGGTGGACCGATGTATCAGCCCAGTTCTTTTCAACGAAGCATGAAACCTTCCCTAAATATCATGTGATCCCCAGTGAAAGCCCTGCCAAACAAGCTCGGCTAATATCCCCTTTTGCAGTATCTAGGTCTCTCACAACCATACTAGGCTCCGGATACAAAGTTGTAAACTGGTTAGCGGGGATCTCCTGTTTGAGCTCTAAAGCAAACACCAGTACAGCAACCTTCAGCAACTTGCCACATTTGGGGATATCCCAGTAACAGTCAGTGCTCACAGATCCTTGAACACAGTCCAAGGCGTGATCTCACAGAACGACTTCCTGTCACTCACCGAAGAAGAACTTCTAGAAGGTCTTTCCGAGCAAAATGTAATCGGTGTACACAGGATCAAAATCCGAAAGAACAACCAAGAAATACCAACAAAGCACATAGTTCTGATTTTCAACTCTAGCAAACCCCCCTGAATTCATTGAAGTCGGTTACATCAAAGTAGGCATCCGGCCCTAAATCCCAAACCCTAGACGTTGTTTCAACTGCCAAAGATTCGGTCATGGCTCCCAGAGCTGCCGTGGCCGACAAACATGCGCTAAATGTGCCTCAAATGAACATAAATCCGACGAGTGTGAAGCTGCGCCACACTGCGCGAACTGTGCAGGTGAACACGCCGCATACTCACGGTCATGTCCTTCTTGGAAGAAGGAAAAGGACATCATTACCATAAAAGTCAAGGAAAACATAACGTTTAAAGAGGCGCGACAGCGATATCTTGTTAAACAAGGTACTTTTTTGTTCACAGCCAAACCGAACTATTCCAATGTGGTGGAGCGTGGGGGCAGCACACCACAACAGGATTTGGACTCCGTCGAGGATAAGCCTCAGGCAGGTCCATCCCCGCCCCAATCAGAAGCAGCGAAAGCTGCCCTGCCATCGCAGAAACAGGGCACACTGGCCCCAGAGCCAGCAGCCTGAAAGGCTTCTCCCCCAGAAGAGAAGCCTACAGCCACCACTCCTAATTCTCTCCAAAGGTCCAAAGCCCCCGAGGCAATGAACTACTAATTCTCCCCTTCTTCGTCCACGCTGCATCGGCGGCATAACTCTCTGGAAAGAAAACGGAGAGAAAAAACTCGCATAACAGGACCAGACAAACCTGAACCTAAATTCAGGTACATTCCATAAAAAATGGCGTTCCTTATACACTGGAACTGCCGAGGTCTCATAAACAACTACAATGATATAAACGACATTTTACATTCATTTTATCCTGTAGCCCTTTGCCTACATGAAACTAACTTAGGACCACATCAAAACATTTTAAAAGCACACAACGTCTTTCGCACGACCGAAAAGAAGCAAATAGGCTATCTGGAGGTGTCGCTATTGTAGTGCAGAATGAAGTTGCAACACGTGAAATCGGCCTCAAAACCAAGTTCGAAGCTGTTGCTGTCTCTATAATTCATTATAAAACAATAACTATATGCTCACTGTATCTCCAACCGCACCTAATTGTAACCCTTCATGATCTGGAAGAGCTTTTAGAACAACTGCCAGAACCATATCTGGTTGTTGGAGATTTTAATACGCACTCCACTTTTTGGAGAAGCGATCAGACAGACGCTAGAGGCCGTATATTAGAGGATTTTATATTATGAAATGATGTCTGCATGCTAAATACAGGAAAGCATACATACTGCTCCCCAAGCACGGGGAAAATGGGCGTTTTAGATTTATCATTTAGCTCTCCATCAATTTTTACTAATTTTAAATTGGACGTCTTTGACAATCCTCTAGGAAGTGTTCATTTGCCTGCCATTATCAGCCTAACACCCTCACTCTCCATCACTCTAAATAAACCCAAGCGGTGGAAGCTGCACCTTGCGAACTGGGCTCTATTACAGTCTGAAGCCAGCCTGGAAAAGGTCTTTTCCGAAAACCTCAGTGTTGACGAGTTAAATGAAAAATTTACCGCCTGCAGCATTGACGCAGCACTTGTAGCTATACCACAGTCTTCAGGAGTGGTACTGAAAAATCGCAAAGTCTGGTATTCTCAGGAGTGCAGAGATGCAAAGAAGAAACAAAACAAAGCTTGGGGAACCTTTCGCAGGTACCCTACAAACGAAAACCTTGTAAAATTCAAACAGGCGAAAGCTAGGGCACGGTACGTCCGCTGCAACGCTGAGAAGGCTTCTTGGCAAAAATACATATCATCAATAAATAGCTCAATAAAAAAAAAAATGTGGGAGCTTGTTCACAAACTGGATGGTAACTTCGCCCCGTACACAGGCCTCTTTCTAACAGCTCCTGGCACCCAAACAAACTTACAGGAACAGGCAGATATTCTAGGCGAGCATTGTTCTGCAATTTCAAGCTCTCTACATAACCCAAAATCTTTCATAACATACAGAAACAAGGCCGAAAAACAAAAACTGCCAACAAGTGGAAGTACAAATGAAGCATATAACAATTTAATAACACTACAAGAAATAAACACGGTTCTATTTGCCGGCAAGAAGACTGCACCTGGGCCAGATCAAATTCACTATCAGATGCTTGCACATCTTTCTACACCTGCTTTAGAAGCACTTCTGAAATTTTTCAACAATGTATGGGTATCCGGGAGTATTCCTGAGGCCTGGAAAAAAGCTATGATTGTGCCTTTCCTGAAACCAGGAAAGCCACCAACGGCCCCCGCAGTTATAGACCCATAGCTCTCACAAGTTGCCTTGCAAAGTCTTTTGAAAGTGTTCTTAATACCAGATTAGCCTTTGTCCTTCATTCCCTAGAACTTCTAGACATTCACCAATGTGGGTTCAAAACAGCATGTTCTACCACGGACCATCTAGTCCGCCTTGAAAACACTGTTCGTGAAGCATTTATTCACAAACAGCACTGCCTTGCCGTCTTCTTTGATATGGAAAAGGCGTATGACACTACATGGAGGTTTGGCATCCTCCGTGACCTAGCAGATTTAGGCATACGGGGTAGGATGTTAAACGGTCTAAAGGACTTCTTGTCGAATCGCTCATTCCGTGTGCGCTTGGGCTCAATCTTTTCAAAGAACTTTGTACTCGAGAATGGCGTACCACAGGGATGCGTCTTAAGTACAACTCTCTTTATTGTAAAAATGAATTCCGTAAGCACAGTTATCCCGAAATCCATAATGTATTCAGCTTATGTTGACGATCTACAGATTGCATACACATCCTCTAACGTATCTACATGTGAGAGACAGGTGCAGTTGATCATAAATAAACTAGCAGCATGGGCAGACACAAACTGATTTCAGTTTTCTCCTCAAAAAACAGTGGCTGTTGTATTCTCTCTCAAACGAGGCTCACAGACAGATCCTACACTACACCTGAACAAAACAGAATTACCGGTGAAAAACGAACACAAATTTCTAGGCGTAACGTTTGACAAAAAACTCACCTTTCTTCCTCATATAAGTGTCCTGAAGAAAAAGGCTTCCGAATCTCTAAACATACTAAAAGTTCTTTCCCGTAAACACTGGGGCGCTGACAGAACATGCCTTAAACACATTTAGAGATCTGTCATACGCTCCTCCTTAGACTATGACTGCATAGTGTATGGGTCAGCTAGACCATCATACTTGAAAAAACTAGACCCGGTACATAACTCAGGACTTCGACTCTCATGTGGAGCATACCGAACTTCTATATCCAGTCTGCTTGTGGAAACAAACGAACCTCCTCTTGAAATCAGAAGAACTTCTCTTACATGTGCCTATATATTTAAAATCAGATCTCTGCCAAAGCGTATCTGCTATTCCCTAGTAGCTAAATGCCCTTCTAGAACACTATTCACCAACAAACCCAATGCTGTGAGACCACTGCTCCTAAGATTTGAGCAAATGTGTCAAGAGGTTGAGCTACCGGATTGTTTACCTAGTATTGCCAAAAGACCTAACCCTCTGCCTCCTTGGTACCTGGTCCCTGCAGTCTGCGGCCTCTCTCTCACACAGTTAAAAAAAACAATAACCCCACAAGAGCACATCATACAAGAATTACTTCAGCTGAAAGAAAAATACAGTAGCTTCACGGACGTTTACACGGATGGCGCGAAAACAGATCCTTATGTCGGAAGCGCAGTTGTTCAAGGAGAACGGGAGGAAATAATAAGACTTCCACAGTGCGCGTCCATCTTTACTGCTGAATGCTATGCTGTCTCTGTTGCCATAGAGAAAATAATAAAAGAAAACCTCAAAAGAACTATTATTTACACAGATTCCTTTAGTATAGTCACAGCCCTTCACCCGAGAAACGCAGTTATACCAATACTGGGAAGCATCATACACAGCATAGCAACACTTACAGATGAAGGACGAAGCATAAAAATTTGCTGGGTCCCTAGTCATGTAGGAATCTAAGGTAATGAAAAAGCAGATATGTGCGCTGCCAAAGCTCGAGACGAGAAAGTAAATGAAGTGCAGATACCATCTCAAGACTGCATGAAATTGGTACAAAGTAAACTGATGCAAAAATGGCAGTCCACATGGAACACTGAAACACTTAACAAACTACACCTCATAAAGCCTGTGATAGAAGAGTGGAAGTCGAGCACCCACCTTCAACGTTCCAAAGAAGTGGCTCTATGCCGCCTTCGCATAGGACACACACATTTAACACATAGCTTCATTTTAACAAAACAGGAGAAGTCACTGTGTGATTCATGCGGACACGAGCTAACAGTCACCCATAATTTACTTTCATGTAGACAACTTGAACAACTAAGAAAAAAACATTTTACGCGGTTTTACAAAGAACACATTCCTCTTCATCCAGCGTTGCTTTTAGGTGAAAATGCTCTACTTGATTTGTCCTGTGTTTTCAGGTTTTTAATAGAAGCAAATGTGCTAAACAGAGCGTAAGTTTAAATTACGTAAATGCAGCACTCTTAGCCTTGAAGTTGGCGCATGATAGCCTAAGTTGCTTATGTGCCACTAAACCCAACACAACAAAGTACCTTGGCGTGCCATTAGAATGCTATCGTGATAGCGAAACATATTGGAGAGCAGGCACAGATGGCATACGGGAAACGGCAGATAAGTGGAAAGGAACTAGCTTATCAATTGTTGCCAGAGCCACAGTGTACACTTCATTTCTAGGCTTTGGTATGTGATGCAAGTTTTACACTGTGCAAGATTGAGTGTGCAGAAGCTGCATAAGATATTCGCGGTTTTTGGTGGGCTTCAAAATGGGAAAGATGCAGCCGCATGGATTTATTTAGAAGTGTCAAGGATGGCGGCGTGGGCTTAGGGCATCTTTTTTTTTTGCGGTGGATTGTCAGCAGATTTCTGTTGCTGTTTGACGTTCATGATCAATTTTTGTTGACTGTCTGCCAAATTAGGCTCGGACGTGCATTGTCAGATTTTGTTTTGCCAACCGAATGTTACATGGGAGGTATTTTTGGTTACTTTAGAGAAGTTGTTCAAAGTGTGCGATTTATTTCTGCAAGATTTTCAAAAGAATATTTATCAACTGTGAAAAAGAAAAAGTTGTGCAGAGATTTATGCGACGTTGTTCTTCCGGAGCCCATCTATAGGGCCATATACAGGGGAGGCCGTGGCAGGAAAGTACTGAAGACGGTAAAAAGAATGAAGGTGCCAGCAACGGCTAAAACTTTCTTTTTTAAGTTGCACACTAGAACTTTGCCAGTCAAAGTGTTTTTGCAAAGAAAAGGTTTATTTGTTCCGTGGAGTGCAGACTGCTTAATTTGTAAACAGCCAGAAACGATACATCATGTATTTCTTTACTGTTGGGGAGGGGTTTATTTTCGGACGTACTTCAAAGAACCATAAAGAAAGATTTACCTATTAATCCTTATGGAATACGGTACTTACCCACGCAAAATGAGGAGGGGGTTCCATATGATTTAATTATGCTAATGGGCGTCCACAGTATATGGGTGGTCGCGCATGGCAGGATATCACTGTGATCCTGATGCGCGTCCTGCACGAATTTTTTCCGCGAGGCTCTTCATTAGTTTATTGAGATTGTGAAGTTTGTCGATGATAATTCTGAATGGTTGCCAAAGGTAGAACGATGGATCTAACGGAATTTTAGAACGACGAAGCCAGTCCCTGGCAGGCTTATTATATCAATGTCTTGTTTGTGTTTGTGTTGTCTTGTAAAAGTCAGGCAATAAAGAAAAAAAAAAAAACCGGGGTGGCGCAGTAGTTACGGCGCTCGACTGCTGTTCCCGAGGACGCGGGATCGAATTCCGGCCTCAGTGGCAGCGCTTTGATGGAGGCGAAAAGCAAGGCGTCTGTGTGCTGTGCGATGTCAGTGCACGTTAAAGAACCCCAGGTGGTCGAAATTTCCGGAGCCCTCCACTACGGCGTCTCTCATAGCCTGAGTCGCTTTGGGACGTTAAACACCACAAACCAACCAAACGATGAGAGGCAAATGATAGGAGAGGTAGGGTAGGCTTTCGTCTTTCCGTCATTCTCCTTTTAAGATACATCTAAGGGTCCCTCCAATCTTTTTATTGAGTTCATACGCCGCAAGAACCACATTGCGGCGGCTGCGTTTCTATGGAGGCGAAACGAAGAGGCGTCCGTGTGCTGTGCGATGTCAGCGCACGTTAAAGATCCCCAGGCGGTCGAAATTACTCCGTAGCCTTCGACTACGGCTCCTCTTTCTCTCTTTCCACTTTCACTCCCACCTTCCCCCTTTCCCTTACGGCGCGGTTGTGGTGTCCACAGAAAACAAGTGAGACAGTTACCGCGCCTTTCCCTTCCTATAAATAAATATTTTTTCTTGAGACATATATATACAATATCTATCCTGTTTCAGATGCAAAATTGAGCAATAGTAATCGAAGGTACAAATTGATGAAAAAATCGTCTTAAATGATGAAAAATGCTCTAAGGATCTGCACGCTTCCAATTGTTTCTGCTTTGCACATCAAAATTTTATCAGTGTTTTTCTATTGAAAATGACAAATATTTAAAGAAATGCACTATTCTGAACTAAGGAAACAGTTATACTCTCTGCGCTTTCAATTGTTTCTATTTTGCAAATCAAAAGTTTACCAGCGTTTTTCTATTGAAAATGACAAATATTTCAAGAAACGCGCTATTTTGAACTTAACGCTGTTTCCAGTAGCTGTTGCAGGACTGGTATGTTATAGAAGGATTTCACGTCTAATGTGCATGTATGAAAAGAATGCTAGCGGTTATGGTTTTAGAGGGAATAATTTGCGAATAATTTCAAGTGTGAAACCGTTCCTTTAGTTTGAGTTACTCCTACAGAAGGAGCGACCTCTTGTTATTTAAAAAAGCTCGTATACACTTTTTGTTTCCTTTATAGGTTGGGGTGCCCACATGATGGCACTACCATTGATGGAATCGTGAAAGCGTTCAAACCTGATTCCCAGCAGTGCCCTTGGCACCTTGGATACATTATGAGCTACGAGGAAAATGACCACCGAAGCATGAAGTTTTCTTCATGCTGCAGTTACCAGATAGCCCAGATGACATGGTACGAGATAACCTAAATGCGCCACAATTGAATAATTGTTCTATGACTTGGGCTAGATTGTTCATTTCACTGGCGTTCAATTTCCTCGTCATTCTTATTCTAAGAGTGTCGAGTTTTCTGCAATTCAGAACGGTGCCATGATTTTAGCTTGATAGCCTCAGATACAGCCGATGATTAGTAATTATTCCTGGTCCCGGCTCTAACTGTCGTTATCAATATAATGATGCTAATTAAGTGCACCATACAGTAATGGTTATGTTATCAAGCTGAGGTAAAATTTTCTTCCAGTATGTGCATATTGTTCTCAATAAGAAACATAGCGTTAGGCATGTCCAAACGGAATGCAGCAGTAGGCGTATGAACAAGATATTCTAAAAACATTAAGTTATATATTTTTCGCCAATGCAAATGTTTACTTTTCAATGGAGGGATAACGTTACGAGCATATAATGAACGCCCCAATGATGTTTAATTTCTTGAGTAATTTAGCACGCACGAGCAAAAAAACAATTTCTAAGAGAAGACTATCGTTTCTTTTTCCTTGTGAGGTCAATTGGGGCTGCTTGTCTTCGACGGAATGATTCGACTAGAAGCCTAGCAAAGAGGAAACGCCGCCCATACTTACCAGGAGAAATACTGAACAAGGATAAGCAGTGCAAGCTTACTTATCCAGATCTCGTAGAAACGTATTTTATGCCGGTAAGTAAAAATAAAAAATAATTAAAAAAAATAATTTTGGCGTTGCGTTTCGAAGCATGCCTTCTTACGCGTGACTTACATTATGCTTTTAATACTGCAGGAGCACGGCATACAGTATTGCAAAGCTGAGTGCTTCGTTCCAGGCTACCAGTTTCGAGCAGCAGATAGCCACTGGTCCATGTTGCTCATAGACGGTACCCCATGCGATAACACAGGAAAGGTACGTTTACTCCCTGATGGTTTGTGCAAAAGCGAGGCTTTACGCAACATGTTTTGTTTTCTTGTAGAGTCGTAAGTGTAAGCAACTATTACATAAAATGTTTCCGTAATTTCTGTACGTTGGAGCATTCAAGTGAACACTGTCACGATGGTTCAATTATTGTTTTTTTTTCGTGTAATATGTTTGTTGGATGAGTGAACTTTATAACAAAGCCATGAACCTTTGTTTCTAGAGGAACCTCATATATTTTAAGGCAAAGACTAGTATTATATGACGACGAAAAGTAAATTTTGTATTTTCAGGAACATTTCAAGGCTGCGAAAAGCAACACTTTTGCGTTTTGAGAAAATCGCAAGTTGGGACATAAGCTGAAAGATAAGCTTTTGCCACATTTCTTTTTGAGTAAATATGGAGGCCTCTATGATTAGTGGCGCCGGCGAGCTGCTCTATCAACGTCGACCTGCAGTAATATATGTAAATGTGTTTATTCCAAATTGTCAAAACCAAGCGCTGAAGCTTCCTGCTGTGCCTCTTGGGAACCTAGAAAATGCGAGTAATGCCGCTAAATATAGATAATGCAGACATGTCAACATAATACTGCCACTCCCGTCTTCAGTTATCTCGAACGCCAGCTATGATATTCATTATCTTTGCCGAAGTTTGAAAGTGGTAGCAAAGGTGTAATATCAGCTTTGGTATGAAATGCTCTACGTGAAACAATTCGGTCCCTAAAGCACGGTGAAAATGATTTTGAAGGATGTAAGAAAAATGCGTGCTGCAAACCACCATAAGACCTGGTAATGAACAATGCATAGATAAGTATCGGTAGATCGGTGATAAGCCCGACGATAGCAGCTGTCGGAGGTTGCAGTGCCTGTCAGCTCTGTCACCTTCTGTAGGTCTTGTGATGTGGTACAAACTGCGAACCAGTAACTACCCGGCCATGTATCCTTCCAAGTACTGCACGGCAAAGACTTTATTAGCACGTACAACAGTTTTCTTTATAGGGGTCCATGTAATGAATGGGCACTGAGATGCAATTTCGCCATGATCCAAAGTTAGACAAGTAAAGCGAGTTGATATTTGTTCTGGCTATAGTGCACAAAGGAAGTGCTTGAGGCGACGTCGGAAGCTTAGAGACGCTCGTGTGAATATGTACATCCCGTCCCGCTATCGAGAAACTTGCCAATTCCAATCTGCAACAGTGGAAGGCTATTCTGAACAGCGAGAACTCCGAAAAGCAACGAGGAAATGTTCGAAGGAGCCGCACTGCTGCGCAGGCGAGTGGGCTGTTGGACTAGGCGAACCTCACAAGGGTCCAAGGAGTTGAATGAATTATTCAAACTTCAAATAAATAAATAGATAAATCAAATAATTATTGTTGAATGAATGAATGAATGAATCAATCAATCAATTGTAGTGAAGGTACCAGTCGGCTCGAGGCTAGGTCAAGGAATCAGTCTAGTTGTGCAGATAGTTGAACGAACAGAAAAGAACACTGCTATAGACACTGTGAGCAGCTTCTTTGCATAGCGGGGAAGAGGGAACAGCGCATGAGTGGAAATAAAAAGAAAAATATCAAATGTGCCACAGGAACAAACTTGGCTAAGGAAACCATTGCTACGTGGTTTATGATTTCCTGCTCGATGAGTGTCAAATGGCTTACATTTATCACATAGTCAAGCATACATCATTGGATTCGGTTACTTGAACAGCTTTTTATATGTATACGATGCAACGGTTTTACCCATCCTTCAATCAATATACAAAATAATATCAGTGGACTAGACATTTAGTCCAGAAATACGGTCACAAAAGACCACAGCCATTAAAATACAGCGTATGTGCTGCCAAACACTGCTTTCTGTCAACGAAATCTTACCAAAAGTGAACAATTTAACCGCATCTCCTTCACTTAATCCCCTGTCCACACAACAGGGACCACTCAAAGGTTTGAAAGCAGCCGACATGAAAGGCAATCGTCTGCTGTGCAATTTAAGTGCTGGGTAAAGAACTCCAGGTGGTCGAAATCTCCGAAGCTCTTCACTGCAGCGTCCATCTTAGCCGGAGTCGCTTTGGCACGTTAAACAATATAAATCAGACCACTCAATATTAACTTCATTAATAACGTAAAAATTAAGTTAAGTTAAATTGGTTCACAGGAAGGGAAAGGCGCAGTAACTGTCACACTTGCTCTGTGGACACCCGAACCGCGCCGTAAGGGAAGGGAGGGAGGTGGGAATGAAAGTGGAAAGAGAGAAAGAGGAGCCGTAGTGGAGGGCTACGGAGTAATTTCGACCACCTGGGGTTCTTTAACGTGCACTGACACCGTGTGCTGTGCGATGTCAGTGCACGTTAAAGAACCCCTGGTGGTCGAAATTTCCGGAGCCCTCTACTACGGCGTCTCTCATAATAAATAATTAATTGGTTCACAGGAAGGGAAAGGCGCAGTAACTGTCACACTTGCTCTGTGGACACCCGAACCGCGCCGTAAGGGAAGGGAGGGAGGTGGGAATGAAAGTGGAAAGAGAGAAAGAGGAGCCGTAGTGGAGGGCTACGGAGTAATTTCGACCACCTGGGGTTCTTTAACGTGCACTGACACCGTGTGCTGTGCGATGTCAGTGCACGTTAAAGAACCCCTGGTGGTCGAAATTTCCGGAGCCCTCCACTACGGTGTCTCTCATAATAAATAATTAATTGGTTCACAGGAAGTGAAAGGCGCAGTAATTGTCACACTTGCTCTGTGGACACCCGAACCGCGCCGTAAGGGAAGGGAGGTGGGAATGAAAGTGGAAAGAGAGAAAGAGGAGCCGTAGTGGAGGGCTACGGAGTAATTTCGACCACCTGGGGTTCTTTAACGTGCACTGACACCGTGTGCTGTGCGATGTCAGTGCACGTTAAAGAACCCCTGGTGGTCGAAATTTCCGGAGCCCTCCACTACGGCGTCTCTCATAATAAATAATTAATTGGTTCACAGGAAGGGAAAGGCGCAGTAACTGTCACACTTGCTCTGTGGACACCCGAACCGCGCCGTAAGGGAAGGGAGGGAGGTGGGAATGAAAGTGGAAAGAGAGAAAGAGGAGCCGTAGTGGAGGGCTACGGAGTAATTTCGACCACCTGGGGTTCTTTAACGTGCACTGACACCGTCTGCTGTGCGATGTCAGTGCACGTTAAAGAACCCCTGGTGGTCGAAATTTCCGGAGCCCTCCACTACGGTGTCTCTCATAATAAATAATTAATTGGTTCACAGGAAGTGAAAGGCGCAGTAACTGTCACACTTGCTCTGTGGACACCCGAACCGCGCCATAAGGGAAGGGAGGTGGGAATGAAAGTGGAAAGAGAGAAAGAGGAGCCGTAGTGGAGGGCTACGGAGTAATTTCGACCACCTGGGGTTCTTTAACGTGCACTGACACCGTGTGCTGTGCGATGTCAGTGCACGTTAAAGAACCCCTGGTGGTCGAAATTTCCGGAGCCCTCCACTACGGCGTCTCTCATAATAAATAATTAATTGGTTCACAGGAAGGGAAAGGCGCAGTAACTGTCACACTTGCTCTGTGGACACCCGAACCGCGCCGTAAGGGAAGGGAGGGAGGTGGGAATGAAAGTGGACAGAGAGAAAGAGGAGCCGTAGTGGAGGGCTACGGAGTAATTTCGACCACCTGGGGATCTTTAACGTGCGCTGACATCGCACAGCACACGGACGCCACTTCGTTTCGCCTCCATCGAAACGCAGCCGCCGTGGTCGGGTTCGAACCCGGGAACTCCGGCACAGTAGTCGGGCGACTTACCACTGCACCACCCCGGCGGGGCTGAATCGACTAATGGGAAAGGAAATGCGTAGCATATCCCACACTTCTCGGCGGACACCTGAGCTGCGTCGTAAGGGAAGAGCAGAAGGCTAGAGTGAAAGAAGAGGAGCCGTAGCGGTGTGCTGCGCAATGATTTCGACCACCTGGAAACCTTTAACGTGCACTAACATCGCACCCCACACGGACATTTTTACGTTTAACCTCTATCAGAACGCAAACGCAGAGGTCTGGTTTGAAAACGAGCACGCAGGTTTAGTAGTCGAGTATGTTAGCTACTGGGGCACCGCGGCGGGTTAATTTAATGCCGAATGCAGGTTGATGGCATTCCCCTTGCGGCAGAAAATACTGAGTAAGATTAAAGGAATGTATTAGAGGCTGCACGCTTGAATAAATATGTATTTTCAATCGAAACACTGTAAAACCTCACATATTTTGAGCCGAAGGTAATTAATCTAGAATTATTGCTGCTGAACGTCTTTCAGGGCAATCTTAAGAAAATTGGAGGAAGTATGCTTGCCTACCTTTCAGACCTTTGATGCATGCAGATGAATCGCACTTTGTTAATTGTTTCTTTAACACTACTACCATAAATGCGTCTGCTCACAATTCTGCAGTTTACTTGGCAAAATGCTTCCTGCTTGGATGCAAATCTATCCACATATATGAATATTAACGCGTCACGTGGCAACTTATTCCATAATTCTATAATGGACGGAAAGAAGCAATACTTGAAAGTGTTACAGCGGGTGATGAATGGCCTGATTGTCTTCGCAAGGCTTGTTGTGGCTGAATGCTAGTGTGGGTTTTTTTGGTATTCGTGCTTGTTGATAATAATACATTCATGACAGAGAAGGTGAAGAAATTTTAAAAAGGCAATGTGTCGCCGGCAGGGGCAAGAGCAGCATGTACAACTGGAGCTACAGGTTCGGGTAAGGCCATGGTACCTTTCTATGCAAAACTACTACGGATTACATGTCCAATTATATGCCATGTATTAGTCAAATCTTTGCAGTATGTAATACATTACACCATTTGTGTGATGTCTGCGAAAATGTTTCACATCCTGGACCTCACTTTCCTTGATATCTCCTTGATTCCTTGATATCTCTGTTTTTATTTGAGCAGGGTAAAAGAAGTAGGTGGTATTAGATCAGCTTAGCTGGAGCTACGAGAGAGTCATGTTTTAAACAACCGTTTATGGCGTGACATTCCGATTCTATCATGATCGCCAACACCAACAAGTCACGGAATCGCACGTCATGGTTTGATGTTGCTTATCATAACAGAGTATCAACGCAACGCCGGCAAGTGTTATTAAAACAAACGAAACTTCCTAGTAGCCCCAGCTCAGCTGATCTAAGGCTAATTCCTTCTTCTGCCCTGCTGAACGAAAAATAGAGACATCAGAAGATGAGCGCAAAGGCGACTTGTTTACACGCAGCTGGTTACAGAATTGCGTCTGGTTATGAGATTCAGGCTTTTACAGATTTGTTGCAGGCCTCATGCGAAGGTATAATACTTTACTTGCTGCAAGAATGTTCTAGTGCATGATAATTGGGCATGCATATGAAATTGGAAAGTCAAAGCAGCAGTAGGTTTCGACGGAAAGATACCATGCCCATACCTGAACCATCCGCTCAACTTCTGGACGCTTTGCATGCTCCTGCCATCGTGAGGCATGCAGGGAAGTCTTACCGTGAGGCTGAAATGAACGTTAGACTATTTTACGAGCATTCAATCACGAAAACGTCTAACAAGCCTAAAAGCTCGAGAGCAGCGTATATCCTGGGCGCCTCGTTCGGCAGTCCAGCGTGTTCGTCCCGCTGCGGCGCCCATAGAGGCGCTACAGCGCTCTCAAAATGGCGGCTTTCAATTTACCCTCTGTGCTCTAGTTTATAGGAGCGAAGCGAAGCTCTTCAAAGGAAAACCGCAGAGCCGCAGTAATTCTGGCACATATATAGTGAAGTCTGTTGAGAGTACTCTGTATAAGTCATAGTCAGTGTGAGCGTTCCTCAGCCTTTGGGTGGCAACATTGGAACACTACCGTCATGTGGATAAATAAACGGTTAGAAATATGTGTCCAAATAAGGTTTCTACAAAACTAATTGAGCGATGGTATTAATGAAGCAAACTGACAGCGCTTTCTAGTGTTTTAGTAAGAAAAAACCGATGGATAAAAGTTATCACAGCTATCGGTTGAAATGACGGCAGTTTGTGTTTTTATTAGAAGAAACGATCGCTTTTTATGCACATGTCCACTAGAACACTTCCAACTTCTTCCCATCTCCTCTTTGACTGCTTGTAACGCGTGCCCTTAACATCGTTTTGATAGGCAGGTATTTGAAAAGAATAATAAAGGGTCTTTCCGGGCTTAATCGGGAAAGGTCAAACAAACTGGATGGAACTAGGGAAAAGCAGCTATGTATCACTCTATATAAGAAATACCGCCTCGGGCAATGCGCTGATGGTGGAATCCTCGGTGTCCGACTCAATCGATCAGCAAACCGATCGATCATCGGTAACCGAACATTGCAGCAGGTATCCAGTCGACACTACCTTGTAACAGGGTACATTATCATCACATTGTCATTTATTTATGCTTATGTTTTGCCTGTTTTTCTTTTGCTTGCCTGAAATGAATTTATTTTATTGTTCTTTTCTTGTTCTCTTAGAGATGCATTAACGGCGACTGCGTTGCGGTAAAGGGAGAATACAGGACACCAAAAGAGAAGTCAAGACCTCCAAGAACGACTACAGCAGGCTACTACGATTGACGTGAAAAAGTTGGGAATATTATTGGTCATTTTTTTTCGCGCTGCTTTTTTCATCCTCTACAACCACTATATATGGCCACCTTAGCGAATGGTGTTGCTTGATAGTGAAATAAAGCAGTGGTGTTAGCAAGGTCGCTTTTAGTTTCTGGAAATATTTATTTTCTAAAAAGTGGAGATATGCTTCGCCATGAAAGCCATGACTCAGCCAAAAAGCAGTAATGGATAAATCATTGAACACGTTCTCTACTTCGTTTTTGTATACAGAATTTGTTTTCAAAAATGACCTAAGAGACGCTTATTAGTCTACAAACCTAAACGTTCAATAGTGACTAATGTCTTCTAAGAAACAAAATTAATCAGAAATAAGCAAATATAAAAATAAAAAAAACACACGTGGTAGGCGGCGAGAGTCTTGATGAAGTTCATTATTGTGAGAGGTTCCCAAACAGGAATGCATTCGTTTTCCCCAAAAGAAATACATTTTAACGTCCACATTTTCACATCGTTTTGTCCGTGACTGTTCCGTCCACCAAGGCAAAACGACATCCAGAGGTGCCCTATCGATTATCAAAGGCGTTCTAATCGTTCTCGTGGGTTGGTGTAGTAAGTGACTCCAAAATAACATCAGAATAAGGGATACCAAAATTAGTCTATTTATTCACTACTTGCAATAACAGCATTGCGAAGTATTAATATTGTTAGTTTCTGGCAGCTTCTAGCTTGTGCGCCCGGACGCCATAATTGCACAATTGCGCTATCTGGCGCTGTCACCGCGTACTAAATTTTTGTTCGAACTGCGATAATGGCCCACCCCCTACCCCTCTAACCCCTAACTTAACCTAACCTAACCTAACCTAACCCACCCCCTTCCCCTCTATGCCTCAGGTCATCCTCATGAATAAAGGTTTCTGAATGAATAAATGCGATAATACTACATCTGGTTTATTGCACTGGTTACTACATCTGGTCTATTGCACTGAAATGACCTACAATAAATAACAATGACCACACATGCACAGATCAACCAAACACGCCCCCTTCACCGAAACCGCTAAGAAATCGCATTTCTGCCCTAACAGAGCAACAGACGTGTCACTAACACACTCCTCCCCCCTCTTTCTTATGTGAAATGCTTCAAGCAGTTCGCGCGCCTTCTTATTAACGCTTCTGCCCAGAATTCATGTCTAGTTCAGCCGTGGCTTACACCACTGCACTGAACACAGTGCTCAGGAAGCCGCGCGGTCATTAACACATTTGCCTTTCTGGCCTATGTAAACCTTCCCGCACGTCAACGGGATCTCATACACAACCCCCGTGCGGCACTCCACAAATCGTTTTTCGTGCCTAACACCGCAAGCGGGCCTCCTGCCGTCACGCATGACACGTGAGCAGAGTCTTGAAAGCTTCTGGGAGCAGAGAACACGACAGGAACACTATGCCTATACGCCACCTCTTTGATGTTGTGGGATATCTTGTGGACATATGGCAACACTTCAGGTTTAACCGCAGTCCTACTCCACTCTTCCAGCTTTCCTGGCATGACTTTCTTTTCTTTTTGATCAGACATTCTATTACTGATGTGATGACCCGTGATGACCGCATAGGAGAAGCTTGCTTATGCAGCCACTCGACCTGCCTCCTGAATCTCGAAGCCATGACATGCGGGCACGACTTCACGAGTGCGGACTCTAGGCAGAGGCTAGCAATAGCCCTCTTAACTGTTTGGAATGGGCTGATTCATAAGGAAGCAGAGCCTTCTGTGCCCGTGGTGCGTATTCTTAGCATACATGGTTACCCCCGAAGTTAATCATAATGCCTAAAAACTGCAACGAATCCTATAAAGGGAGTTCGTGCGTAAAAACCAACCCCTTACCATTATCACAAAAACAAGATAAAACACTACGCACAACGCTTGTGCAGGGGAGGTAAAGCTGTTTCCTTAAAACAATTAGAAAATTATTAACATATCTCAAGATTTTTAAAACCCCCAGTCCATTAAAATCCTGTTCCAGGTCGCGATCAATAAAAGCTAAAATATATTACAGAAAAAAAGGACAACGCATGTCCTATACATATCCCTTGACGTTCACGATAAAATCTGTTGTCAAATGAAATGAAAACAAAAACCCCGAGATAAAACTGTAGCAGGCTCAAAAAAACTATCCACAAATAACCGCAAAGAATTCTGAAAACGCACAGCACTGCTTTACTCAATAGCAAATCTCAACAGCTGAACAGTTCTGCATGTGGCACAGAATAAAACAAATCTTGAACATCTACTGAAAACAACTACCCACATCTGCCTCATTGTTAAGAAACCTAACAACATCGATCGAACTCTTTGTCAAGAAGTGGTCCTGGACACTAAGGTCATGTAGGTGCCTTTTAAGAAACTGACTCAGGATATGCTGCCAGGTACCATTCTCACTGACCACAGACCGAAAAGGAACACTCATTTTGTGTGTTTTGGCTGTAAAAAAAACCGATAAGGAGTTACACCTGGTATCACCAATTGCGTTTGCCAACTTGCGTTTTCCATCAAATGTGGCGTAGACATTTTGTTAAGAATTATGGATATTTATGTCGTATCCGCATGCATGATATTCATAAAGTAGTAATTATATCACCTCTATGAAACCTTAACAAAACCTACCGACTCGATGCCCATAGAGGGGGTTGGTGATTGTGCACTCTTAGTGCGCTGCACCGAGCAAGGAAGAGACGATTCCTTGTTTGAGTCATATGTCCAATCACTTGAAGGAACTGGCTCACTTGAGCTAGGAATCTGTATTGAAAGAACAGCTCTTTGACGTGAGTTTCAGGCATGAGGTGCGCCTTCATCGACGTTGGCATCGGTATGACAAAATGTGGTCCAAAGGCCACCGTATCATATGTAGCACTCGCAAACCTGGAGCACAAGACTTTTCTCGGCTCGGAGCTGCTCCGACGGGCTGGTGAACCCAATGTTTGATAGGGACTGTACAGCGTAATCGCCCCTACAATTAAAGACAAACATTGAAGGTCCCCTGAAAGGGCACTGTCTCCAATATTATAGCGAAATAAATCAATAGATGAGGCCATTGTTAGTACATGGAGGCAAGTTTAAAAATTTGGCATGAACTAAATAATGTACAAATATTTCTTAAAATGACCTTCTGGTGACCAGTTGCAACCGACTAGGGCGACACTTTCTATTTGTGCAAACCTGCCCTGTGACGCCATCGGAGCTTGTTGGGGGCGACCACTGACTGGACTCTCACAAGTGACGCGGGTCGAACGATGCGTGGTGGGACGTCGTTGCGTCTTATTGTCTTTATGTCTTTTCCGCGCCGGCGACATTGAGTTGAGGGGGGAAGGACGACGGTTATTTTGATCACTAATATTTTCAGTGTTAATGCCTCATAGCTTAAATTTTTTGTCGAGATGAATGATGGGGTACCTATCACTCGTGTGTGATTTCTAGTTTAAGTAAATGGTTTTTCATAGGCCCTCAAGTGTGCTCACGATATTGCAACGAGTTCATCGAAGCTGAGGCAGACAAAGTGCGTGTGCATGGCGTGTGCTCGATGCCCTTTCCTTCGCAGGGGTCAGTGGTTTGACGTCCGATGCGCCCTGTGCTTGTGTCTCGCTTGGTGTGAGTGCATCAGTGTTTTGCGTGGTGTGAACGCCTCCTTCCACGTAACATCTTGATGACGGTGCGTACTCTCCCATCCTCCGCGTCCTGGCCTATTTCACCACGGAACGTCGCAGTGGTCTCTACACTGGAACGGCCAGAATGACTCAAACCGGTGACTCGCGAAGCGCCACTGCCCCTACATTCATTGTCATGTCTCTTTCCCGTCACCCCAATATCTTTTCCGGTGGCTCAGGTGATAACGTCGACAAATGGACCTCGGCCGCAGGGCTCGGTTCTCTCCTCATTCCTTTTCAACGTGGTGATGAGGCGCCTCAGAAGCTCTGAGGAGCACAAAGGGGCTAAATGTCAGTATTTATACGGATGACATCAATCTCTGGATTAACCAGGGTAGTGATGCGAGCATTGAGGAGCGCCTGCAGGTTGCGGCGGACACTGTCGCAGACTACGCTGCCAGTAGGGGTCTATCATGCTAGCCGCAAAAATCGGAATTATTCATTTATAACCGAACGTCCCTCTGATGCAGGTGCAGCTGGGAATTTGACAATAATGAAGAAGGGAAACCAGTTCCAGAGTTTGATCAAATCAGAATCTTAGGACTATTCATTCAGGAGAATGGATATAATGATGGAACAATAAAAAAGCTAGAGGGATTCGCCACGCAAGCCATTAGAATATTTAGAAGGATTGCGCTGAAAGGACGAGGCCTGAAGGAAAGAAGCTTGCTTAAAATAACCCAAGCTTACGTAATAAGTCGCGTGAGCTATTCCATGCCGTTCCTAAATATCAGGTCAGAGGAGAAGAGGCGATTAGACTCTCTCATTCGACGGTACATAAAGAGAGCCTGAGCTTACCAATTACCACATATACAGAGCAGCTCCTTTCTATGGGAGTGTACAATAGCTGGGACGAAATAGCGGAGGCTGTCAGAGTTTCGCCGCTGGAAAGATTAGGTCGAACGACCACGGGCAGAACTATACTCGAAATGGTATGCCTGCAGACAGATAGGGGACTACGAGAAAAATCAAGTATCCCACAGGACTGCCGAGAATATCTAATCATTACCCCCCTCCCTCCATACATCCCATATTCAACACAGAGAGGAGGGAGAAGATAGCAGAAGCACTAATAAGATGCTTCGATTCGATGGACAGCAAGTCCATTGCGTACGTGGATGAGGTAAGTGGCAAAACGGGGGCGACGGTCGCCTCGGTGTCGACGACTCAGGTGCCCTGGTATTAGCCGACACCATTAGAAGCCACAACACGGAAACGGCTGAAGAAGTTGCAATAGCGTTCGCTTGCGTCGGAACGCAAGCCAATTTCATAATCAGGGATAGCAAATAGGCTATTTGGAATTTTGGAAAGGGTAGGGTCTCGCCGGAAGCGGCAATCATTCTGGCCAGTAGTCTCCTGATTTTTCAAATCAGGAGACTGGTACCACCACCGGATAAAAGTGTAAAGAATAGGGAGGCAGCCGCATAGCGGCGACAGCAAGCTGGGAACATCGCGACCTGGTCAGGGCATACTATGTCAAGATGGATGATAGAAAAACGATAAATGCAAACACTGTGGGGAGAGAAGGACTCTCAACAATATAATCTGGAAATGTGCTAGTTCCCCAAGGGCTAAAACAAAGATAAATTGTAGAGAAGCCTGGGAAGCCCTGCTGCGGAGCGAGGTCCCTGCTCCACAGCACCATGCAATCCGCCTGGTGGAAGAAACCGCGAAGAGCCAAAGCCTCCTTGCCTGCTTCTGATCGCGGAGGTCTCGGCTCCCGTTCCTTAGGCCTGCGTGCCGGGGGTGCGGGATTGGGGGCGTCCTTATCTGGCGGAAAAATAAAGTTGTTATCACATCATATCATCGATGTATGAACGTGCCAGCACTCATAACAGGCGTGACACCAACGCAATGCTAGCATATGTCATTTTTAATTTATCTGGCCCAGCTAGGCAATGAATGGTACGACAACCAAGAGAACGAATTGGCACTTTGCGACACCTTCAAAGTAAAGTTTCGCGCTCTATTTGAACCACGAGATATGCTTTGAAGCTCGTAGCAAGAACACACCTTCAGTAACGCTCTTGGTCTTCCACTAAGTGCTACGTCACCTACATTCAAGACGTGCTAGCCTTATGTCACCAGGTTGACAACGCCATATCGGAATCTGAAAAGGGGGGCCACATTTTGAAAGGGATTGCGGACAACGCTTTCCATTTGCCTCAGCGAGGGCTCTGATTCCGTGCATTCTTTAAGAAGTGCCGTCACGTTGAGGAAGTAAAGATCCGACTCATATTTCAAGTTTTAACGACTTCCCCATACGGCCGCCACATCTTCGTACGTTGCATAGCAGCCGCCAACTAGAACACTTTCCGCTTCGACTCTTAACACTGACGCAATGACCCAGATCGTTCGCCGAGAAATATAGGCCTGTGCACATTGGCAACTTCAACTCACTGTCCCCGGCCCCCCTTTGTGGAATGTCTCTGTTATTCGGGTCATCGTGCGTGGTTAACTTGCTAGCTTAGACCTCTCGCCTGCTCTCTGTTCTATCGCAAACCCTCGATGTCTTTCTTATTCGGGGCATCGTGCGTGGGCAACTTGCTGGCTTAGACCTGTCGCCTGCTGTCTGTTCTATCGCAGGCCCTAGCGTCCGGACACCAAGAACAAATGTTTTCCGACCCCAGGCCCCATAATTTTGTCACTAGCGAACTTCAGCAGAGTAGCGGACGTGCAAGGATCGCCCCAAATGCTGCAACTATTCCTGTATCGGCCACGTTTCTCGGCATATTTCCGCAATACATGGTATCCGCCTCCTCGCGCCGAGTTTTCCTACTATACTCTCCAGAAATGCCCCGTCCAGAAATTCCCCGCAGTTTTCCGCCCCGGTCACAGCCTGTCCAGTCAGATATTGCCAAAGATTTCGCCCCCTCCCGTCATTGTCGCTCTTCCCACTCCCCATTTCTACGAGCCCATCGTTTTCAATCCCCACAGCTCCCTCGATCCTCGGCTGCTGCCTCATACGACTAATCTGCGTTGAAACACTTAATGGTGCAGCTCCAGGAGGTGACGCTGCATGCACAACCAGGCACACAAATCCTCTAGAGACCTCCCGCTTGAACATCTAGACATTTGTGTTGATGGTGCTCCCATATACTGGAACGCATATCTCTGGCTTGAGTGCAAAGCTTCGTCATCAGTTACGTGAAGATCTGACGCTGGCTTCTTCCCGGGTGCCTGCCGCGGGCGGCGGAACGGTTTGTGTTGATGGATTCCGCACCGCTTATGTTAGTCTTGGTGGCCGTGAAATTCCGTTGTAGTTCACTGTTTCGAACCTTTCTGCCCATGCAGTTATCCTCGGCTTCCATGTTCTACGAGAACACACTGCCCTGATTGAAAGCTCGCAAGGCGTCCGGCACCTAGATTTTCCAAACATCAATCCTGAACCCTTCCATTGTGCTTCCCACTATATTCGTCCGACCAAGTTTATCTGCCCTCACTAGCCGCCTAATTAGTTACCTTGCGTACTACCTTACTGGCCCTGATGATGACTACTTAGTTACGCCTATTTCTGATCTGTTGCTGTGTCTCAACGTGGAATTGCCCCATACTGCCGCTACAGTCAAGGTGAACTGCTACTGATAACCTTCAGCTTTTCGGCCCACGTGCTCACATACATTTGTGTGGGGACGTTCTTACCTCTTGGCTTCTATCAAGTTGCCCCATTGGACACTGAAAATGCCCCAGCTTCTGCAGACACTGCCCACGATCCTATTCCGACTGACACGATCACGGCAATGAAGCCCTCCGATTTGCTCCCTGTCCAATCTTGTCAGCTGCTTGCGCTTTTGAGCCTTATTCCGACATATTTGATTTTGGTAACAGTGTCCTCGGCCAAGCTATTGATGTCACTCATTGCATCGATCCTGGCGACATTCATCTTATCTGCCGCTGACCATACCGAATCTCCCATGCAGAACGACAGGTAATGCAGGCAGAAGTGGCAGAATTGCTGGATAAGAACATTACTGAACTATCTCGCATTCCCTGGGCTTCGCCCGTCGACCTGGCCATGCATAAAGATGGCTCGTGGCGCTTCTGTCGGGTTTACCTTCTCTGAATAAGATCACTAAATGATGTCTATCCGCTTCCTTGAATCGACGACGCCTTGGATTGCCTCTACGGAGCGAAATTCTTCTCCGTTGACCTACAATCTGGCTATTGGCATATTGCAGTGGATGACCACGGCCGTCAGAAGACGGCGTTTGTAACTCTTGGACACTGGCCATGTCCCGCTTCTGCAGGCACTGCCCACGATCCTACTACGACTGACGCGATCATGGAAATGAAGCCCTCCGATTTGCTCCCTGTCCAATCTTGTCAGCTTCTTGCGCTTTTGAGCCTTATTCTGATGTATTTGATTTTAGTAAAAGTGTCCTCGGCCAAGCTACCGATGTCACTCGCTGCATCGAAACTGGCGGTGTTCATCTTATCCGCCGCAGACCCTACCGAATCTCCCATACAGAACGACATGTAATGCAGGTGGAAGTGGCAGAAGTGCCGGAGAAGAACATTACTGAACCCTCTCACAGTCCCTGGTCTTCGCCCGTCGATCTGGTTATGAATAAAGATGACTCGTGGCACTTCTGTCGGGTTTACCATCCCTGAATAAGATCACTAAATGATGTCTATCCGCTTCCTCGAATCGACGACGCTTTGGATTGCCTCTACGGAGCGAAATTCTTCTCCGCTGACCTACGATCTGGCTATTGGCATATTGCAGTGGATAACCACGGCCGTTAGAAGACAGCGTTTGTAACTCTTGGACACTGGCCATGCCTCAGCTTCTGCATACACTGCCCACGCCCGTGAAGCCATTGCCCGCTGCGACCATGGTCCCAGTTGTTCATTCCCGCTTCCAAGCCTCCCAAGTTTATTAGCAAGAGCACTACAACAGTCGCCACCTCGACAGCTCCTTCTTACCTGGTCTCTTGTGTCGCTTGGGTGCCTTCTGGCCATATTGAGTTCTCGTAAAAGCTTTTTTCTTGCTGTTTCGGCCCGTATCGTGCGCTGTCCAAGTCACAGCCTTCACCTACTTGATGGACCCCGCCTTCCCCGAGCGCGCTTCCCGTACCGTACACTCCGATATTTTGCACTCCTCGCGTCTAAAGCTATACAGTCGATCTTGCTATGACACCCTCTAAGCAGCACCGTAACGGTGCTTCTGCCCACGAGGGCCATACGACGGATTCATCGAGGCAGACGAAGTGTGTGTGCGTATGGCGCGTGCTCGGGGCCCGAATCCTTTGTGCTTGTGTCTCGCTTGGTGTGAGTATATCAGTGTTTTATGTGGATGTGAACGCCGCTTACCAGCTAACAATATTGTGCCTAAGGTGTCCACACTGTTAAAAACATCATCAGCGGGGCTCTGGCTCCTAGAGATTGAGATGGTTAGCGGCCTAAAGGGGAAGATAGGCGCCACAGCGGTAGCATATGTTTTAAGAAAAATTAGGAGCATGCTTTAGGCACATGGGAGTTCGCAGGCCGAATAGCTTGGAGGCACAGATATCGGGTAATTTGCTACCAGTTTCCAATTGCCAACTCTGCACCTGCAAATAGGTTTGGTTTGGTTTGTGGGGTTTAACGTCCCAAAGCGACTCAGGCTATGAGAGACGCCGTAGTGGAGGACTCCGGAAATTTCGACCACCTGGGGTTCTTTAACGTGCACTGACATCGCACAGCACACGGGCGCCTTGCTTTTCGCCTCCATGGAAAAGCGGCCGCCGAGGCCGGGATTCGATCCCGCGCCCTTGGGAACAGTGGTCGAGCGCCCTAACCAGGTGGCAAGTGAATTGAAGCCAGGATCCTCGGATTTCAAGTCAGTCTTGGAACCTATTGGCTGCGCCAGGCTCTTTGTACGCTTTGGATAAAGCGCTGCCTTCAAACTGTCGCGCGTGGGTTTTCACACAGTGAGGTAGCTTACTACTGCATGCAATGTACATTTTCGAGGATGTGTGTTGTGAAAGGGCGTAAATTAAGATAGCAATATTTAGCAATAAAGCAGATGAAAGGAAACAAAAAATGGGTAAGCGGTGCTGGAGATGAGCGCCAGAACGCGTTTTCAACATGCCCACGATTTCCGTGATAAAACATGCCTTTGCAGGAAATCCGTTCACGTTGTCCACGTGCCGCTATTGGTGAGGCTGTCAGATTTTAGTGGAGCTGTCGGTAGGTGCTAAGGATCGCCTGGTACTTTGCTATAAAGTACTTGGAAATGAATACCATTTGAATAATAGTTATGGTTGAAAGTATTTATTCGGGTTCAAGCACTTAAGTGTAGTATATTGCCGCTCAAATTGGTAACCTCAGTGGATTGCAAAACTAAAATACTTGCAGAGCTGCGCTGGTATATCGCACGGAAAGAGATCAGTCAGGCATCAGGGTTGATGGACAAAAATGTTGCCGTGATTTAGCTTGTGTTTAAACCTGAAGTTACGCTAGTGCAATATGCATGGCGTAGCCATGCATATTGCACTAGCTTCGGCTTGAAAGTAAATAGGAATAGGTTCGGCTTGAAAGTAAAGAGATGGGTTTTCCACATAGTAGAGCACTATATGGTTTCAGCTTTTTTATGCCATATGGGAGTCACTTCATGCATGAGAAACCCTTGCCTCTCATTGTTGACCATTCTCATTTGGGTGTAGAAGACTTCTAGTGGTATGACATCGTCTCTACGTCAAACGCCGGAGGCACATCGCCGTCACAACGTTCGAACGAACATTGTCTTAGAAACTAGCTGTCGATGTTCGCCTCTGCCAACTACTGAGTTATCGGTCTTCTATTTTTCTGCTTCTTCTTTTTCTCCTTATGCTTCTTCTCTTTCTTCTTCTTCGTCTTTCCTTCTTGTGGTTTTTTTTCTTTCTTTTTTTATTCTTGGGACAGGCACGTGCTCTCCGAACAGGCACGACAAAATGGCGACACTGGGGCACTTATGACCACTAAAGTGCGTTGAGACGAAAACCTCTATCACGCAGTTGTCACAAGCCATCCACTGCGGCACCTCTTTCTCTTTGTTTTCACTCCCACTTTCGCGATGACGCGCCTGCGTAAGCTACCAGCCAACATATAAAGCCCCGCTTTAATCGATCTGTTTGAACGTACCCGCGTGGCCTAGTGATAATGTGAATGCAAGGGTTTTAGCACGCTCATTATGGTATCATCCTCCCATATGAAAGGAGAGGCCCGTGTTGACAACTCCAGCTAAATATAATGTCAGGAAGCCCTACGTTCAGTTAGTGCTTTGCCGTGTCAGCTACCAGCTACCGCCCACGACTTATACTTCTTTCTTCGTTCTTCCGACAGGCAGGGATAGGCAGGGCGAATTGGTGAGAATGTGGCCAATGTAGCTCTCGCTAAGACATCTCAATAACCTGCGATTCGCTAATGACATTGCCTTCTTGTGTGTCTCAGAGGCCAATTGCAACGAATGGATAATGACCTGGACAGAAGAAGCAGAGAGGTATAACAAAAGAAGAATATGCGGAAAAATAATGTAGTGTTGAACAGCCTGGGGAAATAACAGCAATTTAAAATAGTGTGTGAAGCGCTGGAACCGGTAGGCGAATATTGCTCCTAAGTGCAGGTTGTAACCGATGATCCCGATCATAAAAGAGAAATAATTAGGAGGATAAGACTGGGATGGAGTGCATTTGGAATGTATTCGCAGATTGACTAGCAGATTAACGGCATCGATCTTACCAGAAGTGTATAGGAGTTGCACATTACTGGTAAACCCCTATGGGAGCGCAATGCAGAGGGCTGTGGATTGAAAAAGTGTGTGTGTAAAGTTTAGAGAAATGAAACGTGCAGAATTGGTCTGAGAAAAAACTTGAGGTACTGCTTGCTTCCTTCTGTGGTTTGCTTTGGAATCATAGTTCGCGCGCAGAGACCAATTCAGTAGTTTTATCACTAATCTCTAAATGTGCGCATCTTTAACGCAAACCTGTTTTTAGGACACGCTCGTGAGACACCAAGTTATGTCAAATGCCACCCGGCATACATATAAAGCCCCGCTTCAACTGAGTCGCACGAACTGGCGCTTATGACCCTATGATCGCGTGTCTGACTTCAAAGGGATTCCCATGTCACTTTCAATCGCAAAGGTTTTCCTGATGCTTCTAACGTGTACTTTGTCTAGAAGTTTGACATTAAATGTCAGCTTCATTGAGTAGAGGGAGAGCTTGCAATGCTTAGCAATCAGAAGTCACTGAGGACCGTAATTTCTTATACTTAACCACCACGGTTGCTTGTGCCACTTTAAAAAAAAAACCTTTTGGGAGTCAAACAAAAATAAAAAAATAGTGGTCTTTATAAAGATCCACTTTTGTACGTTTTTTTACATTTGTTGTAAAAACAAGTTACTAAGTATGCACCCTACGCCAGCAATCCTAGCGCTTATATACCTCGTCGTTACGAAATTATATTTTGCAGTTATATGCTTAATGATGGCAGCTGTACAATGCACCAAAATAATTACAATATCATTGATTGAGGTTATTTATTATTAATAACCAAAACAATGGTTTTCATAAAGAAACGGACAAAACAAATGCAGCAGCAAAAGTTATCGCACAATTTCATTTCATGTGGTTCGCTGCACAGCCCAATATTGAAGAGTGAGTGAGTGAAAAAACTTTATTGAGGTCTTTTGGTTAGTCTCGGAGAGTCTTCCTGCTGCCGCTTCTTCGCCACCGTTGGAGACTCCTTAGCACGGGTGGTTCCCTCATTCCAGGGCTCCACTGGTCCTGGCTACCTCGCATGCGTGCTGCACCAATGCCCTTTGGGCGGTGAGCTCGCAGCTGGTTAGCAGGCCCTCCCATTGCTCCGCACTCGGGTTAGTTTGTTTGTGGAAAGTGTAGTTGTGTTTACATTCCCATGTGACGTGGTATAGGGTCGGACTGTCTCCGCACCAGGGGCAGCTATCTCTATACTGTGTGGGAAACATTTTGTTTAGAATGTATAAGTTGTGGAAGGTGCCAGTCTGCAGTCTTCTCCAGCTGGTCGCTTCTTCTTGTGTGAGTCGCTTGTGGGGCGGAGGGTATTTTAACCTGCTGCCTCTGTAGTGATTTAAAATATCTGCGTACGTCGGGTCCACCATCACGGGGTCCACGAGGTCTTCTGTCAGCAAGGCTCGGTGCGTGATTTCGCGAACCAGGCTGTCTGCCCTCATGTTGCCCTCTATGTTGGTGTGCGCCGGTGCCCAGAAAACTACTTGTGTTGCTTTATAGCCCGAAGCTCCTGCGCCGAGGAGAATGCGTAGGGCCTCCCTGCAGATCCTTCCTTGTTGGAACCTTCTGCAGGCTGTCTTGGAGTCTGTTATTATAACCTGTGATTCGTTTCTTCGATAGCCCTCGGCCGCTGCGAGTGCCACAGCGATCTCCTCTTCGTCTACTACCGATCTTCCTCTCGCGGATGCGCAGCTGATCGTGTTGCCTGAGCAGTCAACCACCGCTGCTGCTATCCTCGTGTTGGCGCTGTATCTGTCTCTCGGGTATAGCCCTGCGTCTGCATATACTGTATATGCCTTTTTAGCTAGGTGGTTCTCCACGTATTCTGCTCTTGCCTGTCTTCTGGTCGCGTGTAGGTTGGGATCCATATTTCGTGGTATCGGGCGAATTCTGAGGGTTCGCCGGATTTCGTCTGGAATGTTTTCGTTTGGGTTTGGCGTGTTTTCCGCCTGGTAGCCTAGTCTTCTCAGTAGTCTTCTGCCTGTTTCCGTGAGTTCTAGCCTTTCTAGCTGTGCTTCCAGTTGGGCCGTCGCCAGCTCCTCAAAGGTGTTGTGAACTCCCAGTTCTAGTAGCTTGTTGTTTGGGGTGTTTCTTGGTAGGTTTAGGGCCGTTTTGTAGGCTTTCCTTATCAGAGCTTCGGCCTGTTCTTTTTCTTTCTTGATTGCCGGGTGGTAGGGAAGGGAGTATGTCACCCTGCTGACTACCAGGCTTCTGACTAGTTTAAGGGTGTCGTCTTCCTTCGTGCCATGCCTTCTATTGGAGACTCTTTTAATCATTCTGCTGACTTGTTCGGTTGATTTTTGCAGTAGGCGGATCGTGTGGCTGCACTTTCCGCTACTCTGCAGCCACATGCCTAATATCCTTATGACGTTTTTTTCCGGTATGTTTTGGCCTTCGAGCTTGATTTCCAGGTTCGCCTTCGTAGGTTTCTTCGCCACCCTGAGTAGCTCCGACTTGTCTGTTGAACACGCTAGGCCTCTTGCCCTTACGTATTCTTCTACGCATGTTGCGGCTCTCTGTAGGCTTTCCTGCTTCTCTTCTAGCGTGCCCCGGTTGGTCCATACCGTGATGTCGTCCGCATACATGGCATTCTGTATGTCTTCGATTTCTTCCAGTCTTTTGGCCAAGCCAATCATGGCTAGGTTAAAGAGCACGGGCGAGATCACCGACCCCTGTGGGGTTCCCTTGTGGGGGGTGCTGAAAGGCTGACTTCTCACCTCTCCCAGCCCTATGGTGGCTGTTCTGCCTGCTAGAAAGGCTCTTACATAGTTGTGAGTTCTTTCCCCGCAGTTTATATTTTGGAGTCCCTCCATTATGGCCGGGTGGCTGACGTTGTCAAAGGCCCCTTTGATGTCTAGGGCCATGACCACGTTTTCCCCTGTTTTTGGGATGTTGGTTAGGATGTCCTCCTTGAGTTGTAGGAGAACGTCCTGCGTAGATAGCTTAGACCTGAATCCAAACATGCTGTGTGGATAGATTTGCTCTCGTTCCATCCACCGCTGGATTCTTTTCGTAATTATTCTTTCATACAGCTTTCCCAAGCATGAGGTAAGGGAGATTGGCCGCAGATTCTCGATTTGCAATTGTTTGCCCGGTTTGGGAATCATTACCACCTCTGCATGTTTCCATTCGGCCGGGATTGTGCCCTCGGTCCAGAGTTGGTTGAGGTAGTTTGTCAGCTGGTTTACTGCCCCCTCGCTGAGGTTGCGTATGAGGGAGTTTCGTATCTTATCTCCCCCGGCTGCCGTGTTTTTAGTGAGGGCCCCCATCGCCTCGTGCACTTCTGCCAGCGTGATCGGCCTGTCCATCTCAGGATTCTCTTTGCCCTGATAACTTCCTTTGTATTCTTCTGGGCTTTCTTTCCCGTAACATTTGGCCTTTAGGTCCTCAATCATTTGGTCCTCGGTTCCTTCGTACTGGTGGATTAGTCTTTGTATTGTCTTGTTGCTTTCGGTCCTCGTTTTTCCCGGATCCATCATGGCTTTCAGGATACGCCATGTCTTAGCCGTGCTCAGTGTGCCGTTTAGCGAGTTGCTGAATTCCTGCCAGTTTTGCCTTGCTAGTTGTGTGGCGTATTCTTCTGCCTTGGCTGTGATTTCTGCAATCTTTTTCTTTAGCTTTCGGTTTAGCTTTTGTTTCCGCCATCGCTTGGTGAGACTGCGCCTTGCCTCCCATAGCCTAAGCAGGCGCTTGTCCACCTCTGGTGCTCGCTCGGTTCTGTCTACTTCCTTCGTATACGTTTCCTGTATTTGTTTGAGCTGCTGGCACCATTCTTGGATGCTCGTAATCTGTCCTGTTAGGTCCCTGCTCCCTTGTTTGAATGCGTCCCAGTCTGTGAGGCGGGCTTTCCCAAGCTTCCGTCTGGTGGACTCTGCCCTCATTGTGAGCTGGACTATGTAGTGGTCGCTTCCTAGATTCTCTAGGGTGTTTTCCCACTCTGTTTGATTTGTACCCTTTACGAAAGTGAGGTCTGGACTTGTGTCTGCACTTACGCTGTTGCCCGTTCTTGTGGGTTGGTCTTCGTCCGTTACTAGTTCGAAGCCCTGGCCTGCCGCAGTGTCCCAGATGCTTTGGCCTTTTCGGTCAGACGTTGGGTATCCCCAGTTTGGACTTTTGGCACTAAAGTCTCCCGCTATCACAAGGGCGTTTGTTTTGGCTAATTTGTTTACTTCGGTAAACAACCTTCCAAAATCGCCGTCCTTTTGTCTCGGGGGGCGGTATAGGTTTACTATGAAGGTGCTTTTTGCCCCAATTTTCTTCTTTGGAATTATTTCGGTAATTACGTGTTCTATATTCGTTCCCTCGATCTCTTTGTGTGCTATGGTGGCTATTTTGCTGCTGATGAGGGTTGTGGCTCTTTTCCCGCCTTCCTGGCAAGTGTATCCCTTTAATGTGGGTGTGCTGTTGGTTTCTTGGAGCAGGATTATGTCTGGCTGTTTCCCCCTGGAGTTTATGTACTGCTGCAGGAGGCCCTGTTTTTTCCTGTACCCCCTGCAGTTCCACTGCCAAATATTTAGTTGCTGTTGTCTTGCCATGATGGGTTTGCATTGTTGTTTACCCCTTGGTTTTCTGTTGCGCCAAAGCGTCTTTCGCTAAATAGTCTGTCTCTAGCCTCGTGGATAGGTCTGTTGTTTTGATTCTTGACGTAGCTGCGGAAGCTCTGGTCTTGCATAGCTAGTCTCTGCTGGAATTCCTGCATTTGTTTCTGTACTGTCATCATAAAGCTTTTCATTTCGTCGCATTTTTGGTCCTCCGTTTGCTTCTGCTTCTCCTCGACCGGTTGTGGAGGAGGGGGAGAGGCTGGTGTAATATTGCTTGCCTCGTTTCTGCCCTGTTGCTGCCATTGTAGTTCTTTGATGAGGTCGTCTAGTTTCCGTTTAATCTGTTTAGTTTCCTCTCGACTTTTCTTTAGCTCCTCCCTCAGAGCCTTATTTTCTTCTTCTAGCTTTTTCTCCCTGCTTAAGGGTGTATTTATATCCGTGTATGCGTTTGAATGCGGATTAAACGATTTAGGAGGACCCGCTTCCCAGCTTACCTTGACTCCGCTACTCTTCTTCTGCTGTTGTTTCGGCCCGGGGCCCCCGAGCTTCTCCAGTGGCGGGTAGGACTCGTCTCGCCGTCCGTCCCGGCTCTTGCTTCTCTCCCAGCTCGGGCTTCTCGAATTGTTCTGTGGTTGGGTGGCCTCTTCCTCCCCAAACCATCTTGGTCGTCGGTTTCTTCTGCCGCTCCTACTTCTTCCCCGTCCTAGCGACTGCTGTTGCTGCTGTTGCTGGCTTCTGAATGCGGGTCGCCCTCTCAGCTCCGCCGCTGGCTTCAGTCTTTGCTTGCATTCCTTGGTGCCTGTTTGGTGGTCTCCGCCGCAAATCAGGCATTTCGGGGTGCATCGGTGTTCTTGGGTTGGGTTCTGCTCTCCGCATTGCTTGCAGGCCTTACTGTCCGGGGTCGGGCAGACGTCGGATCTATGGCCTTGCTTGCAGCATATGTGGCAGAACTGGCGGGTGGGAAAGTATGGGTGGCACCACATCTCCCCTCCGTAGTATAAGACTTGTCTGGGTTTAATGTGGCCGTCGAAGGTGATTACCGCCGTGCTTGTCTTGCCTAGCATGCGAGCGCTGTGAATCTTGACTCCCTGGGTACGTACCCTTAAATTGGCTTTCAGCTCTTCGGGCGTTGTTCCGGGCTCGATGCCGTGGATCACCCCTCGTATTGTGTCTTCCGGCGCCGCCACGTGTGCGTTAACCTCGTAGGATTTCCCGCCGAAAATGAGATTGGATATGCGCCTCACTTGCTGGGCCGCCTCTTCGTTGTCGGTGCTCACGATGATTATATTGGAGCCGTTGCGTAGTCTGATAATTAGGTCTTCCCCCTTGCACCTCGAACCGGTCGCCGCGACTACCGCCCGAGCCACTTGGTGGGTCTGTAGGTTTCTAACGATGAGGCCTTTAGGTCTCAAAATAATCTTCAAATCATATTTGGGTAGAGGAGGAAGTCGTTACCTCACCTCTTCTCTGCGTTTCTCGCCGTTGGTGGTTTCCATGCCGGCCTCGCCGCTCGCCGGGCTCCTCGATCCCGCTAGGCCTAACACCGTGCCGGTCGGTCCGCCGCTATCGTTGCCGTCACTATTCTGTCTTTTCTTCTCTCGCTGGCGCCTTGCTTGCCTCCTCGACATTGCGAGCTTCCAGTTTTGGTTGTCTTCCTCCTCCGATAGACTTGGGTTGTGTGAGGGGCTGCTTCTCGGGGCTTCGCTGCCGACCACGCCGTCGGTTAGGCCTAACCGTGTTAGGCCTGCGCCTTCGGTCTCGGCCGCCTCGTGGTAGTCCATTTCCAGCGCTTCTGCCAGGCCCCTGGGTGGTCCCTCCATCATTTTCTTCGGTTCAGGGTGTTCGCGTGCCCGGGGAAGGTCTTTTCGGGCCTCCGGCGCCCTTGCCGCCGCGGCTGGGCCGCCTGCAGTCCCCGGTGCTCGTTAAGCCTAATCTGGGCTTAGCTCTCGGCGGCCCCGTGGGAGAACCAAAAGTCCGATAAATCCAAAAATGGTGGACCCACCGGCTAGAATTTGGTGTCCTTGTGTTCCGCTTCGGTTCCTAATAAGTGTGCCAAGTTGCATTAAAATAACTTTTCAGGAAACAAAAAAACGCTATGAATATTCGCGTAAGCCGAAATGGAAATAACTTCGTTTCCAGAAAAAAGATGTTCCAGAAAAAGATGGCTGTGCGATGCCAGCGCACGTTAAAGATCCCCAGGTGGTTGAAATTACACCGTAGCCCTCCACTACGGCTCCTCTTTCTCTCTTTCCACTTTCACTCCCACCTTCCTCCCTTCCCTTACGGCGCGGTCCAGGTGTCCACAGGCAAAAGTGTGACAGATACTGCGGCTTTCCTTCCTGTGAACCAATTATTATTATTATTATTATTATTATTATTATTATTATTATTATTATTATTATTATTATTATGCAAGAAAACTGATGAGTGTCACGGAACGCTGGTTGTGTTCGAGAAGGGGCCCACGATGTACCGTGTGCAGCAGCAATGCTCAGGCTTTCGTAGTTCTCCTTTGCAGATTCTAAAGTGCTGTCGAAACGTTTCAGACTGCAGTTGGTTGTTTACCTCTTTACACAATTTCTAACTATTCCGACACAAATATGCTCGCAAATGATTCCCTTTCCTGCTCGTTCACATTAAAACATTTGAAATGTGTTGCCGCTGGAAGCTTGGCTACACTACCAGAAGTCGAGCACCACGTGATCCAATTTGCACATCGCCATTACCCCTCCTGGCTTTTTCGACATATGATTGACTAAGTTGGCACTAAACAATTAACTAATTAACTCACACGCGCCAAATTTATTCTCCAGTGGGATTGTTTATGCTTTATCTCATGAAGTCATTATTTCTCTTATAATTTGTTTCGTTCGAAAGTAACCGTGATTACAAGTTCTGGTGATACGAAACTGTCGACATGGCTATCAATACTTGCCCCGCCGGGGTGGTGCAGTGGTAAGACGCCCGACTACTGTGCCGGAGTTCCCGGGATCGAATCCCGGCCTCGGCGGCTGCGTTTCGATGGAGGCGAAACGAAGTGGCGTCCGTGTGCTGTGCGATGTCAGCGCACGTTAAAGATCCCCAGGTGGTCGAAATTACTCCGTAGCCCTCCACTACGGCTCCCCTTTCTCTCTATCCACTTTCACTCCCACCTTCATCCCTTCCCTTACGGCGCGGTTCAGGTGTCCACAGAGCAAGTGTGACAGATACTGCGCCTTTCCCTTCCTATGAACCAACCAACCAACCAACTATCAATACTTACGCATTAATAATTGATAGCGTTCCGACGGTTATGCTCAATCTATGCTGTCAGAACGAATGGAGTGACCATGCATGATTGTGTGAGCCCTTTATCAGGGGTGCAAAGCTTATGGTTGACTACTGTAGTCTGAGGTACATTATTTGTCGAACCAGAGAATTTGTCCAAATGCCTTGCCGACGATGTCGCAGTATCATTGTGGCGTTTGCCCCACTAAAGATTGTGTATTTGTGCTCATAAAGCACTATTGTGCGCGTGAATGGACACTTTGTAGTTATGTTATCAACATTTTATTTTATTTCTTATGGTAATATCTCCCCTTTCACCTTTTTATTGTAAACCATAAGGACGATGCTTCTCTAAGAACTGCTAAAGCGGCAGATCATTTTAAGGTTTATTTCATCATTATAATTATAAAATTATATATATTGACTACAAAAGGCGCAGGACAAGGATCTTTGCCTTATCTCTCCAGTTATCATCGTCTTGACTTAGCTGCATTCACTTGATGCCCACTTATCCCATAATATTATATTCCTATGTAACCTTATGCTACGCTTTCCTTCCCTTGGATTCTGATCTTATACCGGTAGCTTACATACGTTACCTCACTTTTGCATTACATGCCCTGCCTATAACCGTTTCATGATTTCCACTAGAATATTTAAAACAGGAGTTTGTTCCCTTAACGTTACACCTATAAATTTCCCTCATATAGGTGTCAGCATTGTCGTCAGATTGTTAGGTCCATTCATTACGCTCCATATAGCAGCACCGGTGAGGTAATGCTGTTTTTTACTTCTTCGAGAAGGATGCTAATTACCGGCCTCCCGTAATTTGAGATTGCTTGCAAAATGACCTCCACCCCGTCTTAATTGATTATTTTTATTTCGGAGATCGAATGTGCGAAGACTGCCTGTCATACTGCAGACATATTTTCTTACAATTGCCGGCGCCTGATTACCCGTGGTAAAATGCTGTTTCAGAAGGAGTAGCAGGGCATTTTAGGTTTTGGATCATTGTTTTATAGCACTGCCATCATGCTTTCCATATTTATAAAAATATTAAACGACTGCAGTCCGCCCTCCGCCTCCCTCGGTACTTAGCTGCACATTTCCACCAGGAAATGGCGGTTTGCTGAATTATTGTTCCTTTACCGTTGTTACCAACTGTTCGTAACCCAGGTCTTGGAATAATTCCTTTAATGAGGGAGTGAATAGCATTTGAGATATTGTGTCATGTTTCCTAATACCTTTCCTTATATGAATTTTATTGCTCCTTTGACGATGACTATGGTTAATGTGAAGGGGTATCGTTATCGTCTTGTACTTTCAGATTTCTCTACTCTGCAGCACGATGTCATCATGGCTGCATGAATATAGAAATTTCGACGGCGCCAAAGGGTTTCTTTTAACATATTGATACGGGGCAGAAGGCTAGCATAGGAAACCACTGCAGGTGATGAGCATGTGTTCACATCACAGCAGAGCAGAACACAGCAGGTGTTCAGGCAAGCCCCAACGGTTTCTTCAGCGTCGTCGTCTCTCACTCTATTTTCTATCGTCGTCCTCTTCGGTAACATATACGTAATATTACCCCGCCACGAAAAGCACAGTCCCGGTGCGCACTAGGACAAACTACTGGAGGGGTAGTACGGCTTAATTCTGGCGACAAGAACAATCTCGGTGCATGGCACAGAGGACTGTCGCGGCGGATGTACAGGGGCGACCTCGGATGTCACAGGAGTGACTGACCGTAAAACACGGTAGGGTCCTGCATAGCAGGGCAAAAGCTTCTCACACAGCCCAACGTTACGAGCGGGAGTCCTTATGGCGTCTTTTTTGAGAATTTTGGTAGGAGGCCAGTCGGCGGCGAGCAATAACACGGGCGGTGTCAGCTCGGGAGATGGCATCACGAACGTAGCAACTGGCGTTAGCGGTGGGAGGCAGTACGCTGTCAAACGGAAGGGGAGGGTCGCGGTCGTATAGAAGATAAAACGGTGAGTAGCCCATTGTGTCGTGTCGAGAGGAATTGTACGCGAACGTTACAAACGGCAATGTGATATCCCAGTCACGGTGATCATCCGAGACATACATTGACAGCATGTCTGTGAGCGTGCGGTTGAGGCGTTCGGTGACGCCGTTCGTTTGTGGATGGTAAGCGGTGGTAAAATAGTGCTTAATGGAGCAGTACCGAAGCATTTTGTCGACTACTCGAGCAAGAAAGCAACGGCCACGGTCAGTGAGCAGCTGACGTGGAGCACCATGGAGCAGGATGATGTCATGGAGAAGAAACGCAGCCACGTCAGTTGCACAGCTGGTGGGTATCGCTCGGGTGACAGCGTAGCGCGTAGTATAATCTGTGGCCACCGGAATCCATTTATTTCCCGACGCAGAAAGTGGGAAACGCCCGAGGAGGTCAAGGCCAACTCGGGAAAACGGATCTACTGGGATGTAGATCGGCTGCAGGGATCCAGCAGGCATAACCGACGGCTTCCGTCGCTGACACCGGTCACAAGAAGCCACGTAACGACGAACAGAGCAATAGAGGCCTGGCCAAAAGAAGCGGCGGCGGACGCTATCGTATGTACGAGACACGCCAAGATGACTCGCTGTGGGTGCGTCATGCAGGTGTTGAAGAACGGTGGTACGCAGGTGTTCGGGGACTACGGGCACAAGCTCGCCGCCATCTGGTCGCATATTTCGTCGGTATAAGGTGTCGTTGTGGAGCACAAACAGAGCATGAGTAGCATCAAGGTGATCAGTGCTGAGGCGATTAATAATGCTGCTAAGCTTGGGATCTAAGCGCTGCTCATGGCGAATGCTTGAAAGATCCGAGACGGTCAACACATATGTGTCATCATCGCACTCGCTCGCAGGTGGCGGATCTACCGGGTTGCTGGACAGGCAATCTGCGTCAGCGTGCAGCCGGCCAGACTTGTGGACGACAGAAAAAGTGTATTCCTGAAGTCGGAGGGCCTAACGGCCCAGGCGACCAGTAGGGTCCTTTAGCGTAGAAAGCCAACATAAGGCGTGGTGGTCGGTGGTGACGGAGAACGGGTGGCCAAACAAGTAAGGGCGAAATTTTGTAATGGCCCACACGAGGGCTTAACACGCACGTTCTGTGATCGAATAATTCTGCTCAGCCGCTGAAAGGAGACGACTGGCATAAGCATTAACGCGAGTGCGACCTATTTGCTGTTGGGCGAGTATGGCACCAATACCGTGACCACTGGCGTCGGTGCGTACCTCTGTTGGTGCCGAAGGATTGAAGTGTGCCAGGACGGGCGGGTTGGTGAGGGTTGCAATGAGCGCAGAAAAGGCGTCGAATTGTTCTTGGTGCCAACAAAATGGAGCGTCGTTCTTCAAAAAATTGATGAGTGGACGAGCCGTCTCCGCAACGTTGGGCACAAACCGCCGGAAATAGGAGCAAAGCCCAAGAAAACTACGCACGTCACTGGTACAATGGGGTGTAGGAAATGCACGTACAGCACGTATTTTGTCTGGATCGGGTTGGACGCCACGGTCGTCGACCACGTGACCGAACACCTTGAGTTCACGTCGGCCGAAGATACATTTCTTCGAGTTCAGTTGAAGGCCAGCTCTTCGGAAGATGCCAAGAATGGTATCAAGGCGATGGAGATGGCTCTCGAATGAAGAAGAAAATACAATGACGTCATCGAGATAGCACAAGCACATCGTCCATTTCAAGCCGCGCAGGAGAGGATCCAACATGCGCTCGAATGTTGCGGGCGCATTACACAAGCCAAAAGGCATCACCCTGAATTGATACAGGCCATCAGGAGTGACGAAGGCGGTCTGCTCTCGGTCTCGTTCGTCGACTGCGATCTGCCAATAACCGGAACGAAGATCAATGGAAGAGAAATAGCTGGCACCGTGCAAGCAGTCGAGGGCATCATCTATCCTGGGAAGCGGGTAAACGTCTTTCTTTGTAATTTTGTTGAGGTGTCGGTAATCAACGCAGAATCTCCAGGTATTGTCCTTTTTAACAAGCATGACAGGCGACACCCAGGGACTGTTCAAAGGCTTTATAATGTTTTTCTCTAACATCTTGTCCACTTCACCTTGTATGGCGCGTTGTTCAGAAATGGCGACTCGATAAGGTCTTCTGTTAATTGGCCGGGCGTCTCCGGTATCAATACGACGTATACCGAGGGACGTTTGTCCTAAGGGGTGGTCACCAAAATCGAAAATATCGCTGTGTGAAGTCAGAAGACTCGTAAGTGCTGTAGCTCGGTCAGGGCGCAAGTTAGGTGCAACCATTCCTGATATGCGGGCCTCCGGAGGTGGGGACGATGCAGGTCGTGTCGACACTTTAGCAGTAGAGTCAGGTAAAGGAGCAGCAACTGTGACGTCAGACAGTGGGATCAGTTAGGCGAGAGTAATGCCCTCTGGAAGAACGTGCACAAAAAGGCCGAAGTTCAAGACTGGAATATAAGCGTTGTTATTTTCTACGTGCACGCTGTTATGAGGGAGAGCGGTCGGTTATGGGGCAAACAACGTAGTCGCCATCAGGAACGGAGGGGAAAGGCGACATGAGCACATACACTGCAGCTTCTGGTGGCAGACGAGTAAATGTAGAGGAGCGGAGACGGAGCGTTGAAGAGGCCTGTTTGTCAGGACAGAGTGGCAGGTCCAGATGAAGCAGTCCAGACGAACAGTCAATGAGCGCGGAATGTGCAGTTAAAAAGTCGAGTCCTAATATAACGTCGGGAGGGCAACTGGTGAGGACTGTAAATAGCACAGGGATATGGCGGTCGGCAATGGTAATTCTCTCAGTACACATACCAACCACAGTAGCTGTGTTGCCATCAACAACACGAACGGTAGATGAGGGAACGGGTGTGAGGACTTTGTTGCGGCGCTGACGGAGCGAGGCACTGAGGACGGAAATGTGAGCGCCAGTGTCAATAAGAGCAGAAACTGAGACTCCGTCCACAAAAATGTCAATGAGGTTACGTCTGGATGCGAGGGTTAGTTCCGAGTTGACAGTCCGGGTCGGTAATGCAGCGTCACTCCCGGGCGCTGCACTCGCTAGTTTCCCGAGTAGGTACCGGCGTATGATGGGGAGGAGTTGCGAGGAGGCACCGGTGAACGGGATCGACGAGACCGTGGAGATGGAGATCGGCTGGAGTGACGGACCCTTGAGACGGCTTCGGTGTGAGGTTCATCTGGGTGAGAAGGGAATTGTCCAGGTCCATCATATGCGGGGCGGAGTTGTTCAGGTTGGGCAGGGAAGCGTCGAGGTCCGTAGTAGTACGGACGGTCTGCGTTGTAATAAGGACGAGGGGTGGGGAAGGTACGAGTGCGGCAATATCGTGAAGTGTGGCCAGCTCGACAGCAAATAAAACAAATTGGCCTGTCACCTGAGGTGCGCCATTCTGCAGGATTGCGACTAACGTAGCGACGTGGGGGAGCTTGGCTAGTGGTTGCAGCAGCCACTACAGGAACAGGATGCGATGGTGACGAGGGTGGTACGGGGTTGGAGGAAAGACCGACGTTGGCAAGTTCCTGGCGGACAATAGCCTGTATCATGGCCACGGTGTCGGGCAGTGGAGATGGGAGTGGTGCAGGAGCTAAGGCCTCGAGTTTTCGCCTGACGATCCGAGTCATGGTACTGGACTGAGAAGGCTGTTGCAGATGAGCCAGATCATCGCAGGATGATGTAGCTGCCGTGTTCGGAAGGCGCTCAAAGCGATGTACCAGGCGTCGTTGTTTAGCCTGCTCGAATCTTCGGCAAACTTGAAGCACCGACTCGGCTGTAGAGCAATCCATGCAGAAGGGTATGTTGAACGCGTCATCTGCGATGCCCTTTAGGATGTGCCCTACCTTTTCACTTTCCAGCATGGAGCTGTTCGCCTTGCGAACGCGAGCACGTCTTGTATGTAGGCAAGGTAGGACTCCGTGGTAGATTGGGCGCGAGAGGAAAGTTTGGTTTTAGCTTCGAGGGCCCGTCCAATGGGCTTCCCGAACAAGTCGTGAAGCTCTTGCTTGCAAATTTCCCAGGTCACCAGCTGGTGCTCGTGATTTTAGAACCACGTGCG
This sequence comes from Amblyomma maculatum, assembly GCF_055883805.1. Classification (NCBI taxonomy): domain Eukaryota; kingdom Metazoa; phylum Arthropoda; class Arachnida; order Ixodida; family Ixodidae; genus Amblyomma; species Amblyomma maculatum. The sequence goes on from NC_139354.1 coordinate 65,184,104, forward strand.
AGCAGTTCCCGCCAAATAGAAAATTAGATTGGCCAGCATGATGGTCGCGTCCCAGTGATTGTTCCTGCTGCATCGCTCGTATTCGTCCAGCCAGTCGTCAACGTCTGGGTGGTCGTCGCCATTAAAGATGGGAGGGTGGCAATATGAAAGCTATGTACAGTAGCTGGCTACAATAGAAACCTTTTACTATTCCCCTGCCTGGCTAATATTGGGAATATAATCTGCGGTTGTGCAGCCTATGTGAAAACTCGCCTGACCCTTTAACTGATGAATTCTAAGTTTTTTCCGATTGTATTAGCTATCCTTTTAGTAAATATATTTGTGTAGAAAGAAACGCAGGCTAGTCAGTGTGTAGCTTTTATGTTCTTGACGAGCCCTTTTGGTGAAATATGAAGTTGTGTATACAAAGCAGGTTTTTTTTATAAACCCTCGCTGCCATCGATGTTACCAAATTTTCCTGCTGATTTTCACTTTTAATTCATTGCAAAGCATTTTTGTTTTTCGTTAGTGACGGGACGTTTGATTTCTAAGCGCTATAGCCGCTCTTATTAGAGTAGCGACTAATGAGGCGAATAAATAGACCACGATACAACCCCACCCAGCTTACTTCGAACATTTTCACGGCGTTAGCAGTCACAGTGCCCATCTTGTATTTTAGGGCAGAAATTTAATGTTCGCCTAGGCCTTAATTCTCTTGACCGCTTTTCGGATACCTCCGTTTTTTAAAGCCTGCTAAATGCTTTACAAATCACAATCCCTGCTGTCGCTCATTGACGCTCCTTTACTACCTCTACCAGTTTTGTTCTGTGTATCGGGTTGAAGGTTTTCACGTATCTAGCTCTGTTATTAAGATCTTTCATCGCTTTGGATAATTTTTGTCGGAAAGCAGTTCTTGGGTGAGGAGCTGTGAGTAAAGAGGCAGTCTTCAATAAGCAAGCCCGCGCACAGTGTCATTTGAGAGAAGAAAGACTGTCCCACAGCCATTAATCGAAGCACATTCCTTCCGCTTCTCAACTGAGCGCGGAAACGATTAAACCACACTGAGTGAGAACACGTTTGTATTTCCCTTTCCCTTGTCTAGCGTAAGTACGCAGGAGGGCGGTGAGGGAAAACACAACAGGGGCACTAAGAAAAGAGGCAAAATTTATATATAACTAATAAAGCTTGTATAGAGTGCAGGTTATCACAGGAGAGGAGAGCGTTTTGAAAATTACGAATGCAAAATTGGACACACAAAATGCACGATGCATTTTCTATTAGACGCGTTGGGCCATCTATCGAGGCTCACGCAAAACAGCACAGCGCAACAGTCTCGTGTGGCAGCGAGCAGAAAATGTGCCTCGAGGCTGTATTTACGTGTGAAGTATAGGTAAAAGCGCGTGGCATAAACAATAAAGACATTCTGAAAAAGCATGGAGGAACGTAATTGCAGCAGAAAGAGAAATGCGTGCACGCCACTGCATCTAAGCAAACCTATGTCTCTCTAGAGTGTTAATCCTGTATTGTTCTGGCCACTTCCGCTGCGAAAGTAGTAATAATACCACTGAAATTTCTGTTCAGTAATAATATATTCTCTTCATAATTCATCTGTTCTACCTCTAAATATAGAATACATTTGGTGTATAATACATTGCGGCCAGAGCGTTCCTCGTTTCCGGTGACCTTTGCATAGTGTGCAATGACAACGTAATTGAGAATATGAAACCCACTTTATTTTGTTGAGCCGCTCCTTTCGGGGCTTTTTCAAGTCGGCTTGCATTTCTCATGTCTTCTGCAGATGGCATTCAGGAATGGAAATTCTTTTGTTCCGTAAACTGTACTAATAAGTCCTCTTAACAATTCCAGAGCCTATCTATGCCAAGGAAGGGTACTTCTGCTTTTCAGCCTACTTCCTCGTATTGAAATCATCTAACAGTACAGTTAGCGTTGTTCTTACTTTACTTATTGCTAATTTTTGACACACTTACGACATTGAAGAAGTTTTCAAATCTGTAGTCATCGCGACTAGATGTAGGCACTTAGGCTTGTACAAAGTTTCACACACACACATCTTAATAATAGGTGCAATTATTATGCCGGTCAAACTGTCGTTAATTCTGTAGAAGAGCTTCATGCGTGCAACTGTACGCGTATTTTTTTAGGACTCCGAGCCCAAAGTAGTGTAAAACATTTATTTGCGTTACGTGAGTTATGGGTTAATGGTGGGGTTGGTTGGGTCCTCAGTCATAAACTCCGTTGGCTGATGCTGCTGCCCATGTTTTCATTTGCAGGGTAAACTGTGAAATCACCGTACGTGCCTGCCGCTAAGCACAGTAGAAGTTTTGTTTTTCCTGAAACTTTAGTACCTCCTAGCAGCAATAAGCACCTCCTAGTGCTCGGCGAGGGGTTATTTTACGAGATAATTAACAAGAATTCATTTTGTGGGATTTCCGGCAATCAAGTTCTCCAACATGAAACACATAGAAGTGAGCATTTTTTCTGAACAGACCGCTATCACTTGCGATATTTATAAAGACAAACAAATGAAAGCAAAATTATACCGTGGAGCTAATATTAGGGAGATTTAGCTTACCATGATCCGTGATCCGCCACCGTGATTCTCTACCGCGCGTGGGCGGTGTGCCGACATCCAGTATGTGGCGCCATCTATCGGCGTCAAGGGGGGTCTGGGCATGCGGAGTGGAACGCGCGGTGGCGGATCACCGTAGCGTATCGAGGATCACGGCAAGCTAAAACTCTCTATTTCTGTATAGAAGACGTACATACTCTAATTAGAGGCTTGCGAGACTGTTTGTTCTTTAATAAAACTTGTCATACTACTGGGTTTATGATGTAAATCTGGCCTACACGCGCTTAGTACAGCGTTAAGCAGGACATCGAAATGAGAGCAAAGATCTTTTATTCATGGAGGTAAGCATAATAGCAAGAAACGTCGTTTTTGCTGCCCAGTGCGAAGAGCACAGTGTAGAAGAAAATTTCCCTGAAGCGAGAAAGGTCGCAAGTCAGTTAGTAGAGCAAAGCAAGCGTCAGCATCTTCATTCTAATCCTGATTTTTGGGCTGTGCCGGTAACACAAAATGCTTCTGTCGGACATTGAAGCATGAGAAAGTGAAGCGCAGCTGCAGACTTTCTCGCGAAGTTTGGCATAAATTATATTACGGTTACCGCTTCTCTTTAGCGCGTTATTTCAGGACGCGCAGCAAACCGTGACATCAATGTATGCGCTATTTTATATGTCGAATTTGTGGAGATGAATATACAACCTCCAGAAAAGAAATATCAACCATGGTACATAATCAGATCTAGTATGTCTATCTGCTCGCTCGAAATACTAATGCTTGGGTTCGCTCTTATCAATGCAAAATGACGTACCTTCTGTTCTACGCGCTTAAAATCGCTGCCGGTGCTCTACAGAAACTAATATATAGATCGTTTAGGCTTGCGATAGGTGGCGACGTTATTCGCGTGAAAATACAGGGATGGGTGTACCGCCGTGTGTTGCATATTTTGCGTCGCTTCTTCTAATATGTGGGAGTGCTAACTGTAAGTATAATTGAAAATATCAAATTGTGAAGTGTGCAGTGGTAGATATTCGGTTGCGACTCTCGAAATACACTCAAGAAAGTTTTTTTTAAGAAGTATCTCTGCGATTACAGACGAGTGAGATATTGAAGAAAGAGGAATGTCCCTTTAATGAAATGGATTAGACAGCTTGGGTTATATATTTATATTAGTACACACATCTATCAGCCAGCTATTTTGATTGCGATGAAGTACTGAATGTCAATACCGATGGATAAAATTCGTAAGCCAATTTGCAATTACTTGAGCCGTATTTGTATAAATTATAGAGAAGAAAATTTCAACTACATATCTAGAAGTCAATATTGGGTTGCTTACCTGCATATGTGCAGAGTTCAACTCAAAGCACACAAACCTGTCTCGAAATGACTGTTTCCTACTTAGGTTATGCGCAATAGTGATTCAAAATAGAAAATAATTTGAAGGCTATAGTAATCTCAGAATGAAGCGATTTGTAGGATCTTAGGTCTCTCGAAAACACAAATCTGACGTGAACTTCCACTTTGATGACTTTCATCCAAGGCCGCAATTTCGTCGAATGCTAGTCTGTGAAGATAAAAAAATATTTCTATCCAACACTGCGTTTTTCAGGTTTCTTTGTTGAATTTCTTTTTTTTTTTTTGCTGCTGATATTTTACAGTACCGACGCATCAAGCTGTTGTGTATCCAGAGTTGTTCAAAGGACGTGATGATGAAGGCCCTAGAGTTCTGAAAATCACCGATGACTTGACGCTAAACCTGGAGCAGGGTTCTGATCTCCACGATGAATTTTTCTTGCGAACGTATCGCCAAGGAGTTCCGCAGCACAGATACGTAAGAGATGGCTCTTTTTAAAGATATGGTCCTGTATACGACCAAAGTTTGCAATTTGATTCAAGACAATATATTAGCACCAGTACTGCTGTTGTAAAAAGTGGTACACTAAAACGTAACTTAGATAACGCAAAAATGTGAAAGCCTTCGAGATTTGCTCCTTGGGAGCACAATAGCAGCGAAGATTGACATGCAGCTGTTTCTTGCAATAAGATAGAAATGATCATATCTAGCATCTAGCCTATGCATCTCGGCGCTCAAACTAGATCAACTAGAAAAAGCAGAAGATTTAACAATTTAACAATTTAAATATGTACAAATACAAATTTCTTTATAGCCCTAAAATATTTTTCTCAGAGCTTGAAGGTACACGTTTAGGGCTCGGCAATGGCTACTTCCCGCAGCCTTTCTTATTTATTCGATGACGCTTACATATACATAGGTCGTCGTATCGCTTCATTGTTATGCTGGATTTTATAAAAGGAATGTAGTGAATGACCGATTTCGTCGCTGGGCAGGGATAGTTCTTTGTAGTTATCATTTTGAAATTAACTTTTGGATACTAATACTATAATCTACATCGGATGAGAAACAGGTCGCTGCTTCCCTAGGGTCTCTGGGTTTTTTCGAATCTCTCTCATCCATATGCATTGCATTTTATTTCATTGTATTATTTACTGAGCGGTGAAAGTCGGTTCCACGCAAGAACCTGGTTACCTTTCCTGCTTAGCGCAGCTGCATTTGCACAGTTATCGTTTAGATGAATAGTACCTTTGATTAGCTGAACGTTTTCAAGCAGATTCCTTGGAATACATTGCATTGTAATTATTTTGAGCCTACTGTTGACTTTCCACAGAAGGTTGAAAACAAGAATCAAAGAGCGCGAGAGGAAAGGCGTAACATTAGATGTCGTGCGTTTAATAAAGAATGCACAGTGTGGTCCTTACTTCTGCTGGCTGAGTATTTCGAGAGTGCATAAAGTTTTATTAAGAAGTAAACGTTGCTGAACCTATTACATGTTACAGCATGTTCTACTGATATCAGTCAATCGAAATCAATATAGATGTGATGTTTCACTTTTAACTAAGTCAACATGTTGCTAATACTTCACAGTAAATTAATATTAATTTAAATGTCAGCAAAAAGAAACAAGTTACTAGTTTTAATTGAATTTTTCTGAATTATAAGTGTGATATAATATTCTTAGAGCCTATTTGTTGCATAGGAATTTCATTGCAATGATAATAAACAGGTTTCAAAGTAAAACCATGAGGAATATTTATGAAGTTATGACTTGGCCAGCTGAAGGTTTTGTTCAAAAATGAAAACACTGTGTAATGTAAGAGGTTAAAAATTCAGCTTTTGCTCTCTATCTCTGAGCTTTATTCGGTTTACCTGCTCTTACTGTATAAACTCCTTTCAACTCACATACTCAGAAGATAAGCCTCTTGGTTTGTGTCATATGCGAATTTCATTAATAGGGCACATGCCCTTTTTGTGATCTGCAGTTATATGATCGGTTGATTGACTAATTCGCACACAGTGATATAGTTTATAGCTTTCTGATTTAAAGCTCCTCAATCTTCATTTAACTTAATGTATATATACGCAATGCACATCGCATTGCTTTGCAGTGGGCATTTAATTTTCTCTGCACAAAATAAACAGCTTCTGGGAAAGTTACCCTCAATTAGATGCAGTACTGCATTTAAATTTTATTATGGCCAATTAGGGATGCTCACGCAACAGAATTCTCAATAGCTTGTCAATGATGTTTACGAGGTTCTGTTCAGAAGGTTCAAATGAACGTGTATCTTGAGTTATGAAGTTTCTTTCCAAAGGTATGCTCGAGGAGGTCTTAAAACACATGCAACACATGAAAACATTTCCACATGAAGTTAATTTTGGTTATAATGTATGTGGGCGTTCCGTATTGTGGGGAGCGATCTTCCACCGCTCCCATTAAAGCCGGCTTTCCCTCATGGCTGTTACTCTAGCTATAACGAGATCGCACCAGCGTCGGTGATTAATATTAACGGTCGAGAGATGGCGCCAGCATCGCGGTAGCACAAGCACCGCCGAATGCTTCGTCACTATGCATGCCGTGAAGTGAGGGGCTTCTACATCACGAACTCGGCGCTAGTACCGGCATGCTCGCGAGACCTGGCAGTCATTAGCGAGACGAAGCCTTGAGGGACGTTTCCCACCTGCTCATCCTGCCCGGCCTTTGCGTTAATCCCCTGGTCTAGCCTATACGAACATTCATCTATAAGCTTGCTGGCGAGTCGGAAAGGCCTACGTTAATTTGAGAGTTATTCTGCTAGCTGGTATTATTTTTATTGCAGAAATAGAGGCCTGCTTATTTTCAGGACATGTTGCTCTTTTCCCAAGAACACGGCCCGCCTGATCGGCGTACTCTCGCTCGTGCTCACAACCACGGGTTGGAGTTTTTGGTTTGGACATGCAGCTGCGATTAAGCGGGGAAAGCGTATTTATCCCCTACTATAACCCCACAACTTGTAGCCCAACGTGGGGCATGCTGTTGAAACACTGGGCGACTCTTAGCTCGATTCAAGGGACGTTCGTTGTCCACATATCACAAATGCTAGTCATAAAGTGACTTTGATTGCTAGGCCCTGCGGCATGCATTCTTGTGTGGAATGTGAATTCCGCTGCAGCATGTTTCAAATTGAAGCATATTATGTGCGCATTTTTGGAGAATGTTCTTCGGTCTAGAAACTACGTGGTCCAGACCGAGGGAGCGCGCGGCCTCGTTCCCGCGGAGTTGCCGGCTTGAAGCGAGTGACTACGAAAGCTGCGTGGGTGCTTCGGGGTTTTCTGCGTATATTTTCTGTGCTGTCGCTTTTGCGACTCCGGTAGTAGCTGCCCTGGGGGCACGGGTGTCCCTACGGGCTTGCTGCTATTGCAGCTACCCACTGAGCGTTCAGACACCATGCGGGTTGGTGGCCTGATGTAACCTCGTGGCTTTGTGCCGTTACCATTTTCCCGATATTTGCTTTGAGGGCGAGCGTTGACATGGGTGGTTGCTAGGCCTAAGGCTTTTATAGCTACATGCGGCATGTAAGAATGGACGACCGCTAGGCGAATAGTGCTTTAGAGCGGGAGCATATTGCTACCCACTTGTTATTTTTGTAGTCTTGTACGAATGGAGCAGTCTCATTAAATTCAAGAAAGGGCTTTATTAACTTTTAACTTCTATGTTTGTACAGTCGCATAAAACATTTTGCTTGTGAGTTTTGTACGGAGTCACGAGGTCCGTACGGATGCCAGGGCCGCCTCCAGAGACTTACGTTAAAAGCATGCGGACAGCGTTCCAACAGCTAGCAGGTTCAGCAGAGCCACTTAGGTTTACTGGCCTCTGCATATCGGCTCGCTGACGCCTGCTGCGACAGAGCTGCCTATATCCTTTTCGGCGATTCCATCCGGGGCAGGTTTGGTGAGACCACTCAGAAGCCCCCTCTGGCTGCTGTTGCTCTGGCGTGAAGGTGCAAGCGTGGCGCCTTGTGCTCAACAACGAATAATGCTTGCCTACAACGAATAATGCTTGCCTACAGTGTTGAGTCTTTCTCGCGGGCCCCGTGGACACGTGGTCCACTCTCCGCGAACACTAGCGGTTTCTGTGTCTTCCTTTTGACAGAGGCACAGCTTCTATGGACTTCTGGTCGCAATTGTAGTCTGGGCCCCGCTGACTACCGGCCTTCAGACATGGAAGTGGAAGGGTCATGCCAGCTACCCTGCGCAGACCACCCTACTGTCGGCGCACCGCATAAGCCGGCGCAACACGTCGTTGGTGCTACATCTCCTTACCGGTTCTGCCTCAAGTGCAAGTTCTCGAAGCCATCTCTATTACATATATTTGATGGCGTGTGGAAATTTAAGGTTGTCGGATGTGGTTAAAGTCAGCTCTTCCCCGTGGTAGGCACTCTAGCTATAACGAGATGGCGCCAGCGTCGGTACTTAAAATTGACTATTGAGATATGGCGCCAGCATTGCTGCATGACGAGCGTCCCTGAAGGCTTTGTCTACGAATGTGAGGATGTCAGGTGCTGCAGCAACGGGAACTCGACGCGAAGAGGCGCATACTGTGGGGACTTCTGTCTGCTCGTCCGGCCCTGCTTTGGAGTTTACCCCTCCCCGACGTGGCCACACATTCGCCTGTAACGTTGCTAGTGACTCGGATGACCTAGATTCATTAGCGAGTTTTAGTGCTAGCTTGCGTTGTTAATGTCGTAATAAATATGCGTTCTCAGCAAGCATTGTTCGTTTTTCCCAAGAGCGTGGCTCGCTATGGTCGGCGTACACTCGCTAGGCTGTACGATCACGGGTTGGGGGCGGCGCTGTAGGCAATCAGCCGCGGTAAAGCGAGAAAAACGTATTTATCCCTCTATATATCCCAACAGCATTCCACATCCTCTCCACAGGACATAAATATCATTAAATTGTCATGTTACATTTTTTAAAGATCGGAATATTTATTTCCTTGTGTTATATGACACCTTGCGATCTCAGTTTATTGTTCTTTATTACTTGCGACTGTCAGAGGACTGATACTCGCCACAATGCTTTCGGCGGCTGGGGTAGCCGCTGGGGGTCGTTGTAAGTTTCGGATTTGAATTCGCAGCTATCTTGAGGGAATGTATATTAAATTTCTTTAGGTTGTTATTCTGAATCCATATTGTCGCGAATAATTAAATTATTTGTTCTTTTTAGATAGCCGCTGGTACGCGGTTTTATCACTGTGAATCATCCGCGCGTATCGATTATGTGTTGTTTGTTATTCATGCCTGCTGTTCCGAGACACGCTGTATCATTTTATCGTGCAATGCGGCGAGTTGTTTCTCGAAGATTCCGACAGACGAGACCGGATTCGCACTGTTCTTGAAAGCTGCAGCGAGTGCTTTTCTTCAGCGTCGAAGGAGCGGCGAACTCCTTTGGCAAAGCATCGCATCATCCCGGAAGAACACGCTCGACCGCTACGTCAAAGCCCGTACCGTGTATTGCCGCGAGAAAGCCAGGCTATACGCAATCAAGTTGAGGAAATGCTGCGTGGGACATGATCCAGCCATTGAACAGCCCCTGGACGCCACCAGTCGTTTTGGTGAAGAAGAAAGACGGCACACTTAGTTTCTGCGTTGATTACCGCCGCTTGAATAGCATAACAAAGAAGTATATCGACTTGCTTCCCCGCATCGACGACACACTGGACCGGCTTTGTAACGCTAAGTACTTCTCGTCAATGAGCCTGAAGAGCGGTTACTGGCAAACTGAGGTCGACAAAAGAAACCGAGAGAAGACAGCGTTTATCACGTCAGACGGCCTCTTCGAGTTCAAGGTAATGTCATTCAACCTCTGCTCTGAACCAGCGATGTTCCAACGACGTTGCAGCGTTTAACGGATACCATGTTGGCTGCCTTGAAGTTGCAAATTTGTCTAGTGTACTTAAACGACGATGTTGTCCTTTCTTCGATTTTTGAAGGCCATCTGAGAAGGCTTCGAACAGTACTTGCGGCAATGAAGTCCTCAGATTTAACGTTGAAAGCAGAGAAGGGTCACTTCGTCTACGAAGTGCGGTTGTGTCTGGGTCATATAGTCAGCAAGCAGGGAGGTCGCCCCGACCCACAGAAAACAGTTGCGATCGAACAGTTTCCACAGCCCGGTGACAAAAAAGTTGTGAGCCGATTCCGCGGATTGTGCGCGTGTTACCGACGACTCGTAAAAACTTTTCGAGGCTCGCCAAACCTTTGACGCAGCTTACAAAAGCAGATGCGCCATTTCAATGGGAAGTACCGCAAGCGAAAGTCTTTGAGGAACTTAAGCGCCGCCTACAGTCCAATCCTGTGCTAGGCCACTTTGATGAGAACATCGAGACTGAGGTACGTACCGAGGCGAAAAGTCTCGGCCTAGCGCCGTTCTCATTCAGAGGAATGCCAGACAGGATAACGTAATCGCCTACACTAGCAGGTCCGTCTCGAAAGCCGAAGCCAACTATTTGACGACCGAGAAAGAGTGCCTTATGATCATCTGGGCTACTTCAAAGTTCCGGATGTAGATATACGGACGAAAATTCAAGGTAGTATAAGCAGTTACTATGCGCACTGCTGGTTGCCAAATTTGAAAGCCCTCTCTGGCCGACTTGCCCGATGGGGCCTACGACTTCAAGAATTCGACATCACAGTCGACTACAAATCAGGCCGCAAGCACTATGATGCAGACTGCTTGTCACGAGCTCCCGTTGATGCGCCTGCGAAGGAAGACGACGAAGACATTTTTTGGGACCGGAAAGTGGCAGCAGCTTCGCAGAACAACAGCGATGAGGCCCTGAGCTTAAAGATCTAGCCGATTACTTAGAAGGAAAGGCCATTTCCCTTCCTGGTGTGTTCAGGCGAAATTTATCATCGTTCGGGTTAAGCAATGGCCTCTTCGTGAAGAGCTTTGCACCCAATAAGACCGCGCAGGTTCCTGTTGTGCAAAAGGCTCCGGCTGGAAATTCGGCATACGTTGCACAATGAGCCCATATGAAGCTATCTCGGGTTTGCGCTCATGTTGCATCGAATCCAGGAGAAGTATTGCTGCCCGCGCCCACTACGTTGCCCACTACGTAAGTGTCGTGAGTGCCAACGACACAAGACGCCACCGATCACACCAGTGGGACTACTGAACCCGATTCGGCCACCAACCCTGCTCGTTTAGCAAATTGGGATGGATCTCCTCGGCCCCTTTCCATCTTTATAACAACATCTTTGTAACAAGTAGATCATCGTACGCACCGACTGCCTTAATAGATACACCGAAGCAAGAGCAATATCTAATGGTACCGCGGAAGAAGTCGTCAAATGTTTTGTCGAAGAAATTCTCTTGCGACACTGCGCCCCAAAAGTGCTTATCATGGATAGGGGAATTGCTTTACGCCAGAGTTGACAACGGTAGAATACAGTCATACAAGCTATCGCTACACCAGTGGACCTACTGTGCGCCTGAACAAAACGATCGCAGACATGATTGCCATGTACGTCGACGCTAAACACAAGACCTGGGACTCCATCGTGCCGCACGTGACTTTCACATAAAACGCTGCCATCCAGGAGACAACCAGAGCGACCACTTTTAAGCGTGTGTACGACAAGGAGCCCACGTCGACGCTCGACGCGATGCTGCCGCATGTGGCAGAAGACAACCCAGACGTCGCCGCCCACCTGTAGCGTGCAGAGCAAGCCCGTCGACTCGCTCGGCTGCGCACCGAAGATCATCACCACACGGACGTGCGGCGGTACAACGTGTGACGACGTGACGCCGACTACAGGCCGGAAGACTTTTAGTTTAGACGCCGATATAGTGCCACCCACTGAGTGAAAATCTCTTGCGGCGGTACTTCGGCCCATAAAAAAAGTCCTTCTGTGCATCGGACTTCTTAATTAGGAAGCAATCCCTGACGGCACGACCATGTCTCAGCGGCGCAGGCCGCGCCCAGAAATCGTTCATGTTGTGAGCCTGAAGTCTTATTACGCGCGCTAAAGGGCCTAGCATTTTGAATTTCTCGTATTTGAAGGGCTGAGTTCACGGGCTTTACTTTGGCCTTATGAAGCTCCATGTCAGCCTTTGTGATATATCGTTGCGTGGCGTTGGACTACACGTAAATAATGCTCAAAAATGCTCACATAGAGAAACAATTGCTGATGCCTAGAGCAGCAATGTTTTGTTGCATGCCGCTTTGGTCAAGCAACTAAAATATGAGTGTATTTTCGTAGACGATATGTAGATTGCTGTTTCATAAAATGTTTTTGTTGATGATACACAGTTTGTTCGGAACTTATACGGACTTTTTGAGAAGTCGTCGGCTAGATGCCATCAAAAGCTTAGTCCTGAATTCTCGACAGAATTGCATTAAAATCTGCACTAACCCTACTGAAGAGCTAAAATAAGAGCGCCTATCCACAAGGATTGGCTGATGTTGTGTTTATGATGCTGTTGTGGCTAGAGGTCTGTCTTTAAATAGCTGGACCCCAGGGAATGCTGGCAAGTTTATTTTGGTTTTTACGGAGGTGGTCACTATGTAGACTGAAATATTTAGCTGAAGAATGGTTCGCCGATGGGGATTACCCGAACGAATGCAGGTACAAGGATGCCATATGCAGCAGTCTAGCTTCACGGACGATGTCGGAAGCCCAGAGAAGATGGCGCATGTCTCTTAGGAGGTTGATGTTTCATTCTTTTGATAGGAAGTGGCTGGTGTAGAGGCCTCATGCTTAGTGGCCACTGCGTCCTGAGGCCTGTTGCCATCAAGATCAGAATATTAAGTTGAAGGACGCCTGCTTTAAAAGACAACCATTGAAATGACATATTACTGCTCGAAGTTTGAACATCCAGTTTGGACCTTTTTCGAAAACCCTAAATATATAGAACTATACGGCACCCGTATGAGGTCTGCAGTAGAAATACACGAAAACAGGCGTCACTTCCTCGGCGGCAGCCACTTTTTGACGGCGGGGACGGGCGGGATTTATAGAGCCTTCGTTGCAGTTCTACCCATAAAATTTGTTTTTGAACGTTACCGCCTACGAATTAGGTCTTGAGCGGTGGGCTAGAGGGCCCCTTATTGCTTTTCTCAGCTGCTGGCGAAGGCCCTTAAACAACAGTGCACGTCCGGTAAAGATGTATAGTAGCCGTTGACAACGGCGGCATAAGTCAAGTGCTCCTAGAATGGCGGAAGTCCAAAATCTTGAACTGAAGTGATACCTGTAGTTTTAGCGGTTTCAGCAATGAGCAAGGAATATCTCAGCTAATCCGATATTTTGAACTGCACGCCGCAGTAAGCATCATCGTCGATATACCTTGGATATTACGGCGAGCGTTCGAAATCCTTACTCTTTTTTAACGAGCGCTCGAATGGGCCCTGATAACTGTGACGGCAGTTCGCGGAACGGCCTTGTTCTCTTTGGTTTGTTTGGGCTCCGTGCAACGAAACACCGTTCAATCACTTTCTTTGTAGGGTGAAATACGCGAGATCAGTCTGGAATGATTTCAGGCAAGAATAGCTGCATTCGTATTGCTCCACAATTTTAAAGTAATTCCTTGACTGGCTTGTCTCGATGCTTCTGCGTCGACTTTAAATTCAAAACTGCTGAATGCACGAGCCTACGTAGATCAACGACCTCCGAGCTCGATTGCCTTTATCGCTGTAGCCGATTTGTTTAGTTATAGGGCGCAAGTCAGCACAATGGAGAGCTAACTTAAGTGCCACACCAATCTCTGTGGTTGCTGGTTTAGACCTTGTCACCACAACGTGCCAATATCTCTACACAGTTACATATTTATCTCAGATAATGTAATGTGTTTAAAAAAAACGGAGTTTTTTTCATCAACAAGCAAAACAGATTAGCTCTCATGACTGCAAAGCATCAATATGATTTTGTAATATGTGTTTGTTCAGAACAAGTTCCTCTCAAGGGATTTAGGGTTAAAAGCTTTCGCTTTTTCTTTTGCAGTATAACGTTGAAGCCTTGCAGGAAGATTTGTACCATGACAGTAAAAGACTGGCTGCGGTATTTTTGTCTGAAGAGGATGGTGCGCTGAAAGTGGTAAATGAATTTGCGCGTTTTTCGGTTGTTAAGACCTTCTACAGCTAGCTAGCGAAAAGCAAAGAGACTTCTGTCTTTGTCCAGCTATGACTGGCCTAGTTCAAGCAACGCCTACGCATATGGCTTCTTACTATATAGTGTTACTTGACGTACAATGTTTGTATTTGCAGTACGTTGCATGGAAGGACGGACAGCCTTTTTGGACGCATAGCCAGAGGCAAGAAACCTCCATAGAAGCCAAATGTCCCCCATTTAAAACACTGGCGCCAATTCGTTTTATAGCGGCTGGAGGGAAGCCTATCGAAGCGTTGTCGTCGAATGAAACTTCGTTGTCGTGCACGATTCTAACCATCACCAGCGAAAAAAGGAGTGTTCTAAGACGCCGGCGCAATAGACAATTATAGCCACAGCCACATCTTATCGCACCGCATGCGTGCAGAGGGAGTAGTTCCTTTATAAACACCAATTTCATTCAGTCGACAGACAGTCCCTTACCCCTTGCGTAGTTCTGACTGATAAAAATGATGTAGTATTTTTTGCACAATTTGTGCTTTTACACACTTGAAAATGAAGATGATTACAGTGGTAAACCTAGGCTACCAATGCGCTTTGTAAAGGGTGCGTTTTCCAGCAGTACTTCGTATAGAGGACAGTAGAATAAAAATATGCGACTTTGAATTGAAGCCAGTATCTGAAACTTGTTCGTAAAACGGTCGTCCGGCGAATTTGACGGGCAAGAAGGCGTCCTGTTTTAAGTGCAGGACATGTCGTAAAAATGAGCGGAATCACCACTTTTTGTGCGCTACACTCGAATTTGGTTGGCTTTCTGCTCAATGGAAAAACCTTAGCGAATGGGCATGAGTAAAATTCGAGTATTGAGATACACGCGAACGCCCACCTAAAGAATTTACGTTGCTTCAAACGAAGTCCAGCCGCTGACTCAGGCTACAATTTGTATTGCCCTGTTTTCTACACTTAACAAGCTTATACGATACACGTGCGGTCTTCTTCGCAGTTCGCGTTCAAGTGCCCGAAGTGTCCGCAGCTTTTCTGCGTGTTATTCGGGGCGGAAATTAGGCCCTTGCAATAAAGCTGGAACCACCAAACCACTTTTGGGCCTCGAGGATGTTCCTGCTTGCCATCCTAAATCGGTTTACCAATAATGGGCAGGGCTTACTACAACTCTCGTGTGTCCTTCCTGCATCATACCTGGAACGTGTATCAGCTCCGTGAGAAGTCGACAGGCTGCACTGTTGTCTGCTACACATATTGTAAAACGCTTGTAACAACAAACCTACTTTTCTGACCAGCGTAATGCCTTCTTACGATTACTTTGAATACACACAGGTCACAATAGGACGCATTGTGGCCAAAGCAAAACATCAATCAATTAGCTTTTAAGCCAGGTTGTCACAGTGCAAGAAATGTGTGCAAGTGAATATATTAGCGCAGATAAAGGGATATCATCAGCGGGTACAACGGTGAAAATTGAGTGCGCTTAGCGACTTTTGCCCCCAAGCATGGGATAAAACCTGTGACGGTCTTCGGAGTGCTATATCTAGAGTAAGCACTTAATGGTTTGAATACTGGAAGCTTACCTCATTTGCATTTCGCCGCACCTTGCATTGTTGCTGCAGTTTGCAGTGGCGTCTAGGTGGTGGGCCGCAGCTTGTGAAGAACTTGAGATTACGTGCTTACGAGCTGCAGCCGCTTTCTTGGTATATTTCTGCTTGCAAGATATTGCATTAACCGTGCGTATAATATGCATAAATATATGCATATAAATTTCAGTCGTCGCCTGCTTACTCATATAGCAATAAATTTTATTCCTATAAAATATTGCCGCAAAGCAGTCGCCACTGGCATGCGGCCTTATAACTCATCTGGCGCAAGTATCAATTCTGTATACTTTGTTTTTGTTCATGTTTGTTGTCGCGAGAAGCAGTTTTCAATGCGAAAGCCTTTACGGCCTCATCGTTGTCGACAGAAGGTTGTCAGCAGAGGTGCCACACTTTCGAACGAGTGCGAGAGTTAAAAATAGATTAATAAACGTTTCCCCGAACGCGAATCGACCCTCCATCCCTTGAATTCCCGGCCCAGCGCTTTACCAGCTGCGCCTCGCCCCGGATCCTGAAAACTGTTCATAATTCCGCTTGTCTATAGTGAGGATGATAGCGGGATTCCGCGAGTGACCGATACTGCGCCTTTCCTTTCCGGTAAACAAATCATAGAACGCCGGTAAACTTTGAAGGGCTCAATGAAATGCTGGTTGTGTTCGACAAGGGGCGCGCCAAAAGGTGTGGTCTCGCAGGAAGAAACAAAACGAAGCTATTGCATGAGCATCGAAGAAGGCGCAAATATGAGATCAATTTATTAGGTCGCAGGTGGGGCGTTGCGTGACGCATAGAATGTGATTTCATGTCTTATTTTGTTAAAAGTTCGCGATGCTAAGCGTGCTTCCCCACAAGTGCCTAGGCCGGACCATTCGCCTGTCGCTCAACTAACTTTCTATACATACCGCAGGGATGAAGATCACTTTTAAATAGGTAAACACCTAACGTCGGATAATTTATCATGCAGGCGCAACGAGAGGTCTACAAGTCAGTATTTAAGATATTCCTAAACGATATTCAACCAGTTTAAGTTTAGAATAACATTTGTGTTTTATTATAAAGGTTCGCCTGAGCTGAAACACACTTGACATACCAGAGTTATCTTCCTTGCATACACTCTCCTGAGGGAGAGAAACGCAGTTCAAAAGAGAGGGTTGTACCTATCTTCAGTGCAACGCAGGGAACTATGGAGAGGAATATTTTAGGTGTATTGGAAGGAAACCGCAATGACGCAGATGGTTTGAAGGAAGAAACACTAGACAAATGGAGTAAATACTAAGAATAAAACTATCCTAATTAAACCTAATCCGCCTTGGCATCCCTCTAAATATTCAACCAGACAGCATCACCAACTTCGAGGTATTGATCAATTCGCGCTCGCCTTACCACCTGTTCTGCTGCTGATCGTATTGGTTAGCTCAGTTAGTACAGCGGCTGCACCGGAAAGGCGGTGGCTTAGTGTTCGATCTCTGGACCAAGACGAATATTTCTTCACAAACATTCCTTGAAAGTTGTATAGCTTTCCACTGCAGCTATGCGGCTGTAGTTGGATAGGTGTGAATGAGTAATTACTCTCTTGTTAAAATAGTCTCTACCTTGAGAGCTTCATCTAATTATTCGTCCGAAGCCATAGTCTGTGCAGATATAGTATAAGGAAGAAGCTCCGTGGAAAACATCTGTGAAGAAAGTATGCCCAAGCGTTAGAAGAGTCCAAGACAACTCAAGCTTTCCAGGTAGCAGAGAAAAATAAGTTGGCGGTTTAGATTAGAAAGGTTCGTAGATTAGTGAGCCACAATTCGTACGGTCTAGGGCTTAGCGGAGAGATGATGTACGGAAAAGCATCCGCCCAGCGATTGGTGCAGTCAGGCCGGTGTTGAGAAATGTAATGCCTTTTTGGCTTCCCAGCCTTGTTTGTGTTAAAGTTATTTACATGCTCGCTATAACATGCCGCTACAATTTGTCGTTTAGAGCCAGGACAGACTATTCACCACGTTGCTGTTGTCCTGTCTCATTTGCGGACTTTCCCTGTCGCGAAATCCGCGTGGGTCCGTCCTCACCTCACTGCCACTGGTATACACAGCTTATTACCTTTTCCTCCTGACGAAAGAACAAAGTTTTAACGCGATAGCATAGATACCACTTCATGACATACTGCCGTGTCCGTTAGTCGCAAAAGCCTCAGATTAGCCACGGGGCAATAAATCGCAAGTTCACATTACTGTTTACTGATTGGTAAGAAGGCGAGAGCATCAACTAATGCTACTGCGGTGCAAAAATAGAAACTGTAAAAAGCGGGCACTGTGCCCCGCGAAACGGTAAAGCAAGCAGGTTGGAATATGTTCGGGGTGGTACCGACGACTCTAGCCTCAGACTGTAGTGGCTCGTACAATTGTGACGGGCGCGCAGGGCACGCCTAGTTGGCTTGTATCCACAACTTAATAAAAGAGCTCCTGCAGGTACGGGGCCTACAATGCAGCTTTAAAGCAATGCAGCACCCGATGGTGCATAGGAAAGCCGGGAAAGACATACATGAAGATGACCCGAACAAAGTTATGTTCATCAATTGAGTATTTGTGCTCAAATAGATTTAGAGTGAGTGCGAAAACAGGATGTTTGTGTAGGAGGAGTAAATACAAACACAACAACGTGTAGCAGCCACGTTGACCGAACGCTGCCGCCTTCAACAGTGTGTATTCAGGAAGACGCAATAATGCAAAAAAGGCACACGGACGTGAAACGGAAACAATGTTTGTTTTCCCGGCCGTATACCTTTTTGCGCTAATGTCTATTGTTGACCTAAGGGTCTCGGTCAGTTTTTATTCAGTTCATTTTAGTAGTCAATGATTAAGCCTAAGGTTCGTGATTGTAGTGCCGAAAATTGCTAGATCACAGCAGAATCCGCATTGGGGGAATTCAATTAATTTTAGTTCAGTTTTTATTCATTAACATGGGACTCGCACATCACCAATATCTGCTCGAAATTCAGTAAAACAACCGGGGCCTTATCTCGCTGCCGCTCATTACTTCCACTGCACACTAAACTTCAAATATATCAGGCGCTGTTCTTCTCATGCATTAACTATTGCATTTTGGTGTGGTTGACAACAACTAAAGGCAACATTAGGAAGGTTTACATGTTGCAAAAGAAGATTGCGCGCATTATAGCTAACATTCACTACTTCTCTTCAACTGAACAGTATTTTCCTCAATACAATATAGTCCCGATACAAAACATTTATGAATTTCGTATGCTGCTCTCATTTTATTTATCATCACCCGCTTTCAGGCAGTTCATTACGTCTATCACATCCTCACAACATTATCAAAGTAATGCCTCTACACACAGCGCTAACGTGTGGCTGATTCCACGCTTCCGCACCAATTACAAGCTACAGTCTTTGAAACATAATCTTCCACAAATTCTCAATACGTATGATGAATTTAGCAGCCCCAACCTCAACCGATTACGGCAGTGTTTTTTATCCCATTAGATTTTAGTGGGTGATATTTCCTGCTATCCTGATTTTCAGAAGCCGTTAATATGAAAATGTACTTGTTTCCTGTATGTTTCCCTTTAGAAGTACTATTTGTATTGCATATGTAGATTTTTTTCCTCTCTCGCATCTACTCTTTGAATGACGTCATTGCTGTTTTGTTGCAAACATGTATCCATACTGTCCTATCATAGTTGACTTTTTCACATGTACAAATCTGTACCATGAATTTAGTGTTTTTTATTTTTCATTGTACTGTCCTATGCATGGTAGGCCACCATGCCCTGCCTTGTACATCGGGCACCTGAGCCTTGTCAAGCTGACATGACAGCTTTTAGCCCAGGTGACCCTTCAGAAGCTTTCTGAAAAATAAATTGATTGAATTGAAAAAATTCCTTAAAGGCCCTCATTTCAGGGTGTTTTATATGAGGGGTGAGATACACTTGAAACACTAAAAAACGGAGATGGTTATTTGACATTTTAGCTGGCCGGTTACACATTCTTGAAAAGCAGATTACGGTGCTATGCCAAACGATGTCATATGGACTGCCGTTCCAGTCTGTAGATGCTCGATAAAAACATCGAAGAAGAAAAGAAGCGCGATTGTGGGGATCAACTTGAAGTGGATGACATGTGCGCTGCGGCTTTGATTTATGGTACTTGACTCAAAGATGAATAAAAAATTTGTGAAAAAGAGCAAGGCTTGTATTGGCTGCAAAGAAAAGAAAGAAGTGGCAATCCGGATTGTGCTTTCAATGCTGAACCACTGGTGTCATATCAGTATAAGGAATGAATGAACTGGGCGGTACAATTATATGAACAAACTAGAATGCAGTGATTAGATATGCTTGATGTGGGCTCAGAATGGCTGATGCGTATTCTAATTTGCATATTGTAACTGATTTATATGCGAGAAATTTTACCTGAGGTGGAGCAAGGTGGAGGTGGCGTTTAAAGGAAACCTATTGTTTTTTTGTTGAGATAATATTACTAATATGATTGCGCCATTATAAATTCGAAGAGTCGGTGACTATTACTTATTTATATTACTGTGTTAGCTCAATCTGTGGGTTAGAAACTGAACATTAAAAGCGACAGGGATTTTGACGACGAGAAAAGGATATTAGTTTGCATTTAGTAAGGTTGAACGACCTTAACCAATTGCTGCAGCGATTTACTACGCTGTTAACTTCAATCTGAAGTGTGTGTTGGATCATCGCGATTGCTAATGGCGCAATAAATGGCACAATCATTCGCGAACATTCGAATCCTACAGAAAACATGCCGGGTTAAGTCATTAAAATATATTAAGAATGGAAGGAGTTGAGGACAGATCCTTGCTTAGCGCCTGATGTAACATTAAGAAATTCAGATATGTGCCCGCTAACATGCACTGAGTGACAACCATTGATTACAAATGATTCAAATCATTTATTATTTTAAGCTGTAAGTTTAGCTACGGAAGATTTAGTAATTGCCGCCGGTGAGCAAACTTGTCAAAAGCTTTCGCGAAATTTAGAACACAGGCACTGGTCTGCATGCTACAGTCGAGATTCATATATAAGTTAAAAAGAAAGAGCGCGAGCTGGGTTTCGCAGCAGCAGCTCCTGCGAAATCCCTCTTGTAAAGGATGGAAACAATTTGGGTGGAGACAAGGAAGTTTATAATTTGTGAGTAGATGACGTGTTCCAGTAATTTCCAAGATACGCTAGATAATGAAATGGGGCGGTAGTTCAAGGATGAGTTTTTGTTACCTGATTTGTAGACTGGAACGGCCTTACCCTGTTTTCAATCAACTGGAAGGGTTCCCGACTTGAGTGATTGGGAGAAAACGAGACAACAATATGCTGCACAAATAGAATCTACATTTTTTTAGACTTTTGAAATAATTATGTCTATGCCAGCTGAAACTAAAAGGTTCATATGAATTATGGATAAAATACCCTCTTCGACGAAGGCTTCTTTTTAGAAGGGTAGTAATTGTGTATGCGCGTCAAGCCATGGAGTTACCACAGATGTAAATGCAATATTGAAGATATCTGCACAATCCTGATCTGTGACTGGGTCGTTCGCGGCGTTTGTTAGTGTAATATCATGAGGTCGCGTGAAATTTAGGGCATGCCAGAAGTGGAATGCAAAAGCATTGAATCCTCCTCGTCACTCAGTGCCCCTCTTTGCCTTTCCTTTTTTTCCTGTAATTTCTCTTGATTATATATCTCTCTTTGTTTGGCGTTCTGTGTTACGTTCCCCGCACCGGTATACCCCAACAGATTCACGGAACACACTATTAGGCACCGCGTCTTCCGCTGCCGGCGCCAAGAGAGCCACTGGCACAAACGAGGGGTGCCATCGGACGGCATGACGTCATGCGGTGTCAGGATGCGACATGACGTCACGGTTACAGTCAACGACCTTTTTACTGGCGTAGAGAGGGGCGCCCTCGGGAAGTAAAGATGTCTCGAGCGGTAGGCTGCGCCTTGACGTCGCCTTCGGCGGTCCCCATGGCAGCCGCATTGTCGTGGCATCACTACGTACGCGTAGCCTATTTTGCGCAATGTTTTCATCTCTTTTGGTTCTTGTACACCCTATTTATATTTTGTTTGAAGACTACACACTCGTAATGCACTTCTGAATACACTATTGCGCCTTTATTTGCTAATTAGGTCAGAAAAACATCTTATTCTGTTTCTCAAGACGTCAAATCCTTTGGGCACCGGCATTAGTCGTGTGGGTATTTCGAGTTCTGATTGATTTTAGTTTCACATCTCATTCTCTAAATAATGATCTAATCACCTTATTGACATAACTTTGCTTAGCATCCTCAAACCATATTCTCGATTATAGCCTCTCGTTTCATCCTGACTCTATGAGAACGACACACGACTGCACATACGTTTTGTACACACGAGTTTATGAGCATAGCCTAGTAATGCTTTCGCATTAATAAGGAAAAAATATTGCTCGCCATTGGGGTTCTCGTGGGTGTATCTGTGTGGCTGTCGAGAACCGCGTGATCATGGGTGTCGTTCTATGGTTCTGAAGATATCTTTACTTCACAGGAAGGCGTCGTTGGTCCTGACCTGAAGATCAAGCCAGTAGTCGGCGCGGAACGCTCTGCAGAAGGCCGACATCCGCATCTGTTGGAACCTATTGAAGACACCGATTCTGACCGCTTCTACGGTGTGCACACGCCATTGACTAGTTCTTCTCATATATTTGGAATCAATGAGCGTACATAGTTAACGAAGAGAATATAATTGAAGGAGACAATGTTGCGTTAGCTGTTGAAAGAACACACATTACGGTCAGTTCTTTGGCTTCATGTTCAGGTAGTTCAGTTTCTAGCAGCAAGGCTGGGGTTTGCTGTGTGACGCCTGATCGTTGATGTTTCAGGAAAAATGCCGGAGAGTACACAGATGCAGGTTTCAGCCCGTAATAGAGGATTTGACGCAAGTAAGTGCAGCACCTTCTAGTACGTGATCATTTTTATCTTGTTAATACCACTTTTGCAGGCACATACAATGTACCACTGGTGACACCTGAACTATTTGTGGTTGTGGACTCATATTTCCGAGCAGGATTTACAAAATTGTCAGATATGATGAAATACTTGCTCGTGTTGTTCCGAGTGGTAAGCAATATTCACATAAGTGCCAACAACTGCGTCCCTACTGACGGGTTTGAATTTCTTTTTTTCAGGTTAATTTACGCTACCTTGGAGTTAATAGCCCCAAAGTTCAAATTGTATTCAGGGGTGTAGAAGTGAGCACTGTGAGTGGCTGCCAATTATTTCTAAAAATGTGTTTGGATGTATATCAGGAGGCTTTGAATGTTTTCTGTGTTTTAGCAGCGTTTTCATACAATATTTGCCCTTACGATAACATTAAATAGCGTGCCGTTCACTCAATGGTCCTTTGAGTAGCGTCCCCTGGCGACAAAAAGTGGAAATGTCAAAACGAAGTAGATCGCAAACAAACCCGGCCATTCCCGTCTCGATTCTGTGGCGAACGGTTTATCAAAGCATTCAAATATCTGTTCGTATCCCTGAATGCAATATTTTATATTTTTATTTTACAATTCTCAGCATTACAGCGAATTACTAACACCTTTCATGAGCTGTGTTCGTCCCCTTTAGCTTGAATTATATGATGCTTCTTATGCTAAATAGCCGCAGACCAGCCACGAACATAGCCAGGAGGTGAGAGTATGCAGCGGTTGCACTATGCAATTACTTTTACCGTAATAATTCCTGTGTTCATTTAGTGTATGTTACCTTTAGGCTGCGTTCAGAGACACGGCTCAGCAACAATCGCCGTTTAACGCGCTGCGAGACAACCAGGGAGGAGAAAAAAGTTGCTGTATTCCGCTGTTGAGAGGACAGAATTACGCCATGAAATATCGCACACAGGTTCCCTCAGCAGGCTTATTATCTTTTTGAAAAGAATCTTCTAAAACGTGCCCCTTTAACTGTCAATGTGATTGTGACTTAGTGTTTTTGTGCGCCAGAGAAACCTTAAAGCAAGCGTTTGGTACGTACCGGAATTTCGAAGCGTTTAAATTAATGTGTGCATCACGATATCCCATTATTACACCGACTTTCTTTAAGGAAAATAAAAAAGGGCTCAAATAGTCTTTTATAGAGCAAATTTTCAGTACTTTTCGGAAGTTTGGACAACTTGTTTTATTACATCCGAAGCGTACCTCATTTTGCAGTAGCCTAACAACTATTTTCAGAAAAGGAACTTACTAGTTTCTTATAGCACTCCCGACAACTCACTCACAGTGTACAAATAAATGCTTTAAAAGAAAACATTGCCCCAGGTCGGAAAATTACACATTTACCATCAAGATGCTCATAACAGTATCGTCGATAGATCCAAACTTAACTTACTGTTTATTTCCCAGAATTTATAGGGATCGGGATCGGAAGGGGATTTGACTGCTTGCTGCATGATTGAACATTGATTCTAAAGCAGAGAGAGCAAGCAGAAAGACAGAAATGACTACAAAATATGCTCTTGATCACAAAATAGCATTAGTGCTATATTGGTTAGGTTATATTATTTAATCCTAATATTTGTTGGTATCACGTTATAAAACCTAATATTACTAGATTATTCATAATTATATCTAAACTTTGTACTATGAATATATAATATTTATTACCTAATCAGAAGAACTATGAAATTATGTTATTACCGACAGGAGCGCGTCGTCTGTATTTTGTAGTCGTCTTTTTCTTGGCTGCATTAACTTAAACAAGAATAAGTTGGGTTATATCGATTGTGGAAAAGAATTTTTGCGTTCTAAATGCGCCATGGCATAACGAATACAACCGTGGCAAAAATTACTGCCAATAAGACATCAATGCTCTTCCCTGTATAAAAACTCTAGCACTACGACCCACTGAACAAAATGAAGCCTCAGTCATATGATTATCAGGACGACAAAGATGCGCATAGATAGGAAGTCTGAAAATATTTTTAGTCGACCATCTGCCGCGGGCGCAATTGTTGGCAGATGTTCATCTGAGCGAAAAAATTGCTTTCAACAAATGTAAAACAGACATTGTAGGGGCCGGACTGTAGGTGTCGCGGGAAGAACGCAGTTTGTAGCTGTAGTAAGTGATGGATGCTTTGACGGGGGCATATGTATTGACAGTATTAGGTTAGCTATTGCGACGACACATGGGAAGGTAGATACCAAGAAAGGTGGAGGGCGTGTCAGCCAAAGCCACTAACCTGTCGCTGATAATTACCCTAGGCCAGTAATCTTACGTCTCAGGATATGTACTTCTTGCACATTACCATCACATAAGTACAATTAACGTAGATGTACTTTTAATCTCCTCATTGATAACCTTCCAATGCAACAGCGTTAAAGCACCAGCCCAGCAGAACTCCCGGCTGCAATGCAAGCGAACTCAACGAGCGTGCCTTTGACAATTGATGACTGGCAGGAAACTTGGCCAGGGACTGTTTGACTCGTGGCTTTTGTGGCGTGAAAAACCACATTAGATGCCCGATTTCGCATACATATGATATGTGAGGGAAAGAGACTGGAATTTGACCTTGGAACTTTGGATCCCGAATCTGACACGCTGCCAAGAGGACACGCAAGCTGAGTAAGGCTGAGTAATTCGGGCCTTATCGTGCGGAAGACCTACATCACGGGATAAATCTGAAACGTGTTGGCTATCTTGGAAGACGAGAACATTTAGTTTTAAAGAAAAAATTTATTGAAGCGAATTCGAACCTAAAGTTTCTCAAGGAAAATGAATAGGGCAGCCCATATCTATCGCAGCACCCGACCAGCCATCGTGTTGAACTGCCACTTCCTCTCGCTGTATATGTGGCGTTCATAAACTTTCATTGTGTGCAATGGATTCAAACAGAACGCTGAATTATAATCTAATTAATGTGCATTACGTGGTGTCAAAAATTTATAGTGCCCTACTTCTGAGGACTTCAGTCCTTTTCTTCGCCGTCCTATGCCTTATTTTGAAACCAAACGCTCGGTCCGACACCGAAATGAAACGGGACATTCTTTCCCACAAATATATTTGGCCAGGATAGCTAAAGGAGATGCAACTTTAAGGCGAAAGCGTCACCGGCCCCATTACGCGAAAATGTGTCTATCGGCGTTAATAATAAGATGGCGTCGGAACAACTTTTGATCTAACCACAAAAAAAGGCCATTGGGACCACGAGGTTATGCTCAACAGATATCAATCTGGCAGATCCGCACCTTCTACCAGCTCTGGCAGGCTATACGCCCGTACGGCCTCACTAGTAAAATTGATGTCTCGCCAGACTTCCTTCCTTTCACATCAAAATTATGGTGCAACTGTTTTGCGTGCATCGTTCTTGGCAGTACCGTATTATTCCGCGTACTAATTACATTGCATTTACTTGTCAAACTGTAGTGTAGGCGCTGGTAGCGATTAAAAACGACGACAATCGTACCTCCAAATTTTGCTTAACAGGCTCTAATAGGGATTCAAAATGACGACAATTGTACCTCCAATTTTCACTTAGGAGGTTGTGATAAGGATTCAAAACGCGACAATCGTGCCTGAAAGTTTGGCTTAACAGGTTCTGATAGGGTTTCAAAACGACGAAAATCATACGTCTAATTTTCACTTAACAGGTTGCGATAGGGATTGTAAACAACGACAATCGTACCTCCAATTTTCGCTTAAGAGGGACTGATAGGGATTCAAAACGACAACAATCGTGCCTCTAATTTGTTCGTAACAGGTTCTGATAGGTATTTAAAACGACGACAATTGTACGTCTAATTTTTGCTTAACAGTTTCTGATAGAGATTCAAAACGACGACAATCGTACCTCCAATTTTTGCTTAACAAGTTTTGACAGGGATTCAAAACGACGACGTTTTTTGTTTAACGGGTTTTAATAGGGACTCAAAACGAGAACAATCGTACGTCAAATTTTTGCTTAACAGGTACTGATAGGGATTCAAATGGATGACAATAGTATCTCCAATGTTTGCTTAACGAGTTCTGATAGGGATTCGAAATGACGAGAATCGTACCTCCAGCTCTTTCCCAATAGACCCGCCTCACCACGTAACATAGCACAGCATAAGGTCTGAGAAGAGGAAGAGTGGAAAGGGTGCTACAAGAGAAGCACAGAGATTGAAAGGACATCGCGTATCGGTGACGTTTTGAGTCGCGCGCGCCCAGGAGGGCGCATGGGGAAACGTTTCACGGAAGTGCGTTACTGGAGTGAGCTTTCGTATTTATACACGTAGGCGTTCTTAAGTGTCTGCTTACTTTTAGTGATGTAAGTCCTCCATATAACTCTGTAGCGTACGACTGAATAACAACGACTATTTGTGAATAACACGGGCACAAAACAAAATAATAATGAGTAGGAGCGAAGCGAAATGCGTATACATGGGCGTGCCCGTGGACGCCAACTGCTAATGCTATCGCGTCATGCTTCAAGCTCGCATTTCTGGTTTAGTTTAATACCCTACAGTAGAAATCTTCATGTGAGAAGCGGAAGAGGCGGCAGCACTTGTGACAGAGCAACGAAAGACAACTAATAAAATTGGACCATTTTCTTATAATATTTATTTCAGACACATGTGTGACCTTTATCACCACATTGGGCCTATGGTAAATGTACAGGAAACTTTTCTATGGGCTGCTGCTGTATTACTGAATATTCGACAGATGATCTTAGATATGATGAATTTGACAATACCGACTTCGTAAAAATATTGCTTTTTAAAGCAGAAAATATGAATATATTATTATTCTTGTCGGCATTTTCAGATCTATATTTGCTATTGCGCGATGGCAGAGTAGCCAACTCGTGAGAGCACATGACATAATGAAGTGGAATCGTTGAAGTGACGTCCTCATAACTGCATATTTAATTCCTCTGTAAATAGTTATTTTATGAGAGTGGAATGAGCTACTTCTAATGTGCGTTCGGAAACAACGCAACCGTGCCTTGCGCGTCCGATTACGGTTTGATCCTTGCTCTGAACCTTATAAATTTAACCGTTATTTGCACCTTTATTGGAGCGTTGGAGTTTCACTATGCCAATAAAAGAAGTTTAAAAGTATGCCAATAAAAAAAATTAAGGACGAAGTCTGACATTATTACTAAACAAATATACTTCATCATTAGTTTTGAGGGAGGCTTCTATATACCTTTCAGTATTGCTTTTTGAATGCGGAACAAAAGCCCTTTCATGCAGCGGTTCGAAAGTTTTGCAATCATGATTGTTAGGACAAGCTTATCCGGGTGGTTAATTAGACCGCAGTTAAAGTTGTGCTCGCCCAGACTTTCGTTAACTCCCCTACCAGCTTGGCCCACACAAAGCATTCCGCAGGTCGGTGAAATGCCTTAAGCCAGATTGAGGTCACAATAAACGACTCGGTTCATTAGACACACTTGTGCTCACCGAGCCATTCGTTAATGCCCCTACCAGTTCCACCCAAATGCGGCATTCTTGGTGCCACTGTGATGATATAAACCAGGTCAACGTCACAATCAACGAAAAGCTTGAAATGTTTAGTGATGCACCTTAGCCCACTGGATGCCCCACCTTCACAGTTAACACTCGATCACAAACTTGAAGCTTTTCCGGTGCTGGGAGGAAGCGCAGCCGTACGGCTGCGCTTGGGTGTAAATATACGAACACGATTCACGCCCTGTCAACTTTCGTTCACATGTGCTATTTCTAGTTAAGGCTGGTCCCAACCTTCTGCCCATGCAATATTTTTGTTACCTTGTATCGTCGTTATAGTAGGTCCCAACCTTCTGCCCATACAATATTTTTGTTACCTTGTATCGTCGTTATAGTATGTCATTGATCTTGGTGTTAAATTAGAATGGAAAGAATAAAAAAAAAGGGTTTTCACTGTTTGTTTTGTATGCCCAGAACGTATAGATCTTGCTTTAAAATGCATTGTTGTCAGAAACATTATAGTAGAGGATTTCGCCTTACAGACGTGAAATATAGGCCTTCAAACTTCATTTTGATAGTATTGACGGAAGAGCTAGCGATGGCGCCAGGGTCAGTTTTGAAACAGGAAACAAAGCAAAAAATCTCGACATAGCGGGAAACTGTGCCCACCACAAAGAAATATACTTGCATCTTCAAACACTTGCTGCACTTAGCCAAACGCAGGCATTGCAGTATTGACGCAAGCTACAAAATCTATATGCATATCTATCTATATCTCTAACCTATAAACATATCTATCTATACATCTATAAGCATATCTATGCTTATAGATACAGCTCTCAGGTGTTCCACGTATCTCTTACATGCAGAATGTAGAAATGAGAAAAACTGGTTGATGGATCAATGAAAGGTTGGAGAGGACGACTTCACGTGTCGTGTAATGGACCACCCGGCTAAGCGTTCAAAAGCCTGCCACCACAGCAACAATTGCGAGCCGCTGCCTAAAACGACTGCTATCACTTGATATGCAAGAAGGAAAGGTGAAAGAAAGACGTGTGAAGCTCTCATGATTAGATACACTGGATCTGAGAAAGGCATTATAGTGACGTTTCGTTGCTATTTTAAGATAAAGAAGTAACATTCTTATCTTATCCAATGAAGTGGAAGTTGTATGTTATTGCGAAGCGCGGTTCCATCATTTTGTTTCAATTACGTGTGGGCTTCGCTTCACGTTTTTATTAATGTGTGCGTTTTTCATCCCTCTCTCCTATAAGTTTTTTGCGTCTTACATTTAACCTCCTGACATGCGCACTTTTGTAGTGAAAGCTACACTACTGTAGGTGTTCAAGCCATCGTGGCACCGTGGCACTAAGGCAGGAGCTGCCAACTTGGGTCTCTCATTTCACAAGGTACAGCTATGGGTAACGTGAATGCCAGGACCATGGCATTCATGTTACTCCTATAGGCCACTAAGGCACGTTCATACGGCTTAGCTAAAGCGAGGCTTTATATGTGGGCTGGTAGCCTTAGCTACCGCATCATACCCTTAAAGGCAGAGCTTAAGTGTCCCCCATATTTAGATGCATAAACGTCTTCATCACCACCACCTAATATGCCGGTGAAGTTTGATGGGTTCAACGCAACGCTGGTTATGTTCGATAGAACTATCGGTCGCTCGCCACCAAAGCTTTCGCTCTACACTCGGTTCAGCAGCGTTTATCCCGTTTAACTTTTGTGTAAACATTAAAGCTTTCTTTCCTTAGTTAATAGCTGTCATTTCGCACGCCGTTTTGTGTAGAGGTTGTTTAATATCGTAAAATATTTACAGCATCAAAACAGCATTGATAACTAACTAGAGCCGATTATCGCTTTCTTGGCGCTATAAGCACCCACTCAGGGGCTCAAATGTTGGACACGTTAGCAAAGATGCTGTGACGCGCGAGTGCAGACATCAGAACGAAAATAATTTTTGTGATCTGCCTATCCTGAACGAAACGGCGACCAAAAAATTTCGCAAAAGAGAGCTGCCTTACTGCGAAAGCACCATGCAGCAACTGACTCTGCGATTACCTCAAAAAATTGACAGCGTCATAGGGGACCTTTCCAGCATGCTGTGCTGCTGCGAATAGTGATTCACGTGCTAAAGTCGCGGGACAGGCGAAAACGGTTTAAAGCACTCGCGAAAAGCACACATTGATGTTCGCTGTTGGAATCTGTTCATGAAACTGCTGCCTCCGCCAGCGATACTTTCTTGGACCACTCAGCACTGAAGAATATTTAAGAAACGCTCTTGTGCAGGCTGCGACGAAACGGTATTTAATCTGTTAAAATACCTACAGCAAAGAATGCATCTAGCTAGTAATATATATTGCGAAATATGTGAGTTTGGACCAAGAGAAATGGTGTACTGGATGGTTCTGATACAAAGTGTATGCGAAATTTAACCTGTACAAATGTGCGATCGCATTAAACTTCGGAAATAAAACAAATAACTGAGTGTTCCATCACTCACAAAA
The DNA here is from genome assembly GCF_055883805.1 of Amblyomma maculatum. Lineage (NCBI taxonomy): Eukaryota > Metazoa > Arthropoda > Arachnida > Ixodida > Ixodidae > Amblyomma > Amblyomma maculatum. The sequence goes on from NC_139354.1 coordinate 65,214,666, forward strand.
ACGGGAGGAAAAACACCATCACTTACTTCCACTAGCGCTCTTTTTTCGTGCAAAGAATTCGTACTAGGACAAATATGGAATATGATGAAATAATGAAACGATGACTTGTAAATTTTTACAAGATACTTTTTAAGCAAACCGAACCATAAAGCAAGAAGGAAACACAAAACAATAATCCCATATTCCAAAGTAATCGCGAAGGAAGTATACCAACTAGGCCTAACTTACACTCTGTTAATAACTTGTGTTTTTTTATTGAGCAAATATGTTATGTCTATGCAAGCCTCAGTCAAAGGAGCCAAGTTCGTAGCCAAATTGGCGATATCGGATGCTAGTTTTGACAATACGAAGTACATGCATATAGAAAGAAATGATTTCCAGGTAGAGGCTGCATTTCCAATGTTGGTGTAAGTTGTCAGCTCCATGGGAGTTCGAAGTATGCAAGAAAATTGCTACTCCGCCATACAATGCGGGCGTTAGAGTGAAAGTAAATCAGGAGAATTGGCTCTGAGCTTGGATTACAGTAATCAAGCAGCTGCATGTGCTAACTGAAACCGTGCAAGTCGATGGATGACCGCACAGTCCACTTTGCGCCGGCTACTACTACATGCAATGTATTGCTTCTCTACGTCCGAAGCGTCGTGTGGTGGCTTTAACAGGACATGTTTCTGTTGTTGTTGTGGTCAGAAAGTCAGAAAGACAGAGTGTAGTTGAGTCTAATTGGAGTAGACTCCCCGCACCACTAATGTATCGCGGGTAAGTCAGAAAGACAGTGAGCAGCAGGCGGAACGCACGACCGCAGGTCTGTCTTATCTTCCTTGAAAATAGTTTTGTTTTGTCGTGTGTGTATTCAGCCGCCAAAATATTAAATTTCTAAAAATTATGCCTGAAAAATCCTGTCGCTGTTGCTTTCTAGAGAGAGCATTATTAAAGCGAGTGCACGCATACGCTCACAGCATCGAACAAGAATCTTGTCCGAACTTGTTTCTTCCTTCGCTATGATTGGCTATGCTATTTCTGAGGTCACAGCCACATTGTCTAGCTTGGGTTATCCAAACCAAGTCCTTAAGGTGGCTCCAACGTGCGGCTCTTTTCGGCTTGTCTTTCAAGTTCTGCAGAAAACAGAGAGAGTGAGTCTAAAAGTGAAACATGACTAACTGTGACTTCATGCAATGCTTGCACGCTAAAAAAAAACATTGGAGTGGATTAAAACAGGCAGGATTTGAACTCGAATGCTCGGAATCAGCAGTCGAGCGTCTTAGCTGCTGAGCAAAAGCAAGCTTTTATGCTGGTTATCATAATAATTAAGGAGAGTAAACGAGCAGCGATTTGACAGTGCGGCCACAGAGGGCGGCATTGATGCAGCTGATACTGCAGCTACTCTTTTTTTTTGCACTTAATTGGTTAACAGAGATAACCCCCCGCCAATTTTTAGTATCTGTCTTTTGGTTTTTATTTGGCATACATGAACAGAATGACGGAGCTCCACATGCTTTATTTACAGCGCGAACAGGATGATAAATACTACTCTTATCTTTCTTACACGGCTGAAATAGATGCATTGAAATCGCTTTACAACATTGTGGATTACGTCGAAAAAAATAATGCCACATACTGGAACTTTGACATGATTTACTTCGTAACAGCGTAAGTGTCGAAGATAATGGTACTGGTGCAAAGCTTTGCTAAAAATAGGAGGTGCCTTTTATGAACCACCACTGTAAATGATGGCGGCAAAGGTAGCAAGGCGTTACCTGCTCAAGGCGTTACCTGTTACGTATGTTAAATATTAGGAACCCGTTTCCTTAGTGTGCCATTTCTTTGGTTCCTCTTCCTATGGAAAATAATACTATCGGCGAAAAACAGCAGCGGGATTTTTCCATTCCTAAAAACAGGAGCAAATATTGAGGAGCAGCTGTAGTTCACTAGCGAATATTTTTGCAATGAATCAAGTCTGCATGTCGAAACATTGGTTAGCATATTGACACTCTTCCCGATTTCTTGCTGATGCTATTTGTGGGTCAATGTCAATAAAATGCAGGACTAAAAGGTCACTTCGAGGGCTTTTAAGGTTTGTAGTAATTGGTGAGAGATGTAATCGTATATGCTCTTAGCATAGTTTCAATCTTGGAATCTAGGACTACCCCTTTTCGCCCCAATAAATTAATATTTTTATTAGCGAAATGATCGTTGACATTGTTGCCAATATATGTCACTCGCAAATCTCTAGCAAATTAACATCATCCAGATAAATGTAAAGCACAAGTATACACAGATGCTGAAAAGGCACTATGGACTGTATGCTTTGTCCGCAAGCAATTTATGATTAAACAATATTAATAAATAATGATATTCTGCATATACATTTACCCTGTCGCTGTGGCGTAGGGCTCAGGGCGCTCGGTTTCTGTGCCGCAAGGATGCGGGATCAAATCCCGGTCACTGTTCCCGATTTTCGCGGGAGGCAACTATGTGCAAGGCAACTATGTGCAATGCGATTTCAGCGCACGTTGGTGAACCTGCGAAGGTGTCCTGTACAGGAGGTATCGTCATTATGCGAGAGACCTTTAGGGAGCCGTTTGCTGTGTGTTTATGGCACCGGTACCACAGATATTTGCTAGCAATATGGCTGGATGATGTTACGTATGCGGGTAGCGCCTGAGGACGTGTGTTTTTGTCGTTTTTTAAATGCACGTAATCCTAAGTTTATATGGTAGAATCCTTATTTCCGCTTTCGAAAAACGCTATTTTCGTCAGGCTGTTCAGTTGACTGATTGAATATTTAGGGGTATCTCCCAAAGTAGAGTAGATTTCTAACAAACGAGAAATTACTCATTAACATCTACCTCAGCACAGCCATGTGGCTACAAAGTAAAGTTATTCAGCTTTCTCAGTATCTTTATAGTTAAAGAAAAATTCGCCCTGTTCCGGGGATTGGAACCGAGACCACCGCCTTTACGGAGCAGTCACTCTACCAACTGAGTTAACTAGGACGGTCAGCAGACCAGATGGTAGGGCGAAGGCGGACTGATGAATAAATCAAAGTGGGAACGGTGTTGATCGAATATTTACGGAAATCCCCAAGGTTCACTTCAGTTCCTCGATACCAACGAAACAGCTAAATCCCACGTTCGTTTAGTAGATTCTGTTGACTGCATCGGACTGGCGGTGGGCTCAGGCTGAAGTCTCACATCAGGAGAAACGTTTTGACTAGAAAGTTTCTCAAACAGCCTTATAGATTTCCTATTCCGACGCCTGGATTGTCCTAGGTGTATGGAACGGAGTTATCGTCCCCTTATAGTCTCATCTCTGCTCTACAAGTATGTTTGCATTCTCTACACTTATACTTCCCCCTTCATGGATCACTGCCTTGTCGTGGCGGAGGGGCTTGCGAAATTCGATGAAGTCGTGAGCTCTGCTGTGTAGGGCCACCCAAGATAGACAGGTCACGGCAGAGAGTTCTGACAAAATGTGATTCACTGGAGAAGGTAATGGCAACCCACTCCAGTATTTCCTGCCAAGAAAACCCTATGGCCAGTCACAATACCATTAATGGTATGGCGCCGGAAGATGAGCCCCCCAGGTTGGAAGGCGTCCCATATGTTACTGGGGATGAACAAAGGGCGATTCCTAGTAGCTCCAGGACGAATGAAGCGGCTGGGCTAAAGCCAAAAGGACGCTCAGTTGTGGATGTGTCGGGAAGCGACCGGAAAGTCCGATGTTGCAAGGAGATGTATCACATAGCAACATGGAATGTAAGATCTATGACGCAAGGTAAACTGGATATCGTCAAGCGAGAAATGGACAGATTGAACATTGATATCTTGGGTATCAGCGAGCTCAAGTGGACCGGAATGGCAGAATTTAACTCCGGCGACCATTATGTCTTTTATTGTGGGCACGAATCCAAAAGAAGGAATGGGGTCGCTCTCATAGTAAACAGAAGAATGGGCAAAGCAGTGCTAGGGTACAACCCCAAAAACGACCGAATGATTTCACTTCGGATCCAAGGTCACCCTTTCAACATAACAGTTATCCAAGTCTATGCACCGACCACTACTGCTGAAGAAGCTGACGTTGAGAGATTTTATGCGGACCTACAATGCCTTTTAGACCGCACCCCATCATCAGACGTCGTTTTTCTCATAGGAGACTGGAATGCTAAGGTAGGGAGTGAAGAAATATCCGGAATTACAGGCAAGTTCGGTCTTGGTGAGCCAAATGAAGCTGGGCAGAGGGTAGTAGAGTTTTGTCAAGAAAACAACCTCACCATAGCGAATACTCATTTTCAACAACACAAGAGGCGCCTGTGCACATGGACTTCGCCGGACGGTCTGTACAGGAATCAGATCGATTATATTATTTGCCGACAGAGATGGAGAAGCGCTATACAAGCAGTAAAAACAAGGCCTGGGGCCGATTGTGGCACCGATCATCAGCTTCTTGTTGCCAAGATTAGGCTTCGATTGAGGAAAACGCAGAAAACTAGAAGGCCTTTCAGGTATAATCTAGATCAAGTTCCATTAGAATATGCTGTGGAAGTGAGGAATTGATTTCAAGAATTAGATCTAGAAGACGAAGAGCCCGAAGAGATGTGGACTGATGTTCGTGATATAATACAAGAAGTTTCTACTAAGGTAGTTCCAAAGCAAAAGAAATGCAAGAAAGCAAACTGGTTATCTGAAGAGGCTTTGCAAATAGCTGAGGAAAGGAGGATGGCAAAAGTTATGGAGGAAAGAGAAAGATACAAGGTTCTCAATGCGGATTTTCAGAAAATAGCAAGGAGAGATAAGAATGCCTTCCTGAACATACAGTGCCGAGCAGTTGAGGACAACAGCCAATTAAGGAACACAAGAGCTCTATATAAGACAATCAAAGATATCAAAGGAAGCTTGTGCTAAGATGGGCGTGATAAAGGACAAACGAGGCAAGGACCTCACTGAAGCCTCAGAGATAAAGAAGAGGTGGCAGGAATACACAGAAGAACTGTACAAGAAGGACCCGAATGTGCAAACCCAGCATAAGACGGTTGTGATCACTGATCTCGAGCCGGGCATCCTGAAGAGTGAAGGTGAATGGGCCTTAGCCAGCCTTGCTAAGAACAAAGCTAGCGGAATTGATAGCATTCCAGCTGAGTTGCTTCAAAACCTCAACCATGACGCTGTTAACATTCTGCATACATTATGTCAGAAGATTTGGACAACCCTGCAGTGGCCACAGGATTGGAGGAGGTCAGTTTACATCCCCATTCCAAAGAAAGGCAGTGCCAAAGATTGTTCCAACTACCGCACGATCGCGCTTATTTCGCATGCTAGCAAGGGGATGTTGAAAATCCTCCAAGGTAGGCTGCAGCAGTATGTGGATCGGGAGCTTCCGGACGTGCAAGCTGGGTTTCGCAAGGGCAGAGGAACTAGAGACCAAGTTGCCAACCTTCGCTGGATCATGGAAAAAGCAAGAGAGTTCCAGAAACCCATCTACTTCTGCTTTATTGATTATACGAAAGCGTTTGACTGCCTAGATCACAGCAGATTGTGGCAAGCTCTCCAAGAGATGGGAGTTCCAATTCACCTCATCTGCCTCCTCAGGAACCTGTATGAAGGGCAAGAGGCCACAGTCAGAACTGGGCATGGTCTTACTGATTGGTTTCCTATTGAGAAAGGAGTGAGACAAGGCTGCATACTGTCGCCCTGCCTATTTAACCTATATGCAGAGTGCATCATGAGGAAGGCTGGTCTGGACGAGTCTTCAGCTGGAGTGAAGATTGCTGGAAAACGTATCAACAACCTTAGATATGCGGATGATACCACTTTAATGGCAGAAAGTGAAGCGGAACTCAAGAGACTTCTGATGCACGTACAAGAAGAGAGTGAGAAGTTTGGGCTTAAACTGAACATTAAAAAGACAAAGATCATGGCGTCTTGCCCTATCAAGTCCTGGAACATCAAGGGACAAGAAGTGGAAGCTGTGACAGATTTTCTCTTCTTGGGCTCCAAGATTACCTCGGAAGGAGACTGCAGCCATGAAATTAGGAGACGCCTGCTTCTGGGAAAGAGAGCAATGGTTAGCCTTGACCGCCTAGTAAAGAGCAGAGACATTAGTCTGCCAACCAAGATCCGTATAACTCGTGCTATGGTCTTTCCAGTTGTGATGTATGGATGCGAGAGTTGGACTGTGAAAAAGGCTGACCGCCGAAGAATTGACGCGTTTGAATTGTGGTGCTGGCGAAGACTCTTGAGAGTTCCTTGGACTGCCAGAAGATCAAATCAGTCAATATTGTCGACCATAAACCCTGACTGCTCATTGGAGGGTCAAATTCTAAAGTTAAAGCTCAGCTACTTTGGTCATCTGATGAGAAGAGAGGAGTCGCTGGAGAAAGATTTGATGTTGGGAAAGGTTGAGGGTCGCCGGAGAAGGGGTAGGCAGCGAACGCGATGGTTAGATGGCATCCTCGAGGCACTGCAGATGAAGTTATGTGATGTTAGGAAGATAGTGAGAAACCGGAAAGCGTGGCTTGACATGGTCAATAGGGTCACGAAGAGTCGGACACGACTGAACGACTGAACTGAACACTTATACTTCAGCAAGTAAAGGCTGCAAGTGCTTTCGTGTTCATCATAGGCTATTCATCGCAAATGCTCGCTCATTTTTCTGTCAATAGAACAGTATGGTGCGGGTAAAATGTTTAGTCGCAGCTTTTGGGTACCTGATTACTGCAGAATGAATTTTTATTTATGCCTAATAGCAATATTGATGACTAAAATAGATAAATAGATAAAGCGTGCTTTTTCTCCTCAGTTACAAAATCCTGCATAATAGCGGACCTTATGCAGAAGGTTTGGTTTGGTTTGGTTTGTGGGGTTTAACGTCCCAATGCGACTCAGGCTATGAGAGACGCCGTAGTGGAGGACTACAGAAATTTCGACCACCTGGGGTTCTTTAACGTGCACTGACATCGCACAGCACACGGGCGCCTTGCTTTTCGCCCCCACCGAAAAGCGGCCGCCGAGGCCGGGATTCGATCCCGCGTCCTTGGGAACAGTAGTCAAGCGCCGTAACCACTGCGCCACCCCGGCGGGCTTATGCAGAAGGAATTTTGGACGTGCCTGTAATGTGCGTTTTCTTGTCGGTCTTCCAGCGAAGCAGGTCCTGGTCAAGAGAACTGTCGCGATGATTATAAAAAATTCAAAGGCTTTACTTTTGGATGCCCTACTGCAGAACAAAATATCCTCTGTCTTAGCGCTTCATTACCAATGCAATAGTTGCGCCGCTAACTCTCAATCGTCTTGAGGAGCCTTTAACGACAAGTATCTATTGACATCTGAAGCAAAATTGGAGTAAAGATCATAGCTAATTTTACATCACTCGCTTAAATAGATCAATTAAGGGGAAATGAGGGTGCTCGTTATAATACATGAAGGAAAGAAGCCAACAGTCGGCGAGGCCAAGGAAAGCGTTGGGGATGGTACTTTATGTTTATTTTTATGTTTATTTGGATAATCACAGAGATTAGTAATGTAATCTGTTTAGGGGAACGTCCTTTTGTTACCGCCAGCGTCACGGAGAACGTGACGCTGGCGGTAACAAAAGGACGTTCCACGTCCGCCGCCTTGGCTGAGGGTGGCGCTGGTGAACACTCTCAAGGTTCGTATACAGACAACATAAATACCCAAGAAAGTAGCAGGGAGGACAGCGGCCGATGTAGCTCAGTTGGAAGAGCACCGGACGCGTTATTCGGAGGTCGTGGGTTCGGTTCCCACCATCGGCACGTTGTTTTTTCTTCTACTTTGTGTTTAATTATCTTTCCCCTAAACAGACTACATTACTAATCTCTGTGATTATCCAAATAAACATAAAAATAAACATAAAGTACCATCCCCAACGCTTTCCTTGGCCTCGCCGACTGTTGGCTTCTTTCCTTCGCTTAAATAGAGTAATACGACTGCAAAACGGGGGCCACAAAATAGAGATTACTATCCGTAACTTCAAAAAGGCGTCATGAATCAGATTAAAATGAATTCTTGGCATTTAATTTTTTTTCAAAGGTACAAAAATGGACTTTGAGTATTACGCAAAGGCTGCCTTTCTGTTAAGCTTTTTCTTTTGAATGAATCTTCTGCTGTCTGCTTTTTTTCGCCTTTTACTAAAATAATCTGCTTGGTTCATAAAAAATGTGAGCAGAAAGTTTGAGAAAAAATATGGGAACACTAAGGTTCTAAGCTGCATTTAAGTTTGTTCTTTCTAACTTTATACAGAAAGAATGTTTTTGCGTTAAAACACAAAACAGAGAAATTCATTCGACCAGGCAGAAACTCATTTTTCGCTTTTTGCATGTATGCATGTGACGGCACTGTCCAACACAACTGCTTGTTTTTACAGGTTGGATATGGTTGCTGTGGAGGGAGCTCGGAGAGAAAAGTCCCTCTCAGGTGACTCTCAAGAAGCGACGTGATTGAAAGCCTGGGTTACAATATTTAATGTTCACATTTGGTCTGCGAAACGGTACAGAGGTGTTAATATCTTGTTCTTAGGCACCCAAGAAGGAAGCAGTTTTAGTGAATGGCGCCCCCCCCCCTCCCCCCATTCTGCACACAAATTCCTGAAACGCAATACACACAAAGATTTCAGACAGGACTTAGGGCAGAGGTGTGGACGGCACAAGTGGTAGCAGTTAATACGCATGTAGTAAAAACACGCGCAGTGCACCAAAAGTGCACGGCAGCACGTAGAAAACTATGTACAGATAAATCCTGACATGACAGTGCATGGTACGACACAAATGACCGCCAAATGTACAAAAATTGTAAAACCTGAGTGCTGTTATCCAAAAGAGCCACATGAGGCTTGCTTACGCAGATGTTAAGATGAATATGATGTTACCTGCCAATTCTAACGGGTCCTTCTATAGTCGAGCTTAGTACCTTTTGATGCCAGAGACGGCATTCAACTCACGGTAGCAACTTCTGCGTTGTATCTACTGTAGTGAAAGATTGGTACTCGCACCTTGTTTAAATAACAAATTTGCTGCCCCAGACTGTCGCTGGGACAGTCACCCGTCTGGCCAAAGTAAACTCTCACTTATCTCGGCGTTGCTGACATGACACAACTCTCATAGAGGGCAGGCATTTTACTGCTTGTGCCAGGTTGGGATGGGAACCTGCCCTGACTGCCCGCAAAGTGCTTACAGTATTAGCATGGCTTGAAAAACGCGAAAACATCACTCTTATGCTTTGTTTAGCAGTCATAATCTTCTTGTTCTGGACAGTCATCTGAGTATAGAGCAAACCATTCTAGCAAAGCTTTATTCTGAGGGACGTTAGGTTCCAGGACACGAGACCCGTTGGCTACCTCCTGCACCACTTGATTTCACGCAGTCTGAAGAAAGCGGAATGGCAGCACCGACTGCTGGAACTTCCCCTCTGTTTCTGAAGATGCTACTGTCTTGCACAGGAATGACTTAAAAGAGTAAAAACCAGTCACACTACAGCTGTGCCTCTTCTCACACTTTCGCGTGCGAGAAACAAAAACGATAAAATGGCCGCCTTTTATACGCTGTATGCGGGTATAAACCACATTCCACTCGTGTAAAAAGAAAGTTGCAAACCATAAAGAGTAATGGTGCGTGCTGACTGCCGTTTTATGCAGGAAAAACCTTCTGGAAACATGCTAAGAGCATCTAACATGTGCGCAGGGCATGCGTTCCAACATGCTTGATGTGCGTCATTTCAAATGACCAAAATTAATGTGCACGATTTCCCCTAATTTAAAACTCAGATAGTAAGTATCAACCTGAAGCCGAGATTTTTGCTAGCCTTGCTAACTTCATAAAGTATAAGAATAGAAGCTGTCTCAGTGCAGATGCATTCTTTAATCGTATGCAGGTGAGAACCAAATCTGACAAAAGTATCTGCAGAATCAGATAGGAGTGAGGTGCATTTGGGAAGTGATTGTGATTAATAACTACAGTTGCGTACCTATTCAGCAGGAAAATCGTATATAACACTATCTTAGAAGTACTCACCAACAAGGCAGAAAAGCAGAGGCTGACTAAAAGGGTTCTGCTTAATTTGGGGAAAAAGTAGAAAGCTACGGAATGCAAATTGATAGGTTAACGAAACAGGAAGCATGCAAAGTTGGTTAGGGAATAAAGACGAGTTAATGGCATTTTTGTCGCAACCAAGAAAAAGGTGACGTGGGCAGTACAATAAAATAGGAAGGACGAATAGCCTATGTTCGCGAAGAGTAACATATATTCTAAGGTGCATAAAGCGAAGCAGGGGCTGGCGAAATTTAGGTGGGTGGATAAGATTAAGATGTTTCGGGGGTTAAGTAGACCCGGCTAAGAGGAGAGATAAGGATCCTTTTACTACGGACTGTGCACTTTAGTGGGCGCAGTCCGGCTCTTAAGGATGTAATGCAAGGATAGCATCAGAAAAATCCATAACCTTCTTTGGGGTCACGAGAATTTTGCAATGACACGACTACGAAATGATCTGTTTGCTTACCTCTGAAGGTTATTCATCACGAAAAACGCAATTGTCATTCTAGAATATCGGTTGAAATTCCCCAATTCCAACTAATTATACTTTCCTTCTGCCCCCTCGGCAAACACGTAACCTTCCGTGGTTCTAGATGAACAGCTCTATTCAGGTGTTTATGGGGTAACGGCTGGGGCAACTCGCAAAATGGACAGCTGCGGTTGAAATTATGAACTGTAAATAACAAGTACACAATAGCGTAGCTGAACGCCCATCGGCAACTTTCAAAGAATACATCTTCAGATGAACATTACAGTTTATTACAGGATGTGAGTTAATGCACAGACACCCTGGTTCATTGAGAACATCATTTTTTTTTTGACAAATGCGTTGATGCTGCGAAAGAGAACCCCAGGTGGTCATGTGTAATTTGCCAACTCGACCTAGGTAGCAAGCTTGTAGGAAGGTGCTAGAATGAAAGCTAACATCTTGCTAGTTTTCCTGTGGTGTGTACTAAGTTGTCAAGAGTATCAATCGTGAAAAGGAACGTACTGTCATTTTTCAAAAGAGGTATGGGCATTGCAAAAGGTATTGCTGAGCTCACAAATGGGCAAACTAGCTTGACATTGAGGGGTAACCTGACTACAAAAAGATAGTTATATTCTTTGTGTACTTCCTGAAGTAAACCATACTTTCATCTACTCTAACAATGCTGTAAAATAGATGCTTTTTCATAGTGATATAAGTGTATATGTAAGTGTGGTTATATTCAGCGTATATATGTATCATCAAGTGCATATGTGTATGGATCAGGTTGTGTGAGTACGACTGACTGTCCAGTTTGCTTCATGAAATTGAATTTAGTTATATTAGGCTGACTGAAGCGTGACGCGGTTGAAACTTTGTTACAGATCACATTAGTATCGCCTGACGCTCTCTTTTTCATGTTCATAGCGCCCTTTTTTTACCGTTGCACGGCAGTGTTGGCTTTCTTGCATGATTCCTGTTGACTTGATGTCACAAAACAAAATGAATAGGATGTGGCCAGTTCTCAGCAAAACTCTCGGCACCATCTCTCTGATTATCCTCAGTTGTGTGGTGCTTAATAGCTGCGTTCACTGTTCAGTTTGCTTCTAAGGCATTGTTTACTTCGTCGCAAGTGAAATATGCAGTTCCGCTGCCTACTGCCGCTATCATTATTGTTCTTATTACCTCGGACAATATCTCAGTATGCGTCGGAACCATTGGCTTTGATACCGTAATCATATTCCTAACAACGTCGTATGAATTATTATGATTGTTTCTTCTTAAACGCATACGCTGTACTGCCAGTCCTAAGCGGAGCTTTGATTTCCAATATATTACACTACTTTCTGACGGTACCATTTTTTTGTCATTTAATTCATGAACAGCTGAGCTTGTGTCCTCTAGTTAGAAAGTCATTGCTTCCAATAATAACAGATGAATAGGACTGTCTTCTCCGGCACATCTCTGTGATCATCGTTCTTTTACCATTTAGGAACGTGTTACGGTGCACCTTGTCTAAAGCAAACATTTTATTTTATGTTTGCCTTATCCATCATGGTGCACTCCTGGGATATAACAGTGTGTTCACATTTGACTTTTCTCATTCAATCTTTTATCTCCTGGAGAGGCTGCAAGTGTTCTCCCTCCATATCCTTCCCTTCTCCTATATTTAGTGCGCTCTCTCAAGTACACTTTTAATTATTGATTACATGTCCTTGTTCTCTTCAAGTGTAGCCTAATTCGGCGCGCAACATTTACTTGCTGCTGGATGTAAATCTGCATTTATTTTATTCTCGTCGTTTGAGCTCTTCCGTGCGGGCTCCTGGTCATCGAATCAGGACAAAAGGTGTTTATGATCCGAAAATCATTTTTTGTTCCGAAGTCTACAGCGCTCCTCCGGGATTCCTAGAGTGTGCCCTAGTCGCTGGCAGCCTGGTAGCGTGCCTGCGTTCCGACTACCCTTGTAATTAGGGCACCATGAGAAAACTGTGTTGTGTCTTTTTAATATCAATTAGTGAATACACGTCTACATTAGGGTTTCGCCTCTGGTTGTCATTAGTGGATATAGGCGCGCAGGACATCTTATCATAAAGCGCATTTATGAAGTAGACTTTCGCAGTGACATGTGAAGTTATTATTTTGAACGTTATTATCAGTGAGCCGAATTAAGCGCCTAATTAAAATAAGTTCATTTTTGGACCAAAAGACAAGTGGTTGCTGAAGGCCTATAACGGAATATTTAACGATGATAGTTAAGAACTTATTGGTATAGTTTGCGCATGATTTTTTTAATGACAGTGGCGCGCACATAAAAGACAAACACAGGAAGATAACGATGAAGATAGCACTTTCCATCTCCATCGTTCCCTTTCTGTGTTTGTCTTTTAGGTGTGCATCACTCGTCATTATTAATTTAACGCTGGCAAGGAGGTAAGTAAAAACAACTGTAATAGAAGCGCTCTGAGCAGGGGTGCGCTGTTTCTTGGCACTATGCTGAAGACGGACGTCATACCACCACAGACTTCACATTCAGACGTGAATGGGCGTATAAGGGGCTCTGGAACGAAGATGCCGAGAAATGATTTTTAAACTATCACCCATATAACACATATAACAACTTATGTTGCCATCTGCGCCTACTGTTCCTTTCTAGAGTTTTCCTATCTCAATATCAGAAACGTTTATAATTTAGTGGCACCTGCATAGTAATGAGATCCACTCGGTCAGGGAAAAATTATTAGAACTTTAATGTCCTATCAATTACTGTCTTTCTCAATAAAATAATACGTGACCATGCACAAAAAAAAAACAGGAAAAACAAAAAGAACGCATGAACACTCCGTTCGTCACATAAACAGTAAGAAGCCTTTTTAATATTATGGCTTTCGCAATGATTTGGCAATAAGTGTTATTGAACACGGAGAAGTACGAAAACGTCCGCAATGCGCAATGCCTCAGATATGTTTTCAATCCTAATATCATGCAGGTTTCGCCTTTGTTGCATCTGCTTGCACTAAAAGCCGGCAGCAGCTTGGAGAGGACACCCCCTTTTCTTTCCGGGGGATTCGGATAATGGCCCATGAAGTTGCCCACACGTGAGTATGTTCTTTTGAAGCGCCAGTGTGACTAGCCGTCCAGTCTTACACGTATACTAAGCGTTATTGTCTCATGTTTTGAAGAATGGAGGTGCCTGAGAATTTACTTAGTCAGGGTGCGTGAACAAAGTATTCTGGTCTGAATTCTACATACAGATTTTACATATACTTATTGAACTAAATATGGTGATTTCATGAATATTCTCTTTTTTAAGCCTTATTTGTGGTTCCCTGCTTCGAGAATCGAAGGAATCAGGCTACAATTTTCTTCACCATTTATAGTACAAGCAGTCATTAGTGCAATACATTTCGGGAACATAGAACGTGCCTGTCTGTAGTAGGGCATAGGCCTCATAGACTTATCTAATTAGGCGAAATGTGAAGGTATGTTTTCTAGATGTTGGCTCTAACAGCACTGGCCCAAAGTACCTACACTCGAAAGTGGAGTTTCTTTAAAGTTCTATAAGCTCATTCTCCAATGACGAGATTTGAAGCCGGATTTTCTTTCCTCCTTGCCTAGCGTCGCGGGTTTAACCACCGGCTTGGATATTTTCTCTGGTGCCGTGGCGGATTAATTATGGTTAAATTATGGTTCGCTTCATAAGTTTAATATCTTCAGGCGACCCACATTGCAAGATTACCCTTATGTAGACTGAGGAGATGCCAACAGGACCGGTCTATTCGAAACAAATACTGGCACGAGCAGGAGACACGTGCCAGCCGCAGCTAGCAAGTGTCGCGCAAGCACGCAGCCAATCTAACCGGCCTAGGCACTATATGTGGCTACTGCCAACATCTCCCTGACAGAAAAGCAATCATTTGGGAGGACTGACGCAATGTCCACATCTGGTGTGCTGGCGGGAGGCGTAACTCAGGTTGCTTGTGAATCTCTTGGAGACGTGTCTATGTGTGTGCCGCCGTACAAATGTGCCTCGTATGCGGCGTCTTGGCTGTCTCTCTCCTCTTCCGCCGCCTTGAGCTGGGTTCAATTTCGCCGCACAGTGCTGTTCCTCGTGTCAATTTTATATTACCGGTGCTCTTTTGTCGGCGCCACCATGTTTCCTTTTTACTTTAAGTCTGTAACCAAGACTTCGTCGCTTTCGAGAAGGGTTTGCATTTGCCCTACGTCATGTCGTATATCGTAATTTTTCCGCTTGTATTCGCGGTATTGGGTTTCGAAATTACGAAGTTTGGTGGTGTCTGGCGAACAAGGAACAAGACTTTCGGGAGAAAGACGAATCTTCTGTCTCAATCACCTCCCAATCAATCGTTCAGAGGGGCTTTATCCATTTTTCAGCATAAGTCATGGGCCTTTGTGTTGAAGGTTTGATGATTTTAAAAGCAGCCTCGGTGAGTCCGTTGCTCTGAGGGTAGTGTGGGCTTGATGTTTGGTGTTCAAACCCGTATTCCTGAGCAAATGTCGTGATATCAAATAACGAGCACTGCGGACTATTGCCGAAGACTACCACCTCTGGAATACCATGTCGTGCAAAAATTTATTTGCTGTGATTGTTCTCTGTAATCGATGATAGCTTCTCTATACGGGTCAGTGCCGGTGTCTAGAGTAATAATCTGTGGCGATTACCTACCAGCCAATGTTGAAGAAGAACAGTTTCATTGCAACTCTCTGTCATGGTCTTGCTGAAAATTCTGTGTTTTGAAGAGGCACTTTCCGGGGTCTGGGCTTACTCAGACATTCTTGACAATGTTTTATAGTGGTTTCTATAACTTTGCCACTGTGGACCACCAAACGGAGTCTTTAGCGTGAGCCTCCGTCTCGGTGATAGCAAAGGGACCTTCTTGAAAAAGGCGTAATAGATCTTCTTGCACGCGAGTAGGATGCCCGCTCGAGCTGCGTAGAGTTGGAGATAGTCCTCTACGGTGAGCTGCCGATGATGCTTGTAAAAAGATCTTACATCAAGAAGGATATCCCATTGGGAAGGCCAGGTTTTCTTGCAGAGGTCTCGATGATATATGGACACGCGTTTTCCAGGCTTCTTTAATTCACTCAAGGCAGTGCTGCTTAATGGAGAGGTTTGTCCTCACGCAGCGCACAAAAGCTTGGACGTCGCTCACTACCTAACTCTTTAAGTTGTTGGTCGCTTGCAGAGGCGCTATGGAAAGCGTGTTTACCACGAGGCGTTCTTTCCCAGGGACATGTACCACATCGTAGTGGTACTTAATCATTCGATTTAAATCTTTGTAGCTGTGGTGTAAGATGATCAAGAAGTTTTGACGTTATTATGAGTACCAATGGCTTGTGTTCTGTATCGATTGTGACCATCTTGCCGTCAAGGTAGTCACTGAATTTTCCTCAAACTTAAACTAAGACAAGAGCCTCTTTCTCTATTTGCGCATATCGCATCTCCTTGTGGTATAGAAGCTGGGAGACATGCTGACTGCAAACTTGCCACGGGTCTGTTTGAGTCGAATGACTGCCACCATCTGAAGAAGCGTCTGCACTGACCACTGTCTCTTTAGCAGGGTCGTGCACATCTAGCACTTGGCGAAATGAAAGTTGCTGCTTTCATTTGTTTAACCCTTGCTGCTGAGGAAGGTCCCAAACGAATTCCTGCTTTTATGGCAGCAGACAAGTCAGTGGCTGAAGTATGTCCGCAAGGTTGGGTACAAAGCGGGCAATATATGTAGTCATTCCGAGCGTATTCTTTGCAACTGGCGCCTATTTGTCGGACTGGTCATTTTAGGATGGCTTCAACATTTTTTGTCGGGTTTGATTACGTACTGGTGAAGCTTGTAGCCTAGAAATGTGAGCTGGTCGAGGTAAAATAGGTACTTGTTCTCATTCAGCGTGACACCTGCCTCAATTAGTAGTTGAATAACGGTGTGAAGTTTCTCGTTGAGCTCTGTTTCTTCTGAGCCCCAGATGAGAAACTCGTCCATATGACATATAACTCTTAACCCCTTCCAGAATTTTTGCCATCTACTTCTGAAAGTGCTCGGGAGTGGACGAAATGGCAATTGAAAGCCTGCTGAAGAAAACCTCACGAATGGCAGGATAAAGGTATTCAGCTTATTGTTTCCACCAAGTGGTGTCTGCCAGAACCCTGAATAGGCATCAAGTTTCGAAAACAACCTGGCCCTGTCAAGCCGCCTGATTACATGCTCGACCGACCGAATCAAATTCGACTCTCTTAGGACGTTCTGTGAAGTCCACTCTCATTGTACAACCACGGTTGGTTTTTGGATTATTACCATAGGTGCACACCATTCAGTCGGCTCATACGCAGGTAAAATGACAGCAATATTTTCTATTCGCTGCAGTTTAAGCCTTGTTCTCTAGTAGAGCGGTATTGGTATGGAACTATGAGGGCTCAAAGCAATCGGTTTCGCACCTTCACCCAGGCGAATGTGGTGCTCTCTTCGTAACTTGCCAAGGCCTTGAAACAACGAAGGAAATTCGCCTCTTGGACTCACCTTCGTTGTGATGGCGCTGAAAAATCTTAGCATCTGCAATTCTTTGATGGGCGAATTGCCGCGTCCGGGATTTATGACATCTTCCAGCACGTATATGGTTTGGAGCGTTTCACGTCCACTGTAGGAGAATTGAAGACGCGCTGCACCTTTGGCTGCGAGAAATCTCCAATCAGGACTGTAGATCTGCCCAGGAGCACACAACAACACAGGTTGATGACGGGTAAGGCTGAAAGTCCAAGTTGTGATCACAGATTCGTCGGCGCTTGTTTCGATCCTGAACTTTACAGGTCGGCCTTGAAATAGGATCTTTGTATCTTGACGTATAGAAGAATCACAGTTTCGAAAAATGCATCTTCGCTGTCGGGTCCTGATGCTTCAGTGATGTCTACCCGGTGTTGCATGTAGGCAACGTATGCGTTTCAAGGTGAAGCTCCACTTGTTGCGGACATACGGTTTCGACCTGCCTGATGGAATCAAGGGTCTTCTGAAGGGTAATCTGAGCGACAAGTTGTAGTCTAACTGAAAATTTATATAATCTTGAATATCGACGACCAGTTTGTCTTGAACCAGTTCCGCTCGAAATGTGCCGTATTTGGAATGTTTAGAAAATGTGTGAAGGACAGTCACGAAGTCTTACACTGATTCGTCTTCGTGCTGAGCCCTCGTGTTGAAGCTTGCCAGTTCGAAAATGACATTTAGCTGCGGTATGAAATAGCTGTCGGATTTCTTTAGGGCGAGTTCTAAGTTCTGGGCGTTATCACTAGAGCGTTAGAAGGTTCCAAAGACATCTTAGGACTGGTCGTCCATCAAGTAGAGGAGAGTGTCGACTTGGTACGACCCTGGCGCGTTGTAGAGACCGGAAGGCATGTCTAAACGCTTCAACCGCTTCCTCCATTTTGACCAGCTGGCAGGCATCGTGAAGTTGAAGGCTTCGGGCGGATTAATGACGAAGGGCGCCATGTTCCGACCACGTAGCCCAAGACGTAGACGCTGCTGGGGCGTGTGCCATGGAAGATGGAAGAGGAAGCAGCCCCGGTTGACCTGATTGGGGTATTTGCATCAATCCCACTTCTGACACCATGTTGATGCTCCAACAGCTATCTTAGCACAGCCTTGAATAACCTGGAAGCCTACTCAAGGCGTAACAACATAGAAATTCATGGTCTCAAACCAGAGCAAAATGAGGACCTTGAGGTTACATTGAGGTCACTGGCTTGTAGGTTGGAAATTCCAGAGACCACACTTAAATCCGTAGAGGTTGCGCACAGACTACCTGCACAAAAGGACAGGATACCGGCTGTGCTAGTGAAATTTACTTCACATACTGCTCGTGAACTGTGGATAAATAAGCGCTACGCACTGAAGGATGAAGATGTGTACATTAATGAGAACCTACCTGCTCAGACAAAGAAGTTGCTGTGGCAAATTAAACAAGAAGCAAAGAAAAAATCATACAAATTTGTATGGCTGAAAAATGGGAAAATTTTTGTGAGGAAAGTTGAGGGCTCTGGAGCGATAAGAATTGAAAACCTATGTGATATTGATAAGCTCAAATAGCCATGACTGACGACTTCGATTCTTTTGCCGACTGGAACACACATAGAAGTAGTTTGTTTAACTCCCAAGCCAACGCTGCAGTAGATCTTGTCCATATCAACATAAGGAGCATCAAGAAGGATTGGAATTTATTAAATGTCTACCTGTCTGATTTGGCTAGGTACCTTGACATTGTGATTCTGACTGAAATTAATGTTCACCAGTATGAGTCTGACACGTTTATTCTTCCGGGTTTCCAATCTTTCTCTTTTTGTCGTGACTCTGGTAGGGGTGGTGGTGTATTAGTATTTGTTAAAGAATGTTGGCACGTTGAAAGAGTATCCTGTGCTTTTACTGCGGCGGAGGTGGTGGCCCTTTCACTCACTTCCAAAGACGAAACATTTTTTGTGCTGGCAATATATCGCCCTCCTAACTCAATACTCGACGTATGTTTTTCTGAACTTACAGAATTGTTAAATCGACACAATCAAATTAATCTGATAATAGCGGGAGACCTTAATATTGACATTTCAGAAACAAGGAAGCCTGGTGTTGAGTGCTATTTAGACTTACTTGCCTCATACGGAATAGAGAATATGATTCGTAGTTATACTAGAGAAGAGGTAATGGGCACTAGACTTACTCAGTCGTGTATCGAGCATATAGCAGTTAGACTCCCGAATTATGACGTTAACGATGCAGTAATACGAAGAAAAGTGGCGGATCATTATTTCACTGTGCTTTGTGTGCTCAAGCACGATAGGGAAACGTCAAGTCAGACTGTTAGAACGATAAAAATTATCGATAAGAATTGTTTGGACAACCTTGTTCAAACTTTTAACTGGAAGATACTGTTAACTCAAAGTCACGTTGATGCTTATAACTCTTTAGTAGCTAAGTTTGATGACCTGTATGCCAGTTCCACAAAGGAGGTTAAAATCAGGTTAAGGAATCCTGAGAAGAAATGGATAACGAATGATATACTGAAATTATCTCATCAAAAAGACAAACTTTGGAGTGCGTATAAACAAGATGTCGGGAATCTAGCCTTGAAAGAGCAATACAGGGCACATCGTAATAAACTTACTGCTGCACTGAGGCTAGCAAAGAAGCAATATTTTTCTGCTGAATTTTCTAGGTGTAGCAAGAATAAAAGGAAAACCTGGAATCTATTAAATGGGTTATTAGGTAGACAGAAGAAACCTAATTTGGATGAGAATTTGCGTTGTACTTTCGGAGAGGTGGATTCTGCGATCGTTGCGAATTCTTTTAATGACGCGTTTCTATCATCCATTAGGGAGCTGAAAACGCGAACTAACGATTCCACCATCCCCTACCAAGGCAAGAAAACAATCAATTCGGCCGCGTTTCCACCTGTTGATGACGAAGAGTTGTGGAACCTTATTCAGACGCTACCAGATAGCAAACCACCAGGATACGATAGGATTAGGTTGCGTGATTTGCGGAGCAATTACTCCATACTTAAAGAAGTACTTTTACATATACTCAATGGTTGTTTTAATACAGGAGACATACCGCCAGGTCTTAAGACCTCAGTTTTAAGACCAATTTACAAGTCGGGAAAAAAGTCGGATCCAACCAACTACAGACCGATTGCCATACTGCCGGTCATTAGCATCCTGATGGAAAAAATTGTCCACCAATATATGACATCATTTTGTGAAAAGTATTCATGTTTGAGTACTACACAGTATGGTTTTCGTCGTAATATTGGTACGGTTGAGCTTCTCGAAGATTGCTGCGATTTTATCAATGGTAATTTGGATGAGAATTTATGTGTTTTTGGGTTATTTATGGATTTATCGAAAGCATTCGATACCGTAGAACACTCTGTTTTGTTAAAAAAATTGGAAAGTGTTGGATTCCGTGGTCCATATCAAAAATATTTTGCAAGCTATCTGTCTAATCGTAAACAAGTAGTAAAAATTAATGAATCATTTAGTACCTTTTCTGATATTCAGTACGGCGTACCACAAGGTTCTGTTTTGGGGCCCTTCTTGTTTAATATCTATGTAAACGATATGGTTGACTTAAATATAAATGCAAGGTTATTTCAGTATGCTGATGATACGGCATTAGTAATATCCCATGAATCAAGCCCACAGGCACTTAAACTACTTTAGTACGATGTCAAAAAAATAGTAGATTGGTTTTCTGGAAATCAAATATACATAAACAAAAAGAAAACTGCGTTAATATGTTTCCGAAATCCGCACAAGAATGTTGATCTTTCCGCGTCGATTCTTTTGCATGGTAATGACTATGCCAATTGTGACTGTTCGCTGCTGCCCTACTCGAACAGTGTTAAATATCTCGGCCTGTATCTTGATTCTAATATGTGTTGGTCGTCTCAAATTGACCACTTATTAAAGCGACTGCGTTCCCTTTCTGTGCAGCTGTATCGTATAAAATACACTGCACCTGTAAAGTTGCGTCAGACTGTGTATAAATCTTTGGGAGAATCTATGCTTAGATACGGCATTTCTGTCTATGGATCGTGTGCGCCCTGTAAGATTAGGAAGGTTGATAAGTTGTTGTGCAGAATCTCCACTAATTTGCTGTATGGAACTGCTTATGAGAAGGCTGACTACAACACCAGGATGGCTGAAGCAGGTGTTAGTCCCCTGCATGACTTGTACGTGCAAGTGGTAATTCTAAGAAATTACTTTTCAAACCAGTTCAAACAACCAGATAAAAAACCAGAGTCCCTTAGGCACATAGCACGTTACAAGGTACCAAGGGTTTATACCAATTATGGCAAAAAGACACGACAGTTTTATATTCCTTACTATTTCAACAAACTACCAGCACATGTGTTGGGTTGCGATTCTATGAAGGCTACTAAATCTGCACTGAAAGCGTGGATTGCAGGTCGCGAAGAAAGCTATTAAGCTTCTTTGTAATTTATGTTCGTTTTTTTCTTTTTTTGCCGATTTCATTACGTTTATTGACTACAGGTTTCAGTGTCTTTTAGCTATTGATTGTACTGAGAAAAATATATATGCATTGTACCAGTTTTTGTTTTTCTTTTTTGACTGACTGTGTACTATCAGCGTTTTTTATATTGAATGCATACCGCTGTGACTGCCGTTGCCCGCCCACAAGCGCTTGCGCTTCTGCGGGCACCCGCTATTTTTTTTGCATGTATATTTCTCGCAATAAAGTTCATGTATGTATGTATGTATGTAAATCGAAATGATGCTTATAACAATTTCATTCAGCATTTTGCATAAACATGGGAAATAAAAAAGGGTACCTAAAAAACGAGAATACCATGTGTTACCTGCGAACATATAAAAGAAATAAAAAATTGTACGATCACATGTTTGCTGATATTACCTCTCGGCGCCCTGACATCTTTTAGAAGTTGGTAATGTTTCAGGTCGGGAAAGGCAAATTGCGTACCACACTTCTTGATGCCTAATGATAACGAATAGCCAGACAAAGCACTTGCGAACTGCATCAAGCTTTAGTGCATTAAGCGTATTGTCCTAAAAACCATTTCTGTATGCATCAGGATTTATCACGAGTATTGAACAGAAGGCCCTTCTTTATCCAAGAGGTGAATCTGAAGTACATTATATGTTTGAGCCTGAACATTGAGCACGCATGAGGTGCGAATAAACTAACGATGAAAACATTTATTACAATTCAACAAGGTAACCTAAATACGTTTAATCTAAATCTTGAATCGAGGAGTTATCCAGTTGCGATGAAAAAAGCAAATGTCCATGATATTTAAAGACGGCGAACAAATATCACCAAAATACTATCAACCAATCCCTGCTCTGTAAGAAAATGGAAAGATATATATATATCTGGCATAGACAATTTCGTGAATATAGAAACATTACCACAAATTCACATTGCAAATTTTGAAGAGGAAGCTCAATGGGGACAGCTAAACACAAAAAAATTATTGTAGCAAGAATTGAAACACATGCTCACACTTGCAATATTTATTAATTATAACAATGTTCTGGCTCCCTTGATTATCGCATTTTGGTGCCTAAGATGTAGACCTATAGAATTCGTGGAAACGTTTAATATCAATAAATTTGTATCTAGGGGAAATAAGAGCGTGTATATTTAAACTGACTTCTGTCGTTTCTGCCTATTTTACAGCGGCTCACCAGGAACTTTATTTGGTCGTCTAACATGTAATCTACACATGAGTGGTACAACAAACATAAATAGTACGATTTCGTTTACTGTTTACGCCGACAACGGCACAATGTTTATATTTGGTTCTAAAGCTCAACATATAATAATATGCGATGAAGTACTCCATCAGTTTTGTGCTTGTTCGAAACATATTCAAATGAGGGACAACCCGCCCGAAAAAATTATCTATTGGGCTTCATGTAAAATAAGCAAATTTCAAATGGTGAAGTTATTGCGTTTGAACGTTAGGAAACTGAGATTGTCAATCATCAGAAAACTTTCGTTGCCCATTTCTTTCATATTAAGCTTTCCCGTGCAGGTGGCTAACATTCGTTTAACCTTTACTCTGTCTCATGCTTAGTACGTCGTTGTCGCAGTTTGTTCGATTTATAGATTTATAAGTCAAGCTTCAAACTTGGAATGCATTATTTACTTCCACTTTATATACCATTTTTAACTTTAGGGTACAAGTACAAACGTAATTTTCACAAGTTTTCAGTAGCTGAGAAAAAGATTCTGCCACGTTGTAAATACAGTATCTGTCTTTTTGAAAACAATAATTTCCTTCCTTTAACATTGTCACCACAAATAATCGTCACAAATTTGCTTACTACAGGTGATTTTCTGCTCTTTATCGCAAGAGTGGAACACTATAGCAATTCGTTCGCGTCTTTAAAATAACGCATTACATATTCTAATATGACAACCAGAGGAACGACAGTTTGGTCGTCCCGCATTTTCACACTTTCTACAAACATCAATCCATGACTTGCAACCATCTTATCGTCCTCGGGATATATTATTACTCTGATGGCTTCACCAACCGTGAATAAATGCCACTCTGGAAATATGGGATCTGCATTACTGGTATTTTAATTCACGATCCATATTATTCGTTTTAATCAGTTGCATTTTTATATAAAGGCATAGTGACCCTCTTAGTCATTCTTGTTTTCTAAAATGTGCATCCGATATACAAGGAAGATGTGGGCTTTTTATTTTCTCTCTTTACTTTCTGAGTGAATGTTCCGCTCACTGCTTTGTACCCTATACACTAGAACCGTGTTCTGTCTCCATGTCTCCTATGGCTACTCAAGGTTTTTCATTTTTTTTTTCTTGTAAAGTTATGTATGTAGGCATATGTACCGGATAATAGTTTTCTTCAGAAAGAGTAGCTCGTAAAGTAGGCACTACACTAAATGTGTAACTCATTTGCTAAGAATACAGAAAAATTATTCACAGAGCCATAAGGGTGTCAATATTTTTTTTGTTCACCGCGATTATTACATCATACCAGCCCATGAAAGCGGTAATATTTTAAGCTAAATGTCATACAAGAAACAAACGCTGACATTGTCTTTTATAAAGCTTGATGAAGATAGCACATTTGGAAACATGTACTGTTTAGTATGTCCGCGGTTGGTGTTGCTAGTATGTAGGTTGCGCTGGACCGCTCTTCGGATATTATTAAAAGAACATTTTCAAATTATGCAGTAGAGAATTAAACTATCTCAGCATAACACAGATTGCTTTAATCACAGTCGACCAAATATATATTAAATATGGCTAGCTGAAATTGAGACAAACGTTTTGAAACCTCTTGGAAATTCAAACTGAATAGAGCGACTAGTAGCAAATCGGCATCGCGGCTAACACGTTGGGATCTCGATGCTTAGAATGTTGTATTTGGTACATATAAGCTGAATGTATACGAACAGTTGTTGCAAACTTTAGAGAATTTTATTTCAGAACTGTTGTACGCATCCGAATGCACGCATTAGGTAAACTGTGTTTGTATTTGTTTTTGTTATGCTGATACAGGTTGGGATGTCCGCACGACGGGACACAAATAGATGGTCACATTAAATCATTTAAGCCTGACTCAACTAGGTGTCCTTGGGAAAATGGCAACATCATGAGCTATATTGAAGAAGACCACCGAAGCATGAAGTTTTCCTCCTGCTGCGATTACGAAATTTCCCAGATGACATGGTATGGGGGCTGAGAGTATGTGCTTTAAATTGCATGTGATATAATTGTGTTCAACTTCGTTCGAAGCGTTCAACCTGGTTTACATTTTAAGAAGTGTTTTACTCAAAATGGTGAAGAAAGAGAAGGGCGGGCATAATAACATTGCTTTTGCTCATTAAAATCAGCCGTCCTAGGTAACTATTGTGTACTGCTGCACTGTATATATTTTCGAACACGGATGTCGTAGGAGAAAACTATATGCACAATGTGTACAATTTTTGCTTTCTTTTACAGAGAAAAAATGACTATTAGGCGAACGGGCTTTGTCAGCTTAACGATAGGGTGACTTTCTGTTCGTTTAATGTATGTATGTTTACATTAGGTACTTAGGAACATAGGCAATGACCGCAAATTCTAAAACGCAAAAGTAAGCTTACAATCAAACATGGGATTGCTGCGTTGTATAAATCAGAGAATAAATTCAGCGCCGAATTCGATATAATAATAGAAAATTGCGATCACCATGACAAAAATTTGTATTCGAATTAATTTACGCCACGAATTCGAAATTTAAAACTATCATGAATGGCGACATATTAAAAGCCGCAATAGAGTACCTGTATTGGTGAAAGAACCGGAGGAACATAAGAACTATATAACAAAGAGGGCACGGATCGGGCAGATAATTGATTAGGCACTAGCTCAAACCATGAAGGGGGAATGAACTCGGGTGAAACACGTAAAAAAGGAAACCGATTGTGCGTTAGGATCGCTGACTGATATAATTCTATGATATTAATGACACAGTAGGCGACTGAAGAGGTTGATGTGAAGTTGCAAAAGGCAGCCAGCAAAGATGTAACTGCAGAATCCGTACAAAGTGTAAATATGTTCAAATCGGTGTGGGACTCCAAGATAGTTAACAGATTATTAGTTGTTTGGCATCCAATTTGTGATGTTATGTTTACTATTAAAAATAAAAACGAAGAGCGCAGCCTTCGATATTACAAGTAATAGGGTTATAGATCTGTAGTCGAAATTCATTAACTAGGTCTCGTGTTCCCAAGCACGTGTAGCAAGCGAGCTCCCTCAAGAGCTGGAAGTGAGCTGTCGCGCTTGCCGGTATTGCGCTAGCTTGGTCCGAAGAGGAGTATCGGTGTGGCGAGTTAACAAGCTTTGCTCATTGTACTCCATCATAGACGCCGCGCGCCAGTTTAGCACCCCTTTCCTTGCTCTTCTTATAGCAGTGTTGATAGTTACTTTTCCAAGGAACGCTTAAAATCTCTCAAGTAGCGAAGACATTGCAACAGCACAGCTCAAGCGGCGTGCCGAATAGAGAAGGCTAAACAGCAGTGGAAGTGGTGAGGAATAAAATCTGTTGTACCGGGAGCGACGACCGAAATACGCGATCATCCAGCAGTACTACCTGGCCGAGTGGAAGCTAAGTGCAAGAAAGCAGAGCAAAGCGGATGCATGACTATTGAGAACCTGCTGTATCTATTTTGTAGCATGTGATAATGTATGATCGTCCAGCACACATTTACTTTCTCTGCAGGTCGTACGAAGCAGGATGTTTACAACGCAATAACTCGCGAACTACCAAAATTCTTCGTAAAAAGTGGACAAAGAAGTACATTTTACCTGGATACCGCTTAAGCTTAAACAAGCAGTGCCGCATGACCTACCCAACTCTTCGCAACACTTACTATATGGAGGTACTTAAATCTAGAGTCAATGTGCTCGATATAATGCTTTGGTGCCGCATGCGCATATATTGTATTGCTTTTACTTTTGCAGAAATATGGGATCAGGCACTGTATCGCTCAGTGTTTTGTCGATGGCAAGGAGTTCGCTGCCTCGGACTCTATGTGGCCAATGATACTCATAGACGGCACTGGTTGTAGCAAGAGCCATAAGGACCTGGTATGCATATGACCTTTTTGACGGCTCTTATAGAACACTTCCTTTTCCGAAATTCCATTCATCTAAATCCGATAATAATGTTACGTGGCGGCAAGCGATGACAACAGGAGAACAGAGGACAGAGAGAAGATGCTCGATGGTGTCGTGAGGTGACTTTTAATGAAGTTGTGAGCGGGCCTAGTAAGTTGTGAGCGGGCTCCTGCCCGCGCCACTGCCCTCTTCTTCATCTTTCGTCCGTAACAATATTTCAATTTATGAAGCAAATACTTTTCTCGGCTCATGGACTGCGCAACTGTCCTCAGCAGTTGTTCGCAGAAAATGTTTGCGCGAACGGACACCCAAGAAAAAAACTGTCTCCACCTGGAATTGAATCATTATACCTTCTATATCCAGCCGAGCGCGAATCACTATTTTAAGGTTGGCTTGTGAGAAACACATTGTAATTCTCCTCGTATAGCATAAGGTTTATAGTAGCGATGACAATGATGATGCAGGTAGTGATAATGATAATCGTCGTCGTAACAATACTAATGATGACGCATTTAGTTGGTAATGATTAAAATTGGAATATTTGTTAGAAGGTGAGAGTTGAGATAACAATGACGATGCGGTTAGGAAAAACAGTCCTATAAAGTGCCTTTGGTGTCCCATTCCTAAGCGCAATTAGGTGGAATCCTGTAACTTCTACGCTTAATTTTGCTGAGCGGCGGGACATCATTGCGACTGGGCGAAATGACCACTGCCATACACATGGCATGTTATAAATTACAAATATTACATCCGCTGCCGAAAGCCGCGGGGCTCAATATTGGTAACAATTAGGTAATGCTCAAGCCCTTCCTTAAATGTAGACGGCATAGATCATTTTTGGATGGGTTGATAGGAAAGAAAAGGCACACTGGGACAATTTCGGTGAATACCTGACCTGAACCACGAAGTAAATAAAGGAACATTGCCTCGACTGTGCCAATGCGCGGTAAATATGCCTGTGTGGTCATAGGCATTTTAATGCACCCGATTACGGCACATATTTCTCATTTTGTTTTTTAGCTCCTACGTTCATCAATTCTTAGACCACATAGTTGCGGTTTCAAACCAGAGTTGTGAAAGGTGCTTCGCCTTTCCTTCCCTATGAATCAAGTTTGAAAGTTACTCAACTACATGCATCCGTGCAGACAAGTTCTGACAATTTTCGTGCCATGTGCCTAACACTTCCGCGTACTCCCTCAAATTTCCAATAAATTGATAAAGCACACACGCCGAAACTGAAGTCTGGAGACATCCTTTTTACCGAATGAGCTGATACGCCTCGTTTACAAATGGGTGGTCTTCTTTCCCAGTCTCGAGTATGTAAATTTAAGCAGTCAAATCCACATATTGCAAAATGTATACTGCCAAAATAGATTTTTAATCATTCGACCTGCATGGAAGCAAATTAGACGTTTCTTCAGAAAATGGTGTTGAACATCTTCGGCACGATAGATGAAGTGCACTAAAGCTATGACAACTATTTGGCTGCGCAGCCAAATGGCGTGTGGTTTACTTGGCGCAGCGCATTCTTGATTATATGTCATGTACTGCCCGAAGATTTGTCCTACACTCCTATCTAACTGATGGAATGGGTAGGTTAGCTAAGCTCCTTGGAGATTTGAGCACAGCATACGTGGACAATAATGACTATTACTCAGCCACCAGTAAGTTAAGGAAGAAATGTATACGAGAAAAGCTTACCGCATTCTAGGATGTCCTATTCATGGTGGTAGACACTTTCATGTGTCGGCAAGATTTTATGCATGCCTAGCGTCTCTACTTGACCTTGTGATTTTCTTGAGGGTAGGTAGCGTGATTACGTTCTTTCTCTGGCTACACTGAGGAACCTGAGGAAAAGATAGGCGACCACTTCTGCAACCTTTTCAACCTAGGGAGAAAGTAGGGTTGATCAATTTCGCGAAATTTTTTGTTTCGTCCGCAGTTACGTTAAGTCCTTTCTTTCTCGCCATGGGCAAGGCGAAGACATTACCTGCTGACTCGCGCTTTGACGGCTTTTGAAATTCGTTGACGTTGTCAGAACCTTCTAATGGATTTCCCCGTTTGTGAGTTTCGGCTGATACATATAGGCGCCAGTAAAAATGCAGTTGAGCACCTAACTCTCAACAGCCTTCGCGTAGCGGAAGCCACTGAGGGACTATACCTGAGCGAAAAATGAGTGGACGAAGGATGAAGAAAACAGTGATATACAAAACAGAGTTGAAAGGAATGTTAAAAAACACTAGGAAAAATCTGAATGGTCTCAAGGCACCACCATTTATTCGGTATTGCGGCGTTTCGCAGAATGATTTGCGGAAAAGGCCAGCGGAAAAAGGGCAGGGAAGTTTCATAATTCGGCATTGAATACTACTCGCTCTGCCTGTCTTTATTGGGTGCCATCAATAATAACGGCTTAAATATTTGTAATTGACGACTTCTTTTTGCTACCTGCTTTCATCCTGGTGGATTTAAAATCCGCTGTTTAAAGGTTAGGTCACGCATTATGCAAAGAAGGGTCTTTTACCTCCTGCGTATGATGTAAAAAACTGAGCGGTAAAAAATAAAAAACAATATCATCCTCTATGTATACCTTGAACTTTTGGACTGTTGGCTCCTTTAATTATATCCTAACGAGCCCCGCATTTCCATGTTAAATTCCTGCTTAATAGCTTGCGAGGGTCTCTGTTCTGGCAGTCTTGAGGTCGAAAAGGTAGCGTAGGAGGATTCTCGCACAGCTGCCGCCCTCCCTGATGATCATGTGGGACCTGACACTAGCGGTATGATAGGATGTTCCACGTCAATAGTCAATTAAATACCCAGAGAGACAAGAAAGGAAAATGTTGGACAGCCGTCGTTGTAGCTCAGTTGGGAGAGCACTGGACGCGATATTCGGAGCTCGTGGGTACGACTCCCACCATCTGCGCGTTGTTTCTCCCTAAAATCATCTCAGGAATATTTCTTGTCAATGTCAAATACAAAACGTAAATATCAGCCCCTACGTATAGCTTGAGTTCTTAGCCTATTGTCTCCTTTAATTATATATGCTCTGTTAAGTGTGGTTTTGCATGGTTTAGCAAACTTACAATGAGTTTGATTTTGAATACACTTTATTGCCTATCAGATAATGCGGTGTCAATTCTGCCGTGATATTTTCCCCCTGCCACATAGCCGCTTCGGTTGTTTTTCTCAGCATTCTTCGACGCGCTTAAGCAGGGCACAGAAAAATATGGACTTGTCCTCGGGAAGTCAGCGTGGAGCAGTGATTAGCGCTTCCGGTAGGAGCATGGAGGAAGTATAGATTGAGAAGTTGCATAGACAGGGTTCACTTATTTTTCTAATTTTCGTATAGGTCTCGCTTTGAACTCTGTTAGTCCCTCAACATCATTCGGTCCGAACGAGGTGAAATCCAAAGTTACTCCCCGTTTCGATGACTTTGCACTGAATATATTGAGGGCAACTTAATACACCCTGATTTTGCGATACGACGGCCTTGTAACCATACGATCACTTACGAGCCCCTAACGCATTCCTTAGCAGTAGTTAGCAGCTTGTTCAGTCACCTACTACTTAAAGCCCAGTGCAAGAAGTTGACAGGCAAAATTTTTTTCTTTTTGTTACTTAGCAGTGCGTTGATCGAGGAAAACTCAGTGGACCTCTTGATCTACGGTAAAAGAAAAAAATCTAGGAGGCACTTAAGACCCTTTGAGTTCGATAAGACGAACGTCTTTGGGTCTTCTTCTACTTCAGTGTTTCTTTGGTAGTATTGTTTTTTTTACTCACTTGGTACATTTTATTTTCTTTTTTTTTGCCGTTGTCAGATTTTAAGAGAGGTTGGTAACCGCAAATGCCGCGTCCCAAGCTTACACATAACACATAAACCTACTATATTCCTTCCAACGCCTACGTCAAGGTCCATTTCCATGTCAGGGGATATGTTTTTTTTTACTCGGGTGCAAGTCCGTATCCGGAGAAGGGCTGCAGCTTGCCGTGAATGCGGTAACGGTCTCAGATCTACTTCCGCCTCATCGGACGAGGAGCTCAATTCGCGACAGACAAACTGGTCGGGCTAGGTGGCCCCGCAGATGACACAAGAAAGGAGAGGGGCTTCTTCAGTGCCGGATTAGGGGTCAGAAGCTTCACTTGGCGGCGATAGGGCGCGCTCGTTGCACTGCTTGGTTTGCGGAGCGGTGCGAGAGGGCGCGGATTTAGCGCTAGATGACGTGCGGGGTTGGTATATGTGCGGCCGCGGTTGGTCACACTTTCTCCATCTCTGTTGTTATAGCGCGTGCACTAACTACTGTTTCTTCCCCTTTCTTATATGTTACGCCGAGGTACACCGACGGCCCCTACGTTGTCATGGAGATGGCAGGTTCGCTAGACGCGAATAATTGCTATCTGCGTCTCACGAGCCCGGTGCGGAGTATTGGGCTCCGCGCTCAAGTGGCATCCGTAGCGTTAGTGATTCGTTTCCAGGTGCAGACAGATCGTTTATTATAGCGCCATGACGGTGAACATTTCCCGTTCACGTAATCTCATCACACCACTCACGAGTAAAAAAAGGCTTTCGATTTAAAATATTTACACATATAATTGGACATTGAGACAAGGTAATTTTCTGAGAAGTTTTAGAAGGACGTTTAAAGAGTACCTAACAACTACGCTACATGATGTAAGACTTGTCTGTCGCTAATGATGGAGGTGTGTCGTTATATGTCTTGATGTCGCTCTGCTTGCACATTGCATGGGGCGAAAAGTGAAGAGGGCTCCAGGAGATGTTGAGTACGACGCTTACTCATTAGAGGGAGGATTTAATTGAAGGTAATACATGTCCAAAATAGCCATAGGCCTGAAAAAGTTCAATTTGAGCTCTCAGTTCTGGCTGGTGGTTTGAATGTAAACGTATGGTGGTGAGCAGCCTTGTCTAGAGCGCGCCGACGGTGCTCTGCGGAGCATGTCAGCGACATCTACCGTTAGGCTCTGGGTTTGAGCTATGCGTCTCATGCGCATGTGCCAAATCAAACGGATGCCTACTCATCGCTTCCTTTTCCAGCCCCCATCTTGTGAGTACCTTTTGTGCCGCTAGGGTCGCACTTCTTGCATTTGTGAGGCTGTGACGGTCGTCAGAGCGTCGCGATGCCACCGTGTTTCTCGATTGTAACGAGACGGCCAGGCAAGCAAGCGCGAGTGACAGCGCGCGTTCCTGCATACGCACCACTCGTCGCCCCTGTGTTTTATTGTGAAGGAAGTCAAGTTCCTAGATCTGTACGGATGCAAAATTATAGCTGTAATCCGGCCTAAAAACACGCCATCAAACAATACGACTGCAACGCAGGAGGAAAATAGACAATAAGAAACGAATTAGTGCTCAATTCTCGCACTCTTTGCCTACTGCTTGTGTGAAACGCGCGATCATCCGCTATCACTTGCAAAATGTGATTTTGAACTGAGCAATCACCTGATATACCATTGCAATTACCTAGCCGCTTCGTGATTCGCGCGAAACGCGTTGGGTTTCCGGCCGCTGTTACATATCATTAAGTGCGTACCTGGCGGCATGAAGCGCAGACACTGAGCGGACATAAGTCCGAGAACCCCCGACCAGGCGCTGTTTTGTTTTGGCCACGCACGCGCACAGGATGCATAACTCAAACCCATAGCCCAACGTTAGATGGCGCTGACTTGCTTTGCGGAGCACCGTCGGCGCGCTCTAGACAAGGATGCTCACCACTGTACTGCAGTGCTTTTCGCTCCACGCTATCTTTTCAATGTGAACAGGAACCAAACTGAATGACAGCAGGGATAGTATGCGTAGCCTGTCTGACTTGCGATGCAATGGTCCGAATGATTTTACCATTACACACAACTTTGTTTTTTCTTTAAAAGAAGACACCAGAAGTTGCGACGAAAATAAAAAAAAGTGCACGAGCATTAGCTGTCACATATATTGTCACAGCAACGCAAAAAATGTAAGCTGCAGAAGCAGCTCAAAGGGGGCTACGAAGTGCAGGCCCGTGCTGCGGCCATGGTGGCAGCCCATATGGACCCCATGTGGGATTTACAACTCGTGCACAGATGGAGCCCGCGTGGGCTGCTTAATTTTGCCATTATCGATCCAAATTCGTGCCCAGGAAATATGAATGCCCGCATTCAGTCCAGATAGCAAAGTGCGCAGAACACCAGAATCCCTAATAGGCGGGTGCTGCTCCATTGCTCAACGTTTTAATGTTCATGTCTGTTGATCTCTACAAAACCCAAATATTACCAGCGTGGGTTATTCGGAGGCCAGCCCGATTGGGGCTGACCCACGTATATCCCTCATGGGTTGAAGTTGGCATTTTCGGGGCTGCCCAAGTCCAATTAATCAAGTGCGAAACGTTAATCACAACTTTTTTAATTAGTATTCTATGCAGAGTAATGTAAGCGATGTTTATTCCCACGCTATAATAATAATAATAGTGTAACTACCTAAATGTTTGTGTGCAAATGTTTAGGCGCTCTTGGTCGAATACCGACGGCGCCGGGAAGCTTTTCAGGTAGTTCAGTATATACTCAAAGCGGAAGAACTACTACTACTAACCATATAATCATTCGTATCAGCATAAATATGATTATAACCCTTATATGAAACCACCAGAAGAGTGAATTGCAGGTGTGGGTAATATGCATTACATAAGCAAAATGGCACTTCAAAATATAGAGTGGAGAGGTTTCGCATCGTTAAGCCCGGCTTCGGCCAATGTGGGGCCTAATGCTGACTTCCATAGCCAGCTTCAATTGGGCTGATTAGTTTTACCGCATAGAAAAAAATATATGTTGCATTTGCCCGCAAGTACCCTAAAAAGACCCGTACGGGCAGGGGGGGGGGGGGGGGGGGGGGGGGATGCCCGCGTTTTACCCGCTTTTCGCCCGACCGAGACCCATGCGGGACATATCCGGCTTTTCAGCGGCAAGTCCCATTTCGGCTAGCTCATCGTCTCTCTTTTTTTTTTTTTGCTCACATTTGCGTCGCGTCGGCCCTAAAGTGCCAGACAAGAGACCGCGATGTGGGCAGAAGCGCGTATGACCACTTTCCAGCCCCGTCACACTCCATGCGGAAGCTATCGAGTTGTTTGGTGTGCAGCCGCAACTGGGGTAGTCCAGGGGTTCTCTGCATGAAGACCACAGTTCCGTCGTACGTTTCCTCGAGTACTCTTCAAGGGACCCATGTAGGCAAAGTGCGCGCACGCCCGTTCTTAGCGCCGCAATGGCCCGTGCGGAGCCTATGGGGCTTTTGAGTGGGTAACCTCATTTACATTAGGCCAGAGTTTTCTGTATGAAAACCCGAGTTTGGTTTGCATCTGCTCTAAAATTCCCAACGAAGGACGCTTGAGAACCAGAAGTGGGGATATTTGCTCGTTTAGCCCTTGCCAGGCCATTATAGGTCTATATAGATATATAGGTCTTTTTTACTCTTATCTGCTTCTTATTTTCGTTCTGTAACATATGTTCTTGGCAAATAGAATGTCGCTGCTGCCGGGCCACACCCTACAACCCCATATGTGGCTTTGGTTGGCCCATACCAATTTGTAAATATTGCAATATTGCATGAATATAATAATAATAATAATAATAATAATAATAATAATAATAATAATAATAATAATAATAATAATAATAATAATAATATATGATATTATATAAATAACACCTCTTTTAAACAATGCAATCCAAATGTGAAGCGACCTTCTTTATCTCTATTTGAACGCTTAGATATTGCAGTGCCCTAATGATGTGCGTAAACCACGAGTAAATAAGATATTGCTGGCTCACTTTCCCACACACAAAATACAAGAGATAGCTTTGTGAGATTGGCTCTTTGCTTTAGGATAATGGGCATATTAGTGCCTACTACCCGCTGAAGTAAGACCAGGAATTTTATATGATATATGGCTTAGTCTTTGTGAAATGACAATGACGCACTCTGATTTCGGTTAGAAGCCCCCAAAACCAGGTTACAAAAGATTATTTATACATTCAATCGATGCAATGCGCTCCCCGCTGCAGTAGTGAAGTCCATCAGTAGGGCGAAACGCTCACAGGATTAGAAGTCTTTGCTCGAACAGCATCGACCACCACCTCTGCGCACTATCGGCTTTCACCCCTGAAAAAATCCTGTATATTGCGTACAGGATTTGGAATACCGGTTTATTTTACAGGCAGATTCAGCATGAAAACAGCCGGAGCTATGATTCTGGAAGTTCCTGTGTTGTCAGTGGTCCTTGTTTCAGGACAAAAAAGGGCAGAGGGCTTGAACAAACATGCAGAGCTATAAACCACGACGACTACACCTGAAAAAAAAAAAAAATTCAGAATAGAAAAACGTTTAAGTACAGGCCGGGATATGAGCTACATTACACCAGCACGACAGCCCTGTACTCTGCCAACTGATACAAGACCGCTTTTGTCGTTATTACAAGGGAACACTAGCGAGGAAGAGAAATTCAAATATCTCTTGCCTCAAATATTCGATATTGGTATAATTATTATTGTTAATATAATTATTATTATATTTGTTATTAATACTTACAAATACTGCAATCCATTTCGGCCCAAGCAGGATAGGCACAATACTCAAAAATTAGCTTGTAGCTTTATGCATGAAATACATTAACCAAAACCAAAAAAACACGCAAAACATCCGAAAATATTGCAGAAAACCATAGTGAATGATTCACAATTAGATTACAAATACAAAAATTACATGCGATAATCCTCGAGCTGCTTTGATAAATTATTATATCAAGTTACTTTTACCGGAAAGGAATTCCGATCTTAAATTGTTCTTAAAAAAAAAAAAAAACAAAAAAACTGGACGCTTTCGTGCGCGCAAAAATTGGGACTGAGGAGTTATTGTGGCTATGTCTGGTTTTTCGCGCTGCAACCGCTTTGTGTAATTAAATTAATAGATTTTTAGCTTATGTGTAAGAATCTGGTGCCAGAATATTAACCTGTTAAGTTTTAGCGAGTATCTAATAGATATAGCGATATAGCGAGAGGCGCATAGCGATTACTTAACACCGCTCGGTGTTCGTCCCTTCAAGCACAACTGAAACCACACAAGAGTATCATTTTACGATTTGTGTGGAAATGGTCAACCAGAGACAGAAAAAATATTCTACGCTGCTGCTTTACAGAAGCATAAAATTAAGTAATTCTGCATTGAACACCCGAAATAGCGAGGTCACAGTATACAAGTCGCTCTTCATCATTAATAATGTATGAAATCGCTGCAACGTCCAGTATGGTGACCAGGAACAGCATGACCCTCCAGATAAGCCTCCCTAGAGGCTAATATATAATTGTATTCTTCCAAAATTGACCCTAGAGCTGCTTGCGTGTCATCCTAAGAGATCAGTCTGCGTGACTTCCTGGATAGCTTCCATGCTCACGTTCCATTTCTTTAGCGGTCGTGGGGCAGGCACTCATTTTGTCGAAGGCGAAATCACTAACCGCTACTAGTTGCAGTGGTTATTTTTGTTTTTATTTAGCGAACTTTGCTATTTCAGAACTTTGTATATTTTTTTCTTGTTTGGAGAAGTTATCGTAGTCCACCGACACATTTTAAACACCCTGAATCGTTTTCCTGGGTATGACGAGGGGTCACCAATATACTGCATCTTTAGAATACTTCGCTGCCTTGTAGAGAAACGTCAAAATATCCCTATTTACAAGTGCTCATCATCTTCAACGTGTGTAACATTTGCAACATACAAATATATCTGGCACAATATTGCTTGTTTTAAATTCACATGCTGCCAGCGGAGCTGCGACGCAAATGAATGCACTTTCATCTAAGCGTAAATACTAAAGAAAGCGTCTTCTGCTATGAGATCTGTGCATATTTTATGGTGAGCCAAATGCTTCAATTACGCTCCAGCATTTGCACTTGAGGGTATTCTTCAGTCGCAGATATGAAGGTACATAGCAAGATCGGGCGACATGCAGCGACTGTTTCACCCGAAAATGCAATTTTATGCACGTATGTATTTGCAACCGCACACTTAGAGCGCTTTATGTTGTCACGTAGTAGTTACAATGCAGTTGTAAACGCATGACAAGGATTGCACTTCACTTGAATAAAATCTTTATTCTGCTGACTTGCGCCCGCACAAGAAGTAAGCAATCGGCGATGGCGATATTAACAATCATTTTCGGCGGTCATCGAATAAAGAATGCCTGTTTCACTCGTCAGCGCTAAATATAATGGTGGCAAAAATATATAGATGAAGCCGCAAAAGGTGTCTAGCATAACCTAGAACATTGCAGAAACATACGCGAGCGGCAGTAATCATCATGATACATCTCGGCGCGTCCTGCGCGACAAAAAAAAAATACTAATAAACCTGCACCTCGCGACAATGGGTGTGAATGAACTAAAATACAGAATTGATATGCGTGCCAAAATCGAAATGATGAGACCGCATTCCGGCGGCTGTCGAAAAAATAATAAGGATTCCAATGGTTTGCGGCAATATCTTCTGGGTACTTGTGAAACAACGTGTACGCCTTACATATAAAAAAAAAAGTTGTAACGAACGCTATGCATGGTTTCATGCTTATTTACCGCACTGGCATGCTCCTACACGGCCATTCTGGTTAAGCTTCATCGACCTGTCCGGCTTAGTTTCGGAAGCGGATATGCTCTGTCCGGTAGCAGTTCCATAAATGACGGATTTATGCGGTTTGAGTAAATGCAGTATATGAGCTCCACATTGGATCGATGCGTCCGGATTGAGAACCAAGTTGGACACGATCTCTCTGGTTTGACCTGCCTACATGTCATTTCCTGCCTATATTACGTCCATATCCGATGCCTGTCCGGATCGAGCGTTTTAGCAATCACTATAAATCTCTTTATATTTTACACAGTACTGGTCACGATGGTATGATATTTTTAGCGAACAATATATATACATGATGGGTAAAAATCCGTTTGGTGCGGTACGGGGTTTTTCACTAGGGTTACCTAATGCATTTTATTTCTGCATTGTCCAGGTGGCAAAGGTTGCCCTGTTTTGCGAATGGGCGCCGAAAGCTGGATTGGTCGTGTTACGCAATGAAAGCTGCAAATCAAATCCAACTGCTGTTCTGGCGTGACCGCTCAGTACATCTTCCCTCTTTTGTTACAGCACACCTTTAAAAATGGACGGTTGCTACTAGGACGCTTTGACCTGGTTGCACACGTGACTACTGCCAATTGTCCAAATGTCATGTGCCCCGTGTGCCACAAGACAATTGACAATTGTCATGTGGCACATGTGACACAGGACAGCTCAGAAGGTCACATGTTCACAAGTGCAAATAATCGCAAGTTCACTGGGTAATTTTGACTCAAGCTGCAAGTGCATTCCGACTGTAGCTCTTGGTAATTGTTTCGTTTGGCACAACAGCCGCTTATGAAGCCGTAAGTGAACCGTGGGCAAACATTTATTTGTACCGTATTCTAAAACGAAGGATGCCAAGATCTTCTACACCATTAAGATGCGAAGGTGTAGGAGCTAGCGAACACATACAATGCCGTACTTTACAATCTGTTGCTTTGATTTGCAAGGCGCAGTGACCTTCGTTGTAGACCCTGTAAGAGATTTTGACATTTTAAATACTTACACAGAAGCCTGACATTGATGTTGATTTATTACTGTCATTGTTGTATACAGCGTGTTTATGCTAAAAATTTACAATCACTGTGTTCCAGGTATGCATAAATGGAGATTGTAAACATTGGCCGAGACCGAAAAAGGTATAAGCGGCATGAAATAAAAGAAATAAAATCGAAGTTGAACAAAGTGGTTCTGTTCTTTTTATGAATGCACATAATTAACTGGCAGCACTAATAGTCTAACCAGACGATACTGTAGGGGTGCTGTCGTGCGATGATGTTTGTCCTTTCGCCAATAAATGACGCAGATTCACTGTAAATAAAAATTCGGTGGCAGGCTAGCACCCGCCGCAAGCGGCGGTGTCCCACCTGTCCCAGCCCCGTCAGGGGAGTCTCACAGCACACAGACGCCACTGGGGGAAGATGGTTAGGGGTGGCAGTTCCTGCCCTACGGGGCTGGGGCTGGTAGGTCAACGCTGCTTGCGGCGGCGTCTGTCCTGCCACCGAGTTTTTTTCTCTTGTAGGCTGTCATTGCACCCGCCACCGCTTAGGTGATGGACTACGGCTGTTGCGGCGCGTTTCTTTCTCTCCCTCTTCTTTTTCTTTCTTCTCTATTTTCTAGCTTTTATCCGTATAATACAGCAATGCTTCCCCTGATGGGGCGGGGACAGGTAGGTCACCACCGCTGGCGGCGGGGGCTAGCCTGCCACCGATTTTTCTTTGTTGTAGGCCGTCCTTGCACCCGCCACCGCTTCGGGGGTGGTGGACAACGGCTGTTGTTGTTGTTGTTGTTGTTGTTGTCCAAATAACTTATGGCACATACCCACAGAGGGGGATCGGCCAAGAATTGGGTAGCAAAGAATTTTTTTTAATATACTTGCATAAAAAAATGATTTGAGGGGTAGAGGAAAGAAAACAAAACGGGAAATAAGTGAAATATAAAATGAAAAGTGGTAACACTCACGGGAGATTGACACTATAATTGTTGAACAAGTGATGTTTAAATATTTAGCAAGGCAAACGATTTGAGCCCAGTAAAAAATTTGGCATGGCGGTAAAAACAGACATGTGACTGTGCCCAAGGATGGTGGCGCCAAATGATAACAATGTCGGGCTGCTTAAACTAAGGCCAAGCTGTTGCAATGACCTTTCCATCAACTGTTTTCTCAACGTAGTAAAGCGGCGGCAAAACAATAAAAAGTGATCTAATGTTTCTTGTTCACCGCAAAATGCGCAGACGGGAGACAGTGCCAAACCAGACCTGTAAAGATAGAAATTTAAAGGTGGGATACGGCATCGCAGCATTGTTAGTGAAATCTCAAGTTGCCGTGAATGACATACTTTTCTATTCCAAGAATAATTTAGGTGCAGGTAGTCATCAGATCTTAAAAGATGTCCATTTTTCATATTTAATAGAACGTTTCTTCGAAACCTCGCTGCGGTGATGTACGCGGTCGCCGGAAGGATAGATAATACGGGGCCATTAAGGGACTCTTTTGCCAAATTTTCAGCATATTCGTTTAAAGTCACATTGATGTGGCCTGGTACCCATGCCATATGTACAATTTTCAAATGTCTAGGGATCAGGGAGACAAAGGTTTTTACTATTGCAGAATCCACCGACGAAGAGAGAGATGAACACAAGGGTAGAGAGTCGGAAATTACTGCCACTTTAGAAAAATAGGAGTCTAATTTCCGTAAAGCGAGTACCAGCGCCAGAAACTCTGCCTCAAAAATTGGGGTGAAGTCCGGAAGCCGGACAGAAAAAGACCAGTCTAAATGTGGACAATATATACCCACACCCGCCTTTTCATTACTTTGAGATGCGTCAGTAGCTACAACTAAACTAGCAGAAAGACTTCTTAAATGATCTTCTAATAATCCGTTTAGAATAACGGATGATAAGTTTTTAGCATTATTCGGGAATATGTCGTCAAAGACAATTTTAATAGATGAACTGATGGTTTGTATGGGTAGAATGCTAGGAAGGGAAACATTTAAAGGGTCCAGCAAATTTTTGACCATAACAACCTGCGGGGTGTGAAATTTAGACCAATGGGCACCGAAAAAGGAGGTCGGTTGACAGCAAAAAATAGACATAGATAGGTGAAACTCTGATCCATATATCCTTAAGTACGTCTGAACGGTTAGAATTTGTAATCTATATATCAAGGGTGGAATCCGGGCTTCAAGGTAGAGCACATTGTTGGCAACAAATTTTGGAAGTCCAAGACACAACCGAAGCGCTTCTCGCTCCAAGAGAACAAGCGGTCGAATTTTATAAGCTGCTGATCCAGAAAACAAGACTGAACCGAACTCTAAAATTAGACGCACATACATAACATAAATCATTAAAAGGACATCTCTCCACATTCCAGACCTGGGACGACTAATTCGGCGCAACACGCCCACGGCCCGAGCCCCTTTCGTAGCAATATGGTTAATGTGGGGCTGCCATGAAAGATTATCATCATAAGTGACCCCTAAATACTTTAATGATTTAACCTGTGGTATTATTTGCTGCTGATACATTACAGACAGACTTACAGAATCTTTTATATTAAATACGAGGACTGCGCTTTTGTTGATATTTAATGTGAGACGCAAGCCACACAACCAGTTCTCAATAGAGTTTAGGTACGTTTGCAAGTGGATATAAAGGGATTGAATATCCGATGCAGTTGCAAAAAAACGCAATATCATCCGCATATACGTAAGTGCGAACGTCATGATTAACTGGTATTGAGCTGAGTAGTATGTTGAAAAGGACTGGTGAAAGGACTGCTCCTTGCGGCACTCCCCTGGCTTGCTTGTATCTGCCAGAATGGACGCCATTTAATGCAGAGTAAAACTCTCGGTTTTGGAGGAATTCAGATATCCAGGCTACTAAATAATGTGGAAACTGAAGAGATTTTAATTTTTGCAATAGAATGCTATGCTCAACGCTATCATAGGCCTTGGCTATATCTAGCGTTATCAAGGCAGCGTGCATTTTTTGGCGCCGCGCTAAAAGAACTCGACTCTCGAGATCAGCATGCGCATTCCAGATGGAACACTTTTGGCGGAAACCAATTTGGCAAGGGCTGAGGATATTTTCTTTATTCATGAATTCCGAAACACGTATAAGTATGGCTCTTTCAATTAATTTTACAATGTTTGATGTTAATGCAATTGGTCTAATATTATCAATGGACAAGGCACCGCCTTTATTCTTAAGTAAAGGAATTATTTTGGCAAGTTTCCATTCTGGGTGTATCCAAGCATGTTTGATGAAATAATTTACTAGCTCTAATAACGTCTGAGGTGACTCGTCAAAAAGAATTTTTAACATTTTTGAAGTTACTTTATCAGGACCGGGAGCAGCGGCTGGTAATCTCATAACTATAGGAGAAAGCTCAGAAACGGAACTTTGAGGATCATGATTAACTGGTTCCTTTGGCATTTCATATATCGAGCCCGAAGGAAGTGCAGACAAGAAACGCTTCTCCAGTCCTTTGGCAATTGTTTCAATTGTGTCTATTGCTTCATGGGGAGTCAAAATAAAGGAATGTAGATTTTGTGCTTGCGGAATCTTTTTCCGCGAGCGTAAAAAAACAAAAAGAGCAGTTCGGTTGCCATATTTAGAGAGGAAATCAAAATGCTTAGCATCATACTCGTCCTTCGCTTTTGAAACTGTACGTTTAAAAGTAGCTGCAATGAACTTGTAATCCTGCCAGTTTTTCGAGCACTGGTTGTGGAGAAGCTTTTTTCATGCCGCCTTTCTACGTCTGTAATCTCGGGAACAATCAGCATTCCTCCAAACAGCTAAATTATTCCTCTTTGAGCTCCGTACCAAGATCTCAGACTTCTGACGGCAATCCTCAATCACCGAGCATAAGCGTTTTGATTTTTGTTCTTCATCCGTGTTAGTCAATGACTCAAGATTAGAGCTTAACGTTGAGTGAAAGTTATTTTAGTTGATAAATGACTTCATCTGAGAAGTCGCTGGAGTTACAGGGTGATTAACCTCAAACGCAATCGGTATGTGGTCACTAGAGGTGCCACAATCAAGTGTCGACCAATTATTAACGAAGAGACTGGGAGAGGTAAAAGTTAAATATAACACAGATTGACTGTGTTTTCTTATAAAAGTGGCCGAACCCGAATTTCTACAGGAAAAGTTATTATTTGTTATCCAATCCCAAAGACGCTTGCCACAACTATCTGTCTTGTAGCCCCATGACACATGATGCGAATTAAAATCACCAGCCAGAAGAACTGAGTTTCGACAGTTAACTAATAGCAGATCTAGAGGTTTTGTATCTTGTACACCGCTAGGGAAATAAGCATTCACTAAGGAAAACGGACAGTGCCCAGGAATTTCAAAGTCTAGGGCCAATAATTCACAATCTATAGAAGATAACTGGAAAGAAATCTTAGCCCTGTGACAGAATTTTGTACAGACAAATATAATTACACTTCCTCCTTTTGATTGGCGATCTTGTCGGAATGACGGAATGGAATAACAACGACGGCTGTATTTGCGGCGCGCGTCTTTCGCTCCCTCTTCTTTTTTCTTGTCGATGTTCTCTTACGTCGGCACGAGGCAGCGGAGGTGGCTCAGTTACAGAGCCAGTAGCAGGGCCGTGCATTTTCCTTTCTTCCTACAGCCACAACAACAACAGCACGATGCAGTGGAGGTGCCTCAGGTACAGAGCCAGTAACACGCTCGTGTATTTTCTTTTCCTTCTTCCTACAACCAAAACAACAACAGTACGGACGCAACTTCGTTTCGCCTCCATCGAAACCCAACCGCCGGCGATCGTGATTGTTTTTCTTATTGGTGGGCAGGAAAATTGATAATTACGACATTTAGAGCCATAAGATTATAAATCTGTACTGAAATACACAATGGCCTGCTACTTGGCGCTCTTAGTGGCCTATGTAATAAAGGCTTATGAATGATAAATGATTTGATGTTCGAATAACGCATACTACCCACGCAATACATGACAGAAGCAGATGTTTGGGTGTTAGGGACTGATCTTAGCGTTGTACTTTGCTCAAGCTACAGAGGGAGTTTTCTTCATTGCCGCCATTCATGTAATACGGGTATAGTTTAGAAGAATGTTGCACCAGACCAAGGACATGAAAAATATGCCTAGCAGTATGTCATAAGATGAAAGAACGCATGTTCCCGCATTCTTTGATGAGGTATTATCTCTCTTCCCTGGCGACGGCGATGTAGTAAATAGTTGCACTCTTGACTAATGTTTACTGTTAAGGCCTTGCAAATGTTTTTTCTTTTTGGGGTGTTCTTGATTTGTAGCAAATTCAATTTCTAAAAAATGCTCGAATAAAATATGGACAGAGCGAGAAACACAGCAACGTTGCGCTTTGTGTGTGTTCCTGTGTTTCTCACTCTGTCCATGTTTCATTCGCACAGTTTTGGAAAATGAATGATTCACCATCTAGCCCGCCAGAAGACACGTCTTGTAGCATATATTAACTGAACAAGGAATGTGAAGCATTCACTGCTGTTATTTAACAATTTTTGTTCTTTCCGGCTTATTCTTGCGTGATGTTGCAGCATGTTTCCAATCAGTGCCTTATTCAGCCCTCTTTTTAGCTAGCCTATTCGTTAAAGGACAGGCAACATAGTCATAGATTTGGCCGCCTTGCCAAACGTCTTGCGCAAGAAGGGTGGAATTTCTTTTATCTGCAAGAAAATGAATAGATTGATGATAGTGTGTGACATCCTAGTTTATCAAAGAGCTTACATCTAAATTAATATTTTAGTCATTGTTTGGATCTATTGTTACTTCCGGGTAGCCTTTTTATTCTGCCATGAACCAACAGGCGGCAGCTCACGACTG
Organism: Amblyomma maculatum; assembly: GCF_055883805.1. Lineage (NCBI taxonomy): Eukaryota > Metazoa > Arthropoda > Arachnida > Ixodida > Ixodidae > Amblyomma > Amblyomma maculatum. The sequence goes on from NC_139354.1 coordinate 65,258,833, forward strand.
CAAATACTAAGCGATTGTTGGAGCTGTTTTGGAGAAAAAGGTGGCTTAGATGCGCGTTTTTCGCTGGAAAGTAGTAGCAGCAAGATGTGATATATTTAGAAATAAGACAAAGAGGAAGGAAAAGATTTTGCGAGCTGCAGCCTGAAAGCACGAGATCCGCGGCAGCAGAAACAGTGAGCGAGTGGACAGTATAGGAAATAAAAAAGAGGAGTGTTAGGGAGAGAGCACATGGTATAGATTCTGATAAAATAATAATAATAACGTCTCTACACGAGCGTGACCCCCACCAGCGATTGTCTTAGTATGTATGTAACGCTCATCATGAGAATAAGCCCCAAGAAAGCGGCATCGGAGTTCGCCGCCAACCTGAAGATACCAGCACTGAGAGAGGGGATGAGAAGAAAGGCAAAAGCCGCGTATTCTTTGGTTCTGAACTATCCTGTATCTTACCCCACCTTTCTTCCGGTTTACTGGCACAAAATTATTTTAGCTTCCGCCGTGCGAGGCACTTCTTTATTTTTGAGTTTATGTGCTGACATCCACGAACCTATTTTCTCACTCTCCCAACTGTCCATCGCGTCGCGCATTCGCCCTCCTGCATGGATCTTACTTTGTTTTGTATCGTTTTTGTATTTTTTTCATTGTGGAGGGGGGAGGCTGGCCTTGGGAATTCTGGATCAGGCTGACTCTTCCCGTGAGCTGCTTTCTCGCCGTCGCTTCACCTCCCCGCCCTCCCTCTGCTATTTGGATATGTGTGGCTCAGCCTTTGAGAAACTCAATGGGGCGTCGGGACCCATGCCTCTGCGTTCGCTGTTGACCCGAAATCGGGCTTGTCACTTTCTGCAGAGCTAGCGAGATAGGGAAATGCATTTGCCCACTGAAGCGCCGAGGGCCTCCTTGGCTCCTCAGAGTTGGGTTGGGCACGTGCATGTTGCGTCTCTGGCCAACCTCTCAGTTTGTAATTCATAAGTTAAAGTTTTCTTTGTTTTTGTTAGTGAGTGTGCCTCCGTGTCGTCAAAAATTCTTCTAGAGGTTCAAGGTCGCTCTACTCAACTCAGCTTTGTAGTTCACGGACACGAAAGGCACTCTGAGACGGCGTGACAGCTCCAGCGTACCACGCAAACCCGGCCTGCCGGACACTATTTGTAACACCTTTCAATCGTATTTGTACTTTGTCAAACGTCCGGAAATTAATGCACGTAGTCTATATGGCAGTTTGTTTTTGTTCGGCAGGAATTGAGAATGATAAAAAGCTGAGAATGGCTTTTAATAACATCTCTTTGTGAAATGTCTGGCTTGCCGTCAAGCGCGAAGCAGCGCTGATTGATATGGGAAGAATTTCATCTTACTTGTACGGTAATATTGATCTTCCATACTTTGACCACTTTTACCATGCCGTCTGCCATATGTCGCGTAAAGAAACATATTAGGCATATACCTTTTCGCCATAAGAAATCGCAACGGCTTTCTCTTCCAATGTAGCAAGTCATTACCGTCTAGTCCACAGCCAATTGAGAAAATTTCGCCGCATTTGGCTGCAATGTGGCGAAATATGTCAAACTTGTTAGATTCTCGTTAATCCTTTCGCTCGAGCCGCTAAAACCACTCGAAATACTATTGCGATATAGCGCCAGAAATGGCGAATGGGAAATAGTCTTAAGGAATTGCGTGGCGCTTTCATATGGTTTTTTTTTGCATGCGGAATTTTCCGCGCACATCAGTTTCTTCAGGTGCGCAATTTTTATTTACTGGTAATTATGCCGATAGTTTTGTTGCTATCTTTTCCTATGGTACATCATGCGCAGAGACGTAGGTATACTGCTTAGTTTCATTTGTTATTTAGAGAAAAAAGCTCCTCTGAAATTAAAGCGTTCAGGATTTGTGGAAACCTGTGCTAGCGGGCTTACAATGTAACTGCACAAAATGCGCGATGAAGCTAAGGAATGGAATGTCCATGTGTTGTAAAATGTTCTGACATTTGGTTTTGAATACGTTTACGTTAGCGTGTGACAAGGTGCATTGAGATCTGAAATCAGAATGATTAGGTAAGTAGTAAAGAGCTTATTTTGTTTTTGCTTACGTAGGTTTTGATTCCAAAAATGCTAAGAAATATTCATTTTTATGTCATTTCACATGTTTCGCTGCAATCTTTTCTTGTGTTCTTTTGTTTGTGACAACATTATCATCATTTTCTGCAAGGGGTCATAAATATGTTCGTGATGTAAATAACTACGGAGTTAGTTATCTGCAATTTTACGGGTGGATAAAACGTAACTGTGAAAGAATAGATACCAGATGTGAAAGAGCAGAGGCCCTATAACAATTCAGTAGATCTGTTGTCAAGGCTGTGTAGGAAATTGAACTGCATCTCCCAGCGGCCTAGAATGTCACTTCGCTGATATAAAATACAGACTACGAAACTAGCGCAACAGTCTACATTATTGATAGTCACCTGGACTTCATTGTATTGGCTCAGCACATCCTTTTAAAAGGTACTATTGGTCACTTTTAAAATTTATATTTGATTGTGGCACGATGCTTAATTCCCATATGTAAGTATGTGCAATGACATATATATGCTGTTAATTTTTTGCTTTCTATGCTTGTCCGAACTATCAACTCGATATCTCCTTGGTGCATTAAGGCCTGTGTTATGATTTTTTTTGTCTTTTTTTTACACAATGCTAGCGTCGAATCAGGAATGGCAGTTTGTGATTCCTGGAATTTCATCCGAAAAATGGTTGCCGGCTTAGGTACATCGAGTAGGCGGGAGGAAGAAGCAACTAACTAAGCCAGTCCACCCTCCTCAGCAAGGCACTGTTTCCATCCCAGGAGTACCTCTGAACACCTGGATGCCTCCTAGGAGTGTAGTCGCAATTACCTAGACAACCCAGACACCCTTACAAGCACTGTTACTCTGTTCATTTTATACGTATCCACGGGTCGCTAACCAATATTAAGGTACTTTAAAACGTAGCTAGCAGAGTAAGTGGTACAAGATGGAGATCTTTGTTGAATGAATATTCATCGAGTATTGAAAAGGCTGTTTCCTTGCGACAGAGTAGACAGAAGTCAAACCCTTCAATCGTCTGGGTATTCTACCAGCAGGAACTTAAGGCATGTGTCAGAGTCAAATAAATATTTTGTTTCCGTATCCCTTTGTTGTCTCCTTTTCTGAATACATTCTGGTTGCTTACAAGTAAAAGCTTCGTTCAACAATTTGACACAGACATTTATTTGTTACACGCTTAGATAGGAAAATAAGGTCCGATAACCATGCAGATTAAGCTGCTGCAAGGCTCGACAATGCCTATCCAATGCGCAGGCTTACTCTGGGGTATGAATGGAAAAACCTGTGATGGGCCAATGTAGGGAAACCCACTGGTTTACCACGCTTGCAAATGTCATTGGGTAAGGCAGGCTGTGGGAAAGCTAGAAATAAAGCTAGAAATAATGGGAAAGCTAGAAATAAAGTTATACTGGTAGTGCCGAACTGGTTGCACGATAGACCAATATTGGGATGAACGATGGTACAGCAATGTTCTATGCTGTGAACTCCCTGATAGAGCTGTACACGGGCTCGGGTCGGCCCGAAAGCCCGTACCCGGCCCGCGGGCCGGGCTCCGGCCACTCGAAAGCCCTGTAACTCAAGGTCGGGCCGGGCCCAGGTTAATGTATATTTTTCTCAGGCGGGCGGGGCCAGGCCGGATATTCTGATCACGAACATACGTAACCTTTCTGAAAACGCTAATACGGCCATAGTGTGAACAGCGTCCAGAATGCTCAGTAATTTCCCGCGTCTTTCCACGCGAGAGCTTCCGAGTTCTTTCCCAACGTTGACCCACTTTACCTCTCCGCCTTTTCGCCGCGAACGGATCTTTGGTAGGTGGCAGTGACCCAGCAGAGGGGCCGCTTTGGTAACACCAGCGCGGATGTCAAAGCGAAATGGTAGCAAGGCGAGCTCACCAAGTAATTGGCCACAAAATCAACGTTTTGCTTTGATTTAGAGCTAGCGCACTCAGTCTTTCCAGCCACAAGTTGTAGCACCGAAACTTCGACGCCACAGGGTTCATTATCCAGCAGCGCCGCCAATGCCTCAATTGAGTGCATAACTTATTGTGTTTGCAAAATATCTTAATTCTACATATTGTGAGCGCAGCGCGTGAACTTTCACCTCTTTCATCTGTATAGATCATCATCATCATCATCGCTGAGTGCTGCTCGGAGCGTGGCGCGCTGTGTGCCAGCTGGTTCTGGAAAAGAAGAGACGTTTGTGCAAGTGCTCTCCCACAAGTGGCGGAGGGAGGTGCGATTCGTATACCCCACTTCTCGCTTTAGACCCACCTACCGTTCTCCCTGGAGCTCCGTTCAGGCCTTCGCTTGCGTCAACGGCCCTGTGCTATGGATGAGGGCAACGGTGCTCGCTCACCCCCCGCGTCTCCTGTTCCAACTGCGGCTGCCCCTGCCTGGACAGTCACCAGCCGCCAGCGCGATCCCCAAATCTTTGCTGGCCTTCGCGGTGACGATGTCGATGACTGGCTGGACAACTACAACAGGGCCTGTACATTTAACCGCTGGGATGACGCTCATAAACTGCTCAACGTCGTCTTCTACTTGGCTGATGTCGCCAAAACCTGGTTCCTCAATCATGAGGAGGACATCGCTGACTGGCCTACATTCACGGACCAGCTAAAGAAAAATTTCGGCTCTCCGGCTGGTCGCTCAGAGCAGGCAAAGAAAAAATTTGAAGCTCGTCTTCAGCAGCCCGGCGAGTCCTATACGTCATATATCGAGGACGTTCTGGCCCTTTGTCGCCGTTTCGACGCTGCTATGCCTGAATCTGAGCGTGTTCGCCACTTAATTAAGGGCATCAACACTGCTGCTTTCAATGCCTTCCTGGTTAAAAATCCGTCGTCCGTGTCTGACATCACATCCACATGTCAACGTCTGGACCAGCTACAGTCGTGCCGCCTCGTGCAAGACCCCAGTGATGGCGGCTCCCTCATAGATGGAAATTTGCGGTTCCTAATACGCACCATGATCGGAGAGAAGCTCTACGGCTTCATCAACCCCACTGTTGTACCTCCAACTCTTCCGCCAGCAACGGTGAATTTGCGCAGCATCATCAAAGATGAACTGACGAATTTCAACTGCACTGTGGCACCTGCCCCACCTCCCGTTGCCTTCCAACCTCCCTCGCCGCCTCCCATTGCCTCCCAACATCCCTTGCCAACCTATGCCGAGATTACTTCACGTCAACCCCCCCCCCCCCCCCCCGCCTTCTCCGACTTGTTCGGCACCCGTGTGCAGTCACGTCGCTGCCATGGCACCATGTCCTACAGTGCACCGTCCTGTTACAGCCTGGCGCCCCTCCCGCCCTGTGTGCTACTATTGTGGGATACGTGGCCACATTGCCCGTGTCTGTCGCTGCCGCCAGCAACTACAAGCAACGGGGTTATGCTCCTTTTGAACGTGCCCGCGTGTGCCAGCCTGATGGTTCTACACTGGCCTACTCAGATTTTTACCGGCGTTCTTCCTCTCCTCCGAATTCCACCAATGTTTCACGGCCCTCGCGTCCTTCCCGACGCCGATCCGCTTCGCCTTTTCGCCGCACGTCACCGCTTCGTCCTGCCTCGCAACCCTTCCAACCTATAACGGAAAACTAACCGAAGCAGTTTTTGGAGGGAAAGCGGCAAGTGACATCATTTATAGACAGGACCTCGACTGAAAAAAAAACGCGAATGAACTCTGCGCATTCAATTTTACAAATAAATGATAACGTTCGGGACGTTACATTTATTTTATGGTTTGCAGTCTTCCTTAATTGTGGATTTTAAATGGATTATATCAACTTTCATTTCCTAATCGTGTTTTCAGTGAGAAAACATAACCGCCTTTACTGAAGGCAAGTTGTTTCTGAAAATTGCAAAGAGCTGTTCCTTTCATAGAGTTGAAATCGTGCAAAAGGTAAGCTTGCAAATTTCGGGCGTAATTCATCCAGAAGCAGGATAGTTTTCGAAAACAAAAATGAGCCAACGGTGAGAACAGTTGCAGTATTAGCCCCACTTCTCACTTGCTGTAAAGCCGCGTAATTTCGTGAACATAAACTAACGGCTATCGCCCTGGCAACGGAACAATCCTTCGCAGAGTACGTACTTCATGAAGGAAGTGCAGAGTATCAGTGAACTTCTAGGCGGACATCTGAAGCGCACCGTAAGAGAAGGCAGGAAGGCGGAAGCTTAGGAAGAGAAAGATGAACCATAGTGCAGGTCTATGGAATAATTTTGATAACCTGGAGATCTTTAACGCGCACTGATATCATACAGCATATGGATGACGGCATTTCTTCATCAAAGCACTGTCGCAGCCGTCAGGTTCGGAAGCGGGTGCTGATGGAATGTGAGTGCAGATGGCTAATTGTATGGGTTAAATATTCCGAAGGCGCTCAAGCCACGAGAGATACCGTAGTAGGGCAGCCGAACATTTAAAGAACCAAATATTGTTTACTGTATAGTGATGTTGCATTGGGCACTGGCGCCTTCAGTTTTGTGTTCGTCCAAGCGTAGCTTAACGGCTTCGATTGAAGTCATATTCCCCAAAACAAGTAATTGACTCCCTTATCGCTTGAGTGAGAGTACTATAAAGCTAATTCACCCCATGCGGCAGCATATCAGACTGTAAACAAAAGTGTGCGATTCGATACACCCAGCTTGCCTTTTGGGGGTGTCCGGATTCACAACGCAGATTATTCGAGGAGTTGTAAAAGTAGATTGCCTCCGCAGTGGCGCATCATACTTTGTCACACATTACTTCAAAGCGCTGGCCAATGTTTAATGATCGGCCACCACTTCTGGTGCTCTGCGAAATTAGAAAACTGTTGCGGTAAGTTGTGTTTACATGTGTTTCTGGGTCGCCCTCCCAACTCGCATCCCCATACGTTTCGCGTTTTTTAAAAATACTTTGCCTCGGTAATGAGATCTCACATTTTGACAATCTGTTCTGGGATGCTCATGTTTACTCTGCACCGAATAGCGACATCATAGGTGCACTGTGAAATTAGAAAACTGCTTTGAAATTTTTTGGTTTCATGTATTCCTATGGGCGCTAACCTTACTTTTCACCCCCAGTCGTTTGCGGTGCCACGAGCGCCCCCTTTGTTTGTAAACACGGTGTTGATTTATAGGAGCTAATGAACTCATGCGATGCCGTACTTTAAAATCTGCTATTTTTTTATTTCATTTATTTAGTACATACTGCAGGCCTACAGTAGGCCCAATCAGGAGGGGCGAATACATAATATATGCAAATAGAACACGATTAGCAAAATTGAAAAATGTTAAATACAAGTTGTAACACAAAATACAACAATAAATACAAGGCTCAGATGCAAAATACAAAAAGTAAACGTAGAAATAAATGGCTCTCAAATTAAATGCTGTGAAGAAAACATGAAAACATTTTGATTTGCAGGGCGTAGTGACCTTAGTCGTAGACAGTGTAAGAAATTATGAAATTTTAAATACTAACAGAAAAACTTGAGATTGATGTTAAATTTTTACTGCCATTGTTGTATACAGCGTGTTTATGCTGAAAATTTACAATCACTGTGTTCCAGGTATGCATAAATGGAGATTGTAGACCTTGGCCGAAACCGAAGAAGATATAAGCGGCATGAAATAAAAGAAATAAAAATAAATGTTTAACAAAGTAGTCCTGTTCTTTTCATGAATGAATTTAATTATCCGGCAGCACTAATAGGCTGACCAGGCAATTGCGTAGTGGTGCTGTCGTGCCATGATGTTTGGCCTTTCGCGAATGGATGAGCAGATTCGCAGTCATCGACACATGTAATGAATGGTAAAGTATTGTGTATTGACTGCAGACTTAAAGAAAAATCAAAATGGATAGAAAATGACCCAATTCCTTAGTTTACGGCATTTTCGTGGTGCTCCAGTAAATTGCTGCTTTAAGCGCTGTTTAAAGCATCGCCAAGGTGCAATGCAGAATACATGACTTCTTTATCTTGAAGAGCAGCGGTTGTAAGCAGTGCCGTCATTATTACCACTAGACTTGAATCTTGAAACATATTGATGCTTTGCATTAGTATCCAGATGTAATGGTCGTATGTTCATAAAAAATGAGAGAAGTGCCATCAGCATCATGCAGTGCAAAACATAGTAAATTTTACATGACCTTATACATGACTTAGGCTGACAAAAATCAGGCATCAGACAAGGTTTTAGGCTACGAAAGTGCACGTTCGAGAAATAACAGGGACTTCTACTGGTGCATATTAAAGTAAGAACCAATCGTTATTAGCTTTTTCGACAGAAGCAAGTAGAAGTGAACAATCACAATTTATTAATTATAGCCAGACAGACGCTATAATTTGTACCCGCGTACTGTGCAGGAAATGGAGGTGTTCGGTTAGGTATGATGCATCGACAACATACCGATCAGATCTATAATTCGTTAATTTGAGAGAACAAAAATGTTTGCGTGCAACCCTTGTTAAACCTGTCAACAATAAGGCGAGAACAAAAAGGTCTTCAGGTTTTACTGAGATAAACACATTTCGCTTTTTTTTTGTGGAAGATGAAATTTGACTTTTGACGAGGAACGAGAAGCTTATCAAAATGCATTGACAGAACATTTCCCACCAAAACAATGTTGAACCACTTCTCATCCGGTGCGAACAGTAGTTCGCCACGTGAGAAAAAAATTTCGCGAAGCATTTTCTGCCGAAAAAATTATTCACGTCCGAATCACAGAATAATTAATATGCTACAAAAAAATGTAGGACTTTTTTAGGCGACGTTAAATATTTCGTTTGTTAGAAATGAAACGAAGAGCACGGAGGCACGCAATTTCAAATTTGTCGATTGCTTTTTTTATTTTATTTATTTATTTTTTTATTTTTCCCCAAAATTGGAACGGGAGGAAGAAGATGGCTACAGGGTATGAAAGAGCGCTGAACAAGGTTAGAGGGGTGAAACATCAGTTAGTAGGTCGAGCCAACGTTTCGACAAGTGGACTTGTCTTCGTCTGGGTCTCTGATAAAGACACGTCAATTATTATCCTAGACGGCAATTATTCAAGACGAAGACGATTCACTTGTCGAAACGTTGGCTCGACCTTTGAACTGAGGCTTCCCCCCTCTACGCTTGTTCAGTGCTCTTTCATACTTTTTCGCCGCAGTGTGATATACCTTACGCCCAGCTTTCATTGAAATTGCCTGAAATACTGAAATACTCACATAGCCGTTTTTCTGTTTGCCCTGTTCTTAATATAAATGATTTGAAACAAAAGACTTTTACAGTATTTTCTCTGAGAGCTCTGTAAATGACTACTCCTACATTTGCTTGGGCTTCTGAAAGGACACAGAGAAGAAAATAGCCTCGCCGCGGTGGCTCAGTGGTTAATGTTCCCGACTGCTGAATCTAAAGGATGCGGAATCTAATCGATTTGGTGACGGCCGCTTTTCGGTGGAGGCCAAGACCGAGGTGCGATGTTAGTGCCTACTACGCGATGTTAGTGCCAGTTAAAGAACCCCAAGTGTTTAAAATTTCCGGAGCCCTTCACTACAGAGATTCTCACAGCTTGAGTCACTTTGAGAGGTTTAATGTTGGAAGCGTAACCTTTGACGAACAAATATTTTAGCAAATTATTAGTCTGGACTGGTCTGTAATCGATAGTGAACACAAACATGGAAACAAACATCAGCAAGACCTGACACTGAACAGCGCTAAATTAACTTGAAGGATGGAGGTACAAATATACAAAGCGACCCTACGTGTGAATATGAAGCTGAGTAGATTGCAAGTCTAGGATAGGGGGAATTGATATTGGTACGTGGCGGCAAGCCGATGAAAACTGGAGAACAGGGAGACGATGGTCGATGGTAGTGAGATGACGTTTAAAGAATATGTCAGCGGGCCTAGCGCGAGCACTGCTGCTCGCGCAACTGCCCACTCCTTCTTCATTGCTCGTACGTAACATGCCCCGTAGCCACCGAGCGATCGCCCCGATCGTGTAAAAGGAAGTTTACCGAGGTTGATGATTCCATGGCATGATGATGGGCGTGTCTGGATGCTTGAAGAAGAGGAAGAAAGAAGAATAGAACGGCCTGCCGGCACGATGATTCCTGATGAACCTTGACCCAGGACACTCTTGGGCCACACGTTGCCACGACTCGATGACGGAGGCCAAGGCACGCACCGCATGGAATGGGAATGTATTCCAGTGTAGCGGTGTCTTGGGTCGTGGGGTCGCTGGTCGGCACATCAGGTCAGTGGGGTCACATATGGTCGTTCGGGTCTTGTGGGGATGTGTGGCCGTCTCGGGGGGGGGGGGGGGGACACGGCTGAGGAACGGCCAGGTCTTGCTGGATCCGGCAGGCTGGGGAATAGCCATGCGATGCCTCCTAACCTTTCGCCGACGGCGCAAGAAGCCGCAGGGCGCCGAGGCTCCGGACCAAGAACAGGGGGTGATGATGAAGTGCCTCGCACCTCCAACCAAATGTTACGCGGCAGCAAGCCGATGAGAACAGGAGAATAAAGACATGTTAGATGACCGTGAGATGACGTTTATTGAATATGTTAGCGGGCTTAGCGCGAGCGCTCCTGCCCGCGCAACTGCCCGCTTCTTCTTCGTTGCTATAATTACAAATAAAGCAACAAGGAAGGTGACTATTTGGGCTTGCTGTGGCCTAGGAATCTGATCCAGGACTGGCAGAATGAGTCACGCAGCGAGTGGACAGTAATCTGACATAAAAGAGAGGATTGATAGAGAAGTAGTATAGGGTATAGTAAAGTAAAAGTTATAGCTCACTCGGTACACGAGCGCTGCCCCTGGCAGCGACTATCTCAAAACTGTACCGCTGGTCGTGTGAGTAGGCCTCAAGATCGTGGTCTCGGAGCTTGCCTCCGCCGGCGAAAAGTTACCAGCACTGGAAGCCGAGGTGTGGGGAAAGGGGAACGCTGCCGTATTGTACCTTCTGACCGTGCCTCCGCAAGAAAAATCGTGTCTCTTCTCCATCTTTATTTCCGGTCGACCCTTTACCCAGAGAAGTTCTAGCTTCCGTCTTGCGAGGCGCTATTTTGTCTTGGTGAGTGTACATGCGTACATCCCAGAACATGTTTTCTCTCTCGCCCGACTGCGCGCCACGCATCCACCCTCCTCCGTGTACCCCTCTCTATGTTATTTTATATGGGTGGGGGGCGGGGGGAATACGTGTTTGTAAATTCTTGGTCCGGCTGGCTCTTAGCGGGCTCGCCGCTTTATCCTTCTCACCATCCCCTTCTTTCTGAACATGTGCGCGGCTTGAGGAGCCGTTCGGAAACTGAACGGGCGTCAAAAAACATGCCTCTTCTACTGCTGCTGACCTGAGATAGGGCTTTTATGTCACTGTTTGCAAGGTTAGACAGAAAATGAAATGGACTTGCCTGTCTAAACACCGACACCCTTCGTGGCTACTCGAAAACGTGGGTTTGTACAGGAAAGAAGGTTCATGCTGTGTCTCTCACCAACCGCCCCTTTAGTATTTCAGTTATTTTATTTGTTTTTGTTAACCAGCGCGTCTTCGTCGTCCGTGCATCTTCTAGAGATTCGTGGTCTCACGATTGGATTCTGCATATAGCTGTTAGTAATATACGAAGCGAAAGGCTACACCTGGCACGTCGTGACAGCTCCAGCGTACCTTAGAAACCTGCCTTGCAAGACATTTTGTAATCCCTTGCTTTCATCCTCTTACGTTGTCAAATTCTCGGAAACTATTGCAGTCTATAAAAATAAAGTTAAATTGGTTCACAGGAAAGGAAAGGCGCAGTAACTGTCACACTTGCTCTGTGGACACCCGAACCGCGCCGTAAGGGAAGGGAGGAGGGTGGGAATGAAAGTGGAAAGAGAGAAAGAGGAGCCGTAGTGGAGGGCTACGGAGTAATTTCGACCACCTGGGGATCTTTAACGTGCGCTGACATCGCACAGCACACGACGCCTCTTCGTTTCGCCTCCATCGAAACGCAGCCGCCGCGGTCGGGTTCGAACCCGGGAACTCCGGCACAGTAGTCGGGCGTCTTACCACTGCACCACCCCGGCGGGGTGCAGTCTATGTGCCCTTTTTGTTTTTGTTTGGCAGGAATAGAGTCTATGTGCCCTTTTGTTTTTGTTTGGCAGGAATAGAGAATGAGAAAAAAGCCGGGAAAACATTTTTAATGTTAACTCATCGCGAAATATGTAGCCGGACGTCATGCGCAACGCAGCGCTGACCAAATGGTAATAATTTCATATTTAGCCTTTCGTAGTATTGATCATCCACACTTTCACCACTCTTGCCATGTCGTCTACCACTAGTTGCGCTAGGGAAGAGGCTGGTCATCTACCTTACGTTCACCAGAGCAATCACAAGCGCTTCCTTTTCGAATGCAGCAGTCAGTAGCGTCTAGTTCAGAGGCAATTGAACAAACTTCGCCACAAGCAGCAGGAACGCGGCGAAATTATTTCAAAATGTTGAAATCTGCACGTTCGTCCCATGTGAGCAGCTGCAACCACTCGGAATACATTTTGTCGACGAAGTGGCATAAATGGCGAGCATGTTCATCTGCAAGTGAAATCGCCTTATAGAAGCTTATTACACTTTCAAGCAGTTCCTTTTTTGCATGCGGACTATTAGGTGCATACTAATTCCTTCATTCTACCGATGTTTTATTACTGTCTTCTCTCAGCATCAGGCACACTGTTTTCTGCCATGGTGGAGATTATGCATGAACATAGATACGCTGTTTACTTTCATTTATGCTTTAAAAAGCGTGGCGTGACATGGTCCATAGGGTCACGAAGAGTCGGACACGACTGAAAGACTGAACTGAACTGATGCTTTAAAAACAAAGCTGCTCTAAATGTATAAAAACTCGAGCTTAAGTAATGGTGGGAGCTGAAGAAGGTGACATAAATTGATACAAGGGCTCTGCGGCATACGTTCTGAGGAAGAGGTAGAAATTACAATGGCCTGTGGGGTCATGTCGAGGAGCGTTATATGCGAAAGTTAAAGGCAAGGCGGCATTCTTGTGTGGGTGGTTTGGCGAGGCGTACGTAAGCCTGCTGTTATACAGCACCGTTAGCCTGTTGTATTGAGCATGGTATGTTGTCGCGAGCTCTAGCGGTGTGCAAGATGAACATAGGATGTCATCAACTACTGTGGTTAGAAAATAACATTCGTGGTAAGTGAGTCGTTGACGAGGGGCACCAGGATAAATATGATATTTTGCTGAAGTAACTCAGTCACTTTGGTAGCAAAGCTAGTCTTCAAAGCCCGCTGAAGGCATACAGGTAGCACGGGATATGAGGCCCCAGTTGGTCCTCATATCCCTGCAACAACCACCATAATACCTGAATCGCTCCCCAATGAGGCAAAAGTGAACTGGCCCTATTTTGGCTTGCCCAGTCGCTAATGCTAATGCAGACCCCTCTCCTTAATCCAGACCAGAAATGCTCCTTGTCAGACATTTGAGGGTAGACACAACCTATGTGCGGGCTCGACCCCAGACTGCAGACGACAATGGTCCACCTTTGCCGGCGGTTTCAGAACGTAGGCTTTGCCAATACTCAATGCTTCCAGCGATGAACCATGGGTCACATGTTGTGGTCTCTTCAAATGTTGATAACACCGTTATCAGATACTGGCAACATTAGACCAACTTAGCCTGCATCCTTGCGATATTGTACTAGCCGACCAGATTGTCCTATGCCCTTTCGGTATTGGACTAGCCGTATTGACAAACTGGCGACATTGGAACAATTTGACCTTTGTCCCCCTGATATTTTAATAGTCGTTTTTGGAAATTGGTGACATTGGGCCAACACGCCTCATGTTCTGGATATTAGCCGTGACATTTATAACAACAGGCTACATTGGACCTCTTTATCTGGTCTTCCCGATATCGCCAGTGCCGTTTCTAAAAACCGGCTACATTGGAAAAGTTAGTTTCGGTTTCTTCTGATACCGGTCATGCAATTAAAAAAAAAACCACCCCCGATGAAGCAAGTTGTCCCCAGATCTTCCGATATTGTATGTGTTATGTTAAAAACCAGGCTACCATCTGTTGGGAAATAAATATGTATAATTAATATTCAAATCAAAACAGCGGTTCCACGCTTTTGCGTATTTTAACTCGTGTTCAAAAACCATTTCACGGCATTTCTGACATTCACATTTGAAGCGACTGGCTTTCAAACGCCTTAACAGAATCACTGCTGCATCCGAGATTGGGGTCTGCCATCTGCTAGTTTGTTGCACAGTCGGTATTTATATGCATCCTTAATAGAGTATATAACACTTGGTTGTTGAGCAAAGCGCTAGAGTCATCCCTATACCGAATCGAGCAGAAATAAGTTTAAAACATGCTATAATATTTGGTTCACAGGAAAGGAAAGGCGCAGTGTCGCACTTGTTTCAGTAGAAAAAAAAAACTGATTTATAGGAAGGGAAAGGCGCGGTAACTGTCTCACTTGTTTTCTGTGGACACTGCAACCGCGCTGTAAGGGAAGGGAGGAAGGTGGGAGTGAAAGTGGAAAGAGAGAAAGAGGAGCCGTAGTGGAGGACTCCGGAAATTTCGACCACCTGGGGCTCTTTAACGTGCCGTGACATCGCACAGCACACGGGTGCCTTGCTTTTCGCCTCCATCGAAAAGCGGCCGCCGAGGCCGGGATACGATCCCGCATCCTTGGGAAAATTTAGGCGTATGATTGATAAATGATTTGACGTTTGATTAACGTGTACTATGCACCCAATGCATGAAAACAGCAGTTGGTCGGGTGCATTGTGTATGCACCGTGGTTGTGTGTTAGCGACAGACCTTAGCGTTGTACTTTGCTCAAGCTACAGAGGAAGTTTTATTCACTGCCGCCATTTATGTAATACGCGTACAGGCTCAAAGAATATTGCATCAGATCAACGGGAAAAATTTGTCTACGCAGTAGGTCATAAGATGAAAAAACGCATATTCCTTCTTTTTTTGAGGAGTTATTTCCTTCCTTCCCTGGCGATGGCGATAAAGTAAATGTTTGTTGTGTAAACTGTTGTATTTTGACTAATTTTTATTGTCATGGCCTTGCAAATGTTTTTGCTTTTTGTGATGTTTTTGGTTTGTAGCATGTTCATTTTTCATAACTGCACGAATAAAACACGGACAGAGCGAGAAACACAGGAACACACTGCGCTTTGTATGTGTTCCTGTGTTTCTCGCTCTGTACATGTTTTAATCACGCAGTTTTTGAAAATGAATGATTCACCAACTGGCCCGCAAGAAGACACTTCTTGTAGCATATATTACCTGAACAAAGAATGTGAAGAAGTTACTGTTGTTCTTTAATAATTTTTTGTTCGTTCTGGCTTTTTCCTGCGTGATGTTGCAGCATGTTTGGAATCAGTGCCTTGTACATCACTCCACTTTATTTCTAGCTAGCCTATTCGCTAAAGGACAGGCAACATAGTCGTAGATTTGGCCGACTTGCCAAACTTCTTGCGCAAGAAGGATAGCATCTCTTCGATCTGCAAGAAAATGAATAGATTGGTGAGGGTGTGCCATTCTAGTTTATCAAAGAGCCTGCATCTAAATTAATATTTCAGTCATTGTTTGGATCTATTGTTACGTTCGGGTAGCCTTTTTATTCTGCCATAAACCAACAGGTGTCAGCTCACGACTGCAAATACTAAACGATTGTTGGAGCTGTTTTGGAGAAAAAGGCGGCTGAGATGCGCGTTTTTCGCTGGAACGTAGTAGCAGCAAAATGTTATATAATTACAAATAAAACAAAGATGAAGGAAAAGATTTTGCGAGCTGCTGCCTGAAAGCACGAGATCCGCGGCAGCTGAAACAGTGAGCGAGTGGACAGTATAGGAAATAAAAGAGAGGAGTGTTAGGGAGAGAGCACATGGTAGGGATTCTGATAAAATAATAATAATATCTCTACACGAGCGTGACCCCCACCAGCGATTGTCTTAGTATGTATGTATGTCACCCGTAATAATTAGGGGGTATTATTAACGATGCGCCCTTAACGGTGCGCACACTCCCAGACACCCTTTGAGTGAGTGGGGGTAGCTGCTCCGGTCGCAAAGGAGATGCCCTCGACCTGCGTGGCAAACTCAGCCGGAATCCAACTACCTTGTAGTGACAGAAGGGGGTGGTCGTTTGGTGCCCAGCGGTCGCCGGTTCAAACCAGAGAAAGGATCGGAGTCAGAAGTAACAAACAAAACACAATTTATGCACAGCAAGAGACGATACAAAGGAACACACAAGATCACTTGAAATGCTCCCACCTTCATCCCTTCCCTTACGGCGCGGTTCAGGTGTCCACAGAGCAAGTGTGACAGATACTGCGCCTTTCCCTTCCTATGAACCAACCAACCAACCAATTGTTGCAGTCCGACGCCTCAAGAGTCACGATGTGGCCGCCATACGAGACGAGCGCCGCTCCCTTGAAAGTCCGTGGGCTTGCCAGCAGCGGGTGATCCCCGGGAGTCCAGCCGAAGCACAGGCGAGCACGTCACAAAACACTGACGAACTGACTGACTGACTCACAAACGGCGCGGTCGCTTTAAATAGGGCGCGCCGCGTCTGTTTGTTAACTCGTGCCAAAGCTAGCGTGCACACACACTTAACTTCGCTGGTTATAGCTCCCTCTTCTCCTCCCGTCGAGCCGCGCGTCGTCATTGGCTAGGTCCCATAGAAGATGCTGGAATTTTCTGGCTGATTCCAGTCCGATGAACCACCGTACTCCCCGGGCAATGGGAAAGAGGGTGACGGCAACGCGTACAAATCTACGCGCTCTCCCGCGCGGGGAAGGGGGCTTTTCTCTACATGCTTTCCACGTAACGCAAGCGCGGGCCTCGCGCCGTACCGGCTTGATGAAAATGTGCGCCGATTTCGTGACACTGCCCCTCCCTTAAAGAATATTGTCCCACAATATTGACAACAACCACGAACATCGCGCGCACATGCATGCGCTCACAATTATATGGGGCAAAATGTCCACATCACACACATTGTACAAATGTCACAAACTGTAATAACACATTACAAAATTCACACATCAATGCCATGAAATTCACAAACATAGCACCACGCTGTCGTCAGATACACATAAGAATCAACAACACACAGCTCTTCAAATGCGAAGCGCACAAACCTAAACTTCCGAGCGTAACTCCAACCCGCGATCAGTGCGTGACACGCTTCTGTCCGCCAGGGATTCTACCTTCGCTCTAGGCTCTCGCATTTGAGACGCTTCTATGTTCTCCGATCGGGCTACTGAAAATTCCCTGAGGCAAGACTTATCCTCTTGCGAATCACACAACCAATGTGTGCCGATAATTGCCCCTACAACCAGTAGCGCCGACGGATACACGGGAACCTGTGCCAATGCGCACAGACCAACAAAAAGAATCACTGTAATAGTGTTCTTTCCTAGGCACCGGTATTCCTTCCGCTGAAGGTGACATATCCCAAGTAACGCCCCCATAAGTAGGACGAACCCTTGGGCTACCTGCATCAACGACGGCCTAGGCATTTCTGGCTTAATTTCCTGAGTCGTCTCTTTCTTTTCGATTTCCGCCTGAGAGGCTTCCTTTTGTTTCTTCATGTCTCGAGGCTTTTCTTCCGGCTTCTCACGGCCTTGCTTTCCTCGCCTTGCCTTTTTCTTTTTAGATTCCTTGCAGCGCACAGGCGCGGGACTTTGATCAGGATCCTCGGGAAATGTAGCGCTCTTGATATTTCCCAACACCAAATCGTAGATAGGGCGTTCCATGCACAGGGCTGTCAGTTTTCCAGAATAGTATGGCGTCTGCACTTCTAATTTTGCCTCAGGGAGTAATTGGATTGAGCCGTCAATTAGCCTCACAGGGCATCTCGCCAGTTAGATCATTCTCATGAATCAAACTGCGTCTAACGATTACGGCACTGCTACCTGTATCTCGTAGCACAGAAACTGATTTTCCTTTTATCTTTCCCCTCGAAACCGGCATCCGATTCACCGCAGATCCAGGTTGTGCATGTACTACAGCGTTCACCACCCAGATTTTCTTGTCCTTCCGATTAACCACTTTCTCTGCTTCCTCCTCCTCTAGGCCGTGCACCACGCGGACTTTCCTGCCGTTCTTCAGCTCAACAAAGCCATCGGCATCTTCTTCCTCCATGGCGATATTCCGACTCTGACGGAGTCCTCGCGCATGCCGCCTGCGGTGCTGCCTTGTCAGCGTCGGGACACGACATTGCTTTGTGGCCCTTCTGTCCGCATTTCCAACACGAGGATGGATTGTTGGTTGCCAGTTTGCGGCAGTTAGGTGCATAATGGCCTAGTTGTCCGCAGAGATAGCACCTCGGGGGTGACTTTACGCTATGTTTTGTCTGCCGAAATTCGGGCTTTTGAGGGGTTTCAGAACTTACAATTTTGCTCAAATTTTCGCCTCCCTGGGCTTCCAAATACTGGTCTGCAAGTTCCATCATTTCTTCCAGGTTATTCGCTTTTCTTTCTTTTAAATAAAGCGACAGACCAGGGTGACAGCTGCCCAGGAATTGCTCCTTAATTAGGAGTTCGCGAAGTGCGCCGTACTCTAGTTTAATTTTTGAGAGTTCAGTCCAGCGGTCGAAATAATGACTCAGTCGCGCAACATACTGTGTTGCCGTTTCACCGTCCATAGGTTTTCTAGTCCTGAACTACTCACGAAACCCATCCGTCGTAAATCTAAACCTTTTAAGTAATGCAGCTTTCACTTTGTTATAGCTGCCTGCATCCTCAGGAGGAAGTCTTCCAAACACACTTAATGCTTCGCCGCTAAGGCAAGTGCTCAAGATGGTAGCACATTCACTGTCTGTCCAATTTGCATTTATGGCGATCCTTTCAAAACGCAAGTGGAACGCGTCGAGATCGTCTCTTCTTTCGTCGTACTTCGGGATCAATTTACTTGCGTCTATCCGCAAGCTGCTATGTCCTTCACTGGAGCTATGCACTTCAGTTAAACCGTTGTTGTTCCCTGAGTTTTGAAGCTGAAGTTTCATAGTAAGTAATTCCTTTTCTCGCTGAAATTCCTCTTCACGCTCCTTTCTAGCCTTCTCTCTTTCTTCCTCGGCTTCCTTTCGAGCCCTCTCTCGTTCTTTTTCTGCTCTCTCTCGTTCCTTTTCTTCTCTCTCTCTTTCTTCTTTTTCTCTCTGGCTAACCCATTTGCGCAGTTCGGCACCGGACAACCCCAGCTGGGTGCCAGTCTCCACCAACTCTTTCAGATTCATATCTGAAGCGCGAACCGTCTGGGTGTAGCCTAAACTCTGCTTAGCGAACTTCGCCTAAACGCTTCCGCGCGGCACTACCTCTCGCTATCGCTCTGCTCCTACACAGTTTACGACCTCTTCGGAAACTCTTCCGACTCGTTCACTGTCCTCTGAGCTTGAGTGCACCAAACGTCCTGTCGCGTACGCCAGAATAATTGTCACCCGTAATAATTAGGGGGTATTATTAACGATGCGCCCTTAACGGTGCGCAGACTCCCAGACACCCTTTGAGTGAGTGGGGGTAGCTGTTCCGGTCGCAAAGGAGATGCCCTCGACCTGCGTGGCAAACTCAGCCGGAATCCAACTACCTTGTAGTGACAGAAGGGGGTGGTCGTTTGGTGCCCAGCGGTCGCCGGTTCAAACCAGAGACAGGATCGGAGTCGGAAGTAACAAACAAAGCACAATTTATGCACAGCAAGAGACGATACAAAGGAACACACAAGATCACTTGAAATGCACAGACGAGAGGTTCACAGAATAACAAACGCTAAGCATACAATTACACAGGTATTCAATAACATAGAGGCTTTACAACAGATGAAACACGAGAGAGTTACATAAACAAACACCAAATTGTTCACCGGGCACTGTTGCAGTCCGACGCCTCAAGAGTCACGATGTGGCCGCCATACGAGACGAGCGCCGCTCCCTTGAAAGTCCGTGGGCTTGCCAGCAGCGGGTGATCCCCGGGAGTCCAGCCGAAGCACAGGCGAGCACGTCACAAAACACTGACGAACTGACTGACTGACTCACAAGCGGCGCGGTCGCTTTAAATAGGGCGCGCCGCGTCTGCTTGTTAACTCATGCCAAAGCTAGCGTGCACACACACATAGCTTCGCTGGTTATAGGCAACCTGCAATGGAGTTTGCTGAGACATATGGCGCCACCTGGCGGCCGACGGGAGCTAATACTGAGTCGGCGCAGAAGCTGACGCCGTATATGTTGCGGCCGCTGTGTTCCTTCTGCGTTCGCGTTTTGTTATCCCAGTGAGTGTGATTTACTCATTTAGTGACTTCAGTGGTCTCGTGCGATGCTTCGACTACTACGGATGTGAACAAGAATAAAAATAAGCGCAAGGGCGGCGAGAAAGACTACCACAATCACGAAGGAGACCTAAGCGTACCGCTTGCTGGGAGAATGATGAGAGAAGGAGATATTGGCTGCGAGAGAGTAATGTAACTGAAATTTGTTTTGTTATGGGGCCATTGGCGTACAGACGCCAAGAAGCTAAAATAAGACGATTGCCCGTGAGCGGAGGAAACGGTATAAACTTCTGACTCGGGGAGTCGCACGCTGGTTGGGGCACACTACTCAGTACGTGCTGTAAAATTTGGCGTGTACTGGTATATGCTGTGCAAGATCGAGTGGCATACGTCCAGAAAATCAACAAAGCCGTGCAGCCGCAGCATCGTATTCCAGCCGCATTTCAACGGAGGCGAAATAATAAAAAAAAAAAATGTTCGTGGATCTGTGAACCGGATTTCTAATGCGGTGTCTATTCGGAACCACAAAGCCAAAATATCTTCAAAACTTCCAATTACAGATTTCAATAAGCATATTTATCTGTAAATTAGTTCTTAAGGTGCTGAAAAAGTTGAAGTGGCGGAGTGTATAGAGGCCCGTGATACTGGACGCTGAGAATGGAACTTCGTTCTATTGTTCCGCGCCAAATATTTCTTTCACCGACTGCTCAAGCTACTCAAGAGTCTCTTGTCTCAGACGATAGAATATTTCATCATTAGTAACAACAGTAAAAAATTCTAACTCTTAACGACCTCCGTTACGAAAGCTTTGCCGTTGAGTGCCAGCATTTCCCGCCGGCTTTCCCCAAGCTTGAGGTACGGAGATACAAAATGCATGCCAGTTATTGTTGTTGTTAAGGGCTTTATTTTTCCAACGGTGTAGGAGGCCCCCTACTCCCCGCCCCCGGCACGCACAGTTATCGTTGATGACGCACGCTACAACCGCACAGTGCTTGCAATCGCCACGACATCCGTAGCGGGTACCGCACCATGCCTCCTGTAACTCCCGCAGCACTGTCGAAAGGTGCACCACGAACAAAAGTGTTCGTCATGGTACTAAACTTTAAAGCAAAACCGCGAGGAAATTATTATGCTGCTGTAATCAAACAGCAAGAACAAAAAAAAAAAAAGAAGAAACGGCGATCAATCTCTTCTCAGGTTCTCTCTGCACTTTCAATGTTTGGGTATGAGGTGTGAACGCAATAGGTGAATGAAAAGCTACGTTTACAACATTTTTCATTCATTTAATTATTTCTTAATTCATCATCACATATCCGACTAATGCCCTGAGAGAATAAATTTCGTTAAAAAAAATTCCGTCTACTCACGCGACATTCAAAGCTGTGCGCGCGGGTGTTCCGTCGCGAGCGGCGCGCACTTCGCGGTGACGTCGACACCGTTCACGTTTTAAACATGAGCATTCTCCAACAGGCGGTGTCCTTTCGTCAGTATTGGTTTTCGGAAGTAGCTCTCAAGACATTCGATTGCCTTAAAACTGCAGAAAATGAGAGCCGAGATGCTTCTAGCCGTACAACGCGAACGCAACCCGACCGCGCCAGCCTACTCAGATTACTCGGCGCCGCCGTTGGCGGCGCTGAACGCTGCGCTCCACTAGCGCCGCCTGGCCACTGCAGGTTGCCTATAGCTCCCTCTTCTCCTCCCGTCGAGCCGCGCGTCGTTATTGGCTAGGTCCCATAGAAGATGCTGGAATTTTCTGGCTGATTCCAGGCCGATGAACCACCGTCCTCCCCGGGCAATGGGAAAGAGGGTGACGGCAACGCGTACAAAGCTACGCGCTCTCCCGCGCGGGGAAGGGGGCTTTTCTCTACATGCTTTCCACGTAACGCAAGCGCGGGCCTCGCGCCGTACAGGCTTGATGAAAATGTGCGCCGATTTCGTGACAATGTAACGCTCATCATGAGAGTAAGCCCCAAGAAAGCGGCATCGGAGTTCGCCGCCAACCTGGAGATACCAGCACTGAGAGAGGGGATGAGAAGAAAGGCAAAAGCCGCGTATTCTTTGGTTCTGAACTATCCCGTATCTTACCCCACCTTTCTTCCGGTTTCCTGGCACAAAATTATTTTAGCTTCCGCCGTGCGAGGCACGTCTTTATTTTTGAGTTTATGTGCTGACATCCATGAACCTGTTTTCTCACTCTCCCAACTATTCGCCCTGCTGCGTTGATCTTACTTAGGTTTTGTATTTTTTGTTTTTTTTTTTTTCATTTTGGAGGGGGAGAGGCTGGATTGGGATTTCTAGATCAGGCTGACTCTTCCCGTGAGCTGCTTCCTCGCCGCCGCTTCACCTCCCCGCCCTCCCTATGCTTTTTGGATATATGTGTATGTGTGGCTCAGCCGTTGAGAAACTCAGTGGGGTGTCGGGACCCATGCCTCTGCTTTCGCTGTTGACGCGAAATCTGGCTTGTCGCTTCCTGCTGAGCTAGCGAGATAGGGAAATGCATTTGCCCACTGAAGCCCCGAGGGCCTCCTTGGCTCCTCAAAGAGTTGGGTTGGGCACGTGCATGTTATGTCTCTGGCTAACCTCTCCGTTTGTAATTCAAAAGTTACAGTTTTCTTTGTTTTTGTTAGTGAGTGTGCCTCCGTGTCGTCAGTAATTCTTCTAGAGGTTCAAGGTCGCTCTACTCAACTCAGCTTTGTAGTTCACGGACACGAAAGGCACTCTGAGACGGCGTGACAGCTCCAGCGTACCACGCAAACCCGGCCTGCCGGACACTATTTGTAACACCTTTCAATCGTATTTGTACTTTGTCAAACGTCCGGAAATTAATGTACGTAGTCTATGTGGCAGTTTGTTTTCGTTCGGCAGGAATTGAGAATGATAAAAAGCTGAGAATGGCTTTTAATAACAACTCTTTGTGAAATGTCTGGCTTGCCGTCAAGCGCAAAGCAGCGCTGATTGGTATGGGATGAATTTCATCTTACTTGTTCGGTAATATTGATCTTCCATAGTTTGACCACTTTTACCATGCCGTCTGCCATAGGTCGCGTAAAGAAACATATTAGTCATATACCTTTTCTTCACAAGAAATGGCAACGGCTTTCTCTTCCAATGTAGCAAGTCATTACCGTCTAGTTCACAGCCAATTGAGAAAATTTCGCCGCATTTGGCTGCAATGTGGCGAAATATGTCAAACTTGTTAGATTCTCGTCAATCCTTTCGCTCGAGCCGCTAAAACCACTCGAAATACTATTGCGATATAGCGCCAGAAATGGCGAATGGGAAATAGTCTTAAGGAATTGTGCGGCGCTTTCATATGGTTTTTTTTTGCATGCGGAATTTTCTGCGCACATCAGTTTCTTCAGGTGCGCAATTTTTATTTACTGGTAATTCTGCCGATAGTTTTGTTACTATCTTTTCCTATGGTACATCATGCGCAGAGACGTAGGTATACTGCTTAGTTTCATTTGTTATTTAGAGAAAAACGCTCCTCTGAAATTAAAGCGCTCAGGATTTGTGGAAACCTGTGCTAGCGGGCTTACAATGTAACTGCACAAAATGCGCGATGAAGCTAAGGAATGGAATGTCCATGTGTAGTAAAATGTTCTGACATTTGGTTTTGAACAAGTTTACGTTAGCGTGTGACAAGGTGCATTGAGATCTGAAATCAGAATGATTAGGTAAGTAGTAAAGAGCTTATTTTGTTTTTGCTTACGTAGGTTTTAATTCCAAAAATGCTAAGAAATATTCACTTTTATGTCATTTCACATGTTTCGCTGCAATCTTTTCTTGTGTTCTTATGTTTGTGACAACATTATCATCATTTTCTGCAAGGGGTCATAAATATGTTCGTGATGTAAATAACTATGGAGTTAGTTATCCGCAATTTAACGGGTGGATAAAAGGTAACTGTGAAAGAATAGATACCAGATGTGAAAGAGCAGAGGCCCTATAACAATTCAGTAGATCTGTTGTCAAGGCTGTGTAGGAAATTGAACTGCATCTCCCAGCGGCCTAGAATGTCACTTCGCTGATATAAAATACAGACTACGAAACTAGCGCAACAGTCTACATTATTGATAGTCACCTGGACTTCATTGCATTGGCTCAACGCATCCTTTTAAAAGGTGCTATTGGTCGCTTTTAAAATTTATAATTGATTGTGGCACGATGCTTAATTCCCATATGGTAGTATGTGCAATGACATATATGCTGTTAATTTTTTGCTTTCTATGCTTGTCTGATCTATCAACTCGATGTCTCCTTGCTGCATTAAGGGCTGTGTTATGATTTTTTTTGTTTTTTTTAGACAATACCAGCGTCGAATCAGGAATGGCAGTTTGTGATTCCTCGAATTTCATCCGCAAATGGTTGCCGGCTTAGGTACATCGAGTAGGCGGGAGGAAGAAGCAGCTAACTAAGCCAGTCCACCCTCTTCAGCAAGGCACTGTTCCCATCCCAGCAGTACCTCTGAACACCTGGGTGCCTCCTAGGAGTGTAGCCGCCATTACCTAGACAACCCAGACACCCTTACAAGCACTGTTACTCTGTTCATTTTATACGTATCCACGGGTCGCTAACCAATATTAAGGTACTTTAAAACGTAGCTAGCAGAGTAAGTGGTACAAGATGGACATCTTTGTTGAATGAATATTCATCGAGTATTGAAAGGGCTGTTTCCTTGCGACCGAGTAGCCAGAACTCAAACCCTTCAATCGTCTGGGTATTCTACCAGCAGGCACTTAAGGCATGTGTCAGAGTCAAATAAATATTTTGTTTCCGTATCCCTTTGTTGTCTCCTTTTTTGAATACATTCTGGTTGCTTACAAGTAAAAGCTTCGTTCAACAATTTGACACAGACATTTATTTGTTACACGCTTAGATAGGAAAATAAGGTCCGATAACCATGCAGATTAAGCTGCTGCAAGGCTCGAGAATGCCTATCCAATGCGCAGGCTTACTCTGGGGTATGAATGGAAAAGGCGGTGATGAGCCCATGTAGGGAAACCCACTGGTTTAGCACCCTTGCAAATGTCACTGGGTAAGGCAAGCTGTGGGAAAGCTAGAAATAAAGCTAGAAATAATGGGAAAGATAGAAATAAAGTTATACTGGTAGTGCCGAACTGGTTGCACGATAGACCAATATTGGGATGAACGATGGTACAGCAATGTTCTATGCTGTGGACTCCCTGATAGAGCTGTACACGGGCTCGGGTCGGCCCGAAAGCCCGTACCCGGCCCGCGGGCCGGGCTCGGGCCACTCGAAAGCCCTATAACTCAAGGTCGGGCCGAGCCCGGGTTAATGTATATTTTTTTCAGGCGGGCGGGGCCAGGCCAGATATTCTGATCGCGAACATACGCAACCTTTCTGAAAACACTAATACGGCCATAGTGTGAAAAGCGTCCAGAATGCTCAGTAATTTCCTGCGTCTTTCAACGCGAGAGCTTCTGAGTTCTTTCCCGACGTTGATCCACTTTACCTCTCCGCCTTTTCGCCGCGAACGGATCTTTGGTAGGTGGCAGTGACCCAGCAGAGGGGCCGCTTTGGTAACACCAGCGCGGATGTCAAAGCGAAATGGTAGCAAGGCGAGCTCACCAAGATATTGGCCACAAAATCAACGTTTTGCTTTGATTTAGAGCTAGCGCACTCTGTCTTTCCAGCCACAAGTTGTAGCACCGAAACTTCGACGCTACCGGGTTCATTACCCAGCAGCGCCGCCAATGCCTCAATTCAGTGCATAACTTATTGTGTTTGCAAAATATCTTAATTCTACATATTGTGAGCGCAGCGCGTGAACTTTCACCTCTTTCATCTGTATAGATCATCATCATCATCATCGCTGAGTGCTGCTCGGAGCGTCGCGCGCTGTGTGCCAGCTGGTTCTGGAAACGAAGAGACGTTTGTGCAAGTGCTCTCCCACAAATGGCGGAGGGAGGTGCGATTCGTATACCCCACTTCTCGCTTTAGACTCACCTACCGTTCTCCCTGGAGCTCCGTTCAGGCCTTCGCTTGCGTCAACGGCCCTGTGCTATGGATGAGGGCAACGGTGTTCGCTCACCCCCGGCGTCTCCTGCTCCAACTGCGGCTGCCCCTGCCTGGACAGTCACCAGCCGCCAGCGCGATCCCCAAATCTTTGCTGGCCTTCGCGGTGAAGATGTCGATGACTGGCTGGACAACTACAGCAGGGTCAGTACATTTAACCACTGGGATGACGCTCATAAACTGCTCAACGTCGTCTTCTACTTGGCTGATGTCGCCAAAACCTGGTTCCTCAATCATGAGGAGGACATCGCTGACTGGCCTACATTCACGGACCAGCTAAAGAAAAATTTCGGCTCTCCGGCTGGTCGCTCAGAGCAGGCAAAGAAAAAACTTGAAGCTCGTCTTCAGCAGCCCGGCGAGTCCTATACGTCATATATCGAGGACGTTCTGGCCCTTTGTCGCCGTTTCGACGCTGCTATGCCTGAATCTGAGCGTGTTCGCCACTTAATTAAGGGCATCAACACTGCTGCTTTTAATGCCTTCCTGGTTAAAAATCCGTCGTCCGTGTTTGACATCACATCCACATGTCAACGTCTGGACCAGCTACAGTCGTGCCGCCTCGTGCAAGACCCCAGTGATGGCGGCTCCCTCATAGATGGAATTTTGCGGTTCCTAATACACACCATGATCCAAGAGAAGCTCTAGGGCTTCACCAACCCCTCTGTTGTATCTCCAACTCTTCCGCCAGCAACGGTGAATTTGCGCAGCATCATAAAAGATGAACTGACGAATTTCAACTGCACTGTGGCACCTGCCCCCCCTCCCATTGCCTCCCAACCTCCCTCGCCGCCTCCCATTGCCTCCCAACATCCCTTGTCAACCTATGCCGAGATTACTTCACGTCAACCCACCCCGCCTTCTCCGACTTGTTCGGCACCCGTGTGCGGTCACGTCGCTGCCATGGCACCATATCCTACAGTGCACCGTCCTGTTACAGCCTGGCGCCCCTCCCGCTCTGTGTGCTACTATTGTGGGATACGTGGCCACATTGCCCGTGTCTGTCGCTGCCACCAGCAAGACAAGCAACGGGGTTATGTTCCCTTTGAACGTGCCCGCGTGTGCCAGCCTGATGGTTCTACACTGCCCTACTCAGACTTTTACCGGCGTTCTTCCTCTCCTCCGAATTCCCCCGATGTTTCATGGCCCTCGCGTCCTTCCCGACGCCGATCCCCTTCGCCTTTTCGCCGCACGTCACCGCATCGTCCTGCCTCGCAACCCTTCCAACCTATAACGGAAAACTAACCGAAGCAGTTTTTGGAGGGAAAGCTGCGTCGAGTTCGAAATCTACAATTCCTCCTGGGCGACCGTTGAATATCTTAGTAGTGACTGTTGAAGGATTGTACGTTGAGGCCCTCATCGACACTGGCACCGCTTATTCCGTCATGCATTTCTCTCTGTGTTCTCATCTACGCAAAGTTCTAACGCTATACATCGGTCCGCCACTTCGTGGAGCTAGTGAAACTCTTATGAAACCCACCGGCCAATGCACAGCACGTGTCCTCATCGATAACCAGCGGCATCATATTGAATTTATTGTGCTCCCCAAGTACGTTCATCTCATGATCTTGGGGTGGGATTTTTTATCGTCGGCGTCCGCCCTCATCTCTTGCCGTGAGCGCCTTATTCATCTTGCGGACCCCGAAATATTACTGACTTCTGGTTGTTCACCACCACACGTGTTCGCAGCAGTTGATTTCGTTTTGCCCCCAGGACGCGAGCAGCTGATCATCGTGGCATGTGACTACCCTCTCGATGGCGAGGCCTTCGTTATGCCCGCTCCTCGGTGGACCTCCGACGGCCTAGCTCTTGCCTCGTGCCTCACCTCCTTCACCCGTGGTTGCGCGGTGGTTGCGGCCCTCAATACAACTCTCCAGCCGTTCTTACTCCCCATGCCCAGAAGAGCCACAGTTGGGTTTATTTTTGACTGCGATCCCGTTCCCCTCAACACACTTTCCAGCACACCACCACCTGCTGCCAAGCCTCCATTTCCGACATCCTCTGCGCTCGCAGCTGCCATCAGCCCTGACCTTACATCCGAGCAGTCCACAGCTCTGCTAGACGACCCGTTGCGGCACCGAGAGTCTTTTGATGTGTGCGCCTCAGCGTTGGGGAAGACCTCCGTCACCTTTCATCGCATAGAGACGGACGGCTTTGCTATTGTTCGACGACGGCCATATCGTGTTTCAGCAGCAGAACGCAAAGTCATTGTGGAGCAAGTTGCTGACATGCTTGCTGGAAATGTCATCTGACTATCCACTAGCCCTTGGTCCTCACCTGTGGTTCTCGTTCAAAAAAAAGATGGCTCAGTTCGCTTCTGCGTGGATTACCGGGCACTTAACAAGATCACGCGCTAGGATGTTTACCCTTTGCCTCGTATTGATGACGCATTAGACTGTCTCCAAGGCGCCGAGTATTTCTCCAGTCTCGACCTCCGCTCGGGATACTGGCAAATTCTTATGCATGATGCAGACAAGGACAAGACTGCCTTTTGTACCCCCGACGGTCTCTACGAATTTAACGTGATGCTTTCGGACTCTGCAATGCGCCGGCCACCTTTGAGCGCATGATTGATACCGTGCTTCGAGGCATGAAATGGAAAACATGCCTATGTTATCTCGACGACATCATTGTCTTCTCGTCAAACTTCGCTCAGCACTTTCAGCGTCTCACTGAAGTGCTCACGTCCCTTGCTCATGCGGGGCTTCAGCTGAATACCTAAAAATGCCACTTTGCCAGTAAGACCATCAAAGTACTCGGCCATGTCGTCACTAAGGCAGGAATCCAGCTTGATCCCCAGAAATTGCGGCTGTCGTTAATTTTCCTCGGCCCCAACGCCAGAAAGTTCTTCGCAGCTTCCTTGGCTTAGCCTCCTACTTCCGCCGTTTTATTCTTTTTTTTGCAACTTTGCAACAATTGCGGCCCCGTTACACAAGCTCGTGTCTTCCCAAGTGTTTCACACCTGGTCCACTGAATGTGAAGACGCCTTCAAAGCTCTCAAGCAGGCACTCACTTCCACTCCTGTGCTTCTCCATTTTGACGCTGACGCGCCCACCATACTTCACACAGACGCCAGTGGCCACGGTATTGGCGCGGTTCTCTTGCAACGCAACGCAGTGTCTGAAGAGCACGTCGTCGCATATGCCAGTCGTACGCTTACTGCAGCTGGGCGTAACTATACTATTACCGAGCAAGAGTGCCTCGCCGTTGTTTGGTCGGTTCAAAAATTTCGACCTTTTTTGTATGGCCGCCACTTCACCATTGTCACAGACCATCACGCACTCTGTTGGCTGTCATCGCTGAAGAACTTATCGGGTCGACTGGGTCGCTGGGTACTACGTCTTCAAGAATACACCTTCACCATCACCTATAAATCTGGGCGAAAACACCTCGACGCTGACGCTCTCTCTCGGTGCCCATTGATACCTACTGACGCGGCCCCACATACGGTCTCTTCTCCCTCCTGACATCCGGGAAAGCCTTCAGCTGGCCACCTGAATGTTGCACCCATCGCTATAGCTCCACTCGAGAACAATGATGATTTCTCGTCCCTGCAGCTGACTGACCCTTACTGCCGCACAATCATCGCTCGCCTCCGTGGAGAATCAGTTGTCCCAAACAGTCGCTTGCGCCGTCAGCTTCGTCGGTTCCAATTTCACCATGGAACACTTTACCGCGACGTTTATCGCTCTACGGGTCAAAGCTGGGTACCCGTTGCCCCTCACTCCCTTCGTTTTAAAATTATGGAGGCTTACCACGACGACCCCACTGCTGAACATTTAAGCCACTTTAAAACTTACGACCGTATCAAGAGCCGCTACTTCTGGCCTGGGCTTTCTGCCAGCGTCGCCAAATACATTTCATCATGTCCGTCTTGCCAGCATCGCAAGTATTCAACATCCCCTCCTGTTGGCCTACTGCAACCTCTACCTTGCCCATCTGTGCCTTTTGACATGGTCGCCATTGACTTGTTTGGTCCTCTCTCTTTGACGTCAGACGGCAACCGTTTTGTTGTCACTGCCATCGACCATCTAACGCGGTACGCTGAGTCCGCACCTCTTCGCTCCGGTGCCGCCTCTGAAGTCGCCGATGTTTTCCTGCGTGCGATAGTTTTGCGTCATGGTGCTCCTCGTATTCTCATTAGCGACCGTGGAAAGACATTTCTTTCTCAAGTCCTTGAGGAAGTACTGCGCGCAGCCAACACTGTCCATAAGACTTCTTCTAACTACCACCCTCAGACCAACGGACTCATCGAGCGGTTTCATCGCACTTTGTTCGACATGATATCCATGTATATCGCTCCTGATCACCGGAAGTGGGACAACGTTTTACCTTTCGTCACCTACGCCTACAATTCCGCTGTTCAATGCACTACTGGTTATAGCCCTTTCTTTTTAGTTTATGGCCGTCAGCCATCGACAGTATTCGACACCACTTTCTTCTCTGCTCCCTCTACGTCTTAATCTCTGGGCGAAGAGTTTGCCACTCATATGGCCCACTGTCGCCAACTTGCCCGTTTGAACACTGAGATGCTCAACAAAAACGCAAAGCCCTGTATGATCAATGCTATCGAACTCCCTCCTTTTCCCTAGATGATGAAGTTCTCCTGTGGACACCAGTCCGCATTCCTGGCCTGTGTGAGAAGTTCCTCCATCGTTACTTGGCCCTTATACAGTACACCAACAAACGTCTCCGGTGAACTATCGCGTTATTCCCTCGCACACCGTCGCAGATCGACGTCGTCGCTCCGAAGAGATCGTCCACGTCTCGCGCATGAAGCCTTATGCCCGTCGTCCCTCATCCCTGTAATCAGCGACCAGGGTGGCCGCTCTCTTGTCGGGGGGGGGGGGGGATTTGTGCGAGCGCAGCGCGTGAACTTTCACCTCTTTCATCTGTATAGATCATCAACATCATCGCTGACTGCTGCTCGAGCGTCGCGAGCTGTGTGCCAGCTGGTTCTGGAAAAGAATAGACGTTTGTGCAAGTGCTGTCCCACAATATGTGCGATACGTTTATATATTCAAAAAAATTGTCATTTAAAACGTGAGAGCACAGCATTTCAAGACCTTGGTGAAACATATCATCCTAATTTTTTCTTTTTCATCTCTTCGACTGCAATTATATTATGACGGGCCGGGCCTAGCCGAGCCTCAAATCTGAGCGCCGGGTCAGGCCGGGGCGGCCTGACTCAGTGACTTTCGTAGTCGGGCCAGGCCGGGCTCGGGTCAGCAGCGACGGGCCCGGACTGGGCTTGGGCTCAAAATTTCGGCCCGTGCACACCTCTACTCCCTGAAAGTCAATGTGGTTCCGTTATTGATGCCAATGTTTTCCAACATTGGACCATCGGCGGTCCGATGGTGCTGTGCTGCTCAGAATGCAGTAAAGCCCTGTTGAGAAAAGCCGGGGGGGGGGGGGGGGGAGCACATTAAATCGCTGCGGATTATCAGTCACCAGTAGCCGGGAACGAAATATGACGTGTCCGCATGCTCCCCACTTGGTACCTTGTAGGGTTCGTTAAAGCAGTATAATGTGAATGGATGGTCGGTATGGGCAGTCCTGCCGCAGTCGATAGCAAGAGGTGTATTTCATGAACACCGGCAGGCTCTTCTTGAGTATTACCATAAATTCATTAAGCGAACACGTGGCGGATCGGGCGTGTTGCCGCCTCTTGCGTTTCGCACTACTTCCTTGTGAATGTCAAAGTAAACTGCGAACGTTTTCTCAACACTAACACCAGAACTCGGTAGCTGAGTACAGAAGAAATGATAGAAAATAAATTATCTTTGAAGCACGCAAGCATGACGACGAAATGCAATGGGTGGCTTGTGAGTTGTCTGCATTCTTCAGTGGACGTATTTGTGTGGTTTCAGATTATGATGTTACAGTTTTAGTCACGAGCGTTTCAGAGCGTGTCAAGCGACGATCAGATTCAAAGAGAGAACGTCGTCAATCATTGCGGTGGTTTAGGTTTTAAAGGCGCAGGTTTATCTACTACCAGTATGGCACGAAAATGTTCTCTGCGTAGACAAAAGGTCACCAATCGTACGGTAGAGCAAAGTTGACGTCAGTGTCTATCGCACTGCTTTATTTCGAAGTTCAGTTGATAGAAAATGTTTCTGGCGAATATCGAAGCTGGAGATAGAAAACGAACGACAGTTGAAGGTGTTTGTCCGAAGCAAGGAATACATTATTCTGCTTAGCATTTGCTTTTAAATTTTATGTCAGAAGTGTTTGTGAGGGAGTAAGGTAACGTATGCGCTATTTTACATATGCAATCACAGAGAGCAGTCCACATTCATCAGAGAAAAATCAGCGCTGCGACTTTATCGAAGCCAAGTAAATCAATCTTTCCTTATTAAACGCTAATACGTAATTTTAAAAGTAAAAACTAAATATTAAAATACTTGGTAGTTAAAAGGGCTTCCAACTGTTCGAAGTGCTTTCAAAGATAGTGAAAACTATTTATAGTGCGTTTAGGTTTTAAGTGGTGGGATATTAATTTAGCAGGAGGATGGCAGTTGTCGCGTTCATTGGACACTGTACGACCCTACTTCTGATATGTAGCAGAACTAGCTGTAAGTATTAGCTCACAGTGTTAATCATGAGCATGAAAAGCTGTAAACATTTTATGCTAATACTGCGAAAAGTAACTTTTAAAAATAAAAGACAAAATTTATAAATTAATTTGTAAAATATCATGTGACTATATCAGAATGTTGAATACATTCCAATCTACTTACGAATTTGTAGCAGCAGCTTTAGAAAGACAAGGTCACATTAATGTGGTATTCATAGATTTCAAAATCGATGTGGTATTCGATTGCGTCTGACGGTAAAAACTATCGACAAATATTGAAAAAGATTCACTACTTGCATAGATTTCTGCATATTTGTCATTACTCTGACAGAGTGTGTTCACGGATAGTGTGCGTTCTCCCTCGACACCGGTTCAGCGGAGCATTCCACAGGGCTTCATTTTCGGGCTGCTTTGTTTTTAACCTTCGAAAATTAATTAATAAAGCAAATGAGCACAAGAATCACATTATTTGCAGATCAATGCACATTATACTGTAAAAAAATGCAGCCTAAATGACCACGCATCTAAGGAATCGTTTTTCGTCAAAGTAGAAGCGTGGTGTTTCACATCACAAGTGACTTTTAATGTAACGAAAGCGAAAAAAAAAAATCACGCGAGAACGGCACGCTTTCAAAATTACTTACAGCATCAGTGGAAATAATACATCAACAGTTAGCAACTACAAATTCTTGGACCTCAGAAGAAACGAACAAGCTTTGGCGCACGCAGTCTCGGGGACGACGTTGTGCTGATGTAGTGAACAATGACGACGCTGAAGCTAGGTTCGGTTCCCCCTTTTTGCGTTTGTCTGAGCCTCTCCTTTCTGCACCTGATTACCGACACCTCAGATGGCCTTGGCGTGGCCGCATGTGTTTCAAGGCTATGCGAAGTGTCTATGACTCTCTTGCGCTGCAGATTAGCGAACCTAAATATGTATTTATGTTGTTTGGGGCTATCCGCTACTAACTTTTGTTAGTCCTGCAAAGAAATTGAATCCATAGAACACATTTTCTCTTGTGCCGGAGGTTCGCATCTCTCCGCAAAATTTCCTTACCAATTCCCCTTTCGAGATTAGGCCTCCCACTAACCATCCCAGTTCTCCTCTCCTTCGGGGCAAGCGTCAAGGGATATGCCTTAAAACGAGCGAGCGATTCTATTCATGATTACATAATTTCAACAGGTAGATTTCTATGCTAGGTACGATTTCATTACCTTTTGTTTTCCTTTTTATTTTTTCCAAATTCTAGTTAAACGTCTCTATTTATCTGAATACTCAAGTCCTTGAACACACACACACACACACACACACACACACACACACACACACACACACACACACACACACACACACACACACACACACACACACACACACACACACACACACACACACACACACACACACACACACACACACACACACACACACACACACACACACACACACACACACACACACACACACACACACACACACACACACACACACACACACACACACACACACACACACACACACACACACACACACACACACACACACACACATATATATATATATATACAATCTACAATGCACTCTGGCCAGTCCCCCGCCGTGGGTACGTGCCATTTTGTCTGAGGTTGTCATCATCATCGTGTGACGGCGAGCTGTTAAGGCTACGCTTTATGTGTGTCCCGCAACGTTATGACGAAGGTGCTTGATACGACAGCGATACCACAATCTGCATTTCCGCAGTGGCCGACAGCTTGCTTGCTGCTACCACTATGCAGTCCGATGCAACCCTTTCTATAGCAGCATAGCCGGCGCCCACTGTCGTCAGAGTGCAGCCTCTCCGTCGGAGAAACTTTGGCGGCACCGGTGATGTCTGTATCGAAGACTGGCTCTCCGTGGATGAGCGCGTCAGTAGGCGTAACCTATGGCAAACAACCCTGGTGCTTGCGAAGGTCGTTTTCTGCCTGACGGGTACGGCGAGAGTAGGAATTCAGTGTCGTGAAGATCTGCCGCCTGGGGATATATGCCGAGAAAAGCTCTGGGATTTCTTTGGCAACCTGATCGGACTCGAGCTTGGCGCTAAAAAGGACCTAGCATTGCGAGCACAGTCGATGACCGAATCGAATCTGCCGTATATATATGACGCCCAAGCTCTATGTCGCAAAGTTGACAGCGCCATGTCCGAGTCTGAGAAGGTGGGCCACTTCTTAAAGAGAATCGCCCATGAAGCTTTTGATCTCTTTTTATGGAGGTTGTACGACGGTCAAATGCGTCCTCGAGTTATGTCGGCACTATACCCTCTTCGCCCGCTTGCAAAATGCAGCTGTTATTTCCTCGCGTGAGTATCTGTCAACGCTGCGGCATCCGTCTCATTCGGCAAACTTAATCTGGATCTTTAACAGACAGTTGGAGGGTGCGACTGCAATTGCCTTCATTCATAAGTATTCGGACGTATTTATAGCCTAGATCCAAGCTGTGATTCGCCAGGAACTCGTGAATTTAAGCACCCTTGCGAACGTAAGCCTAAACTATCGTGAGCTGTCCGAGCAGCCATCTTTCCAACCCGTCATTATAGTGGTGGCTGCTGCAGCTGCGCCCTTCCTGACGGGGTACCACTACCTCAACCTGGACGAATATCGGATGACCGACATGTGTAATTCAGCGGCTCGCGTGTCGACGACATTTCTCTCCCTTAACGCAGCCTCTAGGTTCAGCCAATTCATTTTCGCTACAATCAAGATCGCAGCAATGACTACGGACCACACCCGAGTTGCCTTTGTCATACGCCGTCCCATGACTTCAACTTTACGGCTCCACGCAATTCTAGACACCTGCTGTCTCACTTAGGCTGCGCTTACAGTCGCGGCTACGTCTTAGTGGGCTCCGTGAAATATATACTCTATTTAAATAAAACATGCTGCTAGCTTGATTACTTAAACAGGCAAATATAAAAGTCGACATAACAAATCCGTCTTTTAGCATACAAACCCTGTATTAGACAGACTGAAGAGCACATCTGCAAAGTATGGAATGGAATCGCTGTACTCAGAAATAATTACATC
Source organism: Amblyomma maculatum (assembly GCF_055883805.1). Lineage (NCBI taxonomy): Eukaryota > Metazoa > Arthropoda > Arachnida > Ixodida > Ixodidae > Amblyomma > Amblyomma maculatum. Next base: position 65,294,809 of record NC_139354.1, read on the forward strand.
TTTAGAAATAAATACATTCTTATGTAACTGCAACAGCTGCCAAGTATCTCACACGGTTATTATAAGCAAACCCATCTTGGGTCCATTAAAATGAAGAGGGTGTAAACACGCATTGAAATACATGTATTTATCTCATCAAAATATTTGGGAATATAGAAGCATGCCTATATAAAACATTTCATGCAGCGCAACGTGACAGAGTTTTCCTTAACTATAGAAAATTGTCTGGCAGAACCGGAGAGTGATTGAAATACTCCTCACGGAGAGCGAGTGAAATACTTCTCAGCATCAGTAAACTGGAATGCCCGATTGTCAATTAATTCAGTAGTATGCCAAAAATCATTTAGGCAGACTACTGATGCCGTTTTGCCATTATACTCCCATATTGTGTACTTCATTTACTTGCTCGTCTTTACTCAGCACAGACATCTTTTGCTGCTGAATCCACTGAGCATGCGAGGAGTATTGTAGCCTATCAGTATGTTTGCGATGCCATTTATGTGTTTTGTTATCCTTGTCGTCTTCTTTTTTTTTTCCACTTCGCTTGCATTATAACTGCTTATTTCCTTCCCTACCTCTCATTTTTTCGTTTTTGAATTATGTTAGTATTCTGCACAATATTAACGCGTGAAGAAATCTTGATTTTGATATACGGGCAACATATTTCGGTATCGGTTTCAGTGTACTATTTCTTGCATTACGTTATATTCAGGCAGTTCATATGAATTATTCTTATGTGTTTTGCTGGTTTCTTTCTCACAGTTTTTATAACTCTGCTCATTGTTGTCAAAGCGATAACACCGCGACCGGCAGTACATTTTAAATACTTGAATAAATATACTTCCGCATTTCATCTCTGAGCAGGCACAGATGTTGCTGTTTACTTCGATAAACACGTCAATGCCTTATTTTTGCGAATGTCATATATGTATATATATATATATATATATATATATATATATATATATATATATATATATATTCGTGTGAGCTGAAAGAAAACTTGAGAAGGAAGATATAGCTACGCATCCGCAACTTAGACAAGGTCTAATAATATGATCGTAAAAGTACATTAGTGTATTCCTGAGTTGGCAAACAAATAAATTTTAAACCGATTAGCTTCGTATGACAGCATTAGCTGACCGGCCTGATTTTAGCAAAACCTTGAATAATTTGTTTGACATGCAGTGTGTGCCAATATCATTGAACATTGCCCTGTTGCCTTAGAAATAAAAGAAATTAAAAAAGCCAGGATTGAGTGAAATATAAAGCAACGAAAGTTGTCTGAAGGAGAATGCCGACGATAATGTTGAACGGGAGCTTTATAGGGAATGAAACTTCGATAAAAAATTTGATATTTTTAATTTATTAGTGCATAGGTCAGGCAACCAGGCTTTGTGAATGGCACGGAATACAGAATGTAGATTACACTGGCTACATGTGGTATGTCTATGTTCAACTGTTTAAGACACAATCTACATATGAAATATATAAAGCGGTTCGTTACCGAATTCCTAAAAGTGTTTTGTTGGCAGCGTATAAGCACAGGACAGAAGGCATTTATGCGGACGAGTATCACCATCATCTATCTGCAAAAAAAATTGCTTCATGAATGCTTTATCTTTAATAATCATCAGCGCCAATTATCGGCCTTTTAATGGCACAAGAAAGAGCAACTAAAAATGGCATACGAAGCTACCTAAATCAGTAACGTATGACGTTACTGTTACTAAAAAAAAGTAAATAAGAAAAACTACAAAAAGAAATGAAAACCAGAAATATGAAATGTTAAGCCATAAGTATATTTTAATTAGGTTATAATTAATAATAAAGAAATAATGCAGCTAGAAACTTTCCTGCGTTGCGCATAAGTCTTTTTTATGAAATCGTCCATAAGCTTTCTTTCGTGGAGACAATCGGCCAAACCATACAATTTGATCCAAAACAACAGAATCGACATAATAGCACTGATACTATGCGCATATAGTCTTTCAAGAAAGAATCTAAGAGGCTACCCATTGGCAAGAGTGGCGGGTCAGTAAATAGCAAATAAAAGCATGTAAGCACGACAACTATAGAATTTTACAGCAGGGTAGCAAAAGGAATCCCTTATGAAGGAGAAGACACCGGATAATACCCCTTATCGATGTTTTGGTTTTTTCTAGAATCTAGAGGAACGTGAGGGTTGCCAAAAGAAAGAAAATTCAGAGAATTCTGGCTCAAATCCCTATAGTCTAGGGGACACTTTGGACTACTAAATTGCGATATGGCGAAAGCCTCTAATGCGTGGTTGTCCGAAGCCCTCGATTACGGCACCTTTTTACTTCATTTTCACTCGCACTATCCTTCCTTCTCTTTAGGCGCTGGTCATATGTTCGCGGAGAATTGTGACAGATAGTGCACCTTTTAATTCCTGTAAACAAATTTAAAAGGCAGCTTATTCCTGCTTTACCGCGTTTTCTGTGTGCTCTTTCGTGTAGCGCTCGAGGAAGCGCCAAATAAAAGAAGCAGCACAGATGCCTGGATGGGATCCAAGCGTGGTCAGCTTCGTATATGTGTGAATGACGTCACAGTCATCACTGTCACTAACTACCACTATCTTAGTCTGTCCCCATTTACCACTAAGAGCCTTAAAGATAAACAGTGGCGGTGGTCTTCATGCCAGCCGCGTTGGCATGATGCTAAGTCAGGATAGTTGAAAGCTATAGTGTGATGGAACGGACGACAGTATACACCAATAAAGGATTTCGCCTATTCGCCTAAATACCTTGCGAAAGGGGGGGGGGCGGGGCCGTTGCATAGGTGTTTCTCATCTGTCGCCCCAGTTTTGTGTACTTGGCTGAAGGAAGACACATTCCTGACAGAAATTAAACCATTATTTTTACTCATTGGTTTCGGAACTGCAACGCCATATACTGCGGGACTTGTCGTTGCATAAGCAACGCGATGCGTTGCTGTGCAGCTGTTATTCATCTGCTCTGCTTAGCAACGGTTTGTTACGGGGCCGGTAGACAAGCCAGAGAAGATGTTCAAGATAGTAGCCTCCATATTAGCGTTTTCTCCTTAAACACTTGTTCGGCATTCCTGGGCCACCTTTACCTTCCTTTTACCTTTCTTTTTTTTGCAGTCATTCATTTATTCTCTTTTCGCTATTAATCTTCATCTCCACCCAATTTTCTCTTTCTTTTCTGGATGTTTTATTTTTATTACAATTCATTCGTTTATGCGGGCTAGATTGGATTCAATAGCGTCAACAATGAAATGCCCTATTTTAAAATAGCAAGCAAGGCTCTATAATGCTGTGACAATCGCCAGATTAAACGATTGGTATATTACGTGGAAGCATACACAGCCTATCGTGCACTTATAATCTCTGTGTTAAGCAGAGCCTCATACAAAGCAGTATTTAAAGATTTTGTAGTGAACTACACGACGATATACGAAGACAAGGATGAAGTAAGCGAGAATACCACGAAGACGAGGATAAGGACGACGAAGTGCCGCTGCGCTGCTCGAGCTCGCTTGTGGAGACCTAGACTGGCTGTGTTCTTGTGTGGTTCGCCTTGCAACTTCGAGAGGGCTATTACCCCTGTTAAAACACAGTAAAAACCTCCTTTCACTTGGTGGAGGTGAGCATTTCCTGCCGCCCTGGAGCTCCGCAGCCGCAAACTCCAGACACAAGCAATGACCGACGCTACCACCCCTAGTGCAACCGGCCCCTCATCCGCCGTGTTCTGCGCTGGAGCTTTGCGCCAGCATGATCCTCCTATCTTCAGCAGAACCGGCGACCATGACGTGGAAGATTGGCTGGCCTCATATGAGCGGGTCAGTATTCACAACCACTGGGACGACAACCAAAAACTCAATAATGTCATTTTCTACCTAACAGACGTTGCAAACCTATGTTTACGCAACCACGAGGCCGATATCACATCGTGGTCTACTTTCAAGGCTAGCTTTGCCGATATTTTCGGCCGGCCTGCAGTGCGAAAATTTCGCGCTGAGCAACGCCTGCGCGGCCGTGCACAGCTTCTTGGTGAGAATTTTACCAGCTATATTGAAATGTCGTAGACCTGTGCAAACTGTTGGCTGTCCTCTCTTAAAGACCCGTCCGGCCGCCTCGCACGATAGGCTCTCCGCCTACAGAAATTTGACATCCCCGTTATATATCGCTCTGGCCGTAAACACATGGACGCCGACGCACTGTCTCGTTCTCCCCTCTGCTACGGCGGCTGATCCCGTCCTCTCCTCTCTAACCATCGCTGACATGCCTGCGGAGCAGCGCAAAGACCCGTGGCTCGCATTTCTTATCGACATCGTGTCCACTTCTCCTAACGCTGCTGCACCTTCTCGGGCTTTACGCCGTCAAGCACCACACTTTGCCCTACGAGACGGTCTTCTCTACCGCCGCAATTATATGACTGATGGTCGACGGTGGCTTCTCGTCATTCCCCGCCATTTACGACATGAAATTTGCGCCTCTTTCCATGCAGACCCTCAGTGTGCCCATCCTGGTGTAGGCAAGACGCTTCAAAGAATCTCTCAACGCTACTATTGGCGCGGCATGTACGGTTATATTCGCAAATACGTCCGCTCCTGCATCGCCTGTCAGCGCCGGAAATCATCCACACCCCGTGCTTCTGACCCCTTACAACCACTTCCATGCCCGGCCCGCCCTTTTGACCGCATTGGCGTTGACCTTTACGGGCCACTTCCCTGCACGGTTTCTGGGAACCGGTGGATTATCGTCGGCATCGACCACCTCACCCGGTATTCCGAGACCACCGCTTTACCCGCCGCTACTGCCCGTTAAGTTGCCCTGTTCTTACTACATCATTTTGTTCTTCGCCACGGCGCACCGCGAGAGCTGCTGAGTGACCGAGGACGCGTCTTCCTATCCAACGTCGTTGAAGCTCTGCTGGCCGAATCTCGCATCATACATCGGACCACAACGGCCTACCACCCTCAAACTAACGGGCTGACTGGGCGCTTCAATCGTACTCTCGGAAATGTGCTGACGATATAGGTTGCCGCCGATCAGACTAACTGGGACGCTGTTCTTCCTTTCGTGACATACGCTTACAACACCGCCACGCAGTCAACTACTGGATTTAGCCCTTCCTTCCTCCTTTATGGGCGTGAGGCGTCGTCCACGATGGACACTATTTTACCATATCGTCCCGACTCCTCCGAGTGTACTCTCCTTTCAGACGTTGCCAAACATGCGGAGGAATGTCGCCAGTTGGCCCGGTGTTTTACATCGGAGTCTCAAGGCCGCCAAAAGCATCACCACGACAAAGATCAGACGCCACACGATTTTCCTGTAGGATCCCTTGTTTGGCTTTGGGTTCCCGGCACCCCACCGGGATTTTCATCAAAATTTCGAACCCTTATCACGGCCTCTACCGCATTATCCGTCAAACCTCCCCTGTGAACTACATCGTGGAGCCACTCACTACCTCTTCGGACATGCGTCATCGCGGCCGCGAAAGTGTGCACGTGAGCCGCCTGAAAACGTACTACGATCCGCTCCTCTTGCCCTCACCATAGGTCGCCAGGATGGCTCCTCCTCGCTCCGGGGGAAATTGTAGTGAACTAAACGAGGATATACGAAGACCAGGATGAAGTAAGCGAGAGTACCACGAAGACGAGGATAAGAACGACGAAGTGCCGCTGCGCTGCTCGAGCTCGCTTGTGGAGACCTAGACTGGCTGTGTTCTTGTGTGGTTCGCCTTGCAACTTCGAGAGTGTTATTATCCCTGTTAAAACACAGTAAAAACCCCCTTTCAATAAATATTTCATTGTAACAACTGCATTTTGATCCATGCTGTATTCCAGACTTATTTGCGATTTCATGCTGCTTATATATTACAGTGGCGACGCCCAAAGCCATCGTTTATCCGGAGTTGTTCAAGGGAAGAGAAGACGGAAGCCCTAGTGTTCTGAAAATTGACGAAGACCTAACATTTAATCTGGAGCAGAGTAATGATTTGCATGAAGATTTTTTCTTGCGAACGTATCGCCGAGGGGTTCCTCAGCATGGATACGTAAGTCAAGTCGTTAATGTTCCTTCAATGGGCCCCGCTACCTTGATGGAGAAAAATTTATTAATTTAATGTTTACGTTTTCTGAATTGTAAGTTTAACTTGATGATACGCAACCTGTAAAAATAACAATGTTGAAATCCCGATGTAGTAAGAAGCGCTAAATGTTTATGGGATGCTCAGCCTCCGCCTCTGAAGGAGTCACGCGACCGCGTTCATTTCAACCCGCTGACGGCTCGTGTCGTGTACATGTATTACATAGTCGTGTACATGTATTAAGGCGAAAGCCTATATTTGTTCACCCTGTCGGCGTTGGTTCGGTCACACTACAGCTGTCAATCAAATGCCGTCATCACCCGAAACCGAAACTAACGTCATCAGAAAACTAAAGATGCGGCAAAGATACTTCCATTTCTCCATACTAAAGATACATCCATTCCTCGGATTCCCAACCGAGAACTTTAACCAACTGCGCCACGCCTGGGAGCGTTACACGTACGTCATAATTCTTCTTGTCTACCATCAGGATGATAATTAAAAATACAGAAATCCTTCTCCGGGAAACGAACTTCCATTTCTCGGATCCCCAGCCGAGCGCTTTAACGACCTGCGCCACACCCGGAACTTTGTTTTCTTTATTGCATGGAAGTACTTCGAGCACATTAACCAGGTCGCATTCCGCAGCCTGTCAATACACAGTTACATCAGCATAGTGCTCTCAATTTGATCACACATCAAAATTCCGGAAGACATATACATGCATCAAGTAAATGTAACCAGGCAGGAGGTCGATCCTGCGCAGCATATACCCCCCGCACCATAGCACACTGTTCTCTGAACAGAGACTTCAGTGAACGTGGTGGTTCTGCGTGGCGATCTGTCATGCGACTCGTCCACAGGATAAAAAGTCCCATGTGCACAAAAATGTCACATGGTGCTGCAGAAGCTTCTTTTGTAGGCAAAAACCTTATAGTATGGGGCGTTATATCTACGCCCGGGATCGTGAAACGGGCATCATTATTCTCCTTGTCTTCAGTCGGGATGATAGTAGCTATGACAATGACGCGGCAATTACTCATGATAACAATAATGACATTAGCAATAATAATAATGACGGCGTATTTATTTGATAATAATAATGAGAGCGAACGTCTCGCGCCGTGCGCGCCAGCAACGCTCAGGCTTTCGTGTTTCTGCAGTGTAGACTCTACAGTGATCTCGGTATGTTTTCCTATAAGGTTAATATCTTAATTTGTGTACCCTAATTCCTTACTTTGTGCCTCTATGTACACAGTTACACAATTATTAGCACCCATTCACAGTGAAATACCATCCGAGACAGACTGAAGCTCAGGTTTATCCAAGCCTTATGTAAGAGCACGCGTACCCTGATGTGGCGTGTCAGAATTGAAACCGCAGGATCAAGGCGGTTTCCATCACCCTGTAAACACCAATGTGAACGTTGAATTCCTGAGCTCGCCTTATCTTTGTGACATTAGACACCCCGCCAACCGAACAGTGCACGGTGATATGCCCTTAATACTGAAACCTGCGAGCAGAACGCTTGGTGGTGTCGGAATTGCGCCGAAATACTCATGACAGTTGCGGATGCCTGGAATAAATTGTATTGGAATGTATTAAATATATATAAACTAGAGAATAAGCGTTGCACGTCTTAAAGATCAACCATTTAATAAATTTGATTTAATGCAAAGCAAGATTTCATAAACAAATCTGGATTCTAACTCGCGACACTCTCCGTCTCAGCCGATCATACTATCCACTAGGCCTTGTAGTCTTTTATTTTTCAGCATGATTTTACTGCACTAAAAAATAGTGTATGAATATAACGTGTGCATTTATTATTAGGGAAACAGCGTCAGAACAAAACGATGCGCAATAGGACATACCAAGAGAACAAATATGTACGCCGTTTGGATACGTTCTCCAATGCATCATTTGTGTCATTTGATGCTTCACGTTGGGGGCCATTCCTTATCACGCTGAGTGCTATTCCTTATGCTGAACAGGGCTCAACGCTTCTCCAGTAATTTGCCAAAAGGATGAATAAATACACCGGTATATTCTAAGAAGCTCTGAAAGGTGCGACAAAATGGGACGAAACAGACGCCGTAAGACAATGCTTGGAATGTCGCCTTAAATTCGGAGAAAGACCACGGAAAAACGTATCGCACTATCAAAAATAACTGATACGCCTTGTACCAAAGCGACAGGACTGCGGTACACGCATCCATTCACGCCGTGTAGTACAAGAGGATGTCTTGAGGATGTCCGACGGTGCACCTTCGCTGCAGGAACAGTAAAAGCGGCATTTATCCAGGCATGGTCCTTCAATATAGGGGAGGTTGTTTCTGGAGCAGTAGCCGCTGCCAACGAGATAAACAGCGCTTCAGATGAAATTCACTCGTTAGCTGCTTGTTCCTTGTTTATCATTGTTCTTCGGACCGCTTTTAAAATGGGCATCTTTTAGGTGTACGCTAATTAGAACTTATTTAGTTATAAAAGGTAATACAGAATTAGTAAGTAGGCGAGCCGCCAAGTATATCCGTGTGCCTCTTCCACATGGCTTCACGTGTCAGACTGATGCTGGAATAAGGCGGCCACCAGAATGTCCCCTCTGGTCTTATGTATGCCGCTAAGGTGACTCCAACAATTTACTCTTTGAAACCTGTGTACGGTTAAAATGCTAATGTGGCTTCCCCACTCTTCATTTTTGAGAATGGACAGACTGGTATTAGCCTCGCGCAATTGCAGCTGGCGTTTCTTTTATCATCTTTTGAAAGTTGCGACTATCAGAAAAATGGTATTCATTAGTGAATTATAGGCCAAGTAGGTAACGGTAACAGTCGAACATCGTTTTGTACGTGAGTTAGGGGTTGAATCTGTTGCTACCAAGAGACAGAGGAACAGCCGTCGATGTTAAAAGTATATCTTGTTTAGGTGGTAATCCATCCGGATTGCGCCTAAATGTAGCAGGTTTTTCGGGCGTTCACAGTGCATGCCCTCTATTTTGATATTCCAAAGCACCATTCGAGTGATTGTGATGTTATACGCAAGCTTTGCAGGCCTAGAGATCATTCATACTCAAAATGATTCAAGTAGACAAGCTGCTGCTTAAGCAGAGCGCCGCCCTTGTCGGCTGTACGCCGCCTAGGGCCGCTATTTACAACATACTCGCCTTTGTATAGCCATGTATAGCGGTTGTTGTTACATACAGCGTTTTGCGGTTTAGCGCTTCCAGAGGTCGCTCGAAAAGTATACTGGCTTTTGAAGACAGTATTAGGTTGAATGGCGTCCTAAACCTGCTCAAACATTCTGCACTGACCAGTCTTCAGCAGCGGCAAACACATTTTTTTGCCGTCCTAAAAACCATGCAGTGCCGTTAGGAAAATATTAGGTTTCGTTGCGACATTTTCGATGTTCCATCTACGATCTATAGGTGTTTACATATTGCTATCCTGCTCAAGTAAGATGGCTATTCTTACGGGTTTCTGTAACTAGGCACGTTGTAGAAATAATCAATGAAATATTGATCTCATTAGTGCAGAGCTATGCCTATATCGGTATCTAAGTGTTTATAGTTTGGTTTGGTTTTGGGGTTTAACGTCCTAAAGCAACTCAAGCTATGAGAGACGCCGTAGTGGAGGACTCCGGAAATTTCGACCACCTGGAGTTCTTTAACGTGCCCTGACATCGCACAGCACACGGGTGCCTAGCTTTTCTCCTGCATCGAAAAGCAGCCGCCGAGGCCGAGATTCGATCCCGCGTCCTTGGGCACAGTAGTCGATGCGATGGATGGATGGAACATAGGAGCGTCCCCTTTGAAACGGGGTGGTAGCAGTAGCTATCATGCTCAATTTTCTCCCTATATCTTAATTATTGATTTAGAATGGTTAACTAAACCACCATTCTATTTATTAAATTTTTTTCCTACATTACTAACGTTATGTCACTTCTCTGCTTTTAAGCCAGCAATCTTCCAGTCGTTTTTTGCTAGTTTCCACCGCCGGTTTATTCACCCGGCCACTGTTATCTCTAAAGCCCAGAGCTTCAGGAACAGTGATTGCGCCTGCACCAACTTCCGGATAGATACCATTACATTCCAGTATAATATGATCAATTGTTTCACTGGAGTTTCCAGATACAGCACATGCGTCATCTCCATTGTTAAATTTCTTTTTGTAGCTGCGTGTTCTAAGGCACCCTGATCTAGCTTCAAAAAGTAGGGCACTGCCTCTTGAATTATCAAAGAAATCTTCCTTCCTGATCTGCATATTCCACTTTCGGTATAATTCCACACTCTGTTTCTTTTCCATCGAATTTATCCAATTTTTACCTTCTGTGTTTTTCACCTGTTGCTTAATGCTCTTTATTTCTCCGTCCTTGTTACTAGCATACTTACTAGTTAGTTTCCTAGTTCTTTTCCTCCATTGTGAGTCAACGCTTTTTAGGTACAGGTATTTAAATACTTTAGCTGCCCATCTGTTACTGTCCAATTTCCTCAGGCGCTCCTCATATAATATTTTACTCTGAGCTTCACGTACTTCGAAAGATGCCCAGCCCTTATCTCCCGGTACCGCCTCATTTGTAGTTTTGCCGTGGGCACCTAGTGCTAATCGTCCAACGGATCTCTGATTTGTTTCTAATGTCGGCTGTACCTCTGATTTTAGGCACAAAACCGCATTTCCGAAAGTAAGTCCGCGCACCATAATTCCTTTCCAAATACCCCTCAAAACCTCATACCTATTGTATCCCCACAATGCCTTATGCTTCATTATCCCGGCATTCCTTCGCCCTTTGGCCTTAAGTGATTACTCATGCTTTCCAATGTATGCCGATCCTTCGTTTACCCATACCCCCAGATATTTATATTCTGCTACTCTAGGTATTTCAAGGCCTTGTATTTTAAGACACTGATCAGCTGAGCCGTTGAAAATCATCAGACCCGACTTACCGGCGCTGAAACTGAAGCCTAGAGCGTCCCCTTCGTCTCCGCAATACTTAGAGTTTGCAATTCTTCCAGGCTCTCAGCTAGCAGCACAATATCGTCTGCATACATCAAACCGTGGAGGCGCTGCTCTACTGCCTTTCCACCTACTCTATATGACAGGTTAAAACCTAGGTTACTGTCTTGTATCCTCCGTTCCAGGTTTATCATATAAAGCATGAACAGCACCGGTGATAGAGGATAGCCTTGTCTTAATGCTTTGCATACTTTGACATCGTCCGTACTTCTTATCCCTTCCCACGTAATTTCTACTTTGTTATCCCGGTATATTTCCTGTAGGAACTCTATTATCTCATAACCGATACCTTCTTCTTTTAATATGTTCCACAGGAGTTCCCTGGTTACGTTGTCGTACGCCCCGTTTATGTCCAGGAAGGCCAAATACAAAGGTCTATTTTCCACTCTAGATATTTCGATGCATTGGGTAAGCACGAACAGGCTATCATCTAAGCGCCTACCATTTCTAAAGCCGTTCTGAAGTTCTCCGAGTATCTTGTTACTTTCTACCCATGCTTGCACCTTTAATTTCACCGCCTGCATGGCTAACCTGTACATACCAGATGTTATGGTAATCGGCCTGTAGGATTTTATGTGCATCCTGTCTCCTTTCCCTTTATAGATCAAATTCATTTTACTCTGCCGCCAGCTGTCCGGAATTTGCTTATTCGTTATGACTGTTTCCAGAGGTTTTAACAACGTTTCCTTGCTTTTTGGACCGAGTTCATCAATCAGCTTGATCGGAATTCGATCTATTCCTGTAGATGCGTTTTTAGGAATATTTTTTTCGGCCTTTTTCCAGTTTAGATTGGTAAGTTCTAAGCTGCATTGTATTCTGCTACCTTGTGTTGCTTCCTGATTTGCGGAGATTGCCCTATCGTCACTCTTAAATGACTCGGCTATAACTGATGTAATGTAGTTCACTGCGTTATCTCCCTTTAAACAATTTCCCGCGTTATCTTGAATCCGATCCTGCTTTCTTTGATTCTTCTTCCCTGGCCAGCTTATATGGTTCCAGCTTATATGGTCGAGCGCCCTAACCACTGCGCCACCCCGGCGGGGCTAAGTGTTTATAGTGCCGTATTCTGTAATTCTTCTAGGCGTCGGCATGGCGTCGGAACACCCAGAGGATACATGATTTTAACTTGCTCTGTTTCTTCTCCTGCATCGGATTAAGAAGGGGCGGATAGTGGGCCTTCATGGGTGGCTGCCACAAGTTAACTTGCTGCACGTCGCCTGCTTTTTATCTGGCCGTTTAGTTTTTTACCGATCTCTGGCGATTGATCTAATGAAGTCGCTGTAAAAGAAAACCCCCAACAGTACATTACCACCAGAAGCGCATATTGTTTATGTTGAACCGTGTTTTTTTTTTTCTAAAGAAAAAGAAGACAGAGAGCGCACCGGTTTTACGCGAGGGTAGTTGATCTGTGGAAACTATTTAAGAGCCGCCTACCGCTGTTATCAGCATCCTGCGATGACTTGCCGACCAATGCTTTACTGTTGGAGGTTTATCAGCTGCGGCAATGAAGACATCAAAAATCAGGCATATGTAGGAAGTCACACATTGTAAACTTTAGATTTATGGGCAGTTACTAATTGCATGATCTAAAACAAAGCTCGTCACAAGAATGTTGAATACCTGTTGTTTTCGGATTTTATTCCGCAGTGGATATCTATATCTAAAGGCCTGCTGCACAGTTATATAGGTTGCAAATTTGTGGCTCACAAGAGGACAATTATATAAGAGATTCAGGCATTTAGTACCACGAATGAAGGTAACTAAATGCTTTTGGCGATATCACGTAAACAATATATAATGTCCTGGCCTTTCGAAAGAGTACTGAGCATTTATGTTTTATTTTGTAGTATAACACTGAGGTTCTACAAGAAGATTTATAGCATGACAAAAGGCGACTCGCAGCAGTGTTGGTGTCTGAAGAGGACGGCGCACTGAAAATGGTATGAAGTGAACTTGTGTTTATTATTTTTGTTTTCATTAACTGGTGCTTTAAAAAATTATCGAAAGAAATATATGCAATTGCCTCTGGCATTTTATTGCACCTTGACTACAGCGACGCCAAAGAGAGAGAGAGAGAGAGAGAGAGAGAGAGAGAGCTCTTTAATTAAATGCAGAGATTTTAGCCATCGTGAATATTCACTGACTTGCTACTCTGAGTAGGGCAGGTGGAATTGGGCAATAAAGATTGGAGAAGGGTTAGAAAATAGTGTGTTCATTGAACACGGTGGTAACATAATAGTCTAATGAATGATGGGATTTTTGGATCCAACCAAAACCCGTACTATGTATTTAAAGTTGGATGACCAAGTGAATGGGCAACTTAGAGTTTGTCAAAACACCCATAGCATCTAATAGGCAGATAAGAATAGCATTGCACATCACTGCTGTCTGTTGAAGCCTATATTACTTAACATAAAGCCAACTTTCAGTTACACTCGGGTAGCAGACTGCATTCATTGTTCATAGTGCGCACGTTTTTTGGCGTACGCTGGACATTCGAGGAGAGAATGAAGTATAGTCTCAATTTAGTCGCAGTTGTCACAATGCGGACTATCTAATTTTTTTAAACGGTGTCGCAGACTGTTGGAAAGGCAGCATTAAGAAGACGACTATGATAAACTGTTTCTAGATGACGCGGAAGTCCAGGTTTGATGAAGTGTCAATGGGATAGAGAAAGGTGCAATAATTACTTGGCAAGTTCTAGAGGCGGTTCTTCTCATCCTGGGCATATCGCAGCAGCACCACGTAGCGTGGATAATTATTGACTAGGGCGGCTTGTCTTGAGATGTCTGCAGTAGTACTATGCTGTATGTGAGCAAGCGCTGTAGTGTTGGTAAAATAGATCTCTTCGGACAAGAGCATTGACACTAAATGCGATGAGAAAAAAATGAACATTCATTCCGTGTCAAATGGGGTTATGAACGTGGATATAGTTGGGTAATTCAAACAAGGTGAGTGGTTGTAGTGAACACTAGGTGTCTGTGACGCAACTGGATGTGGGCTAGTACACCAAAACATTCCTTTTGCAGTGCGGAGGGTTCTGTCCATATAAATTATTTGATAATTTTGTCCCACGAGTATCGGACAAGAAGTGCAAGTATTTAGCGATGTGGGGCGTAGAGTTTAATATTAGCCACAATGCTTCTTTGACAGTTTCCCGAAGTATCTTTTAATCTACGTCTACAGACTGCAACACAGGCTTGGGAAGGCTGGTTGGTTGAGATTATAGGTTTTACCATCCCAAAGTAACCCAGGCTATGAGAGACGCCGTAGTGGAGGACGCTGGAAATTTCGACCACCTGGGCTTCTTGCACTGACATCGTGCGGTAAACGGGCGTTTTAGGTTTTGCCTGCACCGAATAGTGGCTGCCGCAGCCAGAATACGATCACGCATTCTTGGGCAGATGAGTTTCGTGCGCTAATCAATGCACAGTATGATGGGAACATGATGGTAAGGATATGGGTGGGTTTTTCTTATACTTATTTCAAAATTTTATATATTGTTGCTTGATGGCTGTAAAAAAAGAGATCGCCCTTTGGGTTTGCTGCCAAAATGTTTTTGGAGGCACAGGGAATTAGGGACGAGTACCGCGCTCATCTTTGCTGTTTTAGCCAAAATTGGTCATGAATTACGTAAATATATTAATGTTGCGTAGCTGAAAATTGTCTGTATAAATATATGCATATCTTTATTTACATTTAGGTAATTTAAGCTTTTTTGGGGTAGTTCAGGTGTTTTTATAAAATTTCTCAAATTAGGTATAGGAAACAAAATTTTGCCTATTTTGCAGGTTTTTATCTCAAATAAAAGTGTTATGGTAGAGCAGCAATAATTCTTCACTGCGTTTCCACCATGCTTATCTAACAAACTGCTAAACCTCATATTTATATCACGTCTCAATACAAAGATACGATCGCGCTAATTTCATGAAAACAGCGAACAATGAAAATGTCTGAAGGTTCTACCACATTTATGAATCGCCTACGATTTCCAGATTTTGGCATAGTATTGCAACGAAGAGAAATGTATTTAAACAAGAGGATGAAATACATATACATTGAGAGACGGCTGCTGTCGCCGTTTTTATACGGTCAAAGTAAATCTTGGATGCACAGGCCGCATAAGAGCTAAAGTTCTCGCGCAGCACCATCACATATTATGTCGTTCATGTCTTTCTTGACGCTGTCAATAACACAGGACGCTTCTCATAGGCCGCTATGGATAAGGGTGACGCTGGTGAAGACTCTCAAGGTTAGATTTGAAAGCAACAATAATACTAAAGGAAGTAGAAGACTTAGAAGCCGTTTTGTAGCTCTTTAGGAGTTAGGGCGTGTTGCTGTTTTATCAATTTGCGATCACTTATGTATGTGCAGCTAGTAATGGCTTACAGTACTAGTTCTTCTCGACACAAAATACTAAAAAAATCGTTTATAGATTCCTTGCTTTCACTACAGTTTGCCTTTTTCAATAAATATAAGTATTCTTTTATACAGCTGCAGGTCAATAAATTAGAGATTTTCCAATCGAAGTGAATTCTGGAAAGATGACTCGGCAGGATAATTTTATGATTTTGTGTTAGGTAACAGGGCCAGAGACGACACCTCTGAATTAAAGGTTTTGCGCTGCTTCCTTATGGATGAGAATATTTTTTATACGGAAGGAAGTTTTTGACGCGTTTGAATTGTGGTGCTGGCGAAGACTCTTGAGAGTTCCTTGGACTGCCAGAAAATCAAATCAGTCGATATTGTCGACCATAAACCCTGACTGCTCATTGGAGGGTCAAATTCTAAAGTTAAAGCTCAGCTACTTTGGTCATCTGATGAGAAGAGAGGAGTCGCTGGAGAAAGATTTGGTGTTGGGAAAGGTTGAGGGTCGCCGGAGAAGGGGTAGGCAGCGAACGCGATGGTTAGATGGCATCCTCGAGGCACTGCAGATGAAGTTATGTGATGTTAGGAAGATTGTGAGAGACCGGAAAGCGTGGCGTGACATGGTCCACAGGGTCACGAAGAGTCGGACACGACTGAACGCCTGAACTGAACTGAACTGAACTGAACAGGGCCAGAGACGACACCTCTGAATTAAAGGTTTTGCGCTGCTTCCTTATGGATGAGAATATTTTTTATACGGAAGGAAGTTCAAGTAAAACGATATACAGTGCCCTAGCATATTTGCAGGTTTCCTCCTGAATGGGATAGTTTGCATGCGATAAATGTGTCATAGTTGTTCATTCTAGCCCCGGCATGCTTCTTTGTTAAGAGCGCTTGAAGAAAGGTTTTTGATGAATTCCTTTCCTATTAAAACATGCTGAGGTTCGTATTTCAGAGAAAATCAAGTTTGTGCACAGAAAAAGATACACAGATCCGGTGCCATCTACAACGGCGGCCATTATTTCGGCATCAGATTTCAAAGCCATAGCTACTATGTCTTACTTAGAGAAAAGAGAATAGGTAGCTTGCGGGGGAGGTTCAGTTCAGTTCAGTCGTTCAGTCGTGCCCGTCTCTTCGTGACCCTATTGACCATGTCACGCCACGCTTTCCGGTCTCTCACTATCTTCCTAACATCACATAACTTCATCTGCAGTGCCTCGAGGATGCCATCTAACCATCGCGTTCGCTGCCTACCCCTTCTCCGGCGACCCTGAACCTTTCCCAACATCAAATCTTTCTCCAGCGACTCATCTCTTGTCATCAGATGACCAAAGTCAGAATGCAGTAAATGCCCGTTAAAACTGAAGACCACATTTGAGGAAGAAAGTCAGTTCATGTTTAAGGCGCTCATTGCCACTTGCCTATACGTGGAGTTTCTAGCCTTTCCTCCGCATGAAATGTGTTACACCCATAATAACACGTGCGCTGCAAAAACTATCAGTAGTGACCGATTGAGCGAAGTGCTACAGTTTCAAGCTGGCCCATCTGTAGACTCACCATATGGTGTAAATTCACGCTAATCCGCCATGGTAACTGTTTCAGAGGTATAGATTGTTTTCGGTTCACGTTGTAGAACGGTAATAAAGTTTAAACTACTAATTGTTACACCTACCCAAGCACTGTCGAATTGCTGTAAACGAAAGCTATATCGGCTGCACAAAACAAGAAAATTTTTGAAAGTAATATCTTCTGGTTAGGGAGAAATTTCATATTTGCTTTTTGTTAGTCATTTCGACCCCATCATGTTCAAGCACATGCGGTAATTTTCAATCTTACCTGCAATGCTAAATGTGCTCCACGACACAGCCAATGAAAGAATTCTCTTCGCAGGAAGGGGTTGTTGGACCTAACCTGAAGATCAAGCCAGTAGTCGGCTCTGAACGGTCGGCACATGGTCGCCATCCACACCTGTTGGAACCCATTGAAGACTCTAATTCTGACCGCTTTTACGGTACGAACATAGAAATCATTTTAATTGAGCATCAAAATAACCTGATCGGTGGAGTGCATACTGTTAAAAAATGTATTATGTTGCAATATTTTTCACAATGTTGCGTGAGCATGATTATAAATGCATGCATAAGTCCCGAAGTGTTGGTTATACTGTGGTAAGTATACGTGGTGGTTTACTGTGCCCAAGGAGGCGGGATCGAATACCGGCCGAGGCGGCCGCTTTTCGATGGAGGCGAAAATCAAGGCACCCGTGTACTGTGCGATGTTAGTGGACGTTAAAGAACTCCAGGTGGTCGAAATTCCCGAAATTCGGAGCTAGGTGACCTTGTAGTTTTGCATGTCAGGCGTAGAGCTTACGCCCCAAAATTTATCACATAGATTGTTTATTAGTGCCTTCAATATTAAGCGAAAGCACCAACGAAAATTTAAAAGACACCTTTTGCGGTGCGTAGGATGGAAGATTAGGCTCTTACCGTAAAAATTTACGAAGAATATCCTGCAAAATTGAACACTTCTCTCCCCCTCAATGAGAAAAGGGCGCTTCATTCGATTTTTCCTTGAAGACTTAAGTATACTTTGCGAACAAGAACTTCAAAATCAAAATTTGTCTATGCATAGGAACTAAAAAATAATTCTCATCATGCCAATAGGAGTTATAAAAGACACTACTGTTCCCTCCAAAATTCTAGCTCAGTTGGCGCACAACTGGCAACTTAATGAGAAATCATTGCAACTAGCTTCTCTTTTCTCCCGAGGTCCCGATACAGTCACTGACTCTGGGACCTCCTTCTGTATGTATAAGCTGGAATATACTAAACGGATATAATAAAATTGAATTGAAATTGAATTGAATTGAAATAAAACCGCGGATATCTTTTTGTCCTGTACAGCAACAGAGATTACATACAAACGCAATGCGCAGGTTAAGAGCTCAGTGATCAATCTTTGAAACTGACCACCCTCTTATCACGTGAATTTAGCATACGAGCCGGTACTTGCCCAGGGAAATGATTATAGGTTAAGAGCAGCGATGTAATTAAGTCGGCAACTTTTCCGCTTACGAGTCGCGCGAAATGTTCGAGAGATGCTTATTTCTTCATGACAGAATATGACCGCTGCTGTCGCCTCAAGGTTCGAGACTTACAATGGGTTCAGCAACCCGGAGTGATACAGCCACCTTTGCAGCTAAAGCCGCATAAGTCGGTTGTCAGCCCTATAGCCAGCCAATCGCTCTCGCGTGTACTGATTGCAATTTCTTTGCTTGCTGGCCCCTTAAATGTCCTTCTAGTATGTCATTTTTGATACCATACTGCATTAGCGGATCGTTTTATGAAACATTGGCATTGAGTCTGAATTAGCATGGCTTAATGTAGGCTCAGACCTTACGCAGCTTACTTAACGTAATTTGTTGCTCCTTGGTACAATTTCACTCACTCTATGCAGAAAACTAGCGCCAAAAGTGCTTAAAAAGTATAAATACTCTCGTTAGGTGGAAGGAAGCATTGCTGATATTTGTGTGCAATTTGCGATTGTTCTAGAGCAAGTTAATCAAGAATGTCCCTTGTGCAATTTACGGCGTCGACAGGACGATGAATACTACGCTTAGCTTTCATATACCTCACAAATAGATGGCCTAAAATCACTTTACAATATTGTCAAATACGTGGAAAAGAAGAATGAAACATACTGGAAGTATGATATGATATACTTCTTAACAAAGTAAGTGCGAACGATCCCGATTCTGTGCAAAAGTCAGAGTAGGAATGAATGAGGCGTATTTAAAGTACGCGGAAAGTAGAGGCTAAACAATCACACGAGATGTTCCTCGTTAGCAAAAAGAAATGGTATAAGCTCCACACCTGGGGCGTCGCCTAAATCAAGTCCCATATCAAGAGAAGCACTTGCAATTTTCGCAGAAAAACGTGACAACGTTACAAGCAGTGAATGAGTTTTCTTTTAATAGCATGAATCGATTTCGCACAACCTGCGTGTGGATGTTTTCGCATGAGTGTTAAAGAAAAAAATATCTATTTTTTTCATTGCGCACAAATGTATTGGCATAGCGTTTGCCCTGGTTAATAACAGGCAACCCGTGCGGAAGGAAAGCGATTTAGAGCGCCTCTTGGGAAGTTGCTAGTGGATCAGGAGATTATTTTCGACGTGGTTGGAGGACGCTGGACAGACGTGAAGCGATAGATTAGTGCGTTCCCTTGATTTTTTATGATACATTTAAAACCTGCATTCTCTAGAAAATCCCATGTTGAATTTTGAGCGTAATGGACATGACATGAGACTTTGGACATGAGACAAGTAATGGACATGAGACTCTGTCCGCGATATCTGGAAGGTAACATGGCAACATGGCCATGCACAGAATGGTGTCCTTGTTTTATGTCATAAGAATACATGACGTGGCTGAGTTGGTAGGAGCGGCCAACTCGGGATTAATTTTTGAGATAGGTGGATGAGGCGGCTATCCAGTACTCTACTACCTTTGGATCTTGAGGAATATACGCTGCCTGTTGGCCTAGTGAAGACACTTGGTAGGAATTACTAAATCGGGTTCTAAATTTTTGTCACGTGGGCTCCGACTAATGTGGTATCTCACAACTGTATGATAATGTGTTATATGTAAGATAAAAGAAGCAAACATTAGGCTGAATAAATTAAGGTTTTAATTACAGAGCAGCCAAGCGCATATATTTGAACGAGGAGGCAAAAGAATAGCAGAGAAACTTTAGCCATTAAACTTGTCCCGTTGCGCCCTTTACCGTATTCTAATACCGGTTTCCATTGGGCGAACAGGAGCAAGAGCAACGAGCAGCCAGAGCAGCGTACGAAAGCACTGGGGACGCGCGTTCTCGTCTCCCCATTGGAACATTCAGGCTGCTCGGAGAGCAGCGTACCGAGGCGGAGCGCGTGACGTCAGGCGTCATGTGATCAAACTTTTCCTGCGCTTGCGTTGCCCGTATATGCCGGCCGAACGCCCCACCGCTGCCGTCTTCCGCCACTTTTCCCGACCGTCCTGCCCGGGCTCCGGGCGGCGAATAACTAGAAGCACGGCCAGTCCCGAGGGAGAGAGCCCGCGCTTTCTCCCTCGGGACCGGCCGTGCTTCTGGTTATTCGCCGCGCGCTCTCCCTCTAGACCGGCCGTGCCAGAAGTGACATCAAAATGGTCACTTGACTTCCTCCGTTCTCCCTGTACTCCGCCGCTGGCGACAGAGCACAGAGGACTGCTCTCGGCTGCTCCCGGGACCACGAAAACGCGCCTCCTCTGCCAATAGAACACAACGCTACTACTCCTGTTCGACCACTGGTAGGCGCTGAAACTCGCGAGAGCACTTTTAGTGCAGCTAAAAGTTACCTGTTTGCCCAATGGAAACCGGTATATTTGTTTTGGCCTCGTTAAGTTCGCACTTCCTAGAAGAACAAATAAATAACTTATTGTTCTCGCGGTTAGGTTTACTGAAACAGCAAACAGAATTATCGGGAGAGGTCATCGCTCTTTTAGATAAAATTTATATAGCGGAGCAGCTCGCATGTATTACAGGATAATTCTGTCCAAAACAGAGCTCCCCTTTTCTCGCGCATAAAATTCAGTTTTCCCGTAGGTCTTTGTTAGTAGTGTGTGGTACTGGTATTCCCTAAACACTTGGTCACCTGTACACTGCGGGCAGGTTGATGGAACCGGTTTTTTAAGCTTATGGAAGCAAGAGTATTGATAGAATGCTGAACTTAGGGCACATAATGCATCATGGAATGACTACAGGGGGAGTGCAGTGTAGGCCGTTGAAATAAGTCTGGCCACATGAGGTTCTTTGTCGTGCACTTGCATCGCGAAGCACAAGTGAATTTGTTTTCAAACCCCATAGAAATACTACAGGTGCAGCCAGTATCGAATCCGCGACATAAAATTCAGCAGACGAGCGCAAATATCTTAGTCCGCTAGTAGGAATAAGCACAATATTTATCACACACCACTGTATACAAAGAGAAATAATTATGAAGTCTAAAGAAGATGACCTGGTGCCAGCGCACCGGCACGAGACGCGAACACCTGTTGTTGGAGCTAGCGCCTACCTTGCAAGCGCCTACCTGCAAGCCTCGACCTAGTCATAGCAAACGAGCAAACGAGTAACGATCGATAATCGCCAGCTAATATTTACAGGCACTGACGAAATGTACAGGAATGTCCACAAGGCAGAAAGTTGCCATGGTGCGATAAAACAGAAAAAGATAAAAACATAATTTAAAAAATGATTACGTTGGTCAAGAAATGGGGAATCGGAGTGCAGCTATGCAAGCATTTTAACGCGAAAGCGTTAAAGGTGACGTTCTGGAGAAACCTCGGCGTTGACGGCACTCTGCGCCAAAAATCTCTCGCAGGTGGCACTTTGTAGATGCATGGCCGCGAGCACGTAATCAGCGGATTGAGTAACGAGACTACATGATGCTCCGAAGTTGGGAGGAGCTGCTAATTCCGGTCACTAATTTGCGGTAGGAGACTCGGGTAGAATTCAACCTTATGGACATTGCATGCCGCCTCGCTAGGCAAGCTACTCGTAAGCCACGCAGACACATTCGTACGGCGTTGATATCACCATCACCATCATCATCGTCGTCATCATCATCATCACCTGGCGGGCTACGTCCACTGCAGGGTGAGGGCCTCTTTCATAATCGTCGAATGAGCCTGGTCCTGTGCTAGCTGCATCCACTAGACCCTAGCGAACTTCCTGATCTCATCCACACACCTAATTTTCTTCCGCTCCCTCCTACGCTTTCCTTCCCTTGGTAACCAATTTATTACCCTGTTGCACCATCGGGTACCCTCCCTTCACACTAACTGCCCTATCCCTGAAAATTTCTTCTTGATTTCCGCTATAATGTCAATAACTCGATTTATTTTTCTGATCCACTCAGCATGCTTCTTAACTCTTAACGCTCTTAAGTTACAACTACCATTTTCCCTTCCAGAGCTCTCTGCATTGTTCTCAACTTAAGTAGATGCTTTCGTTAGCCTCCACGTTTCGGCCCGTTAGGCGAGTACAGGTTACGTGCAGAGGTTACATACTTTCCTGTTGAGCGATACGAGTAAGCTGCTAGGCATAATCTGCGAGTACTTGCAACATGCTCTCGATGCTATTTCTGCCGCACTTTATGTGACTCTCCGCCCCTCCCCCCACAAAGCTTCAAAATACTTGCTATATAGCTTATAATAGACTTGATTGCTGGAAAACTGTTTCTCGGGTACGCTCAAGTTTCTCCTTTATATGTGGCAAGCGACAGCGTTCATGGGTTTTTTGGGGTCCAAACTGTGCCATTCACCAGTCTGTTCGAGGCCTCTGCATTCCCGATGACTATGACCTGCTTCGGGAGCCCAAGCAGGACATTGCGCTTCGGGCTGGGCAGTGCCAGTGCTGATAAGGTCACCAGCTTTACCACACAAGAGGTGTCTATCGTTTGCTGCGCCATTGATAAAAAAAGGGACGCCGACGCCGACGGCGCTGAAGCTAAGTTAAAGGTTCGCTTTTAGTCCTATTCCACCTTTTTTATTTGAATCTTCATCTAGGAAATAAAGGCTTACCAAGGCTGGCTACTGCCTCGTAGCTACTCACACTGTGGTCTTATTCCAATCACTCTCAGGCTGTTCTTGCGCCTCAGTGCCTCCCTGGTTGAGATGAGAACTCCCTGGAACATAAAGGATACAGCGCATGCGGAAAAAAATCTTTCCTGGCTCTCTTTTTGGTCCTTGTTCCAGTTATTTCGTCGCCTGATCTCTAACCTTTTTATACGTGTAATCACAACTTTAACAGAGCTGTTCCTCACCTCAGCGCTTAACGCATGGCCGAATGGCCTATAGTGTTTCTTTTGTACTTGTGGATATGGCATTATACGGTACAGCAGTTGGATATAGCAGTATTGCGTTACCTATTGCGCCTTTCGAGGTGCCCCTTTTGCACGAAAACAAAAGTCTTTTTTTTTTAAGTACGCATAGCTGTAGTACACTAACTATACAAAAAATTTAAAACCCTGGTTTGGTCTTACTAAACAAAATATACCTATGACATTCGAATAATGAAGTTGAACGTTCGCTCATTGATTATTATTTGGATAGTGCGCCGAGATCCGTACTCAATACGCTATAATATAAAACCATCAGAGGCCAAAATAAACTACCAGACAAAATAAACATGGCGGCCCGTCCTTGATGCAGAGTAAACGTGAAAACAATATCTCTAAAAAATCAGCTATACATTTTTCGCAAATATCTGTGACAATCGGACTTCAGCCTCGCGCTGTGGAAGGGCGAGGTTTGATCAAAAATGGAAGTGTTCAAAGCGTGGTAATAATGAAGCAAGGCATCCTTGAAGCTGTGCTAGGGTTCTATCAAATGAAGTATTGTAGAATACACATTTATACCCACATTGTGTGACGTTCGAGCATCTTCGGGGCACATCAGCTAAGAGTTTTAAGTTATGACGCTGTTGTTTTATTTTCAGCCGTCAGATGTCCTCGAGCGGTTCATTGTTAAGGTACCTTCAGATCTCAACGTCATCTACTGTCGTAATCACTAATTGTTTAATTAGAGGCTCTCGGATCTAACTGATACTCCCAGCGTACTGTACTCGTCGAAAACATTGAATGAAAGACCACGTCAATTAAATATAAAGCCGTTCTTCATCTAAGCCAAGCAAATATGCGAACAAGTGTAGCGTGCCTGCCTGAGTGCAGTGTCTATGGCTAGGTTTGCATCTTACGTTCAGTGAATATTGTTTTTAGTGATGCCCGTTTACATGTAAAATTTGCGCCGCACTCTTGACATCAAACCTATTTAGCCAGCTCTTGGCTTTGTTCTCATGGCCAAGCTTGCGCCGCCAGGTTACACGCTAAATGGGAGTAATTCAACAATTTCGCGTTAAGATACTAGCTGTCAAGGAACACAAAATCAATGCCGTCTTTGAGCAATTGCTACATATTCCTATTACAGCCTTCCCATGACAGGTATGTAATGCATAATTATGCCAATCTTACTGAGAGATTGGAGAGAAATTTTGGAAACTAATTTCACAATTTTTTGGCTACGATTCCGGAATTGAATATACAGTGCACATTATTTCATAAAAACACAAATAGCTATCGCAGCAGTATTACCCCATGCAATATATCGATGGGTGATGAGCTGCTCTCTTTCTTTTCTTTTTGAGGGTTGTCCAATGACCATGTACACTTGTTCCTTTTGAATGTTGGGTGTTGAGTTATATTTTTATACATTCTTAACGGCAGATAACAACATAGTTGGAAAATTTCAGTGTGAAGATGACAGAAGAGGACAGTTGAAAGTAGCAGACACGTTGGTTGTTTTTATAAATTTGTGCGATGAAATTTCGGCTGAAAACATACGTCGAGGAATCGATAACCTCGGCGCTTCTATCTGCATGAAATAAACAGGCTGATCCAGGAAAAATTGGTTGTTTACGTTTTAACAGGTTGAATATGGTCGCTGTGGAAGGTTCCCGAAGAAAGAAGTCTCTCGCAGGTGAGTACTCGAATCTGACGTGATTGGAACTCGCTAAGCATGATCTGGTCTCCTTTTTCTAAGCCACTTCCGTTAATTCTATTATTGTTTCCGCAAAACGAAATGGACAAGTTCTAAGAATCAGACTCAGAGACAAGCAGCCAGAGAGCAGCTTACAGAGTGCTTGTCATCGTACATAGCGTGATAGCTTTTCAGAAAGCAAGAAGTGAGAAAAAGCTAGAGATTTGTCTCCAAAAATGGGCTTTCGCTGAAAATACAGATTAAGAAGTGCATTCACACAATGAAGTGGCCAGAAGAGCATGTGTACTTACCTTAGGACGCCTATCTTTTCTTATCGTTGTATCGTCATAGTCTTGGCCTCAGTCATGCGTTTAGGCATAGCTGCCGATAAAAAGGCCTTTGCGGATTTGAAAATGCGAGTTAATGATGTTAAGGTCTTGCTAGTGATCACTTTTGTATTGCTCTGGCTTGTTTTGAAACCTCAAATGTTTCATACGAAACTGGTGTCTTGTATTATTGTTTTAACCGGTTTTCAGTGCGCTTGCTAGCTGAGGATTTCGGCTCGAACTTTTACATATAATTTTGTTAATGCTGACACACGGAGGTAGAGGGCCGCAAAGCTTATTACGATTACGCACACTTCAAAACGTGACCAGGTTGTTTGTATTAACATTTCGACTGGGAAGCAGTCTTCATCAGAATATCGCAGGATATTTTCAAGCATGTATTTATAGGTGTAGTGAAAGGGTGAGTCCCTTCTTCTGATGGCAAGCACACACAGTAGCAGTAGAAAAAAGTAAGAACAAAAAGAAAAAATAGACGGAAGTCATCAAAACAGAAAAGAGGCAAAGCAACACGCATATAGAAAGAAAAAAATACACAAGCACCTGCTCGTCCTGCGTGTGATGAACCGTGATCTGAGTGCCCGTTCTTTGGGCGTCATCCAGAGCGAAATACTAGTCCGTACACGCACAATCGCACAACCTCAATTTCGTCGTGGCCTCTGATACCTCACAAGTATTCTCGCGGGACCCAACAGAATCAAGGTGTGATAGGAAAGGTGGGTGTGCTATTCACCATGCATACACTGTCAAACAGAACAAAAGAAAAAGCCAAAACAACGCACTCATTTAAATAAAAATCCACAAGAAATGTTTCGTCCTGCGCGTGATTAACCACGATTTGAGAGTCCACTTTTTGGACGTCGCCAGAATGAGCCATCAGTCCGTACACACAACCACGCACCCTCACTTTCGATGAGATCCTCGGCACCACACAAGCATTGACGCCTTGCCCGGCGGAATCCAGGAACAGAATTCCGGCGTAATCGGAACCGCACACCCAAAAACATGAAGAATCAGGCGCGGAGTGAAGCTTCCTATTCCTTTGTCACCTTCCTGTGCACTCATCGAACGCGCCTCTGGGGGCGAATCGGGGGAGGGGGAGGGACCCCTCAATTTAACAACGCTTAGTGTTAGCGAAGTACGTTATGGTGAAGGAATACAGCCTAATATATTGAGTGACTAAAGAGAAATGTGGAGAAATCATATTAAAAGAAGAATCAATAATTAGGAGTGCAAACAGGGGTTGTGTGAAGGGAATGAGTCTATTTGTAAAAAAAAAAATCTAAAGTAACGAAACTAAATATAAAATGAAAACCTCTTCGTGTTCTCTCTGGCATACGACAGGGAGTGTACTGCTAAATAACAATTCTCTAGATTATTGTTTAGGTAAGCAACTTAGTTTCCTTGGCCGTTCATTTTGTCCAGAGCAAGCTTTCTTGATATTATAGATAAAGTATAATTCTCGTATTTCTCTTTCGTGGTGGGTGCGGAGGTTAGATTCTAGGATTGTTACTTTTGCGTTATGAAATTCATGACCGGGAATACCACGTCTTGATAGGGGTAGACTGGGTAGAGATTTAACATAGGCCCGGTGATTGCTAAATCTTTTTCTGAAGTGAGTCTCAGGTTTGGTCGGTATATTCGAGCTGACACGCTGAGCATTAGAGTAGGCACGCATATTTGAGATGCCATAGTTGTAGCTTCCTTAATTTCGATAGAAAAGAGGCTAGGCTGACAGCAGTCGTTGACGTGGGCATTTTGACCCAGACGGGGCAACGAAGCTTGTTACATGATGCGCAGCCCACAGTCGGAGGATTTCTAATTTTCAAAGAAGTTAGAATGCCTCGAGTATTCCGGTTCCGTGGGATACAAGACCCGCGGTGACCCCGAAAGAGCAGAATTGCATCGGTCACTTAGTGCAAGAATGTGTAATGGCGTCATAGATTATGGGAAACATTTGGAACCGGTCCAGAGTATATTAAAACTAGATTAGCGTGGCTGGATTACTTTTTTTTTAATTCGAATGCTTCAGCATATGTTCGCTGTCCAATACATCCGCTCTGCCTATTGCACCATCTATAATTTGTCCGGGGTATTTTTGTTGCAAAAGCTTTACATTTAGTTCAGCACAGTCTGTGCTGAAATCAGTTTTTGTTTGGAACAAATGCGGCTAAAGCGCTGTTCTCGGCTGTATGAAATATCAGTCTTACAGTGCCTTGTGTGGTTGCTTTCAAAATGCAGACACTGCTGAGAATCTGTTGGCTTTCGGTAAAGTTTAGTGTATTTGTCGATTTTCAGAAACTGTAAACGTGATGTTTCAGAAGTGTACCGTTGATTTCGAGTAGTGGTGGGAAAATGAGATGGACGGGTGAGCATTGTTGAATGCTCGAATGAATGACACGTGGGCTATTTCATTGTGCGGCCGAATTAAGAATATGTCACCGATGAAACGTTCATAGTACAGGTGCTTGTGATCACATAATGCGAGGAATTATTTTTCTAAAACATCCGTGAACTTTTTTTGCATAATTAGGACATATTCGTGATCCATTAGATGTGCTGCTTTCTGCCCTCATAGTTATGCAGATGACTACCAAAAACACCACTTAGACTATTAAAGTAGTTGTAATATAAAGTACGAACACACACACACACACACACACACACACACACACACACACACACACACACACACACACACACACACACACACACACACACACACACACACACACACACACACACACACACACACACACACACACACACACACACACACACACACACACACACACACACACACACACACACACACACACACACACACACACACACACACACACACACACACACACACACACACACACACACACACACACACACACACACACACACACACACACACACACACACACACACACACACACACACACACACACACACACACACACACACACACACACACACACACACACACACACACACACACACACACACACACACACACACACACACACACACACACACACACACACACACACACACACACACACACACACACACACACACACACACACACACACACACACACACACACACACACACACACACACACACACACACACACACACACACACACACACACACACACACACACACACGCTTGCACGCACGCACAGTGGAGGTGCTGGACACATTCGGCCAGAATCCCCATTATTTCGGACCGTTCGCAGGGTGTTTGGGCGCAGGATGAAGGCTCGATGTCGACCTAATCTCCCCGATTGGTTTATTGCTTAGTCGGCCATTGATCTCTTCTCATCACAACTATGTACTCTTGACTGAAGACTGTCCGTTGTGGAGTCAATGGCATTCACGTGGCTTTACTTCCTTTCATTGGAGAGCCTATCACACTGAACAACTTTGAGACAGTGGAGGCCGCCCATCAAAGTTCATCGCCTCACTCTGCAAATTTACGGTGGGCAAGAGCTTAGCAGGGGTGGATCTCATGCAGGTTAGCGGGCAAAGAATATTCCGGAGTGCCTTTCGTAGTGTGCCTATTCCGCCAACCACCCAGTAAGTGCATCCATGCTGCCTCGTCTGACGTGTTCCAACAGCTTAATGAGCTTGTGTCCGAAGACATTATCGGCATTTCTAATAGACAGAGGCAGGAGAGTTGATCTCGGCTACCTCATTTCAGATAGAGAATGAGGAAAATAGAACTGTCTAGAACTTCCATCCCTAGACAGAGACGATACCCCTATATGGCATCACTAAGCGTGGAGAGCTGGGCTAGTTGGTTTCTAGTACTAGTGTGAGACATTATTCCAGTTCACGAAAAGTACACGGACGAAGGTAGAAGAGACAACACGAACACGATAACGCTGTGACATGTAAGCATGTTTCTGCGGCTTGCTTAAGAGGGTCATGCGCATCTATGTCAAGTTGCGCTTCATATAATATGATAGCTTACAAGTAAATGTCAAAGGGCATGCATGACATAACAGTGAGGCAGATAACGTATGGGTGATAAAAAAGTAGCATTGTGCATGTGCGCACGATGCAGCCTATGCGTGGTAAACGAGAACTGCGTGAAATAGAGGTTTCTGCAGGATAACAACGTAGCGCAAGGCATCACTGCCAACCAGTCAGCTCACTGCTCGTGGCAGATATGTGGGCCGAAGTTGAGGGAGTGTCTATTCTACTGAGATCAATAAATTGGGTCACACGAAGGATAAGCGATAATTTTTTCAGGGGCGTTGATTAAACTTTAAGGCGGTTGTGTGAGCGATCCTTCTTTTGGGCGGACTGCAAAAGAGTGGTAATATGCAATGTAGTTGCTAGTCTGCGCTTAGGTCTTGTGCTGTCTGTTTTAGTATTGTGTTGTCGGTTTGTGTTCTACGTGAAGGTGAATAAAGGTTTGCTCGAAATTGTAGTTCAATATAACTTTATTTTTATGCAATGAGAATGCTCGTACTCAGATCTGTGCTGAATAACCCTCAAATGATTCTAAACAATTGGTAAAAGCAGACGGTGTGTAGGGTAACTTTATTGACAGATTTAATTTGTACGTGACAAAAAAGAAATATTTTCATTGCTTTCATTCGAAGATTCCTGATAATATAGTTCTGATGCTTATATCTTGCAGGATTCGCATTTGTAGCATCTGCCTGCACTAAAAGTCGTGAACAGCTAGGAGAGGACACCCCTTACTCCTTTAGGGGCATCCGAATAATGGCTCATGAAGTGGGTCACACGTGAGTACGGCGCTGTTTGCAGCATAGCGTCGGCCAGGCGACCGGCTTTAGCCATTCATTAATTTTCAGCGATGACATGTTGCAAGAAGAGGCATATCCAACGACATTGGTAGTGCGTATTTAATAATGCATTTGTTAGGAATAAAGTATGGCTTAAGCTAGCCCAAGTAACTTCTTAATGTAGTAGAGGGAAAAATAAACAGGAACATAACAAACAAAACCCTTGGATATAACTTCAAGGTTTTGATGCAGCAGAATCAAAAACAATGGGGACGCAGAAACACACAGGACTAGGAAAAGCTGCACTGACAACTTGAATTAC
Source organism: Amblyomma maculatum (assembly GCF_055883805.1). NCBI lineage: Eukaryota > Metazoa > Arthropoda > Arachnida > Ixodida > Ixodidae > Amblyomma > Amblyomma maculatum. The sequence goes on from NC_139354.1 coordinate 65,325,239, forward strand.
TTATTGGAAACATTCGGTTTTTGTTTCCTTGTCGTCTCGTCACATATCTCTTGATTAAACGATATTCATTGTATGCGTACGCAGTGCTCTCCTTTATCATGCATCGCCCATGTTCTCAGGATCTGTCGTATTAGCCGGCCTTGATTCCTTCCAGGTCACGCACTTCATGCAGATTAGCCTTACATGTGTGTGTTTGTTTTCTTTTGACTTTTTTGTTTGCTTTGCGCTCGCTTTCCTCTCGGAAATTTTATTTTTGCGTAATTTTTAGCTGCTCTTTTTTTCTTGTACTAGAGCTCACATGCTGACCTGCCCGCTTTTTATCTACTTCGGAATACAGTTGTGAAAATAGAATAATGCAACTATTTTGCCTAGCTCTTTATTATCAAATTAGCTCTTTATTATCAAATTTATTATCAATTTCTTCACTACTTTTCGGGAAATCCTGCAAGTGAGGAGAGACTTAAAGAATACATCAGTATTTGTATGAAAGGGTGCTTTTTGGAGGTACAGAATTTTTCCTACCGACGTTGTGCACCCACTGCCTGTATGTCGTGTGCACGTGGATAATCGCACATGCCACGAGACTAACTGGCCATACATTTAGGTGTAAGCGAGGTATTATACTACTTCTTGTGCTGGCAGTCACGGATTCCCCAGAAATGTAAAAAAACATAATAATTGTTCCTCATCTCTTTGATGCTCGTGCGCTCAGTACCTTGACATGTTTTGTAAACGAATAAAGTTGAAAATTATGATGTTAAAACAGCGCTAGAACACGAACAAATAGAAAGAAACAAAACGTGTACTAGCGCTGCTTTAAATCAATGTTCAAAGAACTCTCCCAAGAAGTCATTTTGTGAAAATCGTGGGCACTTCAGCTCAACAGAATGCACGAAGCGGATAAACGGTTACGTGGCAAGAACGAACGCAAGAAAATCACGTTTTATTCTTGTTTTTCAGGTAGAAGTTATGTCGAACGGTTCTTTACCTTGCCAGGTAGCGAACGGTACTACGCGACACGCGCATTTGCTCTTTGACAAGCTCCTACTGTCTATATGTTCATTGAAGTACATGCAACCATTGCGATGAATTAAGAAAGCCATGCGCCGAGTCCATGCGTTGAGTTAGACATTCCTTGTCTAAAACATTGCTATATAGCGCTGTTACTAAATTTCTAGATTACGCGCTTTTGTGGTTCAGGGAGTTCGTGTTTAGTGTGAGCTTGGTGCTATTCTTTGGGTAACCGAAATGAGATTCGTAAACACTGGCACTAGACATATATATACTGTCTTTCGTGAACCTTATGTACTACTGAAGCTTGTAAATGTAACCATGCAATGTACTTTGCATGCAGCAATTATTGAAGCAATGAAAGCCTTTAAACCAGAGTTAATAAAACGAGACTAAAAAAGGAAGAATCGCGTATATCACATTACTCACTTTGCCATTTTTATAAAAAGTACTGTACCTTGTCAGTATCTGAAGCCCCGAAATTGCTTTGAGTCACCGACTTGGTAATGTTTCACTTCGTGTTTGTAGTAGGGTTTAGTAGTTGTAGTAGTAGCATTAGCAATAGTAGGAGTGTATTGTCCAAATTCATATTTGTTTCGCTGTTCTTTTTTAGGTTGGGATGTCCGCACGATGGGACATATATTGAAGGTCATATTAAGTCATTTAGGCCCGACTCGACTGGATGTCCATGGGAAAATGGCAACATCATGAGCTATATTGAAGAAGATGAACGAAGCATGAAATTTTCTTGGTGCTGTGACTACCAAATATCCCAGATGATGTGGTATGACCTTAGTGATGAAGGAATTGACCAGTTTAACTTTTATGTGGGGATTTTGTACGAAGATGTTAAAACAGTGGCGATTTCGGGGTATATATTTTGTATTCTACTTAATACCGAAAACAGAGATTAGTTCTTTGCTCCACTGTGGTGAAACCTCACCTAGCATGTTTGCGAGCATAAATTTGTTCGTGGCATGGAAGCATAACTAGTAAAACACAGTGTAAGATAAAAGGCCCGGAAAGCTCAATATTTTGAACAGACTTTCATTTTTTCATATAAAAGAATGCTTAAGGAATTTTCTTCTGAGCTAAAAAGAAATTGATGGCGCTTTGAATGTTTTAGGCGTACCTATTGTTCCACTTACCGTGCTTTGCAACCCAGACTTTGCACAAAGCCGCCAGCGACAGGCAGCTTTGCGTTAATAATCTATTTTATTCTAAGGCATTGTAACCTTTAAACAGATCCGGATCCTGCACTCACCTATGGGACTCGAACTTGAAGGTTACCGAACATGGTTATACTTAACAAAAATTGTGCGTGTCACGTTAAGCACCCGATTTACCGATATTCTCGTGGAAATGAAGAATAAGAAATGGGCATGGGCCGGACATGTTCTGCGAAGAAAGGTAAAGGACGGCAGCCTTGGGTAACAAACTGGTTTCCAATAGAAAGAAAAAGTAGCGGGGCGAGGCAGAAAGTTAAGCTGACATATGAGTTAAAGAAGTTCGTTTGGGTCAAGTGGATGCAGCTAGCACAAGTCCGGATTATTTCGAGGAAAATCGGAGAGGCATTTGCCCTGCAGTGGTATATTATGGCTGAGGATGATTCACTCTGTTCAGAGGGAAAAGGGCATAGGTTGCAATCATGGTCGTACGGGACGTTGTATGCTAGAGTATATGATTGCAAAAGCACAGGCGATGCTACCCACGTGAAGATAGAGCGAAGTATTCTTATGGTAACATAAAAGCTTAACCAGAAACTCTTGCGCAGCCAATATGGAGATCATGAAAACAGCCAGTTGTTTGCACAAATTTGTGAATAAATATAGCACAATTTTCGGGCAAGTGACATCATTTAATGACAGGACATCGACTGAAAAAAACGCGAATGAACTCTGCGCATTCAATTTTACAAATAAATGATAACGTTGGGGACGTTACATTTATTTTATGGTTTGCAGTCTTCCTTAATTGTTGATTTTAAATGGATTATATCAACTGTCATTTCCTAATCGTGTTTTCGGTGAGAAAACATAACCTCCTATACTGAAGGCAAGTTGTTTCTGAAAATTGCAAAGAGCTGTTCCTTTCATAAAGTTGAAATCATGCAAAGGTAAGCTTGCAAATTTCGGGCGTAGTTCATCCAGAAGCAGGATAGTTTTCGAAAACAAAAATGAGCCAACGGTGAGAACAGTTTCAGTATTAGCCCCACTTCTCACTTGCTGTAAAGCCGCGTAATTTCGTGACCATAAACTAACGGCTATCGCCCTGGCAACGGAACAATCCTTCGCAGAGTACGTACTTCGTGAAGGAAGTGCAGAGTATCTGTGAACTTCTAGGCGGACATCTGAAGCGCACCGTAAGAGAAGGCAGGAAGGCGGAAGCTTAGGAAGAGAAAGATGAGCCATAGTGCTGGTCTATGGAATAATTTTGATAACCTGGAGATCTTTAACGCGCACTGATATCATACAGCATATGGATGACGGCATTTCTTCATCAAAGCACTGTCGCAGCCGTCAGGTTCGGAAGCAGGTGCTGATGGAATGTGAGTACAGATGGCTAATTGTATGGGTTAAATATTCCGAAGGCGCTCAAGCCACGAGAGATACCGTAGTAGGGCAGCCGAACATTTAAAGAACCAAATATTGTTTAATGTATAGTGATGTTGCATTGGGCACTGGCGCCTTCTGTTTTGTGTTCGTCCAAGCGTAGCTTAACGGCTTCGATTGAAGTCATATTCCCCAAAACAAGTAATTGACTCCCCTATTCCCTCAACTATAGCGGAGAAAGGGTAAATATTGCCCTGTATAATAACATATTCAGTGAATTGGGTAGGAGAGGAAGAGGGGGGGGGGGGGGTCTGTTAGCGGAGGAATTCACTATAGCAGTAACAAAGTAAGTGTATTTTGTACACAATGTGACCGCAGAACAGCAATGCAAAAATGACATACCAGGTATTTTAGAAAACCTTTCAGCTGTTTTTCAAAATTGATTTTGGAAGAGAATACGAAATATTTTAGCAAAATTGTCTTGGCTGTGAAGATCTTAATTTATAAAAAAAAAAAAGGTGTTGAGCTGTCCTTAAAGCATTAAAAAAATGATACGGTTTCCATTTACTTACAACCAATTCCACGAGCGAACACGAAATTTCCGCAGTTAGCCTTCAGATCGCATTGAGAATAAGCTTTCTTTTAGGCACTTCTCCAAATGTACAGGAGTTGATTGGATGGAGCAGCCCTGCTCGTTTTCGACTCTGGCTCAGGCCCAGTCGAGATAAATGCAACTGCGGCCCATAGCCGACGTCTTTTGAGGGGCTTTCGCGCACACGTTGCCTACATCCCAGCTCCTTATTTGGCTATATGTGGGATTAAAGGAAGGAGAATCTAGATAAAAGTAACGCACTGACTTAGGTGTCATCCGTCTATCACAGCACTGCACCGTTCCTTGCCTCAGTTTAAAGCAAACGGGAGATATGCAGGTGATGTTCTGCGCGATGGTGGTGCTGTTGGATAATGAAGAATGTAACGGCTTTGTCGGTCGTGTCTTTTTTTCAATCTGAGTGAATTCCCGCATGCAGTGCTAAGCTGTGCGGTGCTTAGACATTTGATGATATATAATATAAATAGTTACGCGCTTAGCGTCGCGACCGAGACGTACTAGTCGGTTCAGTACGCTAGGTACACGCGGCCAGCGGGTACGGCACAGGTGCTACAAGACAAAGGTCGAACGGGCGCGCAAACGTCTTCTTCCTCTTCTTTATTTCTTCCTCCGTGCTCTGTTTGAGAACAAGTCCGTAACACTTCCCCCGTCGCAGGGGAAGTCCTCCGGGTGAGCCAATCGTCAGCACCAGGATGACAGGGTTTCAGACGCGCGACGTGGGCAAGCTCTGTTCGTGAAGAACGTCGGCCACTTTTAGTAAGGCGCGCAATCCGATAGGTGAAGTCACTAATTGCCTCGAGGATAACATAGGGACCGATATAGTGCACGAGCAGTTTCTGACTTAAGCAACGCTTCCTTAGTGGACGCCAAAGCCAGACCATCTCGCCAGGGAGGTAGGTGACGTGGCGATGGTGGTCGTCGTAGCGGGATTTCGAGCGCTTTTGTGAGGCGAGAGTTCTCAGGCGGGCTATCCGGCGGGCTTCTTCAGCCTGGCAGAGGATCTCAGCAATCCCGAGATCGTCGTCTGTGGGGAACGGGAAGATGGTGTTGAGGATGTGTCGAGGAGACAGGGCATAGAGGAGAAAGAATAGACTGTAACTTGTTGTTTCCTTTTGGGCGGTATTGTATGCGTATGTTTTAAATGGTAGCACAATGTCCCAATCCTTGTGATCGGCGGTGACGTACATTGAAAGCATGTTGGTGAGTGTCCGGTTAGTTCACTCGGTCAACCCATTTGATTGCGAATGATACGGGGTAGAATGTCGGAAAGGCGTTTGGCACAAACGAAGAAGTTCTTCGACAACATCAGCGGTGAACTGACGCCCTCGGTCGCTGATCAACACTCCGGGTGGCCTTGGCGCAGTATAACAAAGTGCAGCAGGAAGAGGGAGTCTTGGTGTGCAGTAGCCGATGGAAAGGCTACCGTCTCACAGTAACAAGTGTGGTAATCAGTGCAGATGACGATCCAGCGGTTGCAGGAATGAGATTTGGGAAAGGGTCCCAAGAGGTCTACCCCGACTTTCTCAAAAGGGGATCCTGGAGGTGTCACAGGATGAAGAAGACCAGGAAGAGTGCCGGCGGAGCGTTTGTGACTCGCACACTGAGCACAGCTAGCCGCATACTTCTCAGTGGTTTCACGCATCCGGGGCCAGTAGAAACGTTCTTGGATGCGATAGAGCGTCCGTGTGTGCCGTATTGATAGAATTCACAACGGGCATCAAGGGGAGCAAAGAGGAAGGCCCTCGAGAGCCGATAACTTCAGAGGGCAAAGATGACGGAGACCGCACAGGGGGCTCAAACCGCTGCAGTTCCTCGCGAACTATTTGCCGGATCGTCGAGGACAAGTCCATGAAGTTGTCTTCAATGCTCGCCACAGATGGAACGTTGGCGAGCCGCCCCAATTTTGGCGGTATGCGACGAGTCTTCAATGTCTCGAATGTGCGAACATGCCGAATTACATCACAGACGGCGTTCAGGTCACCTTTGGTAATTAGAAAATTATAAACATCATCTGCGATGCCCTTCAGAAGATATGTCCTACTTTATCTTCCTCGGTCATATTAGCTCTAGCTATTTTGCATAGCTTCAGGACCTCCTTTATGCAAGTTGTACATGTTTCCCCAGGTAGCTGAGCTCTGTGCGCAAGCGTCTGTTCAGCTCGCTTCCTTCGTGCAAGGCAGTCGCCGAAGCACTGGCGCAATTCGGTAACAAACCGGTCCCAGGTGGTAAGAGAGTCTTCGTGGTTTTTGAACCAAACAAGAGCGGTATGTGTTAGGAAGAAAACCACGTTTGCGAGCTGAGCGGCGGCGTCCCAACGATTGTAGCGGCTCACCCGTTGGTAGTGGGTCAACCACTCGTCAACGTCCTAGCCTGCCGCTCCCGCGAAAGTCCGAGGCTCCCGATAGTGATGCGAGGAACTGTTCGCTGCGCCCGCAGGCCGGTCTTCAGCCTGGATCACCGCGTCACCACGGGCTGCTTGCGGGTTATTGGCCGATTGCATGGCGCTGGTTTGCGGTTCGAGGCCCGCAAGACGACGACTCCGGCGAGGCTCCAGTTGAATAGGTGCTGTGTGTAGCGCCAGGGATTGTTACCCGGGATGTTACGCCCTTAGCGTCGCGACCGAGACGTACTATACAGTTCAGTACGCTAGGTACCAACGGCCAGCGGGAACGACACAGGTGCCACAAGACAAAGGTTGAACGGGCACGCACACTTCTTCCTCTTCCTTCTTTCTTCCTCCGTGTTTGAGAACAAGTCCGTAACATATATATATATATATATATATATATATATATATATATATATATATATAATATATATATATATATATAGTTTGTAGTTTTGATGCTGGCACCCTACCGTGCACTTTCGCACAGACCGTGCTCTTTTTTATCTTCTTTCCATGCCTTCTCGCTGTTCCGTGATTTGCGTCGCTGCAGCTCAGGTACCATTGCGCTCAATGAGAAACGCTGCGGCTTTTATCTGCCTGTACAACTCAATAAATCTTTCTGAAATTAATTACCCAGTTGTGCGTTGAGCGCCAATATGGAATTCAAAGCCTAGGCAAGACAAGATATGTCGTGCAGCAGAATAAAATCTGGCGTTTTGTTAACATAGAACCAAGCCTTTGCATTAGATGCAAACGAAGCTCTGTGGACAACGTTTGCTGAAGAAGTCTGCAGTGACTACCAGGTCAAATTCGAACTGCATGTTTACAGCGCGGTCCCCGTCATGGTGGCGCAGTAGATATGATGCCTGACTACTGCACCAGAGTACTGCAGTTGAACCCGACCGCCGGCGGCTGTGTATTCATGGAGACGAAACAGGCACGATGCATCTTTGTCTTGTGCAATATCTGCGCACGTTAAGGATGCCTAGGTGGCCGAAGTCCCTCTGTAGCGTTCCACTACCGCACCTGTTTCCCTCTTTCCGTTTTCACTTCCATCATCATTTCTTCCTTTACGGCGCGTTTAAGGTCTCCGCAGAGGAAGTGTGGCAGATGCAAATGTCTATCCCTTCCTGCAAGCCAGTTGATATTTAGGCGAAAGCGTTTAATGGCTCTTGCGGCATCCGGTGTCCTGCATCGTCCCACTTTAGGAGTCAACCGTCCTGACAGCCACGCTGGGCAGTTCATGTCAAACGGCATACCAACGCGGTTGCCATAGAGAGTAATTAGTTTATTAGTATTAAGCAAAGTGTTTTATTACCTAACTAGTAAATAGTCAATAAATTATTTATTTATGTATTTATTCATTTAGTTATTAGTGACAGTGCCAGTGCCAGTGATGATGCTAATGAGATCTGACTGACTACTACGTCACCACCAGGTGACGTCATGGCCAGATGTGACGTCATCATTATTATTAGTTCATTACTGATTAGTGGTACAGACTGTGGTGATGATAATGACAGAGATGACTGACTATGATGGCATCACTTGGTGACGTCATTACAAGTCACGGTATCATCATCGAATTTCACGTTATTTGACGTCACATCTGGCCATATCTAATAACCGGAATTGATTTCATGATGATCTCACGGCTGGTCGTGCCGTCATCAAACGATTTACTGATATACGAAGCTGAGCCCGCCGAGCGTCCGATGCAGGCGTCCGTGCGGCGCCTTTTATTTGGCCCTTCCCCGAACGCCGTACCACACAGTATACAAAAGCGGACGCAGTACAGCAGGCATCTGCAGCGTTTGAAATTGTTTTACAAGAAAGAAATGGCACAGTGTCTGTCACAATTCCCCGTGGACACATTATCCGCGTCGTGAGGAAACGGAGGAAGCTGGGAGTGAAAAAAAAAAGAGAAATGGGCCATCGCGCAATAGAGCTAGCTTTCGCCTCCCCGCATTAGTAGTCCAATATGCTCCGAAAATTTTATTATGTTTACGATACCGCAAGAAAATTGTTTCCTTCTGCGTTTGGTGCAAAAGAGCGAATCATCATTGCCAATTAGCCTGTCTTTACTTATGAAGAGTACGGAGTGTATGGAGGAGGAGGAGGAGGAAACTTTATTGAGGAGAATTGGCATAGTTCTTTCTTCGTGGGAGTTCGCTTCTCCTCAAGCCGCCCCAGGGGTGGTCATCGCTCGATGGCGCTCGACGCCCTCCTTGGCTCAAGCCGTGATGGCGTGTTGCCGGCTTGGATCAGAGCTAAGCAATGCGGCCTCCCACTGTTCCGAATATCTGCAGGCCTTCCGGCGGATGCATGCTTTCACATTTAAGCATTATGTGTTCGAGATCTGCCCTCTGGTCACCGCAAAGTGAACATGAGGGGCTGTATTCGCCTGGATACATATAAACCAAACAGCTTAAATTTTGCGCTGTAGTTAATGCAGCGCGTCATAACTGGAAGTCTCATTTCTCTGCTCGGCGCTGTGGTGCAGCTTCATGCGCAAGCAGAGCCGAGTCGCTTTGAGGTATAGGGCTGTAAAAAGCTTTATCTGGCTTCAGAGAGTATTAAAACTTCAGCATGGTGAAGGGTTGGATTTAGTGATTTACATGAACCACAAGTCTTTTGTAAGTAGTTGCGAATTTATTGCGTAAAAGTTAAGTAACTGTGTAATTAGAAGTTGCTTACAATTTATTGTATCCGCCACGGCTGAAGGTTTGAGTTTCAACTACGTTTGGTGCAGAACTGCCTTTTATACAAAATTATAAATATCTTCAATGAAACCTATTTAGAAAGACTGGTAGGAATTTGGTGGAATGATATCTAGGGCAATCATCGTCCACTAATCGCCGCTCACTGAAATATTAGGAGAACAAAATTAATAGTGTTGTATCGTCTTTTTGCTCAACTTGAGCGTGTGAAAGAAGCTGGACATTCTTCCAATTAACGAATTACAGCGTGAAAACATAATAAGATAAAATTTGAACCAGTTACGTTTGATTGAGGGTGCACCGTCCATAGAGGACAAACAGGAACGCGTGATGGGCTATCTTGTAGCGTGAGCAGGAATCAAACAAGGATAGGCACGGTATGATAAAAAAGATAAGGAATTCTGTTTTAGGTTAGGTGCGCGCAATTTAATTGGTATACATCGAAACAGGCCTCTGGGGAGATTTTAGCGTGGGTGACATTGCGGCATTTTCCATGTACTACCTGGTGACTAATGAGAGGTGCGGAATAGGACTACGCTTTTGCTCCAAATGTGGCTGCAAGCCTTTACTGCCGAGAGCAATGTGTGCTACGTAATATACATTTGGCGCAGATGCCTAATATTCAGAATCAAATCTACTGATCCCCAATTTAATTAAGGGCGCTTTTTTTGCCGCAGGTCATTCGACGCATCATGTTTGCATCACAATAACTCGAAAACTACGAAGTTCATGCGCAAAAAGTGGACAACGAAATACAGATTACCCGGGGACAAACTCAGTCTAAACATGCAGTGCAGAATGACCTACCCAACGCTTTACAACACTTACTACTTGGAAGTACGTATATCTGAACCTTGTTGCATATTATAATGACTTGATACTGCAACTCCATGATCTCACTGCATGCCTACACTTTCGCAGCGGTACGGGATCAGGCGCTGTATGGCTCAATGTTTTGTCCCTGGCCACCAGTTCCATGCCTCGAATTCACACTGGCCTATGTTACTCATAGACGGCGCTTTGTGTGACAAGAAAAACAAACTGGTACGCTTTATTCATTACACATAGCATTTGCACTGGAAAGCTTCCTTTGCACTGAGTGTTTTCTGTGCTAAACTGTCATTTTAGGTTACCTTGCGTTATGTTCATGTGATTGGTTATGGTAATACGAGTCAACTAATAAACCACTAGTGCCAGTGTAAAATGGTATGAACTTTGAATTGTGCAATTCCAGTACAAAGGCCATCAAATGCAGGTCTAGTGACGAAGCTCGCAGTCTGTGCTAGCTGCCAGGAACAGATATATGGAGGCTATAGTAGGGGAACTAGAATAGCACACTGTCGCCAAAATAGTCAAGCAGGGCACCTTATATAGAAAGAAATAAAGCTTTTAAGTAAACGTGCTCATGAAGCTATAAAACGTGTTGTAGAATTCGTACACCAGGCTATTCGCTGACCGTCGCATTTCGGTGTTGTGCAACCAAACTAAGCGTGGGCGACTTTGCATAGCACAAGCAGCTTGTTAATGAACGAAGTCAGGAAGCAGTGAAGATTTGTCTAATTCTCATGTAGGTTTAGAATATAAAAAGTAGTGCACAAGAATCCAGTCTCCGAATCTCTGCAAGTGCGCGCCAGCGTTTACTGGCCATGCAATGGCTGTACTAGAGATAAGCGTAAGCTGCATCCTCCGCCTCCACTGTTATATGTTTGCCTACTTCCATGTGCACTTTTAGAAAAAGTAAAGTTATAAATATAGCGATTCGCTTTGCCTATCTACCTTAAAATATTGCTATACCTAATGCAAACGTGACCCTGCCAGAGAGGCAATCTGCAGTTTATCTCGTAGAGATTAGGTGTAAACATATATTCTTGCAGTAAAAACACAGAAAATTCTAAAATATATAGGATAGCTTAAAGATAGAAGCAGATGCATTCAGCTACCAGCCAGGTTATTCACCGCCGTAATTTCATATCGCTTTCTGCTTGCTTGTTTTTAGCTATCCAGGCAGCATGCTAGACTATCCACGATGTTTTCAAGAAAAAACGATGCCTAAGATAATACCTACGTTTATTTTGTCAGCCCACTTGTTTTATTTTGCCGCCTTTAGTGTCTGGCCTTTAGCCACCTTCAGCTTAATTGCTGAAGGTGCTGAATGGCGGCCGAGTAAATAGCCATAGAGAACTTTGATCTAGAACGTAATGTATGGATGCGAGAGTTGGACAGTGAAAAAGGATGACCGCCGAAGAATTGACGTGTTTGAATTGTGGTGCTGGCGAAGACTCTGGAGAGTTCCTTGGACTGCCAGAAGATCAAATCAGTCCATATTGTCGACCATAAACCCTGACTGCTCATTGGAGGGTCAAATTTTAAAGTTAAAGCTCAGCTACTTTGGTCATCTGATGAGAAGAGAGGAGCCGCTGGAGAAAGATTTGATGTTGGGAAAGGTTGAGGGTCGCCGGAGAAGGGGTAGGCAGCGGACGCGATGGTTAGATGGCATCCTCGAGGCACTGCAGATGAAGTTATGCGATGTTAGGAAGATAGTGACAGACCGGAAAGCGTGGCGTGACATGGTCCATAGGGTCACGAAGAGTCGGTCACGACTGAACGATTGAACTGAGAACGTAATAAAAATGAGGCTATGTAAAACGACATCTGGGAATTGATATAATTAACTCCAAAACGTGCTCGTCAGCGGAGTTTTAGACGGCGTCATTCTTTTGAATCAGTATAGAAATTTGTTATTATACATTAACTGATTTTCTTGCTTTTTAGTACTCTGAACAAGTAAACCTAAAAATAAAATTTAGAAACGGTGTGGGAATACCGGCTGTGGAATACCTGCATGGAAGCCAATAAAATATATTGGGCGGCGACTAATAAAGCTCCAAACATATCTTTCAATAAACAGTCGCTAGAAAAGAAAAACAAAGAAGGCACAGTATGCACACAGCAGAAAAATGAAGCAATAGGCGGGGGGTCACCTCCCGCCTATTGCTTCATCCGCAAAAAGAACTATCTGGATAAACAATTCCCTGCAGTGGAGGACAAAATATGATGCTAAATAACTACACGTACTAGTCACTTTACAATTATGTCATTTGGGTACCTAATTGCAATTGAGAGGATGAGGCCATGAACGGGAAGATGCCATATCAATTTTGGTTCTTACTCTTCACAGATAAAATATTCTCGTTCTGCCCAGTATACGTGGATTCGTGGCTCATTGGAAAGCTAGAGGAGAGCTGGAAAGGAAAATAAATTGCCTCGGCCACGACGTCATTCATAATTTTGTCCTTCCAAAATATTAAGTTTCTCTCAAAACAGTCGAACTGAGCATTCTTTTCGTAATATATAATGTTGTAAAGAAAATTGGTAATCTCAAATATTTACCCATTTTGATCTCTCATGAAGCCGACTGCATTTCAAGGGAGCAATTACGGTCGTCTTATATGTAAAAGATACAAGTATGTTCGAAGAAGTTTCAAACGATAAGTTCATGTTTTTTCAATGCGAAAGCAAATATTACTAATAATTTTTTTGGTTCGGAAGATTTCTCTTTCAAACTTGTCGCTTTTTTATTACAGGTTTGCATAAATGGAGATTGCAGAGCTTGGAAGAGACCTAGGAAGTTTACGCCGCCTTAGTTACGCCGCTGAAGGAAGAACTGAGCACCCAGTTGGGCGTTACTGGAAGCTGGTTTGGAGGAGGAAATAATAACTAAGTACCACAAATAAATATGTTATCTATCATAATAACCTTATTTATGGCGTTAATTTGTTTAAATAAAGCTTCTTTCAGGACTCAAAATGATGATGTCAAATCAAAGGAACGGAAAATAATTCTGCTTTGCGCATAATGCTAATTGTAAGTTAACAACCTAGCTCTCTAAATCTCTCCAGCAAGACGAAGTTTGACACTTGTTTGACGCTAACGTACATTGTAATAATAACTCGCCAGTAACATTTCGGACGACTGAGTCATTTAGAAGCAACTTTCATTCGTGAACGAGACATCTCTCGCAATTTGTTGTCGCACGCGCAATGGATATAGTCATGGTCGCGGTTATCTTGTGAGCCAGTGCAACTGCTCGCAGTCGGGAGAAGTGTCGAGATGCCGAACGTGGAGAATGCCCCAGATACCATGCCGGTTGATAGTCCACACGAGGCCTAGTTGGCGCATTTTACCACTTCGCTCAAAGAAGCGTTTATCAGCCTCCCAGTCGATACCTTCAAGTTTTCCTGCAATAGAAATTCAATGCCAAAACGCTGATACTGTCTTTGGATGGCTTGTTCAGCGCCACGTATATCGGCTGAAGAATACATGTCACCCCGTCTCGAATAATCATAAATCAGATCCAGCGTCCGCGAATGATTATTTCAATCGGTTGGCCATTGAAAATCACTGATTTCACACGCAGTATTTCACACGCACTCAATGATAGAATAGAAAGGAAAAGAAACGCTGAAATGGCGACAAGGTTTGAAAGTCAAAATGGCGGGAAAATGTTTTAGAGAGTTTGAGGCTTGCGCTGATCACCTCGGTTCGCACTGGGTTGGTTATGAGCTGTGGCATGGATGGATGGATAAAACTCTATATTGTCACGGTGTTGGCGACTGAGGCTAGATTAACAGAGCCGGTACAGGTAGAATCTCACGGTCCAAGGTTTAGATACGTCCTGCGAGTCCGGAGCCGATTCACTTCAACGTCGTCTTTCACTCTGAGCGCCCCCTGGAATTCCTCCCTCCTTAAGCGTAACGCACACAGTTACACGTGCACACAAGCGTACAAAAGCAACCTCCTCCCCCTCAAAAAAAAAGTTTGTAGATGTAGTTTGTCAGTCACCGTGCAAAGTACGGCTTCAGTCGCAAGACATGAACTGTCTCTGGACGAGGTAGCCGACGACCTGTGTGCTCTGATCCATCCGGGAGCACCTCGTAATTGACGTTACTGATGCGTCGCACGATTTTATACGGTCCGAAGTAGCGGCAAATTAGCTTGTCTGAAAGGCCGCGGCGTCGAACAGGAGTCCACACCCACACCTGGTCTACCCCGCACCTCCACCAGATTTGTCACGGTGTTGGCGACTGGGGCTAGATTAACAGAGCCGGTACAGGTAGAATCTCACGGTCCAAGGTTTAGATACGTCCTGCGAGTCCGGAGCCGATTCACTTCAACGTCGTCTTTCACTCTGAGCGCCCCCTGGCAATATTATGTCTCAAAGGCTATTATAGACCCTTGATGAGTAGACCTCCTAGTCCGGCAGTCCATTGCCTTCAGCGCAGCTTCAGCCCGGTTCACCAGTCTTCGTGTGATCATGTGGGTCAACGCTGCACAAAATGGCCTCCCATTGCTCTTTAGACTGGTTAGCGATTGGATCTACCAGGATGTGTTCTGGCATTCCAATATTATGTGGTATATGTGTTTTGAAATTTCGTCGCAGCGACTACACTGTGGGCTGTGTAGCGTGGGGTACCACCGATGTAACTTTTTCGGTGTTGGGAGTGTGTTTGTGTTTACGTGGCGAAGTGTATGTTCTTCGGCTTTACTCAGTGTTTTGGAGGTGGCAGGTAGACTCGTCTAGCCTCTCTGTTTAAAACCAGTATTTACCCACACGGCATTGCGCTGACGTCCACTGCGCCTGAATCCCTTTCCATTTCGTGCAATGTGGAGAATACGACAGTGGGGGGGTTGGCTCGGTGAAGAAGTGGATGCTATTTGCGGTGGATATACCTACCCCTAAGTCAGGTCCCAAATGTTCTGGGAACCACGCCACTCTAGCAAAGATCGGCGGTATTTTGATCATGGTTTTTAGCGCTAGTTTGTATGTTGTTCCCCTTCAGAAGACTGCGGCAGGCGTTTTGTGAGATAGTGAGGAGGAGAACGAACTGAATGCAATCTCCAATGGGTCAGCGGATATTGTGACAAGATACGCGGGAGAGAGAAGTCGAGTGTGCCCAGGAGAAGTCGGAACTTCTAATCCTCAAGAACCCACTAGAACCACTGGCTCAGGATGTAACCGCCCGAGTAAACAAAACAAAAGTCCAAAAATCGTCGGAAATCAAAGTGCTGGCCAATAAATCTCCCAGGGGAGAGGCAACTTCCCCCCAAAAAGGAACTATTCAACACGACAGGCCAAAGTTTAAGAATAATCCGCAAGATCTGTAACAAAAACGATGGCATTCGTGAAAACGAGGCGATTAGGCTGTGCAGGCTTTCGTAATCTCCCGGCTAACGCACCTTTCTGAACCTCAAGAAAAAGAAAGTAGAAAAGTTAGAAGTCTTGGTCAGAAAAGCATATAAGGCGACACTGACCATACAAGCTTTAAACTCGGTCTCTTACAGCTGGGGATATGGAACAGGATATAGAAAATGTGAACAGTGCAGCGAAATTCGCAGTGCGACTGTCCCTTACGAAAAGCGGTAAAGTACTGCTAAAGGAACTAGAAATAACTTTACTTATAGGAAACAAACTGATGGACGATATTCCCCCCAAAATTGAGGGCTCGTATCAAAGCGGCCCCAATACCAAAAAAGCATATATATGGAGCGTGGTATTGGCCGGAGACGAGCAAGAGCCGTAGCACTTCAACAGGCATAGGACGAAATACCAAATACGCTGTACGTGAATGCAGCAGGTCCGGATCTGTGGCATTGTGTTTTCAGATTTCACGTCGAATGTCCATGATTCTTATTCAAAGCGTTTTTGTTGAATGAAAAAAAGTTTTTTTTGGACGCACTAATAGGTACTTTGCGTTTTTCAAGCTCTTCGTTTTCTTGCCATGTTTGACAACTAGTGCAAAGTTATCCTTCAAAGCATGATATCACTAGGAGCTCGACCGTAACTACTTCTACAGTATGGACTATACAGTAAACATTATTAACAAGTAGGAAAATATGCGTAAACTCATTTCATCATTTTTCTTGCTTCGTGTAGCTGGAAACGTAATGTGCGAACGCCACTTACGGCAAAGATGAGGCGCTAGGATAGCATTTGTAATCGGCAAGAATATATCTGAGCATTTACAGAATAAAAGAATAATAGAAGTCTTCATAATTATGCGAAAATAAATAAACGTTTAAAGACTTTTAGGAATACACATGTACGCTCGGATTAACGGGGAGCACTTTGGCTCACTTTATTGCTTCAAGGCGGAAACCTTGCACGCCGCGCTGCTTAGGCATTCACTGTGACGCCGTTTGTGATTTACTAGAATTGTGAGAGAGACTGCGCCTCTTCCTTACTGTCGACCAATTTTAAACGCCGCTGGTGCCTGCTGTACTGCCCCTATTTCTATATATGCTCTGGGGTGCGGCGTTCGAGGAAACGCCAAATGAGGGGCGCCGCACGGACGCCTTGATCGAACGCCCAACGGGGTCAGCTTCCTATATGCGTGAATCTTCTGGTGACGTCATCACCAGTCATGACGTCATGGCCAGATATGCGGCCAATATAACTTCCGGTTATTAGACTTCACCGGATGTGCCGTCATAAAGACGCCACATCTGGTCATGACGTCACCACCGATGACGTCACCATGTGATGGATAGGACGTTTCGAAACGTCTATTACTATTGGTTAGTGATAATTAACCATGACTTGCAATTTTTGAGTACTAGCTAATGTCTGGTTAGTGTTTGTTAAACACCCCTTATCTAGTAAGTGATGGTTAGTGATAGTTACGATGACCTGCAAATGCATGGGCTCTTATGGGAATCTGCTGAGCTATTTTATTGGTCGTAAATTACCACGAAATTATCTTGACAATGCCTTAAATCATGTTTCGATATCATCTTATTGCTATTGATTAAGTATCAATGCAATGGTGATTGGCATATGTCCATATAAGACGTGCACTCGAAACGCGGACACGTTAGCTAGCGACAATATGAGGCACATAAGGCTTTCACCTTAAAATTAGCAGCCTAGCTTTGAAAGTTTAACTGTGTTTAACCTAAAACATTTACTAGCCATCCGAAGCTATCCAGGAAAGAACCGTAACTCTAAAGGCGAGGTGTGGCGCAGAGGAAAAGGCAGCACACATAGACCTGTATCGTTGTAACTTGCTCTTTGTTATCTTTAAATACGGTACAAGGTTTTTGCCTTTTCACATTGTAAAAAGTCTCTACTATACAAAAGCTAGCAAAAAAAAAACATGGCCTGCTGTTTTTTAGTGATTTCAAAAGCAAACATGTAACCCCTCATGCAATGTCCCATCTGGGTGCCCTTGAGGTTCTAATAAATAAAAAAATGACAAAATTGTTCAGGTCTACGATATATGTATCGCTGTAATCACTGTGTAAGATATATCAATGAATATATATCGAATATCTGCAAGATCACTCGCTTGCTGCTTCAGTTCCAGATTTTCCTAATATTTTGATACGAACAGTAAAGGCAAAACAATGGCACATTTTGTGTGATATGTTACTCCAACATGTTCGAACATTTTTCTTTCACTGAAATTGGACTGCACACTAGGGTTTTCTTCAACCTTAGCAGTACGCAGTTGCTACCACGTACAACGAAGGTGACAGTTGCGAATGTTGCGTTAACTGCGTCCGCTATTTGTATAGGTGTGTGACCCATTTAACAACTAGTAATTCAGACTTAAATGCGCATTATGTTCAATTTGTTAAATAAATACTCTAAGTCGATCTGTTAGTGAAACATTCAAGCTGCTTCAACTTACGCGCGAAATGAGAAGAAAGAAAAATGGGCATAATTACCTATCCTTTTTAAGGGTTTTATTTTATCGTTTTTTTTTTCTGACTGAGCGCGACAAAGTCAGCTGCTCTCATCGCTGTCTTCGCGTACAGAACCTCATTCTCTTACATACGTCTTGCTACTAGCCTAATCATTAATCCATTTACCTGAGTCACAATTACATCCAGCACATACATTTTAAGACAATTGTAAGCTGCTTATTATGCAGAACTGCTGATGCAGATATCAAGCCCAGCTTTACAGCACCCTACAAAGATGGCTGCGTGGCTTATTAGTACGGTACCTGAGGCAGGATGACAAGGGACCGAGTGGTTTCTTTAAAAACTCGTCCTCCTATCACCGAAGCATAAAACGAGATCGCAAGTTCCAGCCACCTAGAAGTATATCGTGATCTCACATTACCCGCCGAACAACCAGTGCCCAGCCGTGTGACTGCACTTCATCCCCTGCAAAAGTACGTCAGTAATGTGTCTCCACAACTTCGCTAATGCTGACACCATGTTTTCGACTAAACGGGGTTTTAAGGCTGGTACTGTAATAGGGAGAAAAGAGAAACACTTCTTTTGTGTAAGCGCTTGGTATGGCTGCGACTTCCCACACGATTAAACCATGAATCCATATGAAAAAGCCTGATTGCAGCTTTTAGTCTGCTGCAGCATTGTTTTAGCGTTTTTTGACGCATGCGTTAAACACTAGTACTCATTTTTTTATTAAATGCGAGATGAAAGTGTTGACATAACACAGTAAATAAAAATAATATCGAGCATTCCACCACTCCTAGCTTCGCCCTTTCATCATCGACGGCTCTGAGGTTGGTCATTTTATATCATGCGTAAACATCTAATTTTTTATAAGACTGGCATGTGGCATTTTCCCGCAGGTGCCATTCCCTAACCACCCTGTCCTTTGATTTCAATTTGCAGTGAAGACAACCTTCACCGTTTGAAGACATTTTCCCTTTATTTCAATATCAATATCAATCCAGTTCGAATAAATTGACTCAGATTATTGAAATGAATTAGATATTTATGAAAATTAAGATCTTAAGTACGCTGTTGTCGATTGCGGTGTAAGATGCAACGTTATGGTTGTACCAGTTCCGTAACTGCTGTCAATTTGTAGCGGGCATTTTGCGTGTCCAGTTTACCAGCAGTAGCTGCTAATATGCGGTTATTCCAGGACCATGCAGTGACAATCAGTTTTAGGAAGCTGCATATTAATAGCAGTTGAAGGGTCCATTGAGTCTAGGTAGGTGCTCCATCGGCTTCTTCAGCGTCTATGTTTTGCCCTAGAGGGCTTTGTCCTTTCCTGACCGATGCCCAGATACCTATGCGTCCATAAAGCGCTACTGAATCCCTTTACGCATGGACAAAGAACCTTTTAGATGTGCCATACTAGGCTATTGCATGCATACGGAGACGAAGCGAACGCCGCTAATAGACGAAATTCACATAATTACTCCACTGCCTCTTGCTTCCGCGGTGCCATCTCAGTGTAAGACCCAAATTCAATGGAGAGCGAGAGGATGTATGCCCCATGATCATTCTGATCACGAAGGCACTTTAGGTGATGTGTGTTAAAATATTTCAAAAATGTCATAGACTGTACACCTCTGATGTCCAGTATTCTCGCTGTGAACAATACAATTAGGAATGTTCTAGCCATGCCTTTAATAACACCCCTGTATGAGACGGACAACATTTTTTCAACCGTGGCAGCTCCATCTAGCTGGAACACACGCAATCAATTGACATTGCACGAAGGCATGCGCAGATGGTCTACTCAACTCTAGTTCCAATACCCCTCTCATCGCTATTTGAGTCCACAAAGTATTTTCGACATGGTCATTGATTTCGGAGACGATGTTTCTATCTGAACATTCGACGGTAGTTTTGCTAATATGCAGTTTAGTTTCAGTCGCTCAACGTTCTCTCTAACAAAGGGGTGCGGTCGGAGGTATTCGTTCTGAAACATTCTTTCTGTAGTTAATGAATTTACAGAAGCAACAACTTTGGTAATTAGAATGGCCTGTTGTTAAGCCACGTATTTGTCATCAGGAGTGCTAGACATCAATACATTTCAAAAAAAAAGGGAACTTTTGTTCTGCTTGTGTTCCGTGCTTAAGTGTGTAGTCTCGTCCAACGCCGAAAGCTCCATCAACCTCCCATCTCCATACCACAAACGCCTCGAGGTATCGACCGAATACTCATCTCACCCTGAAAAAGTTTCCACCGGTCAAATCGTTTTCGCAAGTCAAAGCAAACACCTCCAAAAAGCCAAATCAGACTGGAGTCAAAGGAAAAAATAGCTGTGTACAATGCGTACTCCTCCTCAAATTGTCAGAAGGGAACAAAGTACAATGAACAAGCACATTTTGATATTAAAAACTCGGAGAGGTTTTCTTTTACGCCACTGCTGCCAGTACAGGACTCTCAAAGTGGGTGTGGCTACACGTTGCGTTAATTGCACGTTTGTTTGGTGCTGCACTTAAAAATGCAAAATTTATAGTTGCCGTTTTCCAAGTAGACGACGAACCCCGCCGCTCGTGTTCGAAACTGGGAGCTTGAAGCTACTCGGCTATCTGCTGTACTTCACACGCCAATTTCAGCACTCTTGGTTAGCAACATAGTGCGGAGTTTTATCGATCTTTTAGAAAGGTGTCTGCTTTGTAAGGCCTCACGTTAATACCGAGAATACCGATTTTAGATTCAACAAATGAAGCATGTACAATAATTCAATAACAATAACAATGTACGGAAAATAGGCAGAGCAAGGGGCTCCGGCCAACGGGAACCTTGAGCAACTTCGTGGCAGAATTATAAATACGGTGCATAAGTGTCTCACGTTGCTTTGTACTTTTTAGACGGTGCAATCAAAGTTACAGCTTATACATTTACGTTTAATAGAGAGAGAGAGAGAGAGAGGAGGAAGGGACAGATTTTCTCAATTTTTTTTTTCACTTCCCTGCCTATCAGTTTCTAATATTAACTATAATTATTAGTCATTATATACTAGCACCTCACCAATATCACACGGAATCTTGCAGACACATCTTCTGGACTGACCTCTCCCACAGTTTCGGCGCACGCGTTTTGGAGACGCCACAAGGAGCTGTTACGGATTTTGCGTTAAAATACATCTACCTTGCACTGCGCTTCCAGCGATGTGTATTTTGGTATTACCGCTGTATTTCCACGCATGCGTCCGCTCAAGCGTCCTTGGCAATTAAAAACGTATTCTACAACATTCTCCTGCTTCACCTACGTGAAACTGGCGTCAATGTATCTTCAAATACCAATCTCCGAGATGTCGATGAAGTTGCCGTGATAAACAGCGCTGAATGATTAAACATCACACTTATTAGTATTAATCACATCGCTCTTGAGATTTCTGACGTGGTGGGATATGGCTAATCCCAATGATAAACTTTCTTTTTTCAGAGTCGCAGTCTGAATAACTCCAATCTCGCTTCAAATAGCTGGGTGTTTCCCTTTAAGGTAACAAACATTGATACGTTCATGCGTTGCATCGTGTTTCTTACATTGAGGCGTGCAGGCTACTTTTCCTCTAGCGAACTGAGCGAGTGCTCTACCTTGACGTTTTTACCCGTCAATTGGAGGTGTTTTCTTCTAAGTCCTAGCCACGTACTTTTTACATCTGCGTTAACCCGACCATTTATGCCAAACGTTTTCTTTACCAGTTTTTAAATATATTTCCTACCCTCCTGGTATAATCAATCTTTCGTTTTTAAATATAATTCCTACCCTCCTGGTATAATCAATCTTTCGCACGCATGCAGAGCAGAATACGTTTCATATCGTGCTTTCGTCATGCAAAGCCACTGTTCGCATACATTGTCTATCTTGCATCTTCTATTATTCTGCGGTGATACCTATTGCTCGTCTGCGAACAGTGAACTAAATTATTCCTAAAATGACTGAGTTTCAGCATGTGAACATCATTGCCAAAATGAGCCTTTAACCTCAAACTGGGATATGCTTTATTACTGTGGCATATATAGAATCTTTCGCTCTAACGGTCGTCATTGATATTCAGGTATATGTGGCGTTAGCACGTCCCGAGATATTTGTATTCTGCTAGTATTACACAGGCAAATATCACTGGGATTTGTGTTGTAGCTATCTGTTCAATGTAATTTTAAATGTCATAAATAATGTTATAACGTAACGTAAGAAAAAAAATTGTGTTATTCCGATTTCATGCATAATATTTATAAGCGGCTTATGTGATAAGCTCAAGAAGTTAGAGCACATCAACTCGTCATTTTTATAATTCCAAAAGTTTCTATCATGGTACTTCTATTACTTGGCAGTTCTGTTACCTCAGATGAGATAGTTCTGTTGCTGAGTCAGCGGCAGAAGTGCAAGAGACAAGTCGTTCTTATTACCAACAGGCAACACAGTCCAGTAAAGAAGGTGTTATAAGGTTAAGCCTTAGTGCATTAATAAGCAAGAGCTGTTGCATGTTTAATTGGTAGTTTGAACGTTCTGGAAGGATATATAGAGATACATACATACGTACATGCATACATACATAGACATACATAGACATACATAGACATACATAGACATACATACATACATAGACATGCATACATACATAGACATACATAGACATACATACATACATAGACATGCATACATGCATAGACATGCATAGACATGCATAGACATGCATAGACATGCATAGACATGCATAGACATGCATAGACATACATAGACATACATAGACATACATAGACATACATAGACATACATAGACATACATAGACATACATAGACATACATAGACATACATAGACATACATACAGACAGACAGACAGACAGACAGACATACATAGACATACAGACAGACAGACAGACAGACAGACAGACAGACAGACAGACAGACAGACAGACAGACAGACAGACAGACAGACAGACAGACAGACAGACAGACAGACAGACAGACAGACAGACAGACAGACAGACAGACAGACAGACAGACAGACAGACAGACAGACAGACAGACAGACAGACAGACAGACAGGCAGACAGACAGACAGACAGACAGACAGACAGACAGACAGACAGACAGACAGACAGACAGACAGACAGACAGACAGACAGACAGACAGACAGACAGACAGACAGACAGACAGACAGACAGACAGACAGACAGACAGACAGACAGACAGACAGACAGACAGACAGACAGACAGACAGACAGACAGACAGACAGACAGACAGACAGACAGACAGACAGACAGACAGACAGACAGACAGACAGACAGACAGACAGACAGACAGACAGACAGACAGACAGACAGACAGACAGACAGACAGACAGACAGACAGACAGACAGACAGACAGACAGACAGACAGACAGACAGACAGACAGACAGACAGACAGACAGACAGACAGACAGACAGACAGACAGACAGACAGACAGACAGACAGACAGACAGACAGACAGACAGACAGACAGACAGACAGACAGACAGACAGACAGACAGACAGACAGACAGACAGACAGACAGACAGACAGACAGACAGACAGACAGACAGACAGACAGACAGACAGACAGACAGACAGACAGACAGACAGACAGACAGACAGACAGACAGACAGACAGACAGACAGACAGACAGACAGACAGACAGACAGACAGACAGACAGACAGACAGACAGACAGACAGACAGACAGACAGACAGACAGACAGACAGACAGACAGACAGACAGACAGACAGACAGACAGACAGACAGACAGACAGACAGACAGACAGACAGACAGACAGACAGACAGACAGACAGACAGACAGACAGACAGACAGACAGACAGACAGACAGACAGACAGACAGACAGACAGACAGACAGACAGACAGACAGACAGACAGACAGACAGACAGACAGACAGACAGACAGACAGACAGACAGACAGACAGACAGACAGACAGACAGACAGACAGACAGACAGACAGACAGACAGACAGACAGACAGACAGACAGACAGACAGACAGACAGACAGACAGACAGACAGACAGACAGACAGACAGACAGACAGACAGACAGACAGACAGACAGACAGACAGACAGACAGACAGACAGACAGACAGACAGACAGACAGACAGACAGACAGACAGACAGACAGACAGACAGACAGACAGACAGACAGACAGACAGACAGACAGACAGACAGACAGACAGACAGACAGACAGACAGACAGACAGACAGACAGACAGACAGACAGACAGACAGACAGACAGACAGACAGACAGACAGATAGATAGATAGATAGATAGATAGATAGATAGATAGATAGATAGATAGATAGATAGATAGATAGATAGACAGACAGACAGACAGACAGACAGACAGACAGACAGACAGACAGACAGACAGACAGACAGACAGACAGACAGACAGACAGACAGACAGACAGACAGACAGACAGACAGACAGACAGACAGACAGACAGACAGACAGACAGACAGACAGACAGACAGACAGACAGACAGACAGACAGACAGACAGACAGACAGACAGACAGACAGACAGACAGACAGACAGACAGACAGACAGACAGACAGACAGACAGACAGACAGACAGACAGACAGACAGACAGACAGACAGACAGACAGACAGACAGACAGACAGACAGACAGACAGACAGACAGACAGACAGACAGACAGACAGACAGACAGACAGACAGACAGACAGACAGACAGACAGACAGACAGACAGACAGACAGACAGACAGACAGACAGACAGACAGACAGACAGACAGACAGACAGACAGACAGACAGACAGACAGACAGACAGACAGACAGACAGACAGACAGACAGACAGACAGACAGACAGACAGACAGACAGACAGACAGATAGATAGATAGATAGATAGATAGATAGATAGATAGATAGATAGATAGATAGATAGATAGATAGATAGATAGATAAGGATGAAGATGGAAGTCAGGGATGTTAACCAGAAAGGCCCCCGGTTGGCTACCCTAGACTAGGAAATAATAAAAATCTGAAGAACACTCACTATGAAAGCACGTGACTTGTTTGTACTTAATTTATTGCCTCATTGTTCTACGCTGTTGCACCTTGAATCAATATGAACTCGCGTTCATTGCGTCAAACCTCTGGTTCAGTCAATGGGATGCAGAAACCGAAAATAAGATTTCTTTAGCCTTTTGTAATGCTAAAGGAACCGTGAATAGTATTGTGTGATTCTTAGTCACCCTCTGTTACCGGCTTTTCGTCCGTCAACACTGCCAAGTACAAGCCCATTTTACTGTAGCTAACCACGGGGTTTAAATGAAATAATATTCGTCTGCCTGCATATTATTTGTTCCTCCTGAGAATCTAATCATCCACGGTAGTCAACCTACGGCTTCTTCTAGTCGCAGCCATCTTGTCGTCTCTCCTTCATCCCTTCACAAGGACGTAAGAAGAACTTATTTATTACCACTATACAATCTCTAAATTATGACCTATATTTTATATTTGGCTCAATTAGAACGGCCAATCTGTTCGTGCTAAATGACAAACAAAAATAGTTCGCACATCTATGCAATTAATCTCTTACTTCTGATGCTGCAGATTCAAGGATGGAATGCTGCGTCACATTGCTTCAAAGTACCCGTACTTCTTCTGGTGCAATATTTGGCTTCTACGTGTCGCCGTATTAATGCTGAAAACCATTGCGGTTCTTTCAGAACTCAAGTATTCATGGCTGCTACTAGAATATCTTCTTGCATAGAGTGATAAATCGCTATGTAACCATTCATTGCTATCTATATTAAATTTTTTACCTCAGAGATAATGTTTGAAGTTTCTGGGCTGTCACCGAGTGTCGCCTACTTCACTTCGTCAGTTCGGGGGCTCATTGAGTCGGTATCATGTTCCACACCTCTGGCGAGCCTTGCGCCAGCACAGGGCTATACTAGACGTAGTTCACGTATAGACACGAGTGTTTGTCATTGTGTCTTATTGTCGCAAACAAATGGAATCTTCATTTCTTCTTTTTTCGACAGCCGCCTTCATGCGGCCTTATCGCTCTGATTCTGGCACGCTGATGAAATTTGTATTTTTCGACTGTTCACACTTGTTAGCACAAGATGCGCCGAGATGCGTTTCGAAGAGTGCGGCCACTCGCATGTGTTTCTGCAATGTTCCAGATTGTGCTAGTCACCGTTTTCGGCTTCCTCTAGATGTTTCCTCACCGCCTTTAAATCGAGCGGCTATGAGTGGAACGGGTCTTCTAGTTCGACGATCGACGCGCGTGCTTGCTGTTATCGCCACTGCCGAGTTGCTCAGTTCTTTTGCGGGCACAAGTCAGCCTAATAAAGTTTCATTCAGGTTGAACACCAGTGTCTTTGTTGCTGGCTGCTGGGCTTGTCACCGCTACCTGACAATATTGTGAGCCGGGGAACATATAAAAGCCCCACCTAATTCCAGTGGTGTTCCCGTTGACAGCAACAGCCCGTTTTGTGACGAGTATTGGCCTCGAGATCGAGCCGAGTTACCACCTTGCGGTGCCTCGGCGAAACCTACTCGGTGTGGAGGCGCGCTCGCGCCGCATTCTAGCCAGCAGTGTTTACATGCGCGCGTACGGCCTGGTGGGTGCTGCGTTTTTCGCGCTTCAGACTCTAGATTTTCACCCGCCTGCCTCTATGGCAGAAATGTGAAAGTATTGTTACCGTGTATATCACGCTGCATAATGGCATCATCATCATCATCATCATCATCATCATCATCATCATCATCATCATCATCATCATCATCATCATCATCATCAGCCTCACTATACCCACTGCAGGGCGAATGCCTCTCCCATATTTCTCCACTTAACCCGGTTCTGTGCTAGCTGCATCCACTTGTCCCCTGCGAACTTCTTAATCTCATCCGCCCACCTTAATTTCTGCCGCGCGCCCCCTGCTACGCTTTCCTTCCCTTGGAATCCAGTTTGTTGCCCTAAGCGACCTCGGTTATCCGACCATTATGCATAATGGCATATCTATTCGGTATTCGGCGCTTGAAGTTCTTTGTTGCGAAGCGTCTCGATCACAGCGACGACATCGTTAGGCGCAGTGTCAAAGCAAAATAACGGGCCGGCGACGTCTACGCAAGCGTCAAAGATTGTAAACTCTCACTTCGGTTCATATTTAACCAGCCAAAGGACGAGACACAGGAAAGAAGAGGACAGGACAAGGCGGGACTAGCCTTGTCCTTTGGCTGGTTAAATATGAACCCTTACCAACTTGCCCACTTGTCAACCTTGTTGAATCTCTATTTGGTTTGGAATCAGACAGCTACAGAAGCTGCAGCTGGCTTGAACGCTATTGCAGACGAGATGCAGATTGGCAGGCCATTGTGTGCTCTATGCACAGTAACGTTGTGGCCGTTTTTCTTTATTCAATAACGTTGTTGGCGTGCTGTCCTTTTGCCATGTTAATCATTCTGCTAAAATCTCGGTTCCGCTAAATGTTGCTGCTCTCCTCTGTGCAGAGGCATTGCTTATGTGAAGCACCAAACGTTTAATTATTCGGGCTTATCTCCCTTCCCTTGCATGAACTATTTTAATTCGAGGATAAGTATATTTGATAGTGGCTAGAATACGTAGAGAATAGATTTCATTTCAAGGCTCTTTGACATCCGGCCTCTATTATGATATATTAATCCTATAATTTTTCTTTGCATAACTAGATGATGACTACTCAATATTTACAAAGCTAAATAAAATAATCACCTAAAATATTTGCTGGAGTAAAACCGCGCTCTTGCTAAATTATTGCATAGTCTTGGCAGCGACTAATATTCGTTGCATGCCTTGCAACGCAAACTAATTGCGGAAGGTAGAAGATGGTAAATTTGTGCCAGTGTGAAAGTTTCCTGTCATACGGCCAAATATATTGGCATTTGTTTAGGTCAATACACAACCAATTTATCATTATTAAATACCACATGCGTTAAAAATTTCCAAATACATTCTTCAGGTCCCATATTCGTTATTCAATCAGACTATCATATTTTCTGACATAAGCTGCTTAAAGCACCCGCCTCAAACTGAGTTTAGCGATGTACGCGCTTCACTCGGCGCGCACCACATGCCCAGTTAGCTTTCCTGTGCGGCGAGAGATCCTGCACTGTCTCAGCGGGAAAATGTTGATGTGCAGTCACATGTATAGGTGTGGCATACTTGCCGGGCAGTATACGTTGTCTGTACTATATTTAATTACCTTAAGTTTTGAATTAGGAACACCGTGGGGAACCAGGTCAGAGCAAGAACATTGCATATGCCTGGGCTTCGAATATTCCAGAACCGCAACTATCACCGTCCCGAATTCTACATTCTGCGTTGCTTGCAGAA
The DNA here is from genome assembly GCF_055883805.1 of Amblyomma maculatum. Taxonomy (NCBI): domain Eukaryota; kingdom Metazoa; phylum Arthropoda; class Arachnida; order Ixodida; family Ixodidae; genus Amblyomma; species Amblyomma maculatum. The sequence goes on from NC_139354.1 coordinate 65,353,637, forward strand.
TGTACAATTCAGGTGACAATTTGCGTCATCATGTAGCACCGTGACGCTTTATGAGTTGCAATGCACTCGCTGTATTGACATTAAATTTGTCTGTCTTGCACTCGTATGTCTATTTTACACGCGCACATTAGTGACAAGGGGGACAGAAAAACAAAATTTCACTGGGCAAGTGTAACGTAAAACATATCAGGCCGGAACTGCGCGATACAGCAAAAAGAGAAAAATGCGTCCAAAATGACGACAGCAAAACTAAAAGACGGGTTGTTGCGCACCTTGTTTTTCTACGATCTGCGCTACTTTTCGGCACCATTCGCCAACTGTACAGTTCTTGCGAAATATTAGAACACTCTAAGCACTAAATCGATTATGATTTGCACGGGGAACGTATTATTTGCCCGCAAAAATGCCGTATTTCAGCAATCTGTTTTTTTTTTCCATAAAACAGTGGTGTAAAGACTAGTGTATGGAACCTAACACGCAAAAAACGGTGCTTCTTAGAGTAACTCGTAAAAAAAAAAGTCAGTTAATTTCAGTATCGCTTACACAACTGTCTCATTTCCGAAGTTTGTAGTTATATCTTGGTGTTACTATTTCCAATAATCTCTCCTGAAGTGCTCACATTTCAAATATTTGTTCATCATCTTTTAGGAACTTTGTTTTATCAGACGTAAACTCAAAGATGCTCCATCCAATCTTAAACTACTGGCTTACACCACATATATCAGGTCTAAACTTGAGTATGCTTCGATCATCTGGGACCCTCACACTAAAAAGACATTTATCAAATTGAACAAATAGAGAGAAAAGCGGCGACGTTCATCATTAATAAATATCAAAGAACTGACTCTCCTACTAACCTCATGGCCGCGAACAACATTCCGCTCATAGAAACTCCCCGGAAAATGACTCGTTTACTCTTTATAAAATTTCAAACAACCAGCTAAACCTCAGTCCTCGGCCGTGTATTAAAGTTCCCAAGAATAGGCGGACACGTCATCACCATAGTCACTCATTGCAGCGCATTTATGCAAAATCTAAATTATTTATGCATAGGTTTTATCCAAGGACAATTTCAGAATGGAACCCTATTCCAGAAAGCTTAATTCAGTCTCCAGACTTTGGCCAGGCTCTACAGCAGCATCTGTTTGGTTAGGAGTAGGGTGGGAGTTTTTTAGGCCATGTATTTTTACTTTGATGCCACGGAAATGTTTTTCATGTTTTTCTTTTTTGTCACTCCGGCTGTTGGTCAACACATTTCATGTCATTACATTGCCTCTGTTTGGTAGTTTTGCGGGTGCTTTGTGTGATGTATTGCGTTTCTTGTTCGCTGTATATATGTATGCCACTCATGCTAGGACCGGAATAATGGTCAGCAGTATGTTGGAGTAAATAAAATTGTAAACAAACCGACACCACGCGCATTTCAACCAGCGCCGCCAACTGCCCGTCCCCACTATTGGAGCTACAGTGGCACCACCTCTTGTCACATCTCGCGGCCCATATAGGACAGGCGTTGTGATTACATGCCTGTGTTCGTAAATGAGGCACGATCGAGCTTGGTTTAAACCTGTCCTAAGAATACAAATGGTCGTGAACCGAACGTGCAGTTTCTCATCTTTAAACAAAGTAGGTAGGAAGAGGCCTTCTATTATTTCAGTATCACAGCCACTTTGTTTTTTCACTGCGCTTCTTATTTGCCTCAAAAGCTCTCCGAGACCGCAGCACAACCCCTTACTTGATCTTGCAGTTTGTAGGCTAGCAAGAGCGCGTGTGTTTGAGTGCGTATGAGTGTGAGCATACGTGCCTACGGTGCGTTATTCGACAAATCCAAAATCCGTACTTCACTTGAATAGTGCCAGAAAGTTCACCACTCATGAACCACCTATACTTATCACCCTGAAACGTTTCCACTGACTAAAGTAGACTGTTTTACAACTAACATGCTTCAACCAAGAAATTCGCAAAACGGTGGGATAAAATTAAAAGAGAAATGTATATACAGTGCTGCTTGCCTAGATTCCCAGAAAGAAGTAAGACAGAAGGGAAGCAAACTAAATCTTTGAATGTTAATAACTCAAAGATTTAGTTTGCTTCCCTTCGGAGTATGTTGTGTTCGTTGAAATTTTACCCTTCTTTTCACTGGTTTGTGCCGACAACAAAGTTCTGGTTTGCAGGTGTGCAGTCTTTCTGGGAAAAGATCAATGCCTCCGTCAGTGCTCAGTTATTCTCTTTTTGCCTTCACCTTTTCCACGAAGAGGTTACTGCGCTAAAAAATACACGGACAAAAGAATTGGACAGGACGTGCGCGGACTCACAACTGAATTTTAATGGATGAAAGAAGACATAGATACACTGAAAAAAATACATCACGCCAACCGGCCATCAAAACCCAAATAGGCACAATCGTCACAAGTTCGCGTACAAATATATCATTTCACAGTCTGAAAGACCTACGTACTCTCTTGATAGTGCACGCCTCGAAAAGCGCTCGTGTGCGGCGGCCCTACATTCTAACAACTGATCGTCTGATTAGCATTCCAAAGTGGCAGAAAGTTACAGGCCCTGCAAAAAAGAGACAAATAAGCTTTTACTTCCACTTCTCGAGAAGACAAGGGTTTTGTATTGTCATAATGATCGCCGCACAGGGGAGCTCTTCGCGGCGTACACTATCAACAAGAGAGCACGTGGGTGTATTTGTGATCCTTCTGCCGCACTTGCAGATTGTGAAATGATATATTTGGAAGCGACCTTGTGACGATAGCTCTGATTTGCGTTTTGATGGCCGGTCGGCATGATGTCTTTTTGTTCAATGTATATATGTCGTTCATCCATTAAAATTCAGTTGTGAGTCTACGCACGTCCTGTCCACTTCTTCTTTTGTCTATTTATTTTTTAGCGCAGTGACCACTTCGTGGAAAAGATGAACGTTAACCAACTAGCCCAGCTTACCGCTCTAACGCTGTTTTTACTTTGCCTATCTAGTTCAGCTACCCCACACCTACTTTGTGTGTGCATCCATTGGCCGTTGTTTTTTTCTATCTGTATACAGACACGTCTCCTCTCCATGGTCTTCTCATTAAAACGAATATGTGGCAGCGAATGCGGTACCATCTGCGAAACCGGGAAGAAGACAACATCTAAACTGTCGGTGAGCCGTAGTTTTTCCACCATGCGCATTTCAACGTATCATAACAAATAGAGTAAATGCTTGGCCGTGATGCCTTCACTCGCTGCAAATGCTGCTAGATATAATTCATTATTGGAGTAGTATGTTGTTTGCCAAAATCCCTTCTGCACGGTAGCATTTCATTTCTCGTTGATTCCCATAACAAAGTTTATGGAATATGTCTTAATTTGCCTTTAAAGGTGTGGCAAATATTCCAAAGTCTCTGATCGATTGTGCATTTGATATTTTCTTTCCTCATATTCAGCAATACGCAAAAGTCCTGCATGTTTTCAAGGCTGGCTGTCTGCTGTGATAGACAATATGCCTAGGCGTTGGTGTAAAAATTGTTACTAAATGGCGGTGCGATATTTTAGGCGGCTTTATTCTTCTATATGTCTATACAATTTGCACATCTGCTGCCTGTACAGTTCAATTTAGAAATATTTTTGTTCCGCTCACACAATCATTCCTTATACTAAATGTTCCGCACCCTTTACGTCTTCAGAAAGTAGGTATGAACGGGCTACAGACAAAAAGGGCTGAAACAAAACAGTCAGGACTATGTTCCACTGAAATGATTCCACGAGAAGGCTAGACCCGCAAAGAGCGAACCAGCTGTTGCTAGAGAGTTTTAGTACTGCGTACGTAAGCATACGGAGAACCCTTGCGTACGCAGGCTGCCTGCGTGTTGATCACTGCGCATGCGTCATACGCAGCACTATCCTTGCGTACTGCGTATACGTTGCTTGCATACGCAGAAATCCCTACCTCTGCGTGCGTTCGCTGAACCGTCTGCGTGTTGCTCTCGTGTATGAGAAAGCTCGACAGAAACGTTTGGCTATATGGCCGTGCATAACAAGCAGCAAACACGCCGTTTTTTTTTCTTTTTATTGCAGACGATTTGGCGTTTCGTGAGAAGTGAAAACTTCTAATTCATTTGTTGCTCCGCAGTACAGGGCGCGAATTTCAAATTGTGCCTTATGCGACGCACAATTCGTTTTCTATGAATGCACTGCGCGAACGCGCCAACTTCTAGCAGGTGTATTTCGTCTCCAGGATCGCTGAAACCTGAAGCAGTAGGTACCAAGTTTCCCGTGGGTTTTGCACTACAGACAAACGCCGTGTTTACAAACAAATGGGGCACTCCCGAATACGCCGCAGACTGGGGGTGAAATCTATAGGCTTACCACCCATGAGAAGCTGTGGAAGCGAAAGATTTCAGAGCCGTTTTATGTCTTCACGGAGCACCTATAATTGTTGTTTTGTTTTGTATAGAGCAAGTACAAACATCCTAGAACAGACTGTGAAAATATGAAGTGCCATATCAAAGGCGGAGTATCTCTATAACACTGCCAGACTTAAAGGGGTACGAGTTGTAGGGCCCTTAGAAAACATGTAAACACAACTTACTGCAGTATCTTTCTCCTTTAGCACAGTACCAATGGATCGTGCCTTTCATTAAAAATTGGCGAATGATTTGAATAAATGTGTAACAAGGTATGCTAAGTCATTCCGCGGATAATCTATTTATAAACACCGCTAAAATGCTTGTTTTGAAGCCGCATATACCGCATAGACGCTCGTTATGCACTGGGTGCTTCTCCCTATCGTGGAAGCTTCTCGAATACAGCTGCCGTATGTACTAAATTTTCCTAATACCCGTCATTCAAAGTAAGAAGCCCATAGACAAAACTACATTCAAAAAGCATTTTTAAACGTCGGAAGGGAACGATCCGTTGTAGTAGACGGTGGCGCAGCCGACGCTCTATTCGATCGCAGACGACGCCAGCGACCGCGAACGACATTCGTGTGAGCAGACGGACTGTTAGTCGTCTGCCGCTGTGCACGGTTCATTTTTTGTGCCGAGTGATGATTACCTTTAGCTTAAAAGCTTGTATGATTTGAGCGGCCGAATTTAAGAGGAAACGTTGAAGATCTCGGAAGAGCGGACAGCTAGATTTCAGGCGTGTCTTTACAACGCAGGTTCATCGAGGCGCGTTAAATATTGTTTGGCTCCAAAAAAGCTGTAGCACATTTGGTCATACTTTTTCTTCAAATTATTGGCTAACTTTTCACCATCTGCCGAGTTCATTAGTGCTGGCCTAAACCCGAAAATTATTTTGGTAAGTTTTCTTTGCATATGTTGCCATAGGCCACGCTCCCGACTTTTACGGCATACGTTTCGTGATATATTAATTATACTCCCCTGTCTAATGAGACTTCGTATAGCTTCGCAGTGTGTTCTCTGAGGTTCATAGCTACTTTTCACTGAATGATGATATCATAGGCGCACTGTGAGCTCAGAAAACTGCTTTGACGTGACATCGTTTCTCTCGGAAACACGGTTTGCTTCTTCGGATTTAAATTATTTGCACAGGGTTGTATTGTTAATTTTTTATTTCTACAACGTTTTCAGGGGGTAGTGTCCCGATTCGGTCAAAATTATTCATTATATTCTCATTCTCTGCAACAACGACGAACCAGAGCAGCACCTTTGCAGCATGGGTTCCATCTCTCGCCTGTCGGAAAAACAAAAAAGCAGGCGTTCCTGCGCTGGAAAATTCAGCTTTTGGTTGGCTGCGAGATGTCACTACACAGGCCACGGCGCTTGCTGCGTTATCTTCCGGACTCCTGCGTACGTATGGGCTTCGGCCCTACTAAAAGTCTTTCTGTGGCATGTACGCGACCATGCCGTAGCGTTCCGCAAAGTACGTGGGCTGCGCGTACGCAGCGCTCACTACGCAGTACTAAAACTCTCTACTATTTTAATTAGGAAATCCTATTCACTTTTGAAGCGGTGACGCTTTCGGCAGGGTCGGATTAAAATTGATTAAAAAAAAATTTAAGGACCCATGTAAACCCCCTCTCGCACGCACAACTTCGCCTCCTCTTGTTATTTTTGAGACTACATATTTTAGAATTCTTATAGAGAGCAGATACCGTCTTTAAAAAGACTCGTAGTATCTGGGGGCTGTTTATTAACATCGCATGAACATATATTTTCCGCACTACCCACCGACATAATACATGAACATCTAGACGACGCTACTCTAGGAAATGACAGTGCACGCAACATCCTCCCTCAACAATCACAATACAACTCATGTAAAATAGATATCAAGAGTGTTTTTTTTTGGCTAACTAGATAACGTGGGACGATTTGCTGTGTGCGCATGTACAAAGTACAGATGGGTCTTGTTTCTTAGTTGTTATCATAAAACTTGATACATCATGTAATATTTTAGTGAATTCATCTAGCCAGAGGAATGGAATCTCACCTAAGGGAAGGTTTCTACAGAAACTGCGATATTATGTTCCTTATACTGTCTGGATGATGTACAGCAGATAAGGTTTATTACTCCAAACGCCGTAATAATGTGGGGATATGAACCGTTTAGAAATAGTGGAGACTTTTGAAAATGACATCGCCGCTCAATCAGTATAAAACTAACGTTCTAACACTGTCCCAGTCTAGAAGTGAACCCGCCCAAAAAATTAGTGTCCTTATACTTAGAGGGTGCTGACATTCCAAACCGACCAAGCCTATGACCGCCCGCATAGTGAAGTAGTCGAGGAATTTCTACTAATGAGATATATCTTTGACGCACACGGACACCCCACAGTATACACGGGGGTTTTGTGCTTTGGTCCATCGAAAAGCGGCCCCCGCGGTCCTGTTCGAACTGTATCCTTGAGATCAGCAGTCGAATGTCGTTACTACAAAGCCACTAGTGCTAGGTACATCAAAAAGAGAATGAAACCAGAAACGAACGCGACAAAAACTATCATGTCATTGCTGCTTCAGTGTTCTGCTTACTTTCCTAATAATTTCTTCAATTCCTCCTGTTTTTATTATATCTTTCTGCAGGCGTTCCTTCACTATTTATAACTTCCTGATGAATGTGGGCTTTAGTGTAGCATTACCTTTGACACCGACCGACTGTGGGGCAGTTGGGCTCAGTAATAACTTGTGTTTCCTGCCCTTGGTTACTGCCTTAAAATGTCTCGAAAAAATGTTTATGCTTGACTCATCCCGTAAACTTGTTTCAAAGCTCATACCAAAATAACTTGAGCGCGAACACTTAAGTTCGCACATGCGCAGTGGAATTTTTTTTTCAGTCGCTCGTAATGTCGTCTCCCTGTTATCCAGATACGTTTTTTTTTTGGAATATGCTTGGATATTTTATATTTGGTCTTCAACAAGCTACTGCCTCACTCTCACAAAATTGCCGTGATAGTTTTTTTGCCTTCTTAAACAAAATGCGCACCTGGCATCTAAGATTCCAATCATATGCCATTTCGTACGCACCAACTAACACCGAAGAATACCGCAACACAGACATACGTAATGTAATCATATAACACATATGACACCGGTATGATATCTGTAACAGCATACTCATATTTACTTAAACATTTTTTCGTAGGCCTATTTCACTTCAATTAAGTTTTTACAAACATTATTGCCACTCATCAATTAATGAAGAGTTACTTTCGGAATTCGATGCAGTTTCCTAAGATGTTGTTTTCATTAAAAACAGTACAATATACATGTCATGCAAATCATGTCGCGCATTTTCTCTCGTTCCACACATTATTACAAAAATATTTTTCAATTATGTAACTCTTCGTGGTTGGTAGAAAGCTACACTGAGCAAAGCGGTGGCAGTGTCCAACAGTGGCATAGCATTCAACATAACTTGCTGCGTAAGTGGTTCCTGTATGTTTCTAATTTTTGTACGTGTAGTTCTTGGCACTTATTTATTGCTTTCTATACATTCCTCAAAGGGCTATTGTGAGAAATGTTATGAGAGAGAGGGAGTTATGCGGGCGAACAAGTATAATGAAAATCATATTCAAAGTTTTTCGATGAGCCGAGTAAACACGTCGGGATCGACAATTGTGGCTAGTTTAATGAGTAGGACATTCCAGTCTTGTGCTGTGCGCAGGAAAATGACTGCTGAAGATAGTAGCAGGTGCTTGGGAGAGATAAACTGCATTAATTTTGCGGCAGCGGATGATTCAGTGGTCTTTTTCTGTAGGGGCTACTTTTTTTATTGCGTAAGTATGCCCTTCAGCATAAGGGTCTAAGTATATTGATACAGGCCTGCGGCCCCAAAGAATGCCAACAGCTCTCGGTGGTGTGGGCCATGTGTCCAAACTCCTGTGTCAGGCTGTCTGGTAGGGTGGTAAGAGTGGCTTCTAAGGTGTGCCTTGCGGGCCAAGCGAAGACCAGAACAAGTTGTTAGGAAGTGGTCTAGTGTAGCCTCCATAGCAGGAGCTGGCAGAACGGGAAGTTCAGGGGAGCAGTCTGGGTGGTCCAGGAAGATTTTATAGCCGGCGTTAATGCACCATCCACGCGGATTCTTCTCAGCGCCACCTATTCAGGGCGAGTTTAACCGCCGGGAAAATTTGATCCACACGATGGAATTAAAGCACGCGTGTAGTGGCGAAGAACTTCTTTCGCAGGCACTACGGCATCTCCTGCGGACAACGTTAACATAGGCAGAGGATATGTCACTTTCTGGGAACAGAACGCATCATCAGTTTCTGTGAGACGGAGCGTAGGGTGAGGAGTCCACACCACACGCACATGACAAGCAAATGTTTGCACGATATTGCAGATGTCGTTGATTATGTCAAAGATATTAACTATACTCCGTAATGCTCGCAGTGCTTGGCTGTATTCTGTATGTAAGAGCAAATGGTCGGCGGGGCAGCATATAGGCTGTTTGATAATGTAGACAAACCGTCGCGAATGGCAACGAGCTCTACTATTAGAGAAGGAAGGTACGTTGCTTCTCTTCTATATGAACATATCTGGTGCATTTAAGGAAGCATTGAACAAATGAGACATAGTATGTAAAATCTCATAGTCGGTGCTTGCGTTTACAGAAGCTTGAAGCGCCCCTGTAGTGTCTGTGTAATGATCGGGCTCTGCTTCTTCCATCGAATGTTGAACTTGGCGCTTTTCTCGTAGCGGACGGTTGTTTGTCATCTGTGGTGGCTTACACAGAGGTTCCGAATTCGCTGCTTCAAGCAGCGCATAAGACGAATCAAAATTATGCGCTAATGCAGACGCTGCAGGAATAGCTTGACTTTTCAGGTAGCGCGCTGCACAATGCTTCTCGACGAGCTCGCCAATGTTGTTCAGCTGGGCTTCCGCTTGGAGACTGGGAATGGATGTCAGGCGAGGGAGGCCAGTGATGGCACGCATTGCCTCTCTATTGACTGCTTCCAAGCGTTCCCAATCTCTTAATGTGAGACGTTGAAATTGGGCTTGACAGAAAAGCTGAGGCTGTAATACAGAACGCCCTAACGTTCGAGCCATGTTGCTGCAAGCGCCGCTTGCTTTTTGGAAATTACGCCGAATTAGGTGCAGGATATTAGCGGCCTTCAGCCGTGCAGATCGAACCCATGGCGCTGCTGAACTAGAACTGTCCATTTCAACACCAACCAACACCAACCAGCTGTCATGGTGCTTTTAAAAGCCTGCGTCTACCCCATCGTTTTGTGATAGACATAAAGTTTGTCTTTTCTACTGAGAGCGCTAGGACAATTTTCGTGCACCAGTCAGATATCGTGTCAAGGGCAGTCTGAAGGCCTAATTTTGGCAGCTTAGATCCGTGTGTATTGGTCATACCGTTACGTCATCTTCATACATCAGCTAAAATATCTCCGGAATGGTTGTTAGCTGCCTGGCCAAAGGTAAGAGCGCCGTGTTAAATAGTACTGTTGCCTATCGAATCCTTGAGACACACCACTCTTTACGTTGAAGTGTCCAACACGTTCTTTACCAATCCGTATGAAAATAAAATGGTCTTCTAAGAATGATCTGACAAAGTTACATACTCTGGGTGGGAAACGTAGCAAGCGTATAATGGCTAAAATCGCTGAGTGGCTGACATTGTCGTAGGCCTTGTGGACGTCCATTGTTAAAATGGTACGGATTTTGCGGGATCTTCCTCATAAGTAGTACCATACTGGAAAGGTGTTCTAGCCCATTTTCAGTGCCCAAATGAGGGCGAAAGCAAATCTGAGCTGGATGGTACCAGTTGTATCTTTCAAGCCACCATGAAAAGGCACATAGCTAACATGCGTTCTAGTAGCTTGCAAAATGTGGACGAAAGCGCTATTGGGCGAAGGTTGCTTACCTCAGTGGGAGGTTTCCCGGGCTTAGGGATTGGCACCACCTCAGCATGTTTCCAAGGGGTCGGGACATCTACAGAGGTTCAAACTGCATTCAGTGTCCCAAGCAGCCACTCTAAAGCTGGCTGTTCAATATTTTTAAACACTTCTTATGTCAGTCCATCCGGCCCCGGAGCTTTGCGCGGTTTCGGTTGTGCAATAGCTGCAATAAACTCGGCCATTGCGAAATATTTTTCAATGCCTTCAAGATCGTCTTTGCTTGTACGTGAGCCCGCATCTCACGGGAGATTATTCGGGCTGATGGACGCAGGTGGAATTTGCTTCAATTTTACATAGGATTAAAAAAGTTTCTATCGAAAATGCCAGGAAATCAAGTGAAATACTCTCAATAAATGATTCGGATGCCACTTTTATAAAACAAAAATAACATAATATTATTCCTACGTCGCTCCTGCTGCACGCAACTATAGGTAGGATTGGGTTCTTCGAAACTCTTACAAAACGCCAGCCGGACAAACGAGAGTTATAGCTATTTCATAGAGAGGAAACTTGTGCAAAATTAAAATATTCGTTGCATTGCCTCTTTTTTAAGGATGCATTTGCTCAATCACTTGCAAGTGAACAAACATTCAAAGTCCCGCTGAACTGCAAAAGCAAGCCTTGTTTGTCCTGCACAAACAATAGATGACCTATATTTCCACGATCGCATAGGATGCGATACCCCATTGCACCTAATCCCGCTAATTAACAGTTATCAAAGTCCACTGAATGCATCTTAACATCGAATAATAATAATACTCTTACCAGTCCAGAAGTGTACTTATTGAGCTGCGTACCTTGACAATTTATCTAGAAATTGATATGCGCATCGCTTTTCCTCCTTGAAAAAAACTGAAATGAGAACTGCATCGAGCAATCACAAACCACCCAGAATATTATTCATATCTGGAACTGTCTGAAGGTAAACAGAGGATGGTACTCATAAATATGACTTTGTTGACCGGCTTCTGAACTACGCCGGAGCTGTCGTAAGGTGTGAGAGGATGTGGCTTGCCTTTTTGCTTGCTCAGAAACAAGGCCGAACGTAAGCCTCGGCTCCAAACACACACATGCGCGCCGCCGTCGCTATTCTTGTCAAGCTTGTTGTCAGGCAAGCTACCAGAACAGGCTGATTACCTACTGTACTCAACTGCTCGAGCGCACGCCAACAGAGCAGGGCATACTGAAGACTGGGAAGCACGCGGGAAGAGGCTGAAAGATCTGCAGAAGGACGAGGAGAAAGGGAAATAGCCGCGTCTAGCCAACAGAGGGTGTTGGTCCAGCGCATTCAGGCAAAGGGACGAGTGAAAAAAAAAATCACAAAGAAAAAAGCGCCTTGCGCGGGCAGAGGTGTTGGGTCGCTGTTCTGGGAAAAAGGGGTAAGTCGGGAGAGATGATGCTAAGGAGAGGCTTGGAGGAGGCGAAGCTAGTGAAAGAGGACAAAAGCACGGAAAATGCCTTGTGGGTCGTTCACAGCCAGACATCCAGGCGATTTTTGCAGCAAAAAGCGCGGCTTTGACATAGTTGTGACTTAAGAATTTCCGAACGCTCCCATAATATGTGCAACCCCATGCTGTAGTCATTGTTCTTTAAAGCTGGCATAAAAATGCTGCCATAAATTCAGAAAAATAATTTTTAAAATATACTAATTATAGTTACGCTGTTTTATTTAGGACACATGTGGTACACAAGCTAAGAGCAAAAACAAAATACAGCGGGCAATTTATTCTATCCATAAAAGAGCAATCCAATTCAATTTTTTTTACTGTAAACGAATTTGCCGGTTGGGTGGCGACATGATTGTGTGGCCCGTACGTGTGTGCCTCAGCTTTATTGAAGGGAAGCGAATTATGGCGTGTTCGCATTGCAGCGTTATGAGAAAAAAAATGAAGAATGCAAGAGAACGATTATATAAGTGGGTAACTACTTCGGATGCATATTTTCGATAAATACAACGTGTAAAGCGGAGACTTCGGAAAATAAATATGAACACTTGCATGAAGTAGCAATAGAGTTACTACAAGAACCCCAAAACATTCTGAGAAGAATTTACTACATTCTAAACAGAAGGAAAAGAAAACCAAAAGATGAAATCAAGGAACGCAGGGACATGTTCTAATGTAAATGACACGACGCACAGAAGCCTGGAATCCTCTCTGCATTCTTGGAGCCGGCCCCGTATATAATGCGTGCTCAATTTCTGATTTTAAAACACGAGGTGATCGATTTCATTCTAGTATTTGCTAAAGCTGCGGATCAAAGCCGCTTAGCCAATACACTTCTAAAAACTGTGGTGCAGTTATTCTAATACACGGATGCAGGCTCTGGACTGTGGAAGTCAATTTTGTGTTAGACCATGTTCGGCCCGATTTCCAGGTGCTTGTATCAGCAAACCGCAGAAAACGCATTAAGAAGAATGCCATTCAATCCTTATGAAATAAGCGCGTTTTAATTCATGGAAATCGGTGAAACGCCGTTCCGTTATTGCTGCACCTAGTCTATCTAAGACAAATAATAGAAACTTGTCTAAGCCATGCTCGCCGCGGTCGTTAATTACTTGATTCGATAGAGTAAGCATTTTACAGCTCAGTTTTCACTCCGGCTGGTTGTCTTCGTTTTCGCTATTATGCGCCCATTCAAACGTTGTTACTGCCAAAGTAACTATACCTCATATATGTTGTTTTTCCCCTAAACCTACTACGTGAAAATGCATATACAGTGTTCCGCAACTTTATCGAACCCCCGTTTGAAAAAATGTCCCGCCTCAACCGGAGGCTCATTTCCCCTGAAACTGAGCAGAAAGCTTACGCGTTGCTGACCCCTTCTTTATGAGGTAAGTTTCACTATGGTGCTTGCTTGGTTTGGCCGCGCATGATGAGAAACCACAACCGTCTGCGACGAGACTAAAAAGTAAAAGACGCAAACGTAAATTTTCTGCCGAAGGGCAGCAGTGGCACCATCTAGCACCATTACAAGATTTTACCATGCTTGGCTTGGCGTTTTTGAACCAAAACGCTTTCCCCCAGCGACGCCAGATGACGCCACAGCTGCCTTTTGCTAGAAACTCTGCGCCGGCGTTTTTCGCTCCTCAGTCTCGTTGCAGACGGTACTGGTTTTTGATCATGCGCGACCAAACCAAGTAAACACCATGGTCAAACGTACTTCGTAAAGAACCCCGGGGACAACAACTCGCAAGCATTGAGCGCAGTTTCAGCACAAATGAGCCTCCGGTTGAGGCGGGACCTTTATTCAAACGGCGGTTCAATAAAGGTGCCGAACACTGTATATTACACAATTATTGCGCATAACAGTACACCGAATATTCTGTGACAACGGTCGTAAACTTCCCCATTTTAAACATCGCATAGGTGTAACATAAGTGAAGCAGCAGACAAGAGCCATTGGGGTCAGTGTTTTGGAGCGGCACTGACAATATGGGCAAAGTAGCGGACAACCAGGGCCATCGTTGAAAGTGTAACGCAGTGGCAATGTTCATATGCGAAGTACAAAGGACATCATTGGAAGCAGCAGTGAGTGGAATTGCCTGTATTGGCAAGCGAGTGGCAACGTGGGTTCGTTGTAGGGCCTTATTTGCCAAGACGTTGTCATTTTGTTTCCAATATTGGGCCTTTAATTTGTGCTGCCCTGGCATAGTATCAAGTTCCTTGCCACACGCACCACTGTCTGAGATTGTCCATGTGGCCCGTATCAAGCCTTACCAGCCGCCTTATCCGCTCCCGCCGTAACAAGCACCGGGAATATGCTTGCAATGAAGAGGCTCATGACATGGAGAAGAATTGAGGGATTGTGATGAGAGACAACGACGTGGAAGTGGGCGCGGGCAACTTGGCGGTACATTTCCTGTTGTGGTTTGTAAGATAGACTGCGTTAACCGGCCATATCAAGGCGCAGTATCAATATCGTCGTGCTTTGAGGCACGGCTCAAACACATATCAGTACGATCGGCCCAAAAATTTCGACCTTTATTACATTATGACACTGATTAATTCATTTAACAACGCACTGTTCTTACAAACGCTCCTGCCTTTATTCAACGCAAGAAGAGATGCTTAGCACTGCAAATGAAGGGCAGGATAACATCGATGGGCTCGCTATCATTCGATTCTTCTGGCGGATAGAACTAAATACGACCAAATTTCATGGCCGCCAATAGGCAAGTATTTTTTGAATCAACAATAAGGCTGCACATTATCAAGCACGCGCCAGCGCCTCTTAGTCCACTCTAGTAAACCAGATGCTTCTTGTGTTTGCATGGTCTCTCCAATCTCTTACGATCGAGTGGAGAAGAAAATATCTTGATTTCTTCACTTTGACACCCATCAACCGTGTTAGGAGGTTCCTATTTAGTTTAGTAACAAATAGAATCACAATAAATGATTGAAATTAATAGGAATTATTCGGTAGACAATATAATTTAGACCTTAATGACGCAGTTTTACATTCTTAAGTTGAATACACGACTACTTGTTTGCCTGCACCCCAAAACTGCTCATGGAATGAGATGTGGATCGGTTGCGTCGGAATTTTCAAAGCAGAAATATATTTCTCCCTGTTTCATTTTTTTTAGCCCGTCTTTCGCGAGCTCCTTCTCTGAGAATCGTTGATAAAATAGTGTTTTTAGACCAAGTGTAATAAGTTGCTTTTCGCGAGCTGACAGCAGCTGTAGATGTTTAGCTCACTGTCACCCGCTGGTGCCTTCTGAGAGTCGCGCAGCATTCATTTATATTTAATTTATATCCATTTTTTACATGCAAGGTCTATGATGCCGGCTTCAACGTCTGCGTCATCGATGCCTGACCTACTGCACGGTAAGGTGGTCTAACCGAAATTTTTTCCCGTGTGATAGCAAGGAATTATCTTAGTTCTAAAACCCCCCTTTTTGTGCGTGAAACGATAAAGAGAAAGCCGCAAAACGATGTAATACTATACCTGTATGATGTCTGCTCTTTACAGTCGGAATTATAGGTGGATAGCCTAATGGGCAGACGACGTACCCAACTTGACACTCTTTACCAGCAGGCACACTATATGTTACCGGCATGTAAGTGTTCTCTAAACGGTACAATTAGTTGCGCGTCGGTCGTAAGCAGTTGATTTATTTAAACGAGGGAGTATGCAAGAATTCTTATATGCTATCAGCAGTGCCTTCGTTTTGCTCTCTCAACGTAATTATTCACCACGCAAGCATTCCTCCATCAATATTTCTCAAGTGTCATTACCGGATGGCTCCATGGTTGGCTGCAATAGCGACCGCATCGCCGTCATTGTGGAGCACCGTACACCTGGCTGTGGGTCGTTCGCTCGTACGCTAAAAATAACGGATCTTAATATGGCATCAGACTTCCTTGGCTTTCATAAAAAAGTTATCTTAAACAACGGTACGCTATGAAATAAACTTTGCCCTGAAATAAATGTTATGCGGTGGAGTAGCTACAACTTAAAGCTGTGGAAATGAACTTTGATCTTTTTGTCACTCTGTGCCAGCGTGTCATTCTTAAGGGCAAAACAAAACCGTCACGACGAGTGTCTGGATTATGATGGTGTCACCAATGGATAAGGACTTATGACAAAATGCGAGAAGGTTAAGCGAACATCACGTGCTGAAACATCGCAAAATGAGGCTTCGATTCTTGAGGATGACCGCAATCAAAAGATTGTTATTCGAGCTCTTGAACAGAATGTCCTACTGCTTTCGTACGACTATTAGTTTAACTGTTCTTGAATATTCCTAACGTTTCTACGTCAGTTCTACGCTGAAATGGAATACGCGCACACACGTGATGTCTTAACCCTATTGTTTGGCTTTTATCTGCGACAACAGGAAGTTTAAATACCTGTTTTTATAGCTTTTTTAGTCGTCACATTCTTTTTGGAGCGTTAAGATGGAGCTGGGAAATCACGCCCTGTATCCGGCTTTAACAGAAACGCAGTCCTGTTTGCCTAATAATTTGAGGGTAGCTCCCGTGTGGCCAATAATTACTGAGCGCCGGCTTGTGTGCGCGCGGGCCAATGTGCGCGTACGTGTGCGCGCGTGCCAATCTGTATGGATATGTGCGTACGTGCATGCACAGCTTCTTCGATAATATGTAGTTTTACTCACCACACCCTCCACACCAGAAACGCGTCAACGCTTGTCCCACGCACCATATACTCACTCTCGAAAAGTTTAAACTAATCGAAAGCTAATCTTGCATAGCCTACGCAAATCATCATAAAATTCGCTATACTGGGCAGTACAAGGTAAAGGCAAACCTGAAACTTTGGTCTAGTTTAGATTGCCAAAAAAAAAAAAATAAGAGAAGGTGCAAACTAATCTTGTATATTTGGTACTCATGTGTTTTGTCTTACATCGCTGCCAGCCCACATTATGCTTGAGAAGTGGACGCGGTTACACGCTGTTCTAATTGCGTCCTTGTTTTCTCGTTTCGTTGCGAATATAAAACTTCTGGTCTACAGTAATTCCATAGTAAATTAGATCATCCGTACTAGTTCATGACATGATTTCGGTCCTAATTTGGTTTAGCTGATTTCGCTACCGTACGCGCTATCTTGAATGCTCTTCGGTGGGGCTTCTATACGGCTGGTACTTAAAGACCTGCTTGTAAAGCAGCGAGCTCTTTACTTCTTTACACTGAAATACTTATATGGCAATGAACACGCTATTTTCCCTGAAATCATACATGCGACACTTTCTCGACTGACGGTGAATTATACAGTTTTCAATTGCTGGAGTTCAAATATTTTTACTGAATTGCACACATTGTTGGATATGATATTTTAAATCATACTTGAGGAGGCTAAATATAATATGGTATTGGGATTCCTTAACAACTTTAGGTTGATTGCGGAAAATCATTATGTGTGCGAGTATATATTGTTCAATTTTCCTCTTAAGTAATTACTGACCCGACATGGTGGTTATGTTGTTAGGACACTTAACGGTTGAACTAGAGGACGCTAGATTGAGCCCCGACAGTAGTGTTCGTGGGAGGCGCAAAACAAAGTGTCAATGTAAGCGTGTTAAGAACGCACTTTTTAACCGCCATATATTGCTAGTTTGGTACGACAACTGGTGTCACAGCGCTTAAATATTCCTAACTTTTCTACATCAGGAATTTCGCCAAAATTGAATTTGCCCGCACACTTGCAGTTTTCAGCTGTTTATTCCGTTCGTTTCAGCCTTGGTCTTCCGCAACAGGAAGTGTAAATGCCTCCTTTTTAAAGCTATTTGTGTCATCGAAGTCTTTTTGGAGCGGATAGGCGGGGATAGAAATCATGTCGTGTGTGTGGCTTGTTACAGGAGGTTTACATGTGTGAGAAAGAGAAACGTACACCCAAGTTTGCTCGATGGGATTGGTGTGGTCTAGGTTGTTCGTTGTATCTAAGACACAGGACTCGTCCGGTAACAAATAGCATGAGAGAAGCACCTCCCTCACCAATAATAACCCAGCGCTTGCTGCGGGGGCGTGTGTGTGCGTGTATGAGTGCGTGTGTGCTAGGGTATATGGATCTGTTCGCCAGAACTGCGCAGTCTATCGACCATTTAAACTTCAGCCCCTTTCCTCCACAACAGAAACGCCTGAAGTCATCTTCCACCTAGCAAAATCACTCTCGAAACGGTTACACTAATCACGAGTTAATCTCTCAAAGCTAGCACAAAAAACCATCAATGCTGCTATACGGTGCGACGGAAAATAAAGGAAAAATGAAAGCTTAGTTACCCTATGTTAGATTCCCAGAAGGACGTAACACACAATGTGTAAGCACATATTCGTTATTAGGAACTCAGCAAGTTTTTGTTTTATGTCAAGGCCAGTCCATATGGCGCTTGTTGAGCGGGTGTGGCTGTACAGTGTTTTAATTACGCTCTTGTGCTTTCTTTTTTTCCGACTTCAAGACTTGTTCTCCGCCGTAATTCCAGGAGAAAAGTAGCGCATACGTTTGAGTTGTCAATTTTGCTCTTAAATTGGCTTGACTAATTTCGATACCGTACGCCCTATCTTGAGCCCACATAGGCGGAGCTTCCATAAAGCTGTCTTTTAGTGATATGGTTTCAAATCTCTGCACTTTTTATGGCTTGTTTTAAAATGAAGGTATGGCAATAAATAAGCAATAGTCCATGCAATCGAGCAGACACCTTTCAGGACTGCAGGTGAGTCATAGCCTTTTTCACCTGGAGTACGTATCAACGTCTCCCATGTCGTCGCACGTCGAGTTCTTCTCTAGTCGTCGCACTGAAGACCTGTAGGATGGCCTAGGATTGAACGTTGTGATTGGAGCTGCGCAGTGCGGCGGGCAATCTCGACGAGTGGGTTAAGGTTTAACACCGTTCAGCGGTGTCTTACACTCCCAGAGTATGCGCTTAAATGTTTTTATTGCAAAACTTGCAGGTATTGATGTTATAATTTTTGGGAAAATATTTAGTACTGACGAAAGTTCGAGTATATGTTTGCAAGATAGAATGCTTTGGGGTTGGTTAAGTTATTGACGCGTTAGCCTGTCTCTCCACCATTTTTAATCATTGCTCTCTCCTACATAGTCCTAACCTTGGTGTTGATCACTTCTTTCCGCACGCAGGACAACACAGAGGAGTCACAACACAGCCCGCAGCATCATTCAAGGCGAATGTGGACAATTGCGGTTCTACCCACTAAACTGTGGTGTCATTGCTGGTGTTCCTCAGAAGGTCCTTTTACCGTTACGATATTACTCAACTGAACCCATTTGCAAGCTTTTGATACGCGTGGTCTGTTGAATGTTAAGGACAGTTTTGCTTACTACTGATAACGTATGTTTTCACTGTGAAGCCGAACGTGTACCAAGGCCGCTATCGAACTTGCTTTTCAGGAAGCATTTCTGTATTCTTTTTAGGACCGAAGTGATAGCATTTTGATATAATTGTTTTATGATAATGAAGTGATTTGTTGCATATGTATACCTCTGTTAATTATGTTTTCAAAATTGACAAATTTGTATTCGGCCAAGAGGTGGGCACTGCTGCTCCAATGAAGATTTTAAATTATAGATGTAATTAGCATTATTTGCAACGCTAAGGTTCCTACTAAAGGGTTTTCTCAATATCCCGGTTTCAGTTCATAACGAAGACTGTATTGGTTTAACAATGAGAAAAACAATGCTCACCTTTTGTTTTGGTGGAAGTTTGCTATTAATTGCTATGTCAGCTGTGGTTTATCCAGAGAAAAACAATTTAACATTGCGTAATAGTAAATATATTATTAGTTCTATTCATTCCCATATCGATGCTTCTGAAGACGTAGCACTGATAACATGCAGCGTGTGCTGGAGCAATAGAGACCACTACTGGTTGAAAAATCTCCTGCGACCTGCAACGACATGGAGACTGCCAAGTCCAGGCTTGCCAGCGCTGCGGCTGCTTATAAGGAAAAACACCCGGAACTCCGTAAAGACAAATATACTCGTGCGTAGTCTAGATAAAAATGCATCTAAGTGTCTCAGCGAAACGTTTGCATCTGTGTGGCTCGTTTACTTGGTTGGCTGGATACTAATCGAAGACAGCGCAGTAGGAAAGGCTCTTCTGAGCCGATATGTCTGGCCCTGCTCTCTGAAAAATGTCGCTTTCAACCTGGACGCAGCGCAAAATCCTCAAAACAGCATCACTGGCCAAATTACAGGCCCATTGCCGTACTTTTATTCCAGGAGTTGCAGTCCTTACCCTCAGGTTCGAACACCGAAATACTCCATCTTAAGAAACAAGGGTATCCGTGTTGCATGCAACCTAATTGCGCCTTTGAGAAAAGGTAATCTTCCAAACTGCAAAACGTGGCGTGGCGATGGGATATGGAATGCGCTCAGGTTGTACAATGCGACAGTGACAAAAATCTTTTACACCGACCGAAACCAGCTGGCCATGGATCTCTTGTACAGTCATATTGACGTTCATGGAAATATAGCATCCTTCGGAAAGTACGGCCTCGCAGAATTCGCCGTATTTCCTCTGTTAAACTACAATTACGATACATTCTATGCCAAAGCAAACAATTCTGTCCCATTGTCATTTCTCCAGATGGTGAAGGAATGCGAGCTGGGACTGCTTCTCTTCACGGTAACGCTCTTTTTTGCTTTTGTCGCTTTGGTAATAGCTGACAGGGTTCGAATGAGCAATGTTTCCTTGAGCAGTATCTTGGACTCGTTAATGTTTTTGATCGCATCTTTCTACGCAACATCCGCTGTCATGCCTCGCGTTCGGCAGAAGACTATGGTGCCAGGCATTGTATATAGTTTCTGGCTGTTAGGCCTTCTACCGTTCTCAAACTATTTTCGGGGAGAATTGATATCAAGCTTCACAATGCGGGCATTTCCGGACGTGATTGATACACTCTCTGAGCTGGAGGTTGAACTCGACAAAGACCGCATCTCTCCGTGCGTTATAAAGGATACGTGCCTGCATGACCGTTTAGAAAACAGTACAACGTTCGGCGGGGTCTACCAGAAGCTGAGCTTAGCATTCAACAAAAATAAGAACCGAGCAAAGCTCGCCGTTCATGACTTCTTCGAGTGTCTAGATTGCGCCCAGCGACAAGATCGCGTCTGCATTTCCTTTTCCGCGCCTTCGTGGATGTCTAAGAATCGTGACCGGCGAATCATTGAATCGCAAGATCGTCTAAGTCTTGCCTTTATGTCGCTCTCTTTACGAAAAAACTATCCTTTAAAGTCTGCCTTGCATGCAGTTGTCAGAAGACTTATTGAGACGAAAAATTTGCGCCAGCCAGAATTTCTTTCTCGCTATGAGATTAGGAACGCAGATATTGGTGTGGACAATGTAGAGGTAGAATCTCTGCATTTTGATGAACTTATATTGGTTTTCTTTCTACTTGCGGCGCTGCTGGCCATACGCATCGTCGTTTGTGTGTTGGAAATAGCATTCTACAACAGGAAACCGTCGGAATGTTCTCGTGTTCTGTAGGTGTAGTTAAAGACAATGCCTCAACGTACGAAAATAATAGCATACATATTATACCTGACGCGTTCAATCTCTTGGTACGACCTACTCTTTTGCGAAGCCCACCAATGCCATATAGTTCGGTAATCTTGACTTCAAGATTGGCCTTGCTGCAGTTTTCTTAGCGCATCAATTCTTACATCCAGTCTTAACGCCTCCATTCGAAAAGATTTGTGAATTTTCGTTCATTGTTGGTAGAAAGCCGGTGAAAATGAAACCCCTAAAATATATTTTCTTGGCTAACGCAATGCGCCACCAAGTGGTAGGGCGCCCGACTATTCTGCTGGAGTACGCGGGTTCGATCCCAGCTAGGCTAAATTTTATTTTAGGCTCTAGGCTGGGCTAAACTCTTGACCACGTCAAAATTAATAAATAAACAAAACAAATCTCCGTACCTTAACCTTTCGTACGACCCCTAAGCCTTCTACCATCGGAAACTTTCCCGTTTGCCGCCGCGTTGCCGTCATCGCCACCACGACGAACGCCAGATGAAGACAGAAAGAGATGCCTCGCACGGGCTATCTGAAGAACGCCGGAAGAACTAGTTCAAAGAAGAAAGGCCCTCTGAGCTTGATAATGTTTTCCCAAAGATTGGGTACTTGCTCCATTACCAATGAGAGTTGGTAGTGGCACTGTCACAAGGGCATGCTTGTTAAGCCCTGCCTTATAGATTGACCGTCGGGTAGGTTGCATTTGCAAGAATAATCGCCGTGACTGATTTTACTAGCTGCTTACAGCGGTAGGTGCTAGACAGATTTGACGTACGTCTGCCTGTGGGCGACCTCTCGTAGGTGTGTATAGGTATATCCAGCACTTGTATCACTTTACATGGGGTCATTCGTCATCACTAAAGACTTTCTTCGAATTACTAGTCATGTAAAGCAAATCTACTGACAACCTCGAAATATATGGGCCCAGCGACGTCGTCTAATAAAGGCTTCTGGAGCTGCTATTATTAATCTCGGAATCTGCGATCAGCTCCTCGGAGATATGCGCTTCACGCACTTCGAATGCTAAACACAAGTCTGGAAGCCCCAAAATATTTCCGAGACTTACAGAATAAAAGCCCTTCAAATAGGCAAATGTGTGCACTTTTCGTAATTTTTCGCTTATTGGGGAATATTCAGTTGTAGAGTAGAGTTCGGGATGTGTGTTCCTGCATTTCGTCTGTCATATCTTGGCGCTTTATTTGTTGTTTGTCAGATCGCGCCAATGGATGACATCACCCTGCCCAATTTTCAGTCTTATCAATCACGTAGCATCTCCCCTGGTTTGTGGAAGCAGTGTGGGCAGGAGTGTATGACGTTTTATAATGCACCTTTCACAGAATGTTTAATATTACCGGCCCAAACAATACTGCCGTGAAATCAATGTCTGGGTGACCAGCTTATTTTTATCAGGGAGGATTGTACTGAAGCCAAAGGCACTTTTCGCAAGCTCGAGCCACTACTGTGCTATACAACCTGATAATTGCATCCCTACCGTAGAGCGCTGAAAATACGCTATTTACATGCTTAGGCTTCAACGTTGAAGACGTGCTAATAACGATCTCGACGTATTATGTGCCTTCCAGTGAATGTGGTCTAAAAGGTGTCCAATTTCTGAGGCAAATATTATTATTCCGAGACAAAGCTTAGTATTCTAGAAACCAGACAGGGGTTGCATAGTATTTGTGCCACTACAATTTCGTATCAACGTGCTTTGCATTTGGGCAGTTGCTAAGGCAACGAATGTATTGTTGACGCACTAACGGAGTCCCCTCTGTACATTTTACTGGAATGCATCCTGTGTGAATTGCCTGAGACAATTCCCGTAGAAAAAGACCATTACGCACATACAGTATGCCGGCTACGTTATACTTCATGATGCTGAATTTGTGCTTTTCATCTGCCCTACCGTTTGGGTATTGTGGACCGGTTTAAGGAACAAATTAACAACTGCTTATCTAGAGCGTTTTGCATTGCTAAAAAAGGTTTAAATCTATTACTTTTTTAGTACATTTCGCTTCTTTGGCTGAAATATAGCCATTCTTTTGAAGCAGAGAATATATTCAGTGAAATGCTTCCGGCTCCACGAATTTCCAACGCAGTTTTTGTCTGTCATGTGAATAAAGCAGTAGAGACGAGAATAAAAGCACATCTACATAAAAATACAAAACGCCACAGTCTCATTTCTTGTATGCACATACTTTTAGCCCTGATCTTTTGTGTGCTGCAGTTTTTTGTAAGAGAACACCCGCGATCGACATACTATCTGCTCAGTATTGTAACGCGATAGCGACGAAGCCGAAACCAGCGAATAAATGTACCGGCGGTGGATTCACTTGACACCTTATTGGGCACACTTGCTTCCACAAAGCCCAAAACGACTCGGCAGCGGCAATAACAGCATGCCTGCATGTTGGTCATAGATCTAAGAATGCCGTGCGGACAAGCCAGCGTGCAAATTAAACAGTACGAAGTATCTAGATAACGAAGAAGAGGTTGATCACAGCAATCTGGGACATTTTGAGAAAGGACGCGAGCTTAGTGAAAAATTCTATATCGCGCCAAACAGGTATTTACCAGTCCTGTATTATCCGCTATAAACCCCATACCGGTGTCAGCAGTCCTGAATGAAGTTTGTAATGAATCGGTAAAACGCTCGAATCGCACAGAGCAGTTGGAGTGGCGTTTATACCGGACATATGTCCGGTATGCAGGTCAATCAGACATACCTTGTGCCATATATATCAATTCGAACGGATCGGTTCCGGTATGCAGCTAATACCGGACAGTTCATGTCCAGTTTAACGCAAACCATATGAACTCGTCATTTATGGAGCTGATACTGGACGGAGTATCTCCCCTTATCAGCTCAACCGGAACGATCTGATGCTTAATTAGAATGGACTGCCGAGAAATGCCAGCGCACGCACGAAATACGCATGACAACATGAACATTGCAGCGATAACGTTTCTATATACAGGCGGTACTCTTTATCTCATAAACACGGCGAAGATATTCTCACGCCATTAACGCGACCACGTAGACCTCCTTCACAGCGGACGTCACACAGCCAGGTGATAGTGACGCAGGCACCACAAGTCAAGGTCCAACAGAGCGCGCCTACCTCGAATTCCTCTTCTTTCTTCCATTTTCTGGCTATCTTTCCCAAACCTTGCTTTTCTGAATTATGCTCCGTAACAATATGAAGCTAAGGTTGTGTATATTAGTCAATACATGTGCACATCGCATGGCTTTTGCGCTTGCAACAGCCACTGAATCTGCATCTGTTGATATTGCGATGTATCTTCATATGTGGGACAGAAGAAGAGCCTTCGACGTGAAAGTGCAAGAAAGAACTTAGCCTTTCACTACAGAAGACAAAATAATGGTCGTGCATAACTGAAACACAGCGATGACTATCGAAATATGCAGATAGCCGCATATCAGGCGACGCATTTACGAATGGTTTACATAAAAGAAATGCTAAGTCGGAAGTGTATTCATGGACGTCATTGCTCTACGGGCAGCATGTGGAGCTGATATAGACAATATTACAAGCATTATTAAGCCGGATCACTGTGTCTGTTGAAACGAGTATATGCATTTCAAGACGTTGAAAAAGCTTAACACTAGTAAATCGGGGATATTCTGAGATTTGCTGCGAGAAAGAGATGCAGCATAAACATGCGGGACATTGCTGACCATCGTGACAGCCAGGAATAAGATTCCGCAGGATTAAATGGCACTCAGTGAATTACGACCACAACTTCTACAGAAGAGTAAAATATACAAAATGCGCTAAATACGGTCAAACATAACGGCTGTATTCTGAACATACTTGCCCGATTTTTAATTCCTCCGTTTTAAGGTGGCCCTAATCGGTGTAGTTGGCAGTCACCCAAACTCTAATTTCAAGGGCAGGTATGATAACGAGAATTTCCACCGAACTAGGAGAGTCTGCGAATAAGCGGACTTTGGAAATGGGCCCTGGCCATCAGCCAACTCGATTTCAGTAACCCATTCGATCAGGTCGACCGGAGTTATCACTTTGACCTTCTCCGTTACTGTGAGATCGATGATGACATGATCCTGTGGCTAGACATCTGCTACGCTGAAACAAAACCCATCCTTCTTAACATATAGCAGGGCGTGCCCATTATCATATAGAGATATTCGGCATGGCTGCCCCATGTCGCCTCTCCTGTTCGCAATACATCTCGAACTACTATGCCAACCGGTGGTTGCTTCTATATCTATCCCGGTCTTAACAATAAGGGCAGACGAACTTCGTTTACTGCTTTATGCTCATCCCTCGTGGAGTAGGTTATACACCTCACTCGCTGGTTCTGTAGCCTATCTGGTGATCACCTTAACCTAAGAAAGTCGGGGGAAACCTGGCAAGGAGAAGGTCCCAGGAAACCGGTTGACTTTCTAGAGATTCAGTGGAGGGACATCGTTGGTGAGCACCTTGGAGTTAATCTTCATTTCAATGCTGCAATAGGTAGGTGACAGATGCTAAATGTATCGGCAGTGCAGAAGAAATTTCAGTTATGAAATTCACGACATAGAGCTTTTTCACGAGGGCTTCAGTTCGATGGCTCTGTAACACAATATTACAACCTGCTATCTTTTACACTGCCCGGGTCTCAACTATCGACAAAAATTGAACATCACACTCTATCGATTCTGGTCCGTGATAATTTGTCGTTTGAAGAACGAGACAACACTGCAAAGTAATATATTCGGGAGCCTCCACACGCTCTATTGGGGTCTTGTGTCTAAATTACTCCCACCGCCACTTGTTAAGGTAGATGAAGTTGTTATTAAACCATGTCATGAATTTATAGATGTCTTGCTGCACTAAACCCACCGCTTTATTATTTTTAGGTCCAGCTAAGATTAGTGCCGTGTCATCAGCGTACTGATACATACTGGAATGTAGATGCAGCTGCGTAACATCATTTATGTACAAATTAAAAAATAAGGGTCCTAGGACGGATCCTTGTGGAACACCACATTTTATGGGAAGTAAAGCACTCTTAACTCCATTTATTCGAACAGCTTGCTGTTTGTCCTTGAAGTAGTCATTAAATAGCTGTCTGTATGGTCCACGGAATACCATCAGATATAATGTTTCAATTTTTAAACTATGGGCAATAGTATCGAATGCTTTTTTGAGATCTAAGAATAGCGTTAATAAGATTTTGTTACTGTCTATATCTTTGCTCACATTCTCCGCAAAACCTTCAAGTATGTGGTGGTGCTTTTCGCACACACAAAACCACGCTGAGACTCAGACAACAGGTGGTGCTTATCTAGAAAATGAAATCATGCGCTTATATATTACTTTCTCCAGGACGCATTCTAGACACAATAGAATGAATGGGTTTAAAATTTTGACACTGTTGCTTATTACCGTCTTTATAAACAGACCTTATAAAGATACCTTCATTTGACACGGGATTTTACAGTACGCATGATTTCTAATAGTATGTGAAATTTGATAGCTTCAAGTTTATCATAATCTATGATAAGATCTCTATCCGAATTACATCGTATCCTGGTGGCCTTGTTAGAGATAGCCTAGTAAGAGCCTCTCCTACTTCTATGTCGGTGAGATCAGTCATATATGCTGAATGAATATTTGAAGGAAGAACTATGCCCGCCTTCTGTGTTTGGGTATCACGCTGTCGCAGAGATTCTGCTATATTGGCAAAAGCGTAGGTAAATTTATTGCTCAATTCATCTAGTTTTCTACAGGGAAAGGTATTAGCGGTTATTTCATTTATAATTCGTTTTTTTTCTGTTTTCCACTTAAATAGTTAACAATATTCCAAGTTTTCCTTGCATCTCTTTTACAGTTATTTAGTTGTTCTTTAAAGTAATTATTTTTCGCTATCCGCATCATAGTTGTTAACTTATTCCCGGTTTGTTTGCATTCTTCTTTTAAACCTGCATTAGAGGGATCCTGTTTGCAGCTTTGCCATAAACGTTCCTTTAAGTAACTTGTTTTTATTATATTGTTGTTTATCCAAGGTTTCTCTACCTGCCTTCTCTTCATATGGACAGTTTTCTCTGAAGCTCTGTAGATGACCTGAAACTGCTTAATTAGTTGAGAGTATGCTTCATTATGACTGAAATTCAGGAACAAATCCCTGTCATAATTACCAATTTGGCGATCAACTTTCTTGTTATCTAAAATAGTGTTCTTTAACATAAACTTTTCAACAATAGTCGTCTCTACCAAGAACTGTGCTGGTTACATAGTAGTGATCTGCTATGTTTTGTTTTATAATGCCAGAGTATGCTGTCATATTCATCATACGCGTATTAATATGACCGATGCATGGACGCACTAGTTTAGCGCCCAAAAATTCTTTCCTTGTAAAACCTGAAACAGTCATTTCAAAAGCGTAGCCTGTGAGAGCTGTTAAGTAGTCAGATACACCATATTTGCCTACTAGGAGGTATCAATGTTAAAGTCGCCAACTAATATGACATTATTATGTTTGTCGAAGCTCGCCAATTGCATCTCGAGTTCATTAATAAAGGCGTTTACATTCTTCCCAGGTGGTCTGTATACAGCACATATAACGAACGACAAATTAGGCCTTTCAAGTATGAAGGTGATTACTTCCGCCTCACTAAAAACCATTGAAATGTTTCCATGAAGCCAAGAATGCTTAGTAAAGATCACCCCTCCTCCCTTTCTGTCATCCCTACAGAGCGAAAATTGTTTGAATCCTTCAATTTGATATAAATGCGCCGTGTCTCTTTTAATGTTCACCTCAGTTAAAACAACATCTTAAAATGATATGAGTTTATACACATGCTCCATTAAAAGGTCCCAGTATTTCTGAAGGCTTCTGATGTTCACATGTATCAAGTCAAGTGATATAATTTTTTCTGCTCCTTAATATTGTCTGGCCTGCGTGTTGTCCATTATCTAGTGGGTTAAATTCCTGGTTCATGTTATTAGTGATAGGGTCTCATATGCCTAGCTATTTTATTATTAGTCGTAAATTATCATGAAATTACCATGAAAATGCCTTATATCATTTATCGATAACATCCGATTGTTAAAGATTCAGTATCGATTCAATGGTGATTGGCGTATGCCCATATACGGCAGGCACCTGAAACGCGGACATATTTTCTAACGACAGTATGAGGCATGGAAGGGTTTAATTCGCCCAAAATTGGAAGTTAGGTTTTGAACGTTTAGCTGTGTTTAACTTATAGATTTTACTTGCCATTCGAAACTATCCAGAAAAGAACCGTAAATTTTGTTTTTTATTATCAACTTATTTATATTCTGCGTTCAATTTATCTTACTGTGAAATATCACTGTTTTGTACATTATTCTTTACCTGTCATTCATAGGAGGTCCCGATATAGTCGCTGACTTTGGGACCTCCTTATGTATGCATATGCTGGAATGCACACAACGCTGATATAATAAAATTGAAATTAATTGTTAAGGTGAGATGCGGTGCATAGGAAAAGGCAGTACTCATAGACCTGCATCGATGTAACGGGCTCTATGTTATATTTAAATATGGCACAAGGTTTTCGCCTTTTGACATTGTAAGAAGTCGGCCGCTAGCAAAAGTGCTTTAGTGATTTGAAAAGCAAAAATGACAAAATTTTTCAGGGCTACGATATGTTTATCGCTATAATAACTGTGTAAGATATATCAAATAATATATATCGAATATCTGCAAGATCCCTCGCTTGCTGCTTCAGTTGTTCCAGATTTTCTTAATATTTTGATACGAACAGTAATGGCTGACCGATACCGCAATTTGTGCAATGTGATGTTAATCCACCACGTTCGAACTCAGAAAACGCGTTTTTCTTTCACTTGAATTGGACTGCACACAAGGATCTTCAAACTTAGCAGTCGGCAGTTGCTACCACTTACAACGAAGGTTACAGTTGCGAATGTTTAGTTAACTGCATCTGCTATTTGAATAGGCGTGTGACCCATTTAACAGGTAATAAAACTTAAATGCGTATTAGGTTCAATTTGTGAAATACTACTATTAAGTCCACTCTTAGTAAAACAGTCAAGCTGCTTCAAGTTACGCGCGAAATGAGGAGAAAGCGAAATGGGCAAACTTAAATATCGTTTTTAAGAGTTTTCATTTGCCGTTGTTTTTTGTCACTGAGCGTGACAAATTCAGTGGCTCCCATCGCTGTCTTCTCGTACAAAACCTCGTTCGCTTCAATACGTTTTGCTGCTACCTAATCGTCAATCACTTTATTTGAGCCTCAATGACATCCAACACAGTTATTTTAAGACAGTTGTAAGCTGCGTATTATGTGGAAGAATTGCCGATGCAGATATCAAGTTTAGTTCTACACCGCCGTGCAAAGATGGCTGTATGGCTTAGTACAGTGCCTGAGGCAGGATCATAAGTAAATGAATGGTTTCTTTAGTAGCTTGCCCTCCTATCACCGAAGTATCTCGTGACGCCACATTATCCGCCGAACAAGCAGTGCCCAGGCGTGTCACTGCACCTCAACCCCTGCGAAAGTACGTCAGCAACGTGTGTCAAAAACGTCACAAATGCCGATATCATGTTCTGTACAAAACGGATTTTTAAGGCTGGTGCTGTAACAGGCAGAATAAAGAATCACTTCTTTTGTCTAAACGCTTGGTATGGCCGTGACTTCCCACATGGTTAAACCATGAATCCATATGAACACGCCTGTGTATAGCTTTTAGATCGATAGGCAGGTAGATAGAGAGATAGGTAGATAGATAGGCAGGTAGACAGATAGATAGACAGACAGACTTGCGGTGGTAGTCTTGGTAATACGCAGGTTAGATTCAGTCGCTCAAAACCTCACTCTAACAAAGGGGTCCGGTCGGCGCTATTCGTTCTGAAACATTCTCTTTCTGTAGTTCATAAATATACAGAAAACCCAACTTCGTTAATTAGAATGGCCTGTTGTTAAGCCCGTCTTTGTTTATCAGGAGAGCTAAATACCAATAAATGTTACAAAAAATGCGAACATTTATTCTGTTTGTGTCCTGTGTATGCGCGTGCGCTTGAGTGGAAAGTCTTCCTTAATGCCGGACGCTTCATTATCCTCCCATCACCATACCACCAACGTCTCGAGCCATCGACCCGAATTCTCATCTCACTCTGAAAAAGTTTCCACCGATCATATCGTTTCCGCGGGTCAGAAGAAAATCCTCCACAAAGCTAAATGGGAGGGGAATCAAAGTAAAAAAATAGCTGGATCTATAAGTACTCCTCCTCAAATTGTCAGAAGGAAACAAAGTACAATGAGCAAACAAATTTTGAATATTCAAAACTCGGAGAGTTCACCGTTTACGCCACTGCCAGCCAGTACAGCAATCTCACAGTGGGTGTGGCTACACGTTGAGTTAATTGCATTTTTATGGTGTTGCAGTTATGAATACAAAATTTATAGTTTGACGTTTTCCAAGTAGATAACGAACGCCTCAGTCCTTGTTCGAAACTGGGAGCTTCACGCATCTCAGCTAACTCATTTCTGTATCTTACATGTCACTTTCAGCGCTCATGGGTGGCAATATAGTGCGGAGTTTTATCGATCTGTTAGGAAGGTCTCTTCGTTGTAAGGCCTCACTTCAATACCAAGAATACCTGTATTAGATTAACGCGTGAAATATCTAGAGTAATCCAATAACAATGCGTATCTACGAAAAATGGGCACCGCAAGGGGATGGTATATAGGATGCATAAGTGTATTCCGTTATATTGTACACTTTACGCGGTGCAATCGAAGTTACAGCCGTTAAATTTCCGTTTATTAGAGAGAGAGAGAAGAGAAAGGGAGAGACTTGCTCTCTATTTTTTTTCATGTAACTGCATATCATTTTCTAATATATAACTGTAATTATTAGTCATTATATATTAGCACCTTACCAGTATCCCACGGAATATTGCAGACCCATCTTGCGCACTGATCTTGCGC
This sequence comes from Amblyomma maculatum, assembly GCF_055883805.1. Classification (NCBI taxonomy): domain Eukaryota; kingdom Metazoa; phylum Arthropoda; class Arachnida; order Ixodida; family Ixodidae; genus Amblyomma; species Amblyomma maculatum. The sequence continues at coordinate 65,384,953 of NC_139354.1, forward strand.
ACAGTTCCTTCGCACGCTTTTTGAAGACGCCATAGTTTTCGCGTTCAAATACAACTACCTTGTACTGCCTTTCCAGCCGTGTGTATTCTGGTATTACCGCTGTATCCCTACGCATGCGTCCGCTCAAGCGTCCTCGGCAATTAAAAACCTCCTTGCTCAATATTTTCCTGATTCACCTACGCGAGTATAGAGAACTGGGCGAGTTGAATTGGATTCACCCTAAAGCAGCGCGAAACACAAGGCTATAAGGAAAAGGAGACGAGACAAGCGCTAAGTCTTGTGTTTCGCGCTGCTTTGAGATCACCTGCGCGGAACTGGCGTCATAACTTTAATGATTCCTAGAATATCAATCTCCGCGACGTCGATGCAGTTGCCGTCATAAATAGCACTGCGTGATTGAAGATCAAATTTATTAGTAGTAATCACATCACTCTTGAGATTTCGGACGTAATGGGAATGGCGAGCCTTATTGGTTAAATTTCTTTTTCAGAGTCACATTTTAAATTACTCCAATTTCGATTCAAAAAGCTTTTTGAGCTATTAAACATTGATACATTAATGAGTTGCATTGTGTTTCTTACATTAAAGCGTGCAGGCTACTTTTCCTCTATCGAACTCTGCGAGTGTTCAACCTGGATGATTTTACCCGTGAATTGGTGTCCCAGCCACGTGCTTTTTACGTCTAAGTTAACCAGGCCTTATCTGCCGAGCGTTTTCTTTAGCCGTATTTAAATATATTTCCTGCCGTCATGGTATAATCTAGGTTTCGCGCGCATTGAGAGCAGAATGTGTTTCATTCTGTGTTTCAGTGATGCCAAGCCACCATTCGCCTACATTGTCTATCTTGCATCCTCTACTATTCTATGATGATGTATATTGCTCGTCTGCGAACAGTGATCTCATTTCTTCCTAAAATGGCTGAGCCTCAGCGCGTGAACATCGTTGCCAAAAGGAGCCTTTTACCTCAAATTGGTGCATGCTTCATTACAGTGGCATCTATATTCTTTCGTTCTAAAGGTCGTTAAATGATATTCAGGTATATGTGGCATTAGAACGTCTCGAGATATTTGTATGCTGCTAGTATTACACAGGTAGGTATCACTGGGCTTTGTGTTGTAGTAATCTGTTCAATGTAATCGTAAATGTACACGTCTCTTTATCATGAAAATATTTGTGTAACACCTATTTTATTCATAAAATTCATAAGGAGCTTATGTGTTAAGCTCAAGCAGTTAGAGCACATCGACTCGTCAATATTGTTATATATCCAAAATTTTATATCTTGGTATTTCTAACAGCTGGAAATTCTGTTACCTCAGAAGCGATAGTTCTGTGGCTGAGTCTGCGGCAGAAGTACGAGAGACAAGTTGTTCTTATTACCAGCATGCAACACTATAAACCAAACAAGGTGTTATAAGGTTAAAGCACTACTGCAGTGTATGAAGCCTTAGTGCAAAAATAAGGAAGAGCTGCTGCATGCTTCATTGGGAGGGTTTGGAAGTTCTGAAAGAATAGATAGATAGATAGATAGATAGATAGATAGATAGATAGATAGATAGATAGATAGATAGATAGATAGATAGATAGATAGATAGATAGATAGATAGATAGATAGATAGATAGATAGATAGATAGATAGACAGACAGACAGACAGACAGACAGACAGACAGACAGACAGACAGACAGACAGACAGACAGACAGACAGACAGACAGACAGACAGACAGACAGACAGACAGACAGACAGACAGACAGACAGACAGACAGACAGACAGACAGACAGACAGACAGACAGACAGACAGACAGACAGACAGACAGACAGACAGATAGATAGATAGATAGATAGATAGATAGATAGATAGATAGATAGATAGATAGATAGATAGATAGATAGATAGATAGATAGATAGATAGATAGATAGATAGATAGATAGATAGATAGATAGATAGATAGATAGATAGATAGATAGATAGATAGATAGATAGATAGATAGATAGATAGATAGATAGATAGATAGATAGATAGATAGATAGATGGATAGATAGATAGATAGGCAGACAGATAGATAGATAGATAGATAGATAGATAGATATACAGACAAAGATATAGATACAGAGATAGATGGACAGATAGATGGATAGGTGGATGGATAGATAGATGGATAGATGAATAGATGGAAAGACAGGAATGAGGATGGAAGGCAGGGATGTTAACCAGAAAGGCCTCCGGTTGGCTACCCTGAACTGGGGAAATAAAAAAAAATTCAAAGAATGCGCGCTATAAAAGCATGTGACTTCTTTGTACTTTATTTATTGCCGCATCTTTCTACGCTGTTGCACCTTGAATCAATAAAACTCGACTTCATTCTGTCACACCTCTGGTTTAACCATTTGGCGCAGACATTTGAAATAATATTTCTTCAGGCACCAGAAGGCGATAGCCTTTGTACTGCTAAAGAAATTATGAATAGTATCGAGTGATTCTTAGTCACTCTCTGTTACCGGCTTTTCTTCCGTCAACACTTCCAAGTGCAAGCCCATTTTACTTAAGCCAACCACGGTGTTTAAATGAAATGATTTCCGTCTGCTTGTGTATTATTTATTCCTCCTCAGAACCTAATCATACACAGTAGTCAACCTATAGCGTCTTCTAGTCGTAGCCGCCTTATCGTCTCTCCTTTCTGCCTTGCAAGTACGTAAGAAGAAATTATTTATTACCAATATGCATCCTCTAAATTATGATCTATATTTTATATTTAGCCTGAATAGAATGTCCAATTTGTAAATGAGAAAAAAAAAATATTCGCACATCCATGCAGTTAGTGGCTCCTTCGCGTCGCCGTATTAATGCTGAAAATCATTACGGTTCTTTCAGAACTCAACTAATCCTGGCTGCAAACTGAATATATTATTGTATAGAGTAATAAATTGCGGTGTAACCATTCATTGCTATCTATTTTATATGTTTTGCCTCACAGTTATCTTTTGGCGCTTCTAGGCTGTGGCCGAGTGTTACTTCACTTCGTCAGTTCGGGGCTCAGTGAGTCGGTATCATTTTCCATACCTCTGGCGAGCAGTGCACAAACGTAGCTATACTAGACGTCCTTCACGTATGGTGACGAGTGTTTCTCATTGTGTCCCATTGTTGCAAACAGCTGGAACCTTTATTTGTTCTTTTTTCGACAGCCGCCGGCATGCTGATGAAATATATATTCTTTGATTGTTCATATTTCGTTGTCATGAGACACAGATTTATCCGTTTTTTTCTCGCCCAAGATGCGCCGAGATCCATCTCAAAGAATGCGGCCACTCGCGTATGTTTCTACAATGTTCCAGATTGTGCTACTCACCGTTTTCGGCTTCATCCGGATGTTTCATCGCCGCCTTTAAATTGAGCGGCTATGAGTGGAACGGTATTCTTGTTCGACGACCGACGCGCAAGCTTGCTGTTATCGCCGCCGCCGAGTTGCTCAGCTCTTTTTCGGGCGCTAGTCAGCCCAATAAAGTGTTTCATTCAAGTTGAACACCAGTGTCTTTGTTGCTGGCTACTGGGCTTGTCACCGCTACCTGAAATATTGTGTGCCGAGGAATATATAAAGCCCCACCTAATGCCAGTGGTGTTCCCGCTGACAGCAGCAGCCCGTTTTGTTACGAGTATTGGCCACGAGATTGAGCCGAGTTACCACCTTGCAGTGCATCAGCGAAACCTACTCAGTGTGGAGGCGCGCTCGCGCCGTATGCTAGCCAGCAGTGTTTACGTGCCCGTGTACGGCCTGGTGTCTGCTGTGTTTTTCGCGATTCCGGCTCTAGATGTTTACCCGCCTGTCTCTTATGGCAGAAATGTGAAAGAAAATATTTTTAGTGAGTATGTCGCGCTGCATCACTCCATAGTTATTCGGTATTTGGCGCTTAAAATTTTTTGTAGTGCGGCAACTCAATCACAGCCACGATATCGTTAGGCGCAGTGTCAAAACAAAACTAACGGGTCGCTGACGGCTATGCAAGCGTCAAAGATTGTAAACTCTCACTTCTGTTTGGAATCCGACAGCTACAGAAGCAGCAGTTGGCCTCAACGCTACTGCCGACGAGATGCAGATTGAGAGGCCATTATGTGCTCTACGCGCAGTCAAGTTGGCGAGCTGTCCTTCTGCCATGTTTATCACTCTAGTAAAGTCTCTGTTCAGCTAAGCGTTGCTTCTCTCTTCCGTGCACATCCATTGCTTATATGAAGCACCAAACTTCCCTTGCTTCTTACATGAACGAGTTTACATCGAGGATAAGTATATTTGGTAGTCGCTAGAATACATAGAGAATAGATTTTATTTGAAGGCTGTTCAAAATTCGGTCTCTATTATGATAAAATATCCCTACTATTTTTTTTTTGCATAATTAGACCATCACTACTCAATATTTACAAAGCTAAACAAATTAATAACCTAAAATTCTTTGCTGGAGGAAAACCACGATCTTGCTCAATTAATTGAATAGACTTGGCAGCGACTAATATTTGTTGCATGCCTTGCAACGCAAACTAACGGTGGAAGGTAGAAGGGGCTAAAGTTTTTCCAGTATGTAAGATTCTTCTCATTTTTCTTCGGTCTTTACACTACTAAATTACCTTTAATCAATAACACACGCAATAACAATTTTCATATGCTTTCTTCAGGCCCCATATTTTTTCTTGAGTCAGGCTATCATATTCTCTGACATTAGCTGCGTAAAGCACCCGCCTCTTACTGAGTTTAGAGATGTAGGCGCTCCACTCAACGCAGCACAAGCCCAGTTAGCTTTCCTATGCGGCCAGAGTTACTGCACTGTCTCGGCGGGAATCCATTTGGAGAAAAAGCTCGCACGATTTCCGGCTTTTTCTGCAAAAGTTGCTGTGCAGTCACACATATACGTATGGTATACTTGTCGGGCAGTATACGCTGTCTGTACTATATTTAATCACCCTAGGTTTGAAATTAAGAACACCGTGTTGAACCAAGCTGCGTCTTCATTTCTAAGACAGTTCAGAGCAAGAACATTGCATATGCGTGGATTTCGAACATTCTATAACCGCAGCTCTTATCGTCACGGAGTTCGCCATGGCCTGCAGTGCGCCAGTCGTTGAAACCAGGAGCAGTAGCTTTTCTTAAAAAAATAAACGTGGACGAGAAACCAATATGAGTAGTATCTCCGTTTCTCGCAGAATGTACAATTCAGGTGGCAATTCGCGTCACATTGTAACACCGTAATGCTTCATGAGGTGCAATGCGCTCGTTGTAATTGACAATAAATTTGTTTATCTTGCACCTGTATAGCTATTATACATGCGCACACTGGTGACAAAGGGGATAGAAAAACAAAACTTCACTGAGCAAGTGTAACGTAAAATATATAAGGTGGGGATTGCGATACAGCAAAAAAGAAAAAAAGACGTCCAAAACGACGACCACAAAACTAAACAACGGGTTGTTGCGTACCTTGTTTTCTTACGATCAGCGCTTCTTTTCGGTACCATTCACCAACTCTACGGTTAGTGCCAACAATTGGAACTCGGTATGCACTAAATTGATTATAATGTGCACAGGGAACATTTTCATTGCCAGTAAAACTGCTGTAGACTTGGAAACAAACCGACAGAGCGTGCATTTAAACAAGCGCTCCCAACTGCCCGTCCCCAAAATTGGAGCTACAGTGGCACCACATCTTGGAACATCTCGCGGCCCATATAGGACAGGCGTTGTGATTACATGCCTGTGTTCGCGTAAACCAGGCACGATATTTGAGCTTGGTTCAAACCTGTCCTAAGAATACAAATGGTGGTGGACCGATCGTGAAGTTTCTTGGCTTTAAACAAAGTAGGAAGAGGCCTTCTAATATTTCAGCGTCGCAGTTACTTCGTGTTTTCACTGAGCTTTTTTTTATTGCGGAAGCAATACTACTTTCACTTTCAAGCCTTTGCGGTGCGACGGCGGTGCACATGAAATGACCTTTCGCATGACCTCTGTGTGACGTCACGCCTCAAAGCTGGGTGACCAACTCGCGCCGTCCGTGAGAGACGGCGGTGCGCATGAACGGCGGCCTAACTCCAGGTCTCTCCGCCAGGAGCGCCACAGGAGTTATGACGTCCCGCCTCAAAGCTAGGCGACCAACTCGCGCCGTCCGTGAGAGACGGCGGTGCGCATGAACGGCGGCCTAAATCCCGCTCTCTCCGCCCGGAGCGCCACAGGTGTTGTGACATTATACAGCTGTATAAAGCGGCGACCGACTCGCGCCGTCCGTGAGAGACGGCGGTGCGCATGACTACGATGCCGTCTACTGCTGAGGATGCTTTCGCAACCTACCGGGCTTAACCAAGCTAAGTCTCTGCCAACTTTTTTTTTGCCTCAAAAGCTCTCCTACACCGCAGCACAAGCCCAAAATTGGAATTTCAGCCCGTAGGCCAGCAAGAGCGCGCGCGTGTGAATGCGTATGAGTTTGCACACATGTGCATACGGTGCGTTATTTGACAGATTGAAATTCCGTATTTCACCTGAGTTATCCAAGAAAGTTCACAACTCACGCACCACCTATACCTATCACCCTGAAATGTTTCCACTGATCAATGCAGAATGTTTCACAACTAACACGCTTCAACCAAGAAATTCACAACACGGTGGGATAAAAAGTAAAAGAGAAATGTATATACAGTGCTGCTCGAATAGATTGCCAGAAAGAAGTAAGACGGAATATTCAAGTGCAGCTGCGATGTTAGGAACTCAGTAATTTGGTTTGCATTCCTTGGGAGCATGTTGTGCTTGTAGCAATTGTACCCTTCTTTTCACTCGTCTGTTCCGATAACAAACTCTTTGTTCGCAGGTTTGCAGTTCTCCCGGGAGAAGATCAATGCCTCCGTCCATGTTCAGTTATTTTCTTTTAGCCTTCACCTTTTCCACGAAGGGGTTACTGTACTAAAAAATACAAGGACAAAAGAAGAAGTGGACAAGAGGTGCGCAGACTCACATCTGAATATTTATGGAAGAAAGAAGACATATGCACATTGAACAAAAAGACGTCATGCAGCCCGGCCATCAAAACGCAAATCAGCGCTATCGTTTCAAGTTCGCGTACAAGTATATCATTTCACAACTTGGAAGTGCGGCCGAAGGATAACATACACCCATGTGCTCTCTTCTTTATAGTGTACGCCTAGAAAAGTTCTCGTGAGCGGCCGTCCCTATGACGGTATAAAACCCTTGTTTTTTCTGGAAGCGGAAGGCATACCTTATTTGTTTCTTTTTTGCAGGCCCCACATTTTAACAACCGGTCATCTGATGAGCATTCCAAAATGGCAAAACATTGCAAGGCCTACAAAAAAAAGACAAAGAAGGTATGCCTTCTGCTTCTAGAGACGACAAGGGTTTTTTACCGTGATAGGGACCGCCGCACACGAAAGCTTTTCGAGGCTTGCACTATCTAGAAGAGAATACGTTGGTTTATTAGTGATCTTTCGGTCTCACTTGCAGATTGTGAAATGATATGTTTGGACGCAAACTTGTGACGACAGCGCTGATATGCGTTTTGATGGCCGGGTGGCATGATGTTGCATTTTTGTTCAATGTATATACTTGTCTCTCACCCATTAAAACTCAGTTGTGAGTCTGCGCACGTCCTGTCTACCTCTTCTTTTGTCCGCGTGTTTTTCATCGCTTTAACCCCTTCGTGGAAAGGATGAACATTAACCAACTAGCCTGTTTACCGCTCTACAGCTCTTTTTACCTTGCCTATCTAGTTTAGCTACCCTACCCCTACTTTGTGCGTGCATCCATTGGCCGTTATTTTTTTCGATCTGTATAAAGACACGTCTCCTCTCCATGGTCTTCTCATTAAAACGAATATGTGGCAGCGAATGCGGTACCATCCGCGAAACCGGGAAGAAGACAACGTCTAGACTGTCGTTGAGCCGTAGTTTTTCCACCGTGCGCATTTCAACGTATCATAACAAATAGAGTAAATGCTGGGCCGTGATGCCTTCACTCGCTGTAAATGCTCCTAAATATAAATTATTATAGGGGTAGTACGGTTGTTTGCCCCAACCCCTTCTGTTTCGATAACATTCCATTTCTCGATGATGCGGATAACGAACTTTATGGAATATTTCTTAATTTGCTTTAAACTTGTGGCCAATATTCCTAACTTTCTGATCGATTCTGCCTTTGATATTTTCTTTCTTGACATTTATCAATAAACAAAAGTAATGCACGTTTTCAAGGCTGGCTGCCTGCTACTCGTAGACAATGCACGGGCATTGGTGTGAAAATTGTTACTAAACTGCGGTGCGATATTTTAGGCGGCTTTATTCTTCTATATGTTTATACAATTTGCACATCTACTACCTCTACAGCTTCATTTAGAAAGTTTTTCTTCTGCTCACACAATCATTCCGAAAGCTAAATGTTCCCTACCCATAACGTCTTCAGACGGTGTATATGAACGGACTACAGACAGAAAGGGCTGAAACAAAAAAGTCGGGACCATGTTCCACTGAAATAATTCAACGAGAAGGCTACACCCGCAAAGAGTAAACCAGCTGTCGCTATTTGCATGAGAAAATCCTATTCACTTTTGTAGCGGTGACGCTTTGGGTAGGGTCGGATTACTAGTGATGAGAGCGTGCTTCAAAAAAAAAAAATTCAGGGACTCATTTAAACCCCCTCTCGCACGCACAACCTCGCCCCCTCTTGTTGTTTTCGAGACTACATATTTTAGAATTCCTCACAGAGTAAAAATACCATCTTTAAAAAGACTCGCAGTATCTGGGGACAATTACATCGCATGAGCATATACTTTCCTCACAACACCGACAGAACACATGAACGTCTAGACGACGCTATTCTGGGAAATGACTGTGTACAGAACATCCTCCCTCAAAAATCACCATACACACTCCTGAAAAAAAACATTACAACAGTGGTTATTTTTTGGGCTAATTCGATAACGCGGTACGATTTGCTGTGTACGCATGCACAAAGTGCAGATGAGTCTTTTTCCTCAGCTGTTTTAAATACCAGAAAAATCATGTAATTATTTAGTGAATTCATGTAGCCAGACAAATGGAAGCTCGCCGAAGGCAGTGTTTCTACAGAAACTGAGATATTATGTTCCATATATTGTCTGGATGATGTACCGCAAATAAGGTTTATTACTCCAAACACCGTCATAATGTGGGGATATGAATCGTTTAGTATAGTGAAGACTTTAGAAAATAACATCACCGCTTAATAGGCACAAAACTAACGTTCGAACACTGTCTCGATCTAGAAGTTGAACTCGCTCAAACAGATAGTGTAGTTATACTTAGAGAGTGTTGACATTCCGAAGCGACCAAGGCTATAAGCGACAACATAGTGAAGTGATGGTGGAAGTTCGACTAACGAGGTATATATTGGACGAGCACGGACACCCCAAAGTATGCACGGGAGTTTTGTATTTTTGTGCATCGAAAGCTGGCCCCCACGGTCCTGTTCGAACTGCCTCCTCGACTTTAGCAGTCGAATGTCGTTACTACAAAACCCCTAGTGCATGGTTCATCCAAAAGAGAATGAGCCAGAAACCCACGCGCGCGCGAGAAAGAGAGAAACATTATTTTTGAGATTTAGATTGTTTTTGCCTTGGGCTGCATTCAGCAGCTCTAGGCGGCCGGCAGTACGTCTGTAAGGGACTTCTTGAGCTCTTGACGAGGCCTGGGACTGGACGTCTGTGTCCCGGCTGGCAGCGCAGGATGTCAGTGTACGTAAAGAGCAGTTGGTAGAAATTTCCGGATTCCTCCACTATGGCGTCTCTCATAGCCTGAGTCGCTTTGGGACGCTAAACCCCACAACCAATCCAAAGTAATCAAATTTGTTAACGAAGTTAAAACAGTGGAGAAAGCTCCGTGCAAGTAATAGTTGAGGCACATGGTTCTCTATTGACAGCAGTGAGAGCGTAGGAGGGTTCGACCATGGTTAAGTTTTAAGGATCATGAAACCAAATCGCGTGCGCTAGAGTTGTGCTCGGGGCAGGTTGTCAGATGTGGCCATCTGCGCACTGATGTGTCACATGCTAATAACGGATGTATGAGGAGGAAAATTATGGATGGAAACGATTGATGGTGATTGGTTTTGAAGAAAAGGTATACGATAGATATTGACTGATTTAATTCATAATAATAACAGCTAATAAAATAATATAATATCTATCAATGACTACGGATTCAGCAATAAATCAGACGATAACTTGTATTACTAGGTATAACTCAGCATGACTACGCAACGCGCATTATGTCAAAAAAAGAGTAGTAATTACCGCAACTTACTGGAAATTAGTAAATATGCTTAGCTATGACTGATAACGACTACAATAGCTAGGCACGACTTAGCATGACTACGGAACGACCGGTATGTCAAAAGATGACTTACAATAATGATAACGTAAAAGCAATGATGGTTTGGTTGGTTGGTTTATGGGGTTTAATGCCTCAAAGCGACTCAGGCTATCAGAGACGCCGTAGTGGAGGCCTCCGGAAATTTCGACCACATGGGGTTCTTTAACGTGCACTGACATAGTAATAAGAGCCAAATGATAGCAGAGGAAGGGTATGCTTCCTGTGTTCTCCTAGTAAGATAGATTTAAATGAGGCTCTAACGTTTTTTAATTCTTTCCTTGCAATTTATAACTCGTGCTGTAGGCAAAGATTAAATAGTTTCAGAGAACACGAAAAAGTGCAGGTATGGCATCTGCACAGAAGTTGTTTATTTATTTTGCTTTACTTAGTTTCTGTAATAATGAAAATGTGATTTTAAGGTTTATATTTTTCTCATATATAAAATCCACTCGTGTTTATGCACGATAAATGTTTCATCCCCTATATAGGACTGTTTGTGTCAACTCCATAGATTTATGCCCGGTAATTGCAATTATTTTTCTCATGCCTACTGGTGTTAAATTCTTTATGTTCGCTAGCTTTAAACGCCAAGAAATCATGGAGAGCCACTGTGCCTGCATGCACAAGGGTGTAGCTAGCGCAGCATTTATTAAAAGTGCTGAATTATTTTTTGTTAGTACTGCTATAGTGTACAGGTGTTACCTTCCTGCAAAAACGTTTTTTTTTCAGCTTCAATTTCGGAGATAATTTTGCCTCACTATAGAGTACAAGGAAGCATCTGGAGCTACCAAATACGATTCAATCCTGAGCTGCCTTTTCCTCTTTATACAGAAGCGTAGATGTCCAAGAGTGGTTTAACTGCAGTTTGAAGCTGTTTATTTTGACGCCTTAGTTAAGTGTATTCTCATGGTTTAATTATGCAGTGCTTTTCTGCCAAGCTTTTCTGCAGACGCATTCAAATATCTTATCAGCCCACAGGTTATTCAGTTTATCACGTGTTTTTAATTCAGTGTTTTACTGTGATGATAACTTGTGTCAAGCGATTGGCAGCCTTTATAGGCGTGCGTTAATGTTTGGTGGTTTTCACCGTGTAACGGAGTGCTACTCTGATCATTTTCATTATATTTCTTTCTAAGCCCTCGCGCATAGAGCCAAATGCAAAATTAAGCCTCGTTTATAATATACATTTTCAAATGAATATTAGTAAATATGTCCTGTTGCACCGGCACAATGTTCTACGCTTCATTACGTTGCGGTATCAATGCTAGCTAGCTCAATTTCTTTCCTCGAGTTTCTGGTTATATGACTTTTACCAACACTAGGAACAATTTGTAATCTGTGAGCCTTCGTACATCCCGGAATTGCTCGGCAGGCACCTGGTCAGCGCGATCTAAATTCTAGTTTATCATAAAAATTTTGGGGCGTTGAAAGCAAAGTTTAAAACGTTGCTTTCACCACGAAACGGGTAAAGCTATAAATTTTCGTCATATAAATCATGAGCAGGTTGTGATATATTTTGTGGAGGTGAGGCTCCCTTGCGATATTTGCTCTTAAAATTCTGTTACCTTATAACGGATACCTCTATCGTTTCTCATGTTGAAGACGATTTTTAAAAGCCTTGCCTATATTACAGCTCTATTAAAAAGTCATGATAAAAAGTAATCTACTGTTTATAGTTTCTCTTAGGAGCTGGGCTTATCGGATTATTACGTAAAATGCCTCATCTACTTAATCTGGGGTTTAAAAGAAAGAAAGGCACAAAAATAAGATAGCGTCTGGCCGGGGTGGAACAGTGGTTACGGCACTGGACAACGCTTCCTAAGGATGCAGGGTCGAATTCTGGCCGGTGACTGATAGAGTTATCCTTCTTTGGACTTGAAATATTTGTACTGAATTGCCCACACTGTTGGATATGATAGTTTAAATTATATTTGATGAGGCTAAATATAATATGGTATTGGAATTCCTTAACAACTATGATTGATTGCGATAAATCAATATGTCTGCAAAAAATTTTTTTAATTGTGCCCTTAAGTTATTACTAACCCGACGCGGTGATTCTGTTGTTAGGACACTCGACGGTTGAACTCAAGGGCGCTGGATTGAGCCTCTACAGTAGCGGCCGTTTTTCGATGAAGGCGCTAAACAATGTGCCAATGTAAGCGTGTTAAGAACGCACTCTTTAATCGCCATATCTTACTAGTTTGGTACGACGACTCCGTCTCACAGCGCCTAAATATTCCTAACTTTTCTACATGGGGAATTTCGCTGAAATTGAATTTGCCCGCACACTTGAAGTTTTCAGCTGTTTATCCCGTTTGTTTCCGCCTTTGTCTTCCGCAGCAGGAAGTTTAAATACCTACTTTTTAAAGCTATTTGTCTCATCGAAGACTTTTTGGAGCGGTTAGGCGGGGATAGAAATCATGTCGTGTGTCTGGCTTGCTACAGGAGGTTTGCATGTGTGGGAAAGAGGAACGTACACCCAAGTTTGCTCGATGTGATTGGTGTGGTCTAGGTTGTTCGTTGTATCTAAGACACAGGACTCTTTCGGTAACAAATAGCTTGAGAGTAGCACTTCCCTCGCCAATAATAACCCAGCGCTTGCTAGGGGGGCGTGTGTGTGCGTGTATGAGTACGTGTCTGCTAGTGTATATGGATCTGTTCGCCAGAACTACACAGTCTCTACGACCATTTAAACTTCAGCTAATTTCCTCCACAACAGAAACGCCTGAACTCATCTTCCACCTAGCAAAATCACTCTTGAAACGGTTACACTAATCACGAGTTATTCTCTCGTAGCTAGCACAAAAAAAAAAAAAAACCATCAATGCTTTATGGTGCGACGGAAAATAAAGGCAAAATGAAGCCTTAGTTACCCTACGTTAGATTGCCAGAAGGAAGTAACACACAATGTGTAAGCACATATTCGTTATTCGGAAATCAGAACGTTTTGTTTTATGTCGAGGCCAGTCCATATGGCGCTTGTTGAGCGGGTGTGGTTGCACAGTGTTTTAATTACGCTCTTGTGCTTTCTTTTTCTCCGACTTCAAGACTTGTTCTCGGCCGTCATTCCAGGAGAAAATTAACGCATCTGTTTGAGTTGTCAATTTTGCTCTTAGCGTCGCTTAACTAATTTCCGTACCGTATGCCCTATCTTGAGCGCACATAGGCGGGGCTTCCATAAAGGTGCGTTTTATTGATCTGGTTTCAATGTAGTGCGCTTTTTAGTGCTTGTTTTTAAACACAAGGTATGGCACAAAATATGCGATCGTCCATAAAATCGAGCAGACACATTTCTGGACTGCAGGTGAGCCATAACCTTTTCCACCTGGAGTACGTGTCAACGTCTCTCACGTAGAAACGTCGAGATCTTGTCTAGTCGCTGCATCGAAGGCCTGCTGGATGGCCCACAGTTGGTCATCGAGTCTGGACCTGTGCAGTACGGCGGACCATCTCGACAAGTGGGTTTTAAGATTAACCCCGTTAAGCGGTGCCTTACACTCCCACAGTATGTGCTAAATGCTTTTTTTTTTGCGAAATGTGCAGGTATTGGTGTTGTATATTTCGGGGAAATCATTCAGTACTGATGCGAGTTCGTGTATGCGTTTGTGTAAAATTGCTTCCGGCCGACTTCCTCAGCTCTGCAGTTTCCTGCTAGCGGAGTGAAGTTCCGGCCGGCCAGATAAGATGCTTTGGGTTTTGTTAAGTCATTGACGCGTTAGTCTGTCTCTCTACCCTTTTTTGCATGGCTCTCTCCTACATCGTTTGCCAACCTTGGTACTTTTTACTTTTTTCCGCATGCAGGACAACACAGAAGAGGCACAATACCGCCTGCAGCGCCATTCAAGGCGAATGTGGACAATTGCGGTTCTACCGTCTGAATTGTGGTGTCATTTTTGGTGCTTCTCTGAAAGCCCTTTTACCGTTACGCTAATACTCGACTGAAGCTGTTCGCTGGCTGACGCGTGGTCTGTTGAGTTAAATGGTCTGTCGAGGACAGTTTGTCGCAATACTGATAACGTATACCAAGGCCGCGATCGAACTTGCTTGCAAGGAAGCATTTCTGTATTGTTTAAACGACCGAAGTGCTAGCATTTTAATACATTTTTTTTATGATAATGAAGTCACTCGTTGTATATTTATATCTCTGTTAACGAATTGTTTCAGAATTGACCATGCTAAGAGGTGGGCACTGCTGCTCTGATGACGCTTATAAATTACAGATGTAATCAGCATTATTAGGAACGATAAGGTTCCCACTGGAGGTTTTTCTCAATATCTCAGTTTGGGTTCATGCCGAAGATTGTATTCGTTTTGAAAACAATGAGGAAAACAATGCTCACCTTTTGTTTTGGCGGAAGTTTGCTGGTAATTGCTATGACAGCTGTGGCGTATCCAGAGAAAAACAATTTAACACTGCTTAATGATGAATATATTATTAGTTTTATTCATTCCCATGTTGATGCTTGGGAACATGTAGCACTGATAACATGCAGCGAGTGCTGGAGCAGTAGTGACCGGTACTTGCTGAAAAAGCTTCTGCAACCAGCGACGATATGGAGGTTGCCAAGTCCAGGCCTGCCAACGCTAAAGCAGCTTGTAAGAAAAAACACCCACAACTCGGTAAAGACAAATATACTCGTGCGAAGTCTGGATAAAGATGCATCTAAGTGCCTAAGACAAACGTTTGCCTCGTGGTTGTTCGTTTATTTGGTTGACTGGATACTAATCGAAGACAGCGCAGAAGGAAAGGATCTTCTGAGCCGATATGTCTGGCCCTGCTCGGTGAAAAATTTCACTTTCAATCTGGACGCAGCGAGATATTCTGAAAACAACTTCACTGGCCACATTACTGGTCCCTCGCCGTCCTTTTATTCAAGGGGTTGCAGTCCTGACCCTCAGGTTCGAAGACCGAAATACTCCATCTTAAGAAACAAGGGCATCCGTGTCGCATGCAACCTACTTGCGCCATTGAGGAAAGGTGATCGTCCAGACTGCAAAACGTGGCGGGGCGATGGGATATGGAATGCGCTCATATTGTACAACGCTACAGTGAAAAAAATCTTTTACACCGACCGGTACAAGCTGGCCGAGGATCTTTTAGAGAGTAATGTTGACGTTCATGGAAATGTAGCATCCTTCGGAAATTTCGGCGTCATTGAATTCAACGTTTTTCCTCTGTTGGACTACCTGTACAATACATTCTATGCAAAAGCAAACAATCCTGTCCCGTTGTCATTTCTCCAGATGCTGAATGAATGCGAGCTCGGACTGCTGCTTCTCACGGTAACTCTCATTCTGGCTTTTGCTGCTTTGGTAGTGGCTGACAGGGTTCGAATGAAAGATGTTTCCTTGAGCAGAATCTTGGACTCGTTAATGGTTTTGATCGCATCTTTCTACGCAACATCCGCTGTCATGCCTCGCGTTCGGCAGAAGACTATGGCTCCAGGCATTGTATATAGCTTCTGGCTGATAGGCCTTTTACCGTTCTCAAACTACTTTCGGGGAGAATTGATATCTAGGTTCACAATGCGGGCATTTCCGGACGTGATTGACACACTCTCTGAGCTGGAGGTTGAACTCGACAAAAACCGCATTTTGCCGTGCGTTATAAAGAATACGTACTTACATGACCGTTTAGAAAACAGTACTAAGTTTGGCGGAGTCTATCAGAGGCTGAGCATAGCATTCAATAAAAATAAGGACCGAGCAAAGCTCGCCGTTCATGGTTTGTCCGAATGTCTAGACTGCGCCCAGCGGCAAGATCGCGTCTGCATTTCCTATTCCGTGCCTTCGTGGATGTCTAAGCCTCGTGACCGGCGAATCATTGAATCGCAAGATCGTCTAGGCCTTGCCTTCTTGTCGATGTGTTTGCGAAAGAACTATCCTTTTAAGTCTGCCTTGCATGAATTTGTCAGAAGACTTATTGAAACGAGAAATTTGCGCCAGCCAGAATTTCTTTCTCGCAATGAGATTAAGAACGCACATATTGGCGTGGACAATGTAGAGGTAGAATCTCTGCATTTTGATGAACTGGTATCTGTTTTCTTTCTACTTGCGGCGCTGCTGGCCATATGCGTCGTCGTTTGTATGTTGGAAATCGCATTCGTCAAAAGCAAGCCATAGGAAAGCTCTCGCGTTCTGTAGGTCTAGTTGAAGACAATGCCTTAACGTGCGAATATAATAGCATACATAATATATCTGACGCATTCAAGCTAGTGCAAATGCTAACCCTAATACATGTTTTCCTGCCTAGCGCAATGCCACGTCACGAAGTGCAGTGGCAAGGCGCCAGACAACAGTGCCAGAGTACCCGGATTCGATGCCGGCTAGCTTAAATTAAACTCTTGGCTCTAGAATAGGTTAAACTCGAGACCTTGTCCAAAATAATATATAAACAAAACAAATATCTAGACCTTACATTTTGGTACAGAACCTAAGCATTCGTCGTCACCACCACCACGACGAATGCCAGATGCGGTCAGAAAGGGATGCCACGCACGCTCAATGCGAAAAGCGGTGGCGGAACTAGTGCAAAGAAGAAAAGCACTCTGAGCTTGATAATGATTTGCCCGAAGAGCCGTCATTTGCTCCATTACCAATAAGAATGGGTGGTGCCGCTGTCCAAAGAGCATGCTTGTTAAGCCTGCTTTATAGATAGACCGTCGAGTAGGTTAAATGCCTTTCCTAGAATAATGACCGTGACTGGTTTAACTAGCTGCTTAGAGCAGTAGGTGCGAGACAGATATGTGGTGCCTATGCGTGTGGTCGACCTCTCAAAGATGTGTATATAACCAGCGCTCGTATCGTTTACCACGCGGTCCCTCGTCATCACTGAAGACTTCCTTCGCATTACTAGTCATGCAGAGCAAATACTCTGACAGCCTCGGAACATATCGCCACAGCGACGTCGGCCATTAAAGGCCCCTGGTGCTGCTATTCTCACTCTCGGCATCTGTGATCAGCCCTTCGGGGATGTTCGCTTCACGAAATTCGAATTGCCAAAGACAAGTCCGGCAGCCTCCAAATATTTCCTAGACATACAGAGATAGGCAAGTGCGTGTATTTTTCGTCACTTTGGGCTTTTTGGAGATTCTTCAGTGGTAACGTAGAGTCCGGAAGGTATGTTCCTCTGTTCTCTTATCATATCTTGGGGCTATATTGGTTGAATGTCACATCACGTCAATGAATGACAATCAATTTGTCCAATTCGCACTCTTGTCTATAGCTTAGTATTTCCAGTTTTTTGCTGAAGCAGTGTTGGATGTCTTTATGCTATCACGACTTTTTATAACGCACCTTTCACAGAATGTTTAATATTGCCGGCCCTAACCAACTACCGTGAAATCAATATCTGGGTGATTAGCCTATTTTTGTCTGGGAGATTTGTACTGAAGACAAAAGCACTTTTCGCAAGCTTGAGCTGCTACTGCGCTATACATACTGATAATTGCATCACTTCTGTAGAGCGCAGAAAAATACGATATTTACAGGCTTAGCCAGGAAGGTTGAAGGCATGCTACTAATGTTTTTGACGTATTATGTGCCTCCCAGTGAAAGTGGTTCAAAAGGTGTTCAATATCTGAGGCAATAAGAGAGCTTAATATTGTACGAGCGAGACGTCGGTTGCATATTATTTGTGTGAGTACATTTTTGTATCAATGTGCTCTGAATTTTCGCAATGACTAAGGCAACGAATGTGTTGTTGACGCACTAACAAATTCCCCTCTGCATATTTTACTGCAGTGCATCCTGTGTGAATTGCCCGAGACACTTCCTGTAGAAGAAACCAAGTGCACATGTACTCTACACCAGCGATTTTAAACTTGATGGTGCTGAATTTGTGGTTTTAATCTGGGATACTGTGTGGTTATTGTGGACTGGTTTAATAGACATATTAACAACAGCTTATCTTGAGCGTTTTGCAATGCTAGAACAGTTTTGAAGTTATCATTTTATCAGTACATTTTGCTTGGGTGGTTGAAATATAGCCATGCTTTTGAAGCAGATTATATATCCTGTAAAATGCCTCCGGCTTCATGAATGTCAAACACAATCTTTTTTTCTCATTTGAATAAAGCAGTAGAGACGAGAATAAAAGCACATGTAAATGAAAACGCAAAACGCCACAGTCTCATTTCTTGTATGCACACGTTTTTTATCGCTGATCCTTTGTGTGCTGTAGTTTTTTTCATGAGAGCACACGTGAAGTGATCGACATGTTATCTGCTCAGTATTGTAACGCGTAGGTGACGAGCCGAAAACAGCGAATGAAGGCTCCGGCGTTGGATTCACTTAACGATTTATTCGTCTTACTTGCTTCCTCAAAGCACCTAAACGATTCGGCAGCGGTAATAACATTATGCCTGCATGTCGGTTATAGATCTAAAAATGCCGGTTGCACAAGTCAGCGTGCAATTTAAAGAACGCGAAGAATGTAGATAACGACGAAAAAAATGATTACAGCAATCTGGAACATTTTAAAAAAGGTCGCGAGCCTAGTGTAAAATTCCATATTGCGCCAAACATGTATTTACCAGTCCTGTATTAGCCGCCATAAATCTAATACCGGTGTCAACGGTCTTCAATGAAGTTTAAACACATTTGTAACGGATCGGTAACACACTCGAATCGGACAGACCAGTTGTTATGGCGTTTATACAAGCCATGTCCGGTACGCGGGTCAACAGGACAGACCATGTACGATATATATCACAATTAGAACGGGTCGGCTCCGTTATGGAGCTGATGCCGCGCAGTTCATGTCCAGTTTAACGCAAATCGCATGAACCCGTCATTTATGGAGCTGATGCCGGGCAGTGTATTTCCGCTTCTCAACTCAGCCGGAACGATCTGATGCTCCACCAGAATTGACGTACCGAAACATGCCAGCGCCCGCACTAAATACTCATGAAAATATGTAGAATGCAGAAACAACGTTTTGATATAGAGGCGGTACGCTTTGTTTCGTAACCACCTCGAAGATATTGTCATGTCCCTAACGTGACCACGGAGACCTGCTTCACAAGCGAGGTTCACACAGTCAGCGGAATGTGACGCAGTCTTCACATGTCAAGCTCCAACGGAGTGCACCAACCTCGAACTCCTCTTCCTTTTTTCCATTTACTGGCTTTCCTGCTACTTTTGGTGAGGCGCGCAATCCGATAGGTAAGGTCAATGAGTGTATTCCTAAATCACGTAGAACGAGCATAGTGGGCGAGCATTTTCTGGCTTAAACCGCGCTTCCGTGTTGAGCGCTAAACCCAGACCAACTTGCAGGGAAATAGGCGATGTGGTGATGATGGGCGTTGCAGCCGGATTTCTAGCGTCATTGCGAGGCGAGCGTTTTCAGGTGGGCTATCTGGTGGGCTTCTTCAGCCCGGCAGACGTTCTCAGCAGCCCGAGGATCGGCATCTGCGAGAAATGAAAGAGTGCTATCGAGGATGTGTCGAGGAGACCGGGCATACAGAAGAAAAAATGGACTGTAATTGTTTCCTGTTCGGCGGTATTGCATGTTATGAGTGTAGTACAGAGTCGCAATTCATGTGGTCGGCGGCGATGTACAATGAAAGCATGTTGGTAGTTGTTTCGTTGTTTCACTCGCTCAGTCCACTTGTTTGAGGATGATAAGGTGTAATATGTCCAAAATACTTTGTGCACAACCGAAGGGGTTCTTCCACAACATATGCGGTGAACTGGGGACCTCGGTCAATGATTAACACTTGTGGTGGCCCATGGTGAAGTATAACGAAGTGTAAAAGGAAGAGGGAGACCTGGTGTGCTGTAGCCGCGGAAGAGCTGCCGTTTCACAATAGCAGGTGTAATAATCAGTGCATACAACGATCCTGTGGTTACAGTAATGAGATTTGGGAAAAGTGCCCAGTAGGTCTAAGTCCAGCTGCTCAAAATTAGACCTTGACGGCTTTATAGGGTGTAGGAGACCAGGGAAAGCACCAATGGGACGCTTGTGACTGGCACATTGATCACAACTCGCCACATACTTTTCAGTGATTTCCCAGATCCACAGCCAATAGAAATGTTTTTGGATGCGATGGAGTGTCCTCGCGGATCCCAGGTGTGCCGAAGTGGGATCATCATGCACGGCGCACAAAACAGAGGTTCGTAGGCTGTGAGGTACCACCAGAAGGTAGCGGAGGCCAGTGCTACAATAGTTCTTCTTGTACAAAAGGCCGCCACGTACACAAAGAGGACGGGAAACTGTGGAGTCCAGTGGAGCGGTAAAGAATGGCTTCAATTTCTCGTCCTGCCTCTGCTCACTGCGGAACGTGCGGGCATCAGCGAACGGATATGATACTGTGGCAATGCACTCGTCAAAATTTTAGGCGTCAAATTTTGTCGTCACAAACAGCAAACGTGAGGTGATAGACAGTCCTCGTCAACGTGTCGGCGACCGTTCTTGAATGACACGGTATAATCAAATGCTTGAAAACGGATTGCCCACCACACAAGGCAGCCTAACGAATCGCGGAGATTGATCAGCTAACACAGAGAATGATTATTAGTGACCATTCTCATTGGGCATCAGTACAAAGAGCACCGAAACCGCGGAACTTCGAAAAGTACGGCGAAGCATTCTTGCTCAGTAATTGTGTAATTGCGCTCAGGTTCTTTTAAGGAACGACTGGGGAAAGCTATAACATGTTCCTTGTGGAACTAATGCTGTATACATAGAGCAGCGATGCCAACATCACTGGCGTCAGTATGCACTTCCGTGGGGGCAGAAGGGTTGAAATGCCGGAGGATTGGATGCGATGTTAGTAGAAACTTTAGTTCGCGAAAAGAAGAGCACAGTCGGGTGTCCACTCGTAAGGAGCGTCTTTGTGGAGAAGGTGCTTGACCGTGTGCGCATTGTCATCGAAACGGGTAATGAAGCGGCGAAAATACGAGCAAAGTTCGAGGAAACTTCTGATTTCTTTTACATTCTGAGATGTTGGAAATGACGCAAATGCCGCGGTCTTGTGTGGGTCAGTTCAGACGTCCTCACGATTAACAAGGTGGCCCAAAACCAACGTCTGCCGTTCCCCGAAGCGACACTTCTTCGCGTACAGTACGAGACCAGCGTTTTTCAGGGAGTCCAGTACAAGCGCAAGACGTTCATTATTATCATGTAATATCCGGCCAAAAATGACGACTTCATCGAGGTAGCACATGCATATATGCCACTTTAAGTCAAGCAGGATAGCATCCATAAACCTGTCGAAAGTATTAGGAGCATTGCAAGCCCGAACAACATTACCATACATTCAAAAAATCCGTCGTGCGTCATAAAAGCGGCGTTCTTCTTTTCCTCAGGGTGCGCAGTTATCTGCCAATATCCCGACCGCGGATCCACAGATAAAAATATGACTCGGAGTTGAGCCAATCTAGGACGTCAGCGATCCGGGGAATTGAATAAACTGCTTTCTTGGTTATAGCATTCAGACGGCGATAGTCGACACAAAAGCGCCATGTACCATCATTTTCTCAACCAGAATGACAGAAGCAGCCAAATGATTGCATGACTTTTGAGTAATACCTTTGTCCAGCATATCTCGGGCCTGTTCACTGATCACCAGGAGTTCTGTCGGCGACACTTTATATGGCGTCTGTTGAACAGGATGTGAGTAACGTGTATCAATGCGATGACGGGTACGTGTCAGTGGAATGCACAGGGAACCACTTGTCTTCGCAAATTTAAAGATGTACGAGTACTTGAAGAGTAATGTTTTCAGCGTGTCATGTTGTTCGCTGGCTAAAGATTTGCTGATCATTCGGCGCACTTGTGATTCAGGCGCTAGAGCAGAAGTAGCTCTGGTAGCTTTTTTTTATAAAAGGCACTGACGGGGCACCATCATCTTGGCAACATGTGGCAATCTTCCTATCGATGGCAAAACCACCGATTACGAAGAGCAACTGATCGCCCACAGGCGTGAGCCACCCTTGCGCACCGACAGCACGCAGTCATGAACAGCAATGAGTTTCTTGACGCAGTTGTAATGAAGCGGCGCCACCATAGCATCGAAGGTGTAGGAAGCACGAATGGGCCACAAGACTTGGACGCACACCATAGAAATGGCTGGTACACTGGCACCCTGAGATACACAAAACACATCCTCCTGCTCTGGGAACTCCTCTAAGAGCCCAGACGGAAAGTAACTGTCAATGCAGAGCTCTCCAGAGCGACAGTCCACCGTAACACCGCATATTCGCAAAACATCAATAGCGAGAATCACGTCATGGATACATCGCGAAAGCAATGCAAACTCCGGTGTGAATATGGTTGCGCCAAGGCACACCGTAGCACTGCACATTCCCAAAGGGCACAACAGCTTACCACCTGCACCATAAAAATTCATATTTCTTCCCCTTTAATCATACCTTTGTGGCCTAAGCGCTTCTTAAACGGTAAACTCCTACTATAAATGGCGGCGCCCGTATCTGCTATAAGCCATTGTCGCCACACCGTTAACAAGCGCAGAAACAGTGTTCTTTAACTTTATAACAGATGGAGGAAGTTTTACAGGCAGCACAGAGTATCCAGCGGTCTCACTTAGAGCGGCGGAGCTGGCTAGTTTTCCGGTACAGGTGATACAAACTGCCGCCCATGCCTTGGTGACGAAAAGCGGCGCGCAGAAGCCGCAGGCGGGGGTAAGAAGCTGCGTTCAGAAACAGGAGAGTGACTACGTGGTCCATCCGTTTGCGGGAAATCGTATGAAGATGTAGGCCATTGCCAAGAAGAACCGTGGAAACGGTTACGTTGCTGAGCGTGGTAGACGTGGCCATCGTAACGGTTTAGTGGACGACTGCAGCCATCATGAGCGATGTGCCTCTCAATGTCAGAACGGTTGCAGACGGAAACGGCGGAAATCTTTTTCCCTTGAAGGCTCCAAGGAGGCAGTGGCCATTTGATAATCGAACGCATCCGCAGGTCTTCGGGCTGGATACCGGCAAGAGAGGGTAGGTGGTGGTGAAGGATGGAACTCATAACACGGCTCGTAGTGCTGCGAATAGCGAGCCGTAGCAGATTTGCAGCGAGAATAATGATTATGGCTATTGACCATTGCCGTTAGGCTGTAGTCGAAACTGTGCCGCGTTGACGGACCTTGGCCCGGATATCAAGGGGGGCTCTCGAGGAAGAGTAACGTCAGCAGGCACGAATCGTGGAAACCGTGCAGACGGCTCGAACCGTGTTAGTTCCTCGCAAACTATTTGCCGAATCGCCAATGAAAATTTTGTGCAGCTGTTGTCAAAGCTGTCCACAGCTAGAATGTCGGCTAGTCGCCCGAATTTTGGCGTTATGGGACCAGTCTTCAATGTCTAAAAAGTGCGGATGGGGCGAATGAAATCAGAAACAGCGTCCAGAGCATCTTTTGCTATCCAGATTTTATAAACATTGTCAGCGATGCCTTTCAGCAAATGTCCTACTTTATCTTCCTTAGTCATCTGTTCTTAGTTGCTTTGCAAAGCTTGAAGATCTCCTCTATACAGCTCATGCACGTTTCTCCTGATAGGTGAGCCCTGTGTGCGAGCAGATGTTCAGCGCGTTTTTTCTGCGGAGGATAATCACCGAAGCACAGGCGCAATTTGGTGACAAAATGCGCCCATGTTTTCAGTGTCCTCATTGTTTTCGAACTAGACTAATGCGGTATTTGCCAGGAAGAAAAAAAACGTTGGCTAGCTTAGCGCCGACATCCCATCGGTTGCAGCGGCTTATGCGTTGGTACTTGGTCAGTAACTCGTCAACGTCATCACCCGCCGCTCCTGCGAAAGTCCGAAGCTTTCGATAGTGTTGCACGGAACCAGCTACAGCGCCAGCAGGCCGGTCTCTAACCTGGATTGCAGCATCACTGTGAGCTGCTGGCTGGTCATCGGCAGGTTACATGGGGCTGGTCAGTGGTTGAAGGCCCGCAAGGCGATGACTCCTACGATGCTCCAGTTCTAACTGCGTTGAGCGTAGAGGCTAGGATCTCTACCCAGCACCTGCACTACAATATCACGCCCGCAACATAACCACGGAGACCTCCTGAAGAAGTTGACAAGCGAGGTTCACAGAGCCACTGTCAGTGACGCTGACACCACAAGCCAAGGTCCGACAGAGGGTGCACACCTCGAGCTCCTCTTCTTTTTTCTCTTTCTTGGCTTTCCGAACTCTTCTGCGTAGCAATATGAAGCCATCGACGTGTACGCTAGGAAATACATATGCACATCGCATGGTTTTTGCGCGTGTAACAGTCACTGCATCTCGCTTGATATTGCGATGTATCTTCATATGTAGGACTAAAGAAGAGCTTTAAACATGAAAGTTCAAGAAAAAACTTGGCCTTTTGCTGGTGAAGACTAACATATGCTCGGGCATAGTTGACCATATCGCTGACAATCGAATAATGCTGATAGCCGCATATCAGGCGACGCTTTTAGGAGTGTTTTACGGAAAAAGAAAATTATTAGTCGGAAGTGTATTCATGGACGTCGTAGTTCTACTGGTAGCATGTAAAGCTAAAATACGCAATATGACAAGCATTGTTAAGCCTAGCAACTCTGTGTGTCGAAAAACGTATTATGCATTCGAAGACGTTGAAAAAACGTAGCACAACTAAATCGGGATGACCTGAGATTTGATGCAAGAGATGCAGCATAAACATGCGAGTCATTGGTGGCCACCATGATAGCCAGGAATAAGATTCGGTAGGAATAAATGGCACTCTGTGAATTACGACCAGAGCTTCTACACAAGAGCAAAATATGCACAGTGAGCTAAATACGGTCAAATACAACCGCTCTCTTCTGAACATTCTTCACCGAATTTCCACCCGCCATCCTAAACTGGCCCTAAGTGGCGTAATTGGCAGCCACCCAAACTCTAGTTTCGAGGGCAGGAATAATAACTAGAATTTGCACCGAATGAAGATTGTCTGCGAGGAAGCGTAACTAGGAAATGGGCCCTGTTCCCCCTCGCATTATATTAGGTCGACCGGGGCTATCATTTTGACCTTCACCGTTACTGTGAGATCAGTGACGACATGACACTGTGGCCACACATCTGCTATGCTCAAACAAAAACCATTCGTCTTAATGGAGAGCCCGGCGTGCGCATTGCAATAGAGAGGTATCTGGCAGGGTTGCCCCACGTCGCCTCTCCTGTTCGCACTATATCTCGAACCACTATGCCGATCGGTGCTTGCTTCAATATCTATCTTGGTCTTAAAGATAAGGGCAGACGAACTTCGTATACTGCTTTATGCTGACGGCGTTTCCTTTGTCTGCAACACGACATCCGATGTGGAATAGGTGATATGCCTCACTCGCTGGTACAGTCGCCTCTCCGGGGCTCACCTGGACCTAGGGGAGTCGGTGGGAACCTGGAAAGGAGAATGGCTCCAGAACCGGTTGACTTTCTAAAGTTTCAGTGGAGGGACACAATCGGTCGGCACCTTGTAGGTAATCTGCACCTGAACGCTGCAATAGGTAGGCGATTGATCCAAATATATCAGCACCGCAGAAGAAACTTCAGTTATTGAGGGCACGACATAAAACCCTTTTCACGAGCGCTGTTCGAGGGCTTTGTAACGCACAACCTGCTGTCCTTTACACTGCCGGCGTCTCAACTATCGACAACAATGCAATCTCAGACTCCACAGAGTTTGGTCCGTCATCATTTGGCGTTTCACGCACGAGGCAACACGGCAAGCTAATATATTCGGGAGCCTCCAGACGCTCTATTGGGGTCTTGTGGCTAAAACACTCCCACCGCCACTCCATCGGGTTCTCCCGGGGTGAGTGTGCCCAACCACTGTCCTCTGACATGTGTGAACCATTTCCACGAGCTCAAAATATTTGTCTTTCAGCCTTCACGCGGGTGTTAGTCAATCTGAAAGAGGCAGGAGAAGCGGGGCCTGTTCCTGCCATGATGTGCCAGTGACATCTTGAATGGTAAGCGGCAGACAGTGGAAGACGCTTTTGTCGGATGTAATACAGCAAACTTTTCATAGGACGAGCTGCGAAGCATCTGTGAATGCTGAGACGCCAGATGAGCCAGTCTATGGAACTTGGATGCGTTCTCGCGATCCACAGTTCTAACGGACTGAGTCCCGGTGCTAGGGCTTCAATCTGTAGAGGGGGCGAAGAGATGTGTCTGAGTGCGCGCACGCTAAGCCAGCCTGGACCCACTACATCAGCAAAACTGATTAGGAATTGTGCGCCATCGAGACCCCAAACTCGGAAACAACGGTTGAAGAGGATCTGGCGCATGGCCGAGAGGCGGCATTTAATTCAAGACGCATCAAACCCGCCGTTTCAACACGCAATGAATAGCCCGCCTTCACTGGGAAAGGTCTACTAATATCTCGCCTTTCGCTTATATCCTCCAATAGATTACCCTTGACTCTTCCCACCCAGCCATACTTTTCCATAGTTTAGTATCTCCCTGTTGTTTCTTGTTTAATTTCCCGACACACATAACCAAATATTGCCTCCCGAACTATCGGAGTGTTCTTTATTTAAACCCAAACCACCAAATTCTTCGTATAACCTCCTCTCCAGTTTTTGACTCTGAAAGTTCCCATTGGCAATAGGATCCAACTAACCCTCGTTCAAAGACACACATCTCCACCATTATCCTGAACACCGATATTTCCCTTCATTTCCGGCTCCCCATTTTTGTAATCACACTCTTGTTTTATCTTTACAATACCGTCCAGTATGTAACAATATGTCCAATCATGTCTGAATGCCATGTTCTGTCGAAGCTGCTTTCTTGTGCTACTATTGGTAAAAATGACAATGTTACATTATTGGATGCTGCTCTGTTGCTCTGCCCCACATGTTGTATTTATTATGCAAGTAAAAGGTTAGTCGCAAAAAGAAAACCCGGTCGTGGAGTAATGTCCTGCGATTGCAGGCTTTGAGAGACATCAAAACACAATGCAGGCAAAGACGAAGACTGCGTTCAAATCGGTAGGTAGCATTTTTTATTTTCTCCGCCGAAATGGACAAATAGGCACTCGGTCGGGATACTGTTGTGGCAACTGCCGCCAGTAATACTTACCGTACTGTCATTTCCCATCTGCCTGCCGGGAAGCTGGTTTTCAACACCGTTTTTTGCATGCCGACCTCACCGGCTGTCCTTACCATGTCCAAGACTTTCTAGATGTCTACGTGGCGTCATAGACCTCAGTGATATTAGTTCAATAGCACAGATCCAGATGTCCCATCTGTGGATGATGACATGCAAGACAGTGCTGGCCAGAGCTAAGCTCGTTGGCTTCGGGCAGTTACATGTGAAAGGCCGTTGGTGTATTGGCGGTGTCTCGGTGTCTTGACGCTGATCCAGATTCAAATATTGTTTAACTCACGCTTCTTTGGCTCCTCGAACATATGAAAGACATTTACATCTGTGAGGCCTTTCGTGCTTGTCGCAAAGATATCTCCATCACAGTGAAGCATTGGCTTGGGGAGTGTTGGAAATGGAGCGGATGCCCACATTGAATCGTCACAATGCCGCCACTTTAGCCGATGGCTTCACTGCGAATGACGCGTCCTATCTTTTGACAGCTTGTAGCCTGCAGTGTCTGAGTTTATTGCCAGGTAGGCTTCCCTAGTGTCTTCATTGCCTGAAGGTTGGTCATATACGATGACACTGCTGTATCAATAGTTGTGATGAATGTCGGCGATTCAGCCATACTACAAAGGAGTGTGTAGTGTCGTACGCGGATAAACACCGCAGTAGTAGCGATGCTGTGGATCAGGCTCTGCAAGAGAAGTTAATGAATGCATAAGAGGTTTTGGATGCCGCTGGTGGCATGGCAGTGGTCATGCCTACTGAATCAGCGTTTAGCGGTACAATGCCGCTTGAGGAAATTGAGGAAATGCCACTTGCAGCGCAGTGAGAGCCTAACCTGGCTTCATACTCGGATCAGCGGTCAGCAGATGTGTGCCACAGACTGGCGGACCAGACGTCTGTAATTGACTGCGTCACTGATGACTCTTGGTGCGCCTGCGCGTGCTGTGCGCGAGACAGAAGACACATGCTCTGCGGTATCTGCTTTGCCGAGTGTCTGCGCTACTGACCATCCTAATGACACTGTCGGATCCAGCCTCAAGGAAGCTAGCTGCCAGCCTGGTAGTGTGGCAAGTGCACTTCAGAGGTGTCATGTACAAGAGTGGCCTCGAAGCGTGGAGTATCAATGAGTTCTGCCTCCTCTGAAGGAGACGCTGTTTCTGCAAAACACGAGTACCGCCACCGAAAGTCGAAGGGCAAGAAATTTCCTCCCGCTATAGATCGAGGAGAAAGGGTGCCAGTTCCAGGGAGGTATCACCTTCCAGATTGGCGCCAGAGACCGCGGATGCTTGACCTAATTGCACTTTGGTCACCATGGCGAGCTTCCAGCAGCTGATTGTTGCAACCCTCAACTTGCGTGGTCTCCGGTGTAGGTAGAAAGAGGTATTGCTTCGGCTGTTTTCGAGCAGTCGGCTGGACATCATCGCTGTTCAGGAGACTAGGATGGAAAGTGAATTGGACCCAGAAACAGCCGTGCGAGCCTTTTTAAAAGATTGCAATGTCTGCGTGTCTCACTGGGTAGGTCTTTCGGCGGGCTGCTTTCTTTTCTTTAAATAGAGTGTCTCTGTGTCTTTATGCACCAGGCTGACGCTGAAGAACGCCTTATTTGTTGTGACCTTTTGCAGAATTGCGAATCGTGGAAGTTTATCAACGTGTATGCTTCAAATAATCGGGTGCAGCGAGCAACGCTTTTCAATGATATGGCACATCTAGAATTTGATCGGTATTTGGTATTGCTGGGTGACTTCAACTGCTTATGCGACTCACATGACCGTATGGGGCCTAGTAAAAATGCCAATAAGGGCCCTGGTATTTTATCACGCATCACTTAAAGCGCAGGTTAAATTGCTACTGGACGGTCATCCACATTCACATATATTAGATGAGCTTCATATTAACGTCTTGATCGCATTTACGTAGTTGCAGAACTTCTTAAAAGGCGTATATCATGCAATGTCAGAGCGATTTCTTTCTCTGACAATTACTTGGTCACTGAGCGGATTGAGGAAAGTTCCCGTCCAAAGTTTCAGCCGCAGTGAGACATATGGAAGTTTAATGCTACGCTGTTAAACGAGGAAGGCTTTGCACAGCACCTGAGAACAGCTTTGGATTATTGTTTCGCAGTCAGTTGTTTAAGCGAGAAGTTCGGGACATAGCTTGAGAGACTGGCTCAGTCAGGTGTTCCAATACGGTGAAGAAAAGCCGCGGCGGGAGAGCCTTCGTAATTTGCACAAGGTTGAATGTGAGCCTCCCGGCTTATACACAGAAGAAATCGCTATTGTAAAATGCTACCTTCACAAGTTTGATGTAGAGCGCTTTAGGGCGGGCCGTGTGCAATACCGTAGCAATCGTGCTTTGCAGTCTGAGGAGCCAACTAGACAGGCATTGCTTGCTGAGCTTCGCCATGCGGCTGCAAAACGAGTTAGTTCCTGAATTATATTGTAGTGCTGACTTGCTCACTTAGTATGATGCAATAGTAACCGAGTTTGCTAGTCACTACAGCTGTCGTTGTTCTGCCACTACAAGTAATGCTGACGACGTCCACGTAGAGCGCCTTGTTTCTATGATTAAGCCGCTTTATGAGGATGAGTGTAAGGCGAGAAGTTCTGCAGTAACCTTAACTTAAGTGGAAGACGCAATTGGCCGTTTGCTGCTTTTCAAAACGTCGGGTCCTGATGGTCTATCAGGTGCATTTTAAAGAAATTCACATCTGCTTTCTCCTCTGTCCTACTCGAATTTTTAGACTAGTACTGACGTCGGGTTTCTAATAGTCACTTACCAAACGTCATATTGTGTTAATACCCAAAACTGATGATAAAGAAAGACACCGATTTGTGGACGACTACTGACCTATCGCACTTTCAAATGTTGATTATAATATGTTGCTAAAATCCTCTTAATCGGCGACAGATTGCAATGTATACTTTGGTTGGACCTCATGAAATATGTGGCTTGGTAGGCCGGTCAATAGAGTCAAATCTATATGTGGCGCGGACGCTTTTGCAATATTTCAGTGATGCTCACGAGCAGTTGCCACTGCGGCAAATTGACCTGGCAAAAACTCTTGATCATTTATCTCATTCATTCCTTTTGTTTGTCTTAGAATCTTGGTTCAATTGTGTCTACTGGGACACAAGAGTGTTCCGCGTGATTGACTGTAAATCGATGTCTATCACAACCTGTCCCCAGCGAGTACTCTGCTAAACATGGATGCCCACTGTCCCAGCTCTTGTTTGCTCTACACTTGGAGCCGCTTTGCATAAGAGCTATAAACAGCAGACCAGTTAGTGGGTTTCGTAGTATGGGCCACGAACTGAAGGTTTAGCTTATTCAGATGACCTCGCACTTTTCTGCGCTGATTTATGAAGCTATTCGTTTAACGGATGACTTCGGTTCAGTGTCAGATGCTCGAATCAACCGATCTGTTATAGCGGTCTCTGGTTTGGAATGTGGGAATCAATGTCTGCACAATATGCTGGTGTGGCATGGGCATCTATACCAGCTAATTACCGTGGAGTTTCTTAGAGTGGTG
The DNA here is from genome assembly GCF_055883805.1 of Amblyomma maculatum. NCBI lineage: Eukaryota > Metazoa > Arthropoda > Arachnida > Ixodida > Ixodidae > Amblyomma > Amblyomma maculatum. The sequence continues at coordinate 65,415,929 of NC_139354.1, forward strand.
ACCATCTGTCATCACTTTCTAATCACTAAACCTTAATAAGTAGTTCAAAAAATTAACTGCGCTAGAAGTTATATCCAGCGTTTCCACTGAGTATTCGTTATATTAGTGTGGGATTCATCTTTTCAATAATAAGGCATGATATCCCTTTGTGGCCTGTAAGTGCTCGTTTCACTTGTTAGCGGCGTCGGTGGCATCAGTCCGTCTCTTCTATCAGTTCGCCGCGCAACGTTCATACGTGTCCACGCGCTGCCTCCTGCGAACTTAATTGCTCTCATCGCTCCTCCTCCAATGCCACCCCTGTGCGGCGGCAATCAGAGCGCCCGATTAGTAGCAGCGGATCTCGATATGTGCACCACTTGCGCCGAAACCCATATTCGCCGTCGTTCGCCGCTGCGAACCGCGTGCCTAAAAGTGGTCTGTAATTGTACATACAAGTCTTCCTCAAATTCTTTACCTCAATCCTCAAAGCTGATACAGCTGATGAGCTGCGTTCAAATTTCACATTAGGAAATATAGGAATCGTAGACTTTTTTTGTGTGTGCCTTCTAACGTTTCTGGCCGTCCGTGCTTATGGGGTGTCATGTATGAGATGTATTTATCTCTTCGTTTCCGACTTGTTCGTTTCTCCTTGACTTCCTGTTTTCTGCACCGTGGAAACGTTTGTACAAATATTTTTTTCTATGCTCTTTCCTCCACCCATGTACCGTTTTGTGTGTTTTGGTTTATCGGGACATGATGTACTCAAAAGAGTGCGGAAAATGTCTCTCTTCCCATGCACCAAGACTTTATTTTATAAGTTACACACTAAGACCCAGCCTGTTAAAACGCAGTTAGGGAAAAAGGGCATTTTTGTACCTACAGTAAACTGCCGCCTTTGGGATTCTCCGGAAATCATTAAGCACTATTTCACCGAATTTAATGATATAGTATTGCTTTTAGATATTTTGCAACGGACATTGATAAAAAGACTTGATTTGACACTGCATTCTCTATGGTCTCTCACAGCATTGTCATTTTCTGATAAACCTTTAGACATGTTCTTTCTAGTTGGGTTACATGGCCTCTGGAAAACGCGCATGTAGACAAAAATTGTGAATCTGTTGTTTCTACAAAAGGTCACTTCTGCAGGATAATTGTTCATTGAATGGAATTGTGTGGATAGGCTGACATTCAACCGGAGTGGCACTCATTCTTAGTGATGTCCTCTACTTTGCCTCTTCTTTATAGTTTTGTTGGCTTGGTGCATCTTATTGCGCATCGTGTTCATTTGATACTCTTTTCTTAATAATTTGTACATAGTCTATGTACATAAGACATTATGTCAGTGTAAAAAATACCATGTTGAAAAAAAAAATCAAAACAAATTGCCGAAAAAGTGATTTTTTTTTCGAAGAGTTTGCCACAAGGCATAAATTGAGAAAGGGAGAATGGGATGCAGGAGATAGAAAGTTAAAAGAAGGAGTGAAGTCCAGTTGTGCTTATGTATTCGAGAAGGTTGGCAGTATAGCGAATTGTCCATTGTCCATTTCTCATAATCACTATCGTGATTCCACCGCAGGCCCACCTTCATGATTATCCGTTGCCTAATGTGCGTCGTTGATGGACACGTCCACAAGTGACGCACATCGCAGACGTCAGGTGGAGTCTCACAGTGAGGGCACCTGTCAGTCACTGGTAGATCTTTTTCCCGCCATCGATGTCGAAAAAATGGTTAGAATGCCATGCTGTTGTGGTAGAGGATTGAAGTTGGAATCGCATCTCCTGGATGAAATGTTTGCTTTTCAATTTTTATTTTTTAACTGTAGCCGTGGTATTTAATAGCATTGAGTCTTTTTTCCAGCCAGCGCACTTTTTCTCTAGGAACAAAGGTCACCGTCCATGCAGAATATTACACAATGTGCGGTCCTCTCGGTTTCATGCTGGTTCAGCCTTTACAAAATCGGCAATACCGAATTTGGCATGTAATTTATACAGAAATTTTCAACTAATTGCCTGGAATTATTCTAGATAAATTGCGGTGTATCTTTCGTGACAAAGGAAATGACAAAGCAACTTCTCATGACACCAGGCATGAACAGAGTGCAAGACCCTTCTTAAGATAAGTACGTCCATTTCCTTTTACTCTCGCAGTATATCGTCATGATGGCGTAATAAGGCTACCAACAGCTGTTATTATTACAGGGCCATTCAAGTGGTCGGTGATTTCCTGGGCTGTGCTGCCATCGATCAAGTAATGGCTGAGTATTCAACTTCTGTATCCATTAAGACATTAATCGTGCGTCCATCGACAGCAACTACAAGGTGGCTTTGACGTGCAATCTTGACGCCGTCCTGTACTGCGGCCCCGGCGCGGCACATCGTCGTCACGTCGCTGGTTGGAGTCTCTGGTTTGTGGTCTGCAGCGTCATCGTGATGTTGTTGTTGTTTCAGGGTTGGTGTAAGTCTTACAGCGTTGTCACTCGTCGTCGGTGGCGGAGTATATTCTATAGTTCGGCGTATAGCAGCCTCACCTCAAAAGATTACTCTCTAGTTTTCCCTCTGGTGGCTAGCGGACCTTCCTCGCATACTTCTAGAGTACTTTCGGCCCGACGACGGAAATTGAACATTGTGCGGCCCTGGGGACATATATTGACGGCTTGACGGCGCAGAATACCCCTGCGCAGAATTCGATTTCTTGTGGTGGGTCACTGGGGGGTAGTCGTAGGCCTTCGAGTGCGAAACCGCGAAGGTCACTTTGTCTGGAGGAGGTTTGAAATCTGGGTCAGTTGGTACATTTTTTTTTTGTACGCGAACTTGCCATAACGCATATTACATAAACTCATGTAAATGGTTTTCCGTGAGGAACGGGAGCAGGCTCCCGCTCTTAGCGTTGTCGGTGAGCCATTTAGAAAAGTTCTCTTCCCTTGTTGTTGTTAGACCCACTTCGCGCAGAATCTGTGTCCTTGATTCCCTTGTCCCTGCACAAGTCCATAGCAGGTGGCGAACATCCACTTCTGCAGCTGGTGGGGAACACTTTGGGCATGTTGTTGGTCCGATGTCAGCTTGCGATTCCCATCGGCATTTTACCGACGGGGTAAGGGCCGCCCCAGCTCTTATCCTTCTAAGGGAAACCTCCTCCAATCTCGTTAAGTTACGAGGGAGTGGGAATGTACACGGGGGAATGAGGGCACGTGTACTTTTCCTTATAGAAGATGCTAAAATGGAAACAGCGGAGCGGGCATCGAAAGGGAGCCTGGTGGGGGGCGCATTAGTGCGTGGAACTTCGTGTGTGAGGTGGTCAACTTTTCTCTGCTCAGCGTTCTCGGCATTGTCTTGTGTCCAATGTATCTGGATGCTTATCTTTGTTTTTTTATTAAGGGCGTGGATTTCCTGGGTAACACATAGCGTCTTCGTCACTTTCTTTAGTTGTTTTATGGCAGCTAAGGAGTTTGTATAGATGTGGGCTTCTGTTATCGAATCTATTTTATTTATGGCCTCCATAGCATCGCGGATTGCATAGAGTTCCATCACAAGCGGGTCCGGGTATTCTAAAAGATATTCTTCGTGTACCTTTAGTTCGCGATGTGTTGGACTAGTAGCTGCTGTTCTACCGCCATTTTCTATAATTGATGCGTCCGTATATGCAATTAAGGTACCTGGAAGTGCATCAACCAGAGGTCGAGATGCCAGCTTTTCTTTGCGACGAAGCCGAGTGGTCTTGTTTGTCGTGATAGTAGTGAATTCCCACGGAGTGGGGTCAGCCATTGGTGGTGTTCGAACTGCCACTTCGTTGTACAAGGATGCTATGGGCGGAACGTACTTTCGCTTGATATCCCTTGTTGCCTCTCGTTGTTCAATTAATTCTGTCAACGTATTTATCTGTGCAAACTCTTGGAGAATAGGGATATGGGTAAGTTTTGGTAAGGCCGTGATAGTGCGCCTTGCGTTTCTATTTATTGTTTCCAATTTCGCCCATTGCCGCCTCGTGAGTCTTTGGAATTGGGCCTGGTATAGTATCCTCGGCTGTAACACTGATTGTACAAGACGTCTTGCCATGTCTGCTCGAGCTCCTCCTCCCCTAGACGAAATGCGTTTTATCAAGTTTAAGGAAGTCGCAGCTACTTTTTTCACCTTATGAAGCCATTGTGTTCCTTTGCCGGATTTGTGAATTTCTGGGCCAAGAACTCTCAACTCGTCCACCTCTTCCAATGGCTGATTTCCAATCTTTAGGGAGACTCGTTGCGTTGCCAATTGTTTTCTTCCATTCTTGTTGGCAACATGGATGTAACAGGACTTTTGAGGTGATAATTCCAGGCCAGCACTTTGCACGTACTCATCTATGGTATTTAAAGCCTCTTGCAGATGCCGATTCTGTCTCTCAATTTGTTTATGAACAGACCAAATCGTGACATCATCTGCGTATATCATGAACCCCACTTCTGGTATTTTAGCTAATTTCCACGCCAATGGGATCAGTGCGATATTAAATAATAAAGGTGCTAACACTGACCCTTGTGGCACGCCTCTGTTCGAGGTGTAATTGCCAATTTGTTTTCCGTTTATCCGGATAGAAAACGTCCTGTCCTTAAGCAGATTATGTACTGCTTTTATGACCTGCAAGGGAATGACCATACATTCCATGTTGCTAAGAATCTTGACATGTAACATGTTGTCGTATGCCTTCGCCATGTCGGTAGTCACTACAGTGCGCACTAGGTGGCTATAAGGCGACACGTGTATGACCTCTTCAGCGAGCACAGCCAGTCCATTTTCTGTCCCAAGTTTTGTTCGGAACGCAATTTGTCGAGCATGGTATTTTTTATTACTTTCCAACCACCATGGCAGGCGGGTGGCTATCATCTTTTCATAGATTTTGCAAATTGTGGGTGTTAGCGAGATAGGCCGCAAAGATTCTAGACTTGTGGGAGGTTTCCGAGCCTTTGGTATTGTTACCACTACCGAGTGTTTCCAGCCGAGTGGAATGTCTCCTCCTTGCCATACCTCATTTACCACATCCAACAAGCCGTCAACTGCGGCTCCTTCTAAATTCTTGAATACTTCATAAGAAATATCGTCATGTCCAGGCGCAGTTTTACCATTCGCTTCTTCTATAGCAGCCAATAACTCCAATTTGGTAAATGGTAATGTTATTCCTGTTTTATCAACCGCATCCACTGTCGGTGAAGGCGCCGGATAATGTGCGCGGTTCGGGAAGAAAAGGGCAGCAGCCTGATCTGCAAACTCCTCTGGTGTAAGCTGTAATGCGAGTCTAATGCTTTCAGCATGATCTTTAACCTGCCGCCTCTTTTCCATGCCATGGAAAGTCCTCCAGAGGGCCTTGTTAGTCGTTCCTGAGCCCAAACGACTGCACCACTTATCCCATCTCCTATGAGCCAGCTGTTTTTCATATCGGCGTGCCTGCGCCGTCACTCTGTTTACCTCAATTCTTCTTTGCACGTCTTCAGGATGGCGACCAGCCTGTATCTCGGCCCGCTTTCGGCGTGCCCAAAGTTTTAGTAGGTGCAGGTCGGGAGTTGGCTGATCTTCGTTCACTGTAGTTGTAATGGTGTGATCCTTGAGTACCGTTTGAAGGGTGGTAACGAGAGTATTCGGGCTAACTGAATGCGTTCGAGTATCCTGCCGTACACCATCCCAATGTGTAACAGACGCTTTCTTTCGAATTTTCTTCATATGTCCCAAATTAAGACCAACACTGATGGGGACATGGTCACTACCCCACGCATCTAATTCCGCCTGCCATTGTGGTGCACCAGGGCCCTTCCACCACGTCAAGTCTGGTGAGCGTGTTTGTGTTGCAGGTAGTGTTGCGACTCCTGGATGATTTAGCAGTGTAAATTCCATTTCTGTGAAGGCAGTATGAACTTGATCACCCCTTTTAGAATCATAATCATATCCCCATACGGTGTACGGAGCGTTAAAATCTCCACCAATTAGTATCGCAATTCCAGGGTATGAATGGCGAATATGCTTAACGCATCCAAGATTAAGTACTGTGTTTCTTGGCCGAGCGTACACGGACACTAATATAAGGGGCGTTTTGTTCGGACGCGTGAGTACAGCAACTACTTCCTGCTGAGTGTTGCACCACTTAGAGAATAGTCTTAGAGAATAATAACCAGCCATAGTCTTAGAGAATAATAACCAGCCAAGGAACGAGGTTGAAGAAAGACGATGTACACCAGCTTCCAGCTTCCGTGTGTACATCGTCTTTCTTCGTCCTCGTCCCTTGGCTGGTTATTATTCTCTAACACTTTTTATGCACGGGCATTGGCGTTCAATTTACACGACCTGGCCACAGTGGAATCATAATGGGAGGTTCGCCATCCTCCAGGCGTCGCACTTCCGTGGGCTAGAGGTCATTTGTATGCTTAACTGGCGGAGTCAAAGAGGCGGTGGTCAAGAGCTGCCTGTTCGCGTCGGGGGAGCTTGGGCGGGCTCATCGGAAGGCAGGTCTGGATGCCACAGCTACAGTGTTCACTGCAGTTGCTTTTTGCCTCGGAATCATCGGAGCAGTCGCTTGAGGAACCCTCAGTGGCCGCTGGACTTCCTCACGGACACGTCTGGTGTGACGCTACTTGTGGCTGTTAGATGGTGGTAGCAGCCGGCGCAGTTCTTTTCGGACCACCTCATGAATAAGGTCCAGCTAGCTCTCTGATCGCAGATAAGCCGCTGTAGGTGTTTGCCTAAACTGGATGAAGTTATCGGTTTTACTGCCATATGTGAGCGTCATAGTGCTCTCGATGGTGGCAGCTTCCCTGTCAGATTTGGCCTTAGTTTGCGGTGAATTTCTAAGTGAGCGGGCAAAAAAGCAACTCTTTCACGCCTCGCATCAAACATTTAACCTTCTCCTCTAGAGCCATGTTTTAGTTGCTTCACCGGAAAAGATGCTTCATTTCTTCAATGTAGGTGAGGATGGACTAGTTGAGGAGCTGGGCTTTGGACTCAAGAGCCAGTTCCGCTCTTTTTTTTCCTTAAAACGCTAGCGGACTGTTTAAACAGCTTTTTCGTAAAGGCCTCCCACGTAGTTAGCGAAGCCTCGGGCTCTTCTCACCAACGCGCTGTTTTATCAAGAGCTAAGAACCTGTTTTGGAATTTCAAGATGCCGTCTCAATTGTTAATGTGGCAGTTCGTTGGTACGGCTCTGACCAGTCCTTTAGAGCTTGTACCGGTACTGTTGAAAATGGGAATGGGGGCTGTCGGGGCTCCTGGATGACAACTGGTACTGTAGAATGGGCCATGATTGATGTTGAGACCTTCTTCACGCGTCTGGTGCGGTCCGGCTGCACACTGTGTTCAGGTCGAGCTTTTGAAATCGACAGCTAGCTCAGTGCCTCGTTGGCACGTCCCCCAAGGCGACAGGACGGAAACGGGCTGTGATAAAATCTTGAAGGGTTACATCGGAAGACAAAAGGCAGTACCTCCTCCAAATGTCACGTACTAATGACGATGCCTAAACCAAAAGAGAAGAGCCCCGTCGTGATGGTGCAGTGGTTACGGCGCTCGGCTACTGCGCCCTAGGGTGCGGGATAGAACTCCGGCCTCGGCACCCGCTTTTCGATGGTGGCGAAAAGCAAGTTTCCCTTGGGCTTTGCGATGTCAGTGCACGTTAAGAACCCCAGGTAATCGAAATTTCTGGGACCTTCCACTACGGCGTCTTAGATAGCCTTTTTTGAGATTTTAAACCCCACAAACTAAACCAAGCAAACAAACAAACGAACGAACAACCGAAGAGACTGGGGGTCAACTTAGTGAACGTTTTATTCAGCTTAGTTACGGCCGTAAAAGCACTGACCAGGTCATTGATGGCTATAACAGAAAGCTTTCTCGGTGGTCGATGCAAAATTGACCTGTGGCACTCGTCAGCGCTCAATTTAAAAACTGCGAAGAAGCATGTAGATAAAGCGCGATTATGACCAGAGCAAGCTGGAACATTTTTTTAAACGCCCGCCTGTGCCTGGAAGCAGTCTGCATACATTTCGGCGCATCTTAAAAAAAAAAAAAGAAAGTGCAAAGCTGTCTTTCGCGACAGCAGCATGAAAAAACAGTAGAAACTTGTTTTGTTCGCTACCATCACATTGATAATACTGCGTGTTGGCGGCTGTTGAAAAACAGCAAAACATTTGCAGGGTTTACAGTAGTATGGGGCAGCTACTCAAGTCATTGCTTCTGGTCATCAGGGAGATACGGCGAAATTGTGGGAATTCGCTGTTATTAGTGTAATTTTAATAACGATGTAACTTGCATAGCGCTGCAAGATGTCACTAAAATACATCGTGTAGTTGCTGCCCGTAGTTGTCATTTTTGTAGAACAGCAATTTGTTGTGTTTTTAACAAGAAATTACAAAGAACTGCAAGAATCGCGTGGAAGAACCATGGCACATGTCCATGGTCGTGGTGCATTCTTACGCTATCTAAAATATGTGCTCAGCTTACCTTACCAAAATTGGCACATTGATATTCAAATTATTATATTCTAACTATTCGAAATGTTATATTCGTCGTCAATATTTTGCATCGTTTGTGTTTATAGTGACGATGTGACTGCCTTGCTTTGGTTTTCGGGTTCAGAGTCCAAAAGCGACTCCGGCTATGAAAGATGCCAAAGTGGATGGTTCCATGCTTATGCGCGCACTCACATCGCGCTGTGCACGGGCGCCTAGCTTGCCACCCGTAGCGAAAAGTGGCCGCCGAGGCTGGGATTCCATCTCGTATCCTTGGGCACAGTTGTCGAGCGCCCTAACCACTGCACCACCCCGGCGGGTGATAACGACGTCGATGTCACTGTATATACAGAAAGGATATCTAAGTTAAAGCCTTGTTATTATTTCAGATTCTCTTTTTTTTTCTGTTATTTTTTAGGTTCACTAATAGAGGTTTGTATGCAGTTTTTTGCCTCTTTCTGATAGTCACTTTAGCTCTTCCTATTTTACAGGGCTGTTACATGCACACTTATCTTGGTATCAGTTGTTATGGCAAGCCTTTTTTAAGGTTATTTGCAAGCCGTTGGACTGCCCAGCTCTGTAAACGAGTGATTTGACGTTAATGCAAGCCGGAGAAAACTACGTAAAAGAAAAAAAAGAATGTTTTTACTTTTATTAATACAATGATTTCTGCCGAAGAGAATGAGGGAATTCAGGCCATTTCAACTATCTGCTTCTGTATCTATACTCCTCGCTGCAAATAATCTGAAGGTGGGTTAATTCTTTTTGTCCTCGCGTCGACATGTTTCGAAACTCGCTTTCTTCGTTTTTATTGAACGTTCGTATAGTCTCATACACCTTTATACAACATATTACTCTTCCTTTCAATCCTTTTACATTTCTGTTACTTGTGCATTGTTTCCTGCTCATCATTGTCGATGTTTTCCAAACTCTTTTACATCTTTCTATTGGCATGTTAACCTTGAACTGTGCATTCGTATGGGATCCTTTTAATTGATTTCAATAATTTTATTTATTTTGAGTATTTGACCATATTGTTACGAGGTGGCATGACAAGCGATGTAGCATGGCGACACAACAGAAACAGAACGACGTGATGACATGCCGATGAAATATGCTTTAATGGCCAGCGGGCCTAGCGCGAGCACTTCGCCCCGCGCCACTGCCCGCTTTGTCATCTTCGTAGCAATATTTTATTCTTTCTCCTTTTGGATGCCTTGCTTTGATATTTTCTTACAGACATGTTCCTAACAAATTTCATTCCCTGCGTAGCGCATTTTATCTTAATTACTTAATATGCTTAATTTGTTTCTTCTTTTGCTCTTTCTAAATGTGTGTGTAAACCTTGTGTGTGTATTTTGTTTTAATTGCGCTGCAGTATCAAAACCGTATTTTTATTGCTGCGCACATTATATAAAAGATTGGTTGAGTGACTGATTGTTTTGATTTTCGCTTTTAATCAGAGTCTGTGCCTTGTTTTCTATGGTATCCTTACAATTAAAAGCAAAGATATCTCAAGGACATCCTGTATATTTCTGGACGCGTCTTAAAGATCAACGTGGTAGCCATTTAGTAATTGTTTATCCCTAAGATTGAAATTATATATCGCAGGTTTGATGGCATAATTAATGCTTTGCGCTTCACGATTTTTTCACTTATGAGAAGCCAACATGTTTTTGCTGCCGTGATGGCTTTGTGTGTACAGGCCCGGCCACTCCTGTCATATGTGTGAGTTTGAACCTGGATTGCTCTAGCTATAGTTCTAGCTATATTTGGGCGCAGTTCCAGACGGTTATGCACTCCATGCGATGTAATTGTAGGCTAAAGAACCAACAACCTGAGAACCAAAACACACGGCCTCATGCATAAGCTGCATTGAGCTTTAAATCTTTGTGAGAGGTATTTATATCAAGGAATGGCAGTTAAGACATCTTATATTGAATGGTTTAGGTTCTTTCAATAGCTGCTTTATGACTGAAGCGTTTCAGTTGATTAAAGATTCCTCATTGCAAAAAATGACGCGCTGGCACATACTTCTAGGATTGAAATAATGTAAACAAGTGACATAATTTAAACCTTCTATCAAGGAAAAAGATTCAGAAAAGGATGCAAAGCACAAGAATAATGACAATATTTGGTTGTTCTGCAGTAAAATGCTGGCGAAAAATAAGGCCCAGATTCTATGATTTGTCTGCTTATATTTAGTTCTGCTGAAAAATGTTCCGGAACATAAGGTTTGGGTATTTCCATGATTTGTCAGCTTCCATCATAATTGCGAGTAACCTGTAAAATATTGCAGAATAATGTTAACGAAACACTGGAGGGAACTTCCTAGTTTACTGAATGCGCAGAAAAATATTTCTTTTTATATCTGTCTTTGCTCTCATTCTTTAAACATGGACTACGAATACCAAAGGGGAATACACTTGACGACCAGGAAATGTTATTATGAAGAATCTGTGAGCCTGGCCACGAGAGATTATTGTAAAAACTTAGGATCTGCAAAACTATTTATTTTATGAACAACTCGGCGTTGAAGATATGCTCGTCGAGAATAAGAAAGCACTAATCCAATCGCCAGACTTTAACAGAGCCTTTATTGCAGTTGTGCCGGCGTTGTAGCTTATCAATTCTCATCTCTAGGCACGATACTGATGCTAATGGGTAGACTAGGACATACTGGAAAGCGCAAAGAGTAGACATCAGCACCAGCGATGGAGGCCACTGTAAAACTGTGAGCGAAGACAAAAAGGGAATAAACACAATTCACATATATCAGGCTTGAAACATAAACAATAGGAATACCTATCCCACATGTTGCGTATAGAGAACACACGCTGTGGTCGCGAACAATAAGAGTGGTTTCCAAGAGACAAATATTTAGTGGGGATGGCAGATTTATGGCCAGGTGAAAGGTTGACAGATAAGATTAGGAATTATATTAGATTGAAATTGCTTCAGCTGGCATCAGAAAGGTCTCATAGAACGTAAATAGAAGAGTTCGCTGTCCTACTACAAGCGTAGCTGTCCTTGCGGCGGGGATTTAAGCTCGTAGAAATAGGTCTTAAAATGTAGTCACTGTCACACGAAGTAGCTTTTAGACATTGATCAGATGAGAGTGGCATATAAGCGGGTCAAAGAACCTGCCGCTTAAACGAAAGCAGTCGGCCTGGCGGTGTGAACGTCAGCTAATTTTGTCTGCCGCGGCTTCACTTCTAATTCACCGGCATTCGAAAACATTTCCTATGCTAGCTAAATCTCACCGTTCATAAGAATGCTTGACGCATGATGCTTGTTTATAAGATAGGCGATGTTTCGCTTTTCTTTATTTACTTATTTCCTCTCATTTTTCTCAAGAAGAGACAATGCAGTGGTGACAGAATGAATTTTGTTTTGGTGAACCGAAAGGGATCAATGTACAACGCTAAGAAAGAGAAATGTCAGCGATGCAGCGTCATCAGTGTCCAGCCTTTGTATAAAATCCTGTGGAATACAAAGAGACTTCTCTGAAGCTGCCTAACTTGGATAGTATGTAAAAGCTGCTGGTAAACGTGTTTAAGTACTTGAGCGCACTTTGTGAGTCTGAAAAGTTACGAATATTAGGGTGTTGTGGTGAAAGCAAAGGGAAAATTATTTAAAAGAAAAAACAGTGATGGGAGCCTCATGCTTCGCTTGTGTGCAATACTTTCCATTTTTGCTTATAACATGCTGGAGTGCCAAAGGTGAGTAACAGTGGGAAAGTCCTAATATATGAGTACCTAAGAAAAAGCAATCAGAAGGTGTGGAAATAGTTTGTAGGATACATGCTAGCATTCACATGTTACCGAGTGTACGATGGGTAAGAATTCAATTTATTGCAATCTAAAAATTGAAAGTAGTCGTGAGCATTCCAGGTGGTACCTTTTGCTTGAAGATAGTGCTGTATAAGCCATCGTGTGGGGAAAACGGCTTTCGCTGAAACTGTTCCAGTTCGTGCATAAATTTACAATCAATATGTTTCATGAATATGACAAGTGGGAAACAGTGTAGTGAAACATAAAGATTGCGAATGATGAAAAGATTGCCTCCTTGAGAACGTTAACCTGGGGTTAGTGAATAATTCACAAATTCTGACAATTTGAAGATGCATTATATATAGTTAGAAATGAAATGCATTGCCGGAGCCTGGTTTGCATGTTTTCAATATCAGTGATTTGCGTATTTTATTATCATCGTCTACGTCTCGAGTCAACAACAAAAGATAAAGTGTATATATTGCGAACACTGTGTAACACCTGAACACCTGTAAATAAATATATTAAATGTCTTTGTTGCATGCGGCTTTCAGGACCTAAATATGAAGCCGTCGTGTATCCGGAGGTGTTCGAAGGACGCAAAGACGATAGCGTCAGGATCCTAAAAGTACACGATGACTTGACTCTGCACCTGGAACAGAGCTCTGTACTCCACGAGGACTTCTTCGTTCGCTCGTATCGGCAAGGCGTTCCTCAGCACCAATATGTAAGTATTGCTTCGCCTTGTAATGTTCCAAACCTTAGGTATTCTTTTTCGAGTTTGGTGGCGGGAAATACGCATTCCAGGGTCACATTTTGTTTCGCCATAAAGGAATGCCACAATATATTTACTTTAAAGTAAATTCGTTTTCAAGAAACATGTATTTTGGACTCAGGGAACTGCCGAGTTCTCTCGAGCGTTAGAAATAGAGCACCGCACTCTTTCGGGGCGGCCTCAGACTCTGCATTCACCAAAATCGTCGCGCTGACACAACGCTAGCCAAGTTTCGCAAGGGTGGCGACCAAGTGGGCCGTATGGTCCACTGCGTCTCCAACAAGCGGGGGGGGGGGGGGGGGGGGGGGTGTCTCAGAAGCAAGAATGCGATGATGAGACTTTACTGTGGTCGCGGTTTTTATTCGACTCCATACTTGTACTCGCGCAAGCATTATGACGGCATCTTGAAGATTAAGCTCCGCAAGATGATAAGGAGGGCATTCGACCTCCCGAGCACTACCTTCAATGCGAGGCTCCTTGCAATGGGGATGGTGAACATCTATCGGGAGCTACTCGAGGTGCACCTCACTAATCAATGCAAGAGTCTTGACCACACCTTGTGCGGTCGCCGCGTTTTGACCGGCTACAAATACAACACAACCATCACATTGAGGACAGGTTCTTGGAATACTCTCAGAATCTTGTGTTTGAGGTTGGCTAGAACTCTTGAGAGTTCCTTGGACTGCCAGAATATCAAATCAGTTAAAATTGTCGACCATAAACCCTGACTGCTCATTGAGGAGTCAAATTCTAAAGTTAAAGCTCAGCTACTTTGGTCATCTGATGAGAAGAGAGGAGTTGCTGGAGAAAGATTTGATGTTGGGAAAGGTTGAGGGTCACCGGAGAAGGAGTAGGCAGCGAACGCGATGGTTAGGTGGCATCCTTGAGGCGCTGCAGGTGAAGTTATGTGATGTTAGGAAGATAGTGAGAGACCGGAAAGCGTGGCGTGACATGGTCCATAGGGTCATGAAGAGTCGGACACGACTGCACGACTGAACTGAACTGAACTGAGTGCCAGCTTTGAAAAGGAGCACACTGTGCCATGATATAACTGACCACAACTTTCGCTAAAGCCGTCAGCGGTGCCTCTCAATCTGGGCACGGATGCCTGATGGCAGATTTTTAAAATATATTTCTGCAAGCGTTGCGGCAAGGCTAGCTTCTTTGTCGACTTTTTCCTTATTTATGAAGTCGGGTTTTTATTTGAAGGCTTGCCATGTGGCATAGAATGATGCTGTCGTTTACCTTAAAGGAAGGATTGCAGTCTATTTTCTTTAAGGAACCGGAGCAAGCTCCGGCTCTTAATATTTTCCATTAGCCACAAGTGTAAATATTCCTCATTTGTAGCCGGCAGTCCAACTTCTTGTTGCCGTCCTATTCTTGATGGCTGTATTCCTCGGCATGTCCATTCTGGGATTCTCTACGGGGCTGCGGCTCCGCTAGCTCAGACCACAGTGGTGGCCAAAACGGCAAGAGCTTATCCCTCTAAGTTCTTAAACGCTTCGTATAGGATGCCGTCATATCCCGACGTTGTTTTGTTCCTCGAATCTTCTATGGCAGTCATCAGCTCCAATGTAGTAAACGGAGATGGCAATCCTGAATTATCTACTGCGTCCTTTGACTGTGATAGGGCGGCAGGTTGCGCACGATTTGGAAAAACGAGGGCTGCCGCCTGATCGGCAAACTCTTTCGGAGTTATCTGAAGGGCAAGTCGGATACTTTCGGCATGACCTTTATTTCTGTCTCCCTTTTTCCATTCCTCTGAAAGTCCTCCAGAGCATTTTATTGTCCTTATTTGTGGCCAAATTACTTCACCAGTCAGTCCACCTTTGGTGGGCGAGTTGCTTTTCATGGCACGTCAGTGGATTGGCAGCTATTTTTCTTTAAATATTCTCAGGGCGCCGGTTAGGCTCAATTTCCGCTTGTTTTCTACGTGCCCATTATTAGAGAAGATGAAGATAGGGAGTTGGCTGATCCTAGTTTAGAGTTGTAGTGATGGTGTGTTTCTTAAGAACAGCTTAGAATACTGATACCAACGTATCAGTATTCTTGTCGATAATCCTGTCGAACACCATCCCAGTGCGTTAAGGATACATTTATTTTGATTTTTTTATAGTTGCCGGAATAATAGATTTGTGTGTTGGGGTGTGGTCACTGCCCCATGCAAATAATTCGGCCTCCCATTCCGATGCACCAGGGCCCTTCTACCACGTCAAATCTGGATAATGTGTTCGAGTTGTTGGCAGCGTTGCGACACCGGGGCAATTAAGCAGGGTGAAATGTATTTCTATCAGAGCTGTGTGAATTTGATCCCCTTGTTTGAATCATGGTTGTATCCCTATGCCGTATGTGGAGCGTTGAAATTTCCGCCTATTAGTACGGGTGTCGCTGGGTACGTAAACGAATATGTTTTGAGCCATCTGACATAGATTACTTTGCTTATTGATCGTGCGTATAGTGAAACTAGTATTATTGGTGTTATACCTGGATGCTTCAGTACAGCAACGACTTTCTGCTTAATGTTGCACCACTTGCTTAGGTCAGTCGGCGTTTGAGGAATACTGGCCTTCACATATATAGCCACTTTTACTGGTGCTGCATCTTCGTATTCGTTTATTAGGAATGAAAGGACACTGGTAGCGAACATATCCCCTGATGGTACACAACCGTTTATGTTCTTGCAGCAGGAACACCCAAGAATGCAACTTTCCATACAACAACTTCGTTCTTATTTCCCATGCTTGATTCGTGAGCCCTCGACAATTCCATTGTGTTATACCTTGGCGTTGAAGTAGGTGTTAAATTGCATAGGAAGAAACCAGCGAAAACAGACGCAGGACAAGAGGGAAGAAGAGACACACCACAACGCTGTCCTCTTGCCCTGCGTTTGTTTTCGCTGGTTTCCTTTTTATGCAATATGAGCCAACTAGCTCCTCTCACGCGTTACTGTGAGAAAGGGCCCGGATAAAGCGCGGGCGTTTTCTCAATCTCATTTGGTCGGTGCCGCCAGGCTTAGCAGAGAGACTAGCGGGCCGCGGCCATTTCAGAGTTATGATGTGAGCCTTCGATGATTTGGCCGGTCTATGGCCTTAAATTAAGAATAGGGTAATACTCTACTCAAGGCTGCTTTGCCCGCCTTTGCTTTTAAGTGTGCATAAGAATACTGTCTTTTTTTCATTACATATTACAGACTCTATGTCTTCAGAGAGTTTATGAATTCGCGTTCTTTAAGATCAGACGTAGCCGCGTAGGCCTCTAGGCGTTGAAATTTACAAAACTTATTATGCTAATTTAAGAATCCGGCCACCCTCTTGTCAATGCAATACAACGGATCTAATTTGTCAGCTATATGAGTATTAACTTTATATCAAGCAATTAATCCCCACCTTTGTGCTAAGCCTCGAAAGCGCAATACTTACCTCCCTTTAGTACAATATACGGTTCGTTCATCCTCCTGAGCTATCTATGCCCTGTGATATACATTTATGTACACCTAATTTATCGAACTGGCCGCAATAAACGGACCTCACTATACAAGGTTCTAGAATTAAACTTTGATGGTTTCAATTTTCCCTAGCAGCCTCTCCAGAGACCGATAAAATTGGTACCTCTGCTATATCAGAAGCCTTACCGACTACGTGGTCGGTAGGTACAAGGGTGTGGGGAGTGAGAGGCGGCGGTTAATTACTATTATCTTACAAGAGGTTGTGGCCAGTTACTGTAACAGAATGGCCAAATGCACTTGTGGTGTGGGAGTGCATTTTTGGTAGTTATCAGCGGAGTCATGATGCACCTTTAAACTGGTTGAATGTTGCTGATACGCTTATTTTCTGGCTGAATCTTCGCGCCAGGTGGACCGATGCCTCCAAGCCATTGCTCCTCTAGCCTTTATCGATTATTACCCTACTGAAAAAATTTCATGAGGCAATAACCTCAAATTTTCTTACACAGTCTCACTCAAATCACCGTAATAAATCACGTAAGAAATCACATACAAGTTGCATATATTTGCATAACATCTCAAACTTTTCTTGCACATTAACATAAATTATGGAAGATATTTGATGATAATGACCGTATCAGAGTCTATGTGATTTGATGAGATTGTGTGAGGTTATTCATGAGGCAATAACCTCAAATTTTCTTACACAGTCTCACTCAAATCACCGTAATAAATCACGTAAGAAATCACATACAAGTTGCATATATTTGCATAACATCTCAAACTTTTCTTGCACATTAACATAAATTATGGAAGATATTTTATGATAATGACCGTATCAGAGTCTATGTGATTTGATGAGATTGTGTGAGGTTATTGCCCCGTAAAACGTTTCGTTTTTCAGTAGAGAGCAATAAAATGACCCATAGCTAGCAATGTATCAAACGATATCCAATTGTGCAGTTTATAGAATCAAAAGAAATAGATTTGTACTTGTCATCGAAACCCGGCGCATGGATTCTACAATAACTGTTGAGTCGCGCTAACCTTCAATCAGCAATAAGGTAATTTCTTGGAGTTATTCCGGAACAACTTGAACTGTGGCCTTTGGTATTTTTAACCACGCATTATTCTTTATGAGAAAAAATCACCTGTAGTGTACTTTTGTGCGAGTACCAAAAAAAATAGCTTCAGGTGAGCGGTAGTAGTAAACTTTACGAAACCTGACTTTCATATACACATATACGTTGCCAGGTGTATAGGATCGATGACACAATTCAGACTGGTATGATTCAGTACCGCGAAGTCCCTACATACACAATCTTTTGCATTTGATTTCGTCTAATTGATTCTCTGCTTTTCATGTCTGCAGTTTGACGTCAACGCCCTGCAGGAAGATTTGTACTACGACAAAATAAAGCTTGCTGCTGTTTTCTTGACTGATGAGGACGGTGCAATGAAAGTAGTAAGAAGCGCACCTACCTTTCTCATACATTTCATAAGAGTTATCTACGCTCACAATAGCTTATAGCGTCAGATGGACGTATTCCTGTTATCAAGACCTTGCTTGAAAGGGAAATTGTGTTAGACATTTGCGAACTGGAGTTATTCTTTGATTTTCTCCAAGCTTGGAACTTTAACAAGGGACATTAGTGTGCTGAATGCTGTTAAAAGCAGAGGAGAGCACCTGCTCTCTGCCAATTGTGGAATGTTGAGGCAAAAAGCCTACGCTAATATTGGCTAGCCTTTATTTCAGTCCATATTGTTTTATATCATAGAGCTTATTTCCGGACACTTCTGTGTACTTTTCTCTGTTCCAAAAAATTTAATACAATGAAACTTTAGGCACATGAGGTGCCTTTGGAATCGAGGTTGGCGCTGTTTGGAGAAGAAAATTTTGACGTAAATGTTTCTAGTCGCTAGAACTATATTTGAAAAACATTTCACCGCATATCATAATCGTGACTCTTATTGTCAGAGCTCGCTGTTTTCGCGCATAGTTTCCATACATAACTGTTGCATGCAGTAAGAGCGCCGCTGAAGGCGACAATTTAGCGCGTTCATAAGATATATCCCGCAAGTCATTTTATATGTTATTCTTCCGAATACACGATCCCTGAAACCTGGCGCTTGTCTGACGGGATATTTTGGTTGATGGCGTTATTCACGTGGATATATAGATTGACGGTAACCGCTGCAAGCATGAGCGGGAAATAAAAATAATGAAGTGAGTTTCCCGCATAGATGCGAATAGTCGCTGCTCGTGTATTCTTTTCAGCACATCTCTTAGTATAAAATTTCAACTGTGTTGACCCGGCATGGCTTGAAGTCATAACAGGAGCTTATGTCGACAAGGCGATGACAGGCTAACGCAATCTCGTAACTCGTAGGTTTCTACTTTGCAAAAGCGTGTGAAGTCATTGTGGAATCTACGCAAGATTTAGGAGAACCATTTTCCTGACATTTGTTATACTTGTGTACATCATATATATATATATATATATATATATATATATATATATATATATATATATATATATATATATATATATATATATTGTGAAAGAAGGCCAGGTCGAGACGCCAAAGTCGTGACGGCAAAGCAAGGTACGCCGTGTCAGCGTTTTAATCTGATGGAGAACCCAGGCGCGTGCTGGAGCCGGCGCCGTGGGACGATGACGATGGTATGTACAAATGAAAGAAGATCCGTGGAAGGCTCACAATATATATATATATATATATATATATATATATATATATATATATATATATATTCTCAATTTCGCATTGAACAGTGACAATCCACCGTCCGAAACTGTTGGAATAATATAGATAATCGGGAAAGTTGTGTGACATCCTGTTTATATATACATATATAGGGTCTTTTATTTTCTGTTTGCTCCATAGCGCTTCAGCTGAAATCGTTCAGCAGTAATTAATAATTTCCGTGAAATATATGAAGCTTTCGTTCGTTTGTTACCACTAATTGTTTCATGAGAGGGCTAGCAATGCCTTGATTTTTTAAAGAAATCAATGCCTAAAAATGTTGAAACGATAGCAAGAAAACGTTGCTTCTCTAATAACACAACAAAGAGCGAAGTGAAAGAAAGAGGGAGGATTGCATTCCGAACGCCTTTTTGTGGAAATCAAAACATATTTTGTAAAATCACTTTCTTCTTTGTGCATTTCTGACTCTTGTGCAGCGTCCAGATTATCAGAGCGCGGGTTAGAGCAACAAGTTGTAGTTCACTGAACTGTATACTCTAAAAACGTTTCTCTTTGAAGCTGTGCAGTAATCCGCGGGTGCATGATGGTGTGCAGGAAGGTGTCGTTGGACCTAATATGAAGATCAATCCTATTCCTGGGGCCGAACGTTCAGAGGACGGTCGGCATCCACATATGCTGGAAAACATTGAAGACGGTGATTCTGACAAGGTTTATGGTGAGTGTGGCAGTTGGTCTGATCCGTAGTCAAGGGTTTCTAACATATTATTGCTTGTTTCTGTTTTGGTAAAGTGCCTAAGAAAAGTGTGTTGCTTGGAAGAGAAGTGTGTTGCTTGGTAATATTTCAAAGAAACGTTAGTCAAAAGGTATTTAGGGGCCGTAGAACTACAACAGCAAGTCAAGTGAGGATGAGCTGGAGCACAGCTTCCCTCCGCCTACGTCTTCTCTTATCGCATGTGTCATTCCAGCCGTCTTCTATCGCATGTATGAATGCCGTAGGTTATACCAATACAATAATTATATTGTAGTCTCAAAGAAATCTCTGGTTACAGAGCGTTTTAAAAAGGCAATGAAGCTCATTCAACTTAGCATATACCCGGGCTCCAATTATATATATAATGAATCATTTCTTTTCCATTTCAAATCTTTATCTGCATATGTGCCTATGATAACGCAGGCCATTAGGGATGACGTACCCGCGGCTTGTGACTTTTAGATTTATCATTCAATTTACGGTATGCTTTTACCATCTTCAAATGTGACACTGGCATACTGGAGCGACGGGGAACAATACGATGTACTACAACTTCATTGACACTGTTTTCAAACTTCATAAGAAACAGTCAAATTTAGAGAGACACTCTCCGAGGTAGGTTTTTGAAAAGTGACGGTCTGCGGTTACTTTCGAAGCCCAGTAGAGCAAAGTTGAAGATGAAAAAATAAATAGGCACGCAAAGCAGAACAACTGTGCCTATGATTCCCCGCTCATCCTACTCTATCATGTAGCCTTCATTTTTTTTCTTCAAAAAATTGAAAATAATCACTCTATAATACGGTGCCTGGTGCCGGTGGGTAAGAAATATTGATTACCTTCTGTTCTAGGTAAATACTTGGCGACAAGATCGACGCTTTTTTCGGAACGATCCAGTGGTTTTGATCCAGGTGAATAGCTTCAAAAATATATTTCTCGTACGTTATAAGACAGGGTGCTGCTTTTTCAGGCAAATACAATGTACCGGAAGTGAACCCGGAGATATTTGTGGTCGTAGACAAATATTTCCAAGACGGATACAGGGACAAATCTCGTATGATAAGATATTTGCTAATAGAATTCAATGTTGTAAGTAACACTTTTCACTACGAAAGGAAGCAAAAATCTTTAGAGGTTACAATTTGCTGCTATGTTTTTCAGGTCAACATACGCTACCTTACTGTGTCGAATCCACGAATTAAACTGTTATTCCGTGGAATTGAACTCAGCACGGTGAGTGTAAATTTCTTACGCATCTCCGTTTGCGGAAATCCTATTATTCTTTGAAAAAGAAGTAAGCCGGTAGGGAGATGGGGAATAAATGTTTACCAGCATTCATACACTTATTCTCCACTGCTGAACAGAACACGACTTCAGATACTGCGCTATATAGCACAGCTCCCCTAATTACAGAAGATTGTTGCTTGTCCGCTGACCAACGAGGGAGAGAAAGTGAAGCCGCCTTAATTGCAAATTGGTACACAGAACCAAACTCGACCACACTCGTTACATAAACTGTTCACCTTCAGCTGTAATTTATATAATTAATACAAGCCCTGCAGAGCTTATGTGTGAATATCAATCACGAAGGGTTTATGTTAATTATTAGTGACTGAATGCCCGATCATATATTTGATTCCAAAGCAGGCAAAACACTTCTCTCTGTACGGGTGGTAACAATGCTTTCCACCAGCCGCGGCCGAAAAAAATGGACCGAATTTTTATTCCTAATTCCTAACTGAAGGAGTGAGCGCAATTTAAAAATTTGGAAACACCAAACTTTTTTGTGACCATTTGTCTGCAACTTGCTAGCAAAATGAATTCTGTGTTTTTGGGGCAAACTATTTTATGAGTTAACAGAACAGTTTTCAATAAGAGGGGACTGTATCGGCAAAGACCTATCAAATATTTGTGCTTGCTTTAGCTGTTTTGATAACGACACTTATTTTGAAACAAAGTGTCAAGTTTTTGATACGACTATTATCATTCGAAATTTTATATTTTGACTTAGGATGCAGTGTGTATAGAAATAACTTTTATTTGCACTAGTCGACAAGTTGGCCAGGATCCGAGGCGCAGCTCGGCCAAAGCTGTACCCTCTCCTTCAGCCGCCGACCGGAACCTCCTGGATATTTGAGGCAGCCAGAGCGCGGTGGTGACTTCACGTCGTCTTTTGTAATCCTCTTTGAGAAGAGTGCCTCCCACGACTCAAATGTTCTTTCCTGTTCTCCAAACCTGTAACACTTCAATATCATGTGGCTATGTCCGCTATCCCCTAGCAGTGTTTGCAACTGGGGCTGAAAATACCCGTGTGCCACCTGTTGCAAAGCTGGGGGCTTTGGAATACCCAAGTTTGGAGCTTACGCCACATAACCTCTTCACATTTGGTGAATTGGTTACACAGTTTTGGAAGTAACGCTCTGCCTAGTTTCCAATAATTTAGAATATCTTGGTATGTGTTAAGATCATGATCAAACTGCAGGGGCTCCTCATCGCGCAAGGGGGTGGGGCTGCATATGAAACCTAACCGGGATCCCTGAAGGCAGGTTATCCTCAGCCCACTATATGGTCTGTCTCGTTCTACCTCAACCTCTGGCGCGCCAGAGTCCAAATGAGCGCGACCTAATCTGCCGATGGTGGGCCACTGGCTAAAGATCATGTTGCTGCGGCCAAATTGCGTAAGCTGTGGTCATGCCAATACTATGCAATGGAGAAATACAGCATCCATTTGTTCTACTAGGAACCGAATATAAAAAATACACGACATTAGTTTCCTCTTGTAGCAACTAAATATTGAATATGGATGCCGCAAGTGTGTTTAAAAACCACAAGACGGAAATGAAATGAAACCGTAATTTGAATCGCATATGTGAAGTCTGGTTGGTACTCATGAAAGTGGGAACACTAACCCAAATTCGCATTGGTGACCTGTCTAAGGAAATGGTTTCAAGTTTTAAGGACCAAGACAGGTCATAACTGCTGGAAATTATCTATAAAGGTGCAAACTACTGCGTGATTTTTATGATCAGTCCGAAGGTACTCGGCTCGGCATAAATCGTCAGTGTTAAATTGAGGGGTGGGTTTCATGCGTCTACGCGATGTATATGAGCCCTGCTGACGAGTGCATTCTGTTCACGTGAAATTGCATAATACCCTTATCTAAACAGAAGTATCTGCATTTTATATTGTTAGCTGAACTGTTTTCCTTTGCGACTTTAGCTTTATACTTTATACCTTCACGATATCAGTGCACTTGAAAAAAAATCCCACATGGTCGAATTTCCGGTAGCCCTTCACTACAGAGTGTCACACAGATCAAGGCGCTTGTCTTGTATTCTTCTCTGTGTCCACGATCCGTATGCGCCCTCTTATCCACCATGAACAGCTTTCAACTAGCTCAACTTTCCATTCTGCTGCACACAGACCAAGCCGCATTGGAACGTTAAGCCATAAAATCAAAGTCAAGTATTTGCCTAATGCTAAATGCTTGCCGCAGATGGCGCCACGTACTCGTTCGCCGCATGTTGTTTCATGTTGCGTTGTGCAGCAAACATCTTCGCCTTCATTAAGTTCCAACTCTACCTGGATAAAGTTTCGCGCTGTTCATTGGACACCATCGTCCTTATGAAGTACGATATGCGCCGCTTTTGACCTGAGTAAATACATAAATCTCATCTGCCATCTTGCTAAAGACAAAGATCGCAGCCGTAATAAAGAAATTGCCGAGACCATGGAAAAAGGATTAGCCAGACTAGACCGTCCACGAGACTAGATCAGATGGAAGCTCACCAAACGCGGATTGAGCCAAGATCAAAGTGGCAGCAGCGGCTGCAGCAGCGGCCGATGGCTAGATCTCATGAAACGTGGTTCAAAGGCAACTGAAACTCTATTTGTTATTGCAATAGTTGCCGTAAGATTTACTTTTGTGAGTATATCAATTTGAAATTTTAAGGCAATATAAAATATAAATTTCTTCATTTTTTTGTATCTACAACCTCACACACAAGGTAATCGTTGAGAGTGCAGGCCAGCGTCGTGGTCTCATTTCCAAGGACACTTTGGTCCAGAGTGTCTGCATGCACATGTCCCACGATGTCCGTGACATTATTGGGAGGCGCACATAATCATTATTTAAACATGCGTCACCGGCGGCCTTTGAAAATTGAACCAGCGGTCGCTGTAGCAGAATAACGTGTTTTCGACACATGAGAAGCGTCTCTAATTGCTTGCGCCGCTTTCAGATGTTATTCCCAATAAATGCCACCTCGTAACTGACTATGTTGGGGCAGGTTTTTAAGAAGCGACCCAGTCTGATTCGCCTGGCAAACCTCACCGAACTATGAAATGATCAGTCTTCCAAATAATTCCGTATACAAAGATTAGTGCAGATTACGACAGCCTGGGTGATAAGATGGGAGTTCTGCTCACGGACTCTAAAAAGCGGCCAATGGCTCTAAAAAGCGTTCCCCAGCTGATGCAATAAAACGCTCTTTATTACTCTCAAATTTATGGCCAATTAGATGGAAAAGAATGGCCGGTTGAGTTTGGGGATGGCAAATACAATTTGCTGCTGGCACTTTAGGTTTTACTTCAGTTTTGAGTCGCACATTATCATTAGCATGCCTTGGTAATCTACCACATTGTACAAAGGACCCTCCGGTATCGGAATAAATCCATGCTTTAACTGAACCATTTGATCATGCCTGCATAGCCTATGGGCAGCGTGCCTAAATTGAGATGCCTGGGTTTATGGGTTCCATTTCAATCGGAAAAATGCAAGCCAAGCGGACAGCCCCTACAAGGTTAGCCTTTTAATTTAGATTCACGACGTCACGTAGACTGCGAACCAATGAGTGCACTGTCCAATCACCTGATACAACTTGTTACAGCAATGTAAGTAACCATGACAGGAAAACGTAGGCAAAATGTGGAACAGGGCTGCTGATTGATAGGGCTGTAAACGCCAAGAAGACTTATTCAAAGGTTTCATCCCGTTGCTTGAAAATGCCCCTTCGCACACACTGCTGGTGTTTGTGTTACCAAAGCGGCTCCCTTAGGTGGTCAACTGATGCCTCATCCACTATTTTCTCCCAACCTTCCCGAGTCGCATTACACCGAATGTAAAAAAAAAAAGATTGTTTGCAAAAACGTAAGTTCGGGAGTGTTTTTTAGGAAACCTATGCTCAAAATGCGACGTTTGACCAGCAATCCTAAAAATTCAGTTACAGCGACACAAATATGAAGCAGTGATGTAGGAAAAGTGCTGCAATTGTGGGTGCATATGAAGAACTATATGGTAATTTTAGCTTCGAAACAGAGTGCTTCTTCCACGAAAATTAATAATTTTCTGCGCCTCCTTGCACATGATTCCGGCTCCGTAGCGGTAAGTAATTGCGACGGACTAAATATGGTGGTTTTGAAATCAGCACAGGTTTTGTGCGAGTGAGTGCGCAGGTGCTTTATGAGGAGGTACTTTCTCCATCGACTCTGTATCTCGTCAAAAGTTATCACTTCTTCCGTACCGCTGGTGCTAAAACATCACCAGATAGAAGATGAGCGTGGCGGCCTGCAGCTGGTGCTCATGCTCTGCAATAAAGGCGGCAAGACATACTCATTATGTGTACAGTCGCCCCATGACGACGTATTACTGCAAGAGGTGCCCTTTGTCTTGCGTCTCTTCGAGTGCGACTATAGTCGACTGTGCATCTGCTCTACCATAGATCCATATAAACTACTGCACCCTATCAGCACTCGACAATCATCTCACTCATGTCCCTAAACTATAACTCATTCGGCGCTAAAAAGACTTAGTCAGCTATAAAAATGTCTCTAAAAGTAAGTTTCATGCATAAAAATATTTAAAAAAGAAATGTAGGTTTGGTGCAAAAGTGTTCTGCATTTGCACCTTGATCGTTAGATTCTGGATAGGAAAATAATTCCTACATTTGGACGCAAACACTTTACGAGCCAAAAACGCGCGCTCAGGGAAAACAGCATCTGGCTTCTGTGTAGCCATTGAATTAACAATTTGCAAAGGTTTTTGATGGTTTTGTTGCGTCGCTCCATCGGCTAGTCTGAAATGAGGAACGGACTGTGCGCTTGTCTTGGCTTTAATCTTTGATTACATTTTTTATTTATTATGCTCTCTCCGCGATGACTGCTCTTCAGAAAACACCGCGAAATCTGCGGACAGTATAGGCTTACGGCCTCGTAAAAGGCTTAAGAGGCTTGTATAAATTCTATGAAAGAAAGGCAGCAGATAGCGCTCTTATTTTTGCACTGTAATAGTTGCGCGACCAAGTAGCGGCACTAACCGACTTAACAAAATCATAATAAGTGACAGCTTTAGTCGTTAAGAACAATCTCGCTGCATGTTCATTGTGGCAATGCTTATATTCCCTCACCTATTTCTGTAACTGCAACACGAGCTTCATAAGAGCAATGCATCGCTTCCGTAGTCTCAAAAAGGTTTTAGGCACTTTAGGTCATAAAGTGTAATCAAGAGAAACAATTTGTTTGAAAGGGCACTGACTCCTGCTTAAGTGTTTCTGATTCTGTATCGCGCACAAGCGCCACCACTGGAGCGAACGTCGCTATCGTCAGTCAAGCGGAGCAAGTGGGATCATGTGACTCCTTTTAGTGCTAATGCAGCAGGCGCTCCAGCAGCACTAGCAGCATTGAGTTTGTGCGTTTTAAGAACTAATAGTCGCGTTTATGTTTGTATTTTGGGTTGATAACAAGTCCACCATTGCACCTTTTGATCTTGCATCGCTTATAACGTTTATTTAATCTGTTACCAAATTTTCTTATTGCTATGTAACCGGACGTACGCTACGGAACCCCGCGCAAGCTTCCATTGCTGGCCCAAAAAATAAGCGCACTGAATCTTTCTTATTCAGGATTTGAATGGGCAAAGAAGGTAGTCGTCATTCTCATGTGTCCATCAGACATTTAATGCTAGCAAAATTTCATCCATGGAGTTGGCACTAATCCGTTCGGTGAGCAGCGGCAGAAGGCGTTTTATATTCGCTTATCAAAAGATGCTCGCTTTTTCACGAAGTAGCATGCTCCAACAGCAAGGAACAATGGAGGGAAAGCCGACAGGTCTTATTCTTCTGAATGAAGGCGTTGACACGGAAGTTTTACTGAAGTGAACTTGAAGAGACTACCGCCATGGGCAAGCGGTATGTATGATGAGTTGTATCAGGCAGCACCTGCAGTTTACAGTATTTTCAAATGAACGAGTGCATGCATATACGAGAGATTGAGCATTACATGGGGGGATGTGTTGTCGTATCAGTCAACAAAACTCTTTTGCGCGGAACGAACAAATATCCGGACTTAACAAGAGTGCAAATAACGGTAGTCAGTGCGCACGAATTCGCGGCGTGAAGCGTACTTCCTCACACTTGTTAAAACAATTAATCCGCGTCTTCCCCAATGGCGAACGTATCTGCTGTACTACGTTCAAGGAAGTAGGTGAACGAAGCCGCTTCCACCGGCGCTATTCAAAGGCGCTCAGAATCTTTCAGGCACTCACAGCTCTGCTCCTCTTGCAGATGAATCGTATTACCTGGATTCAGTGACCGCTTACATTTACCGGGCTCTATTGCAGCTTCAGTTTGTTTTTTTCACAACAGCAACAGCAGTACTGCAGCCAGTTAAGGTCGCAACCGCAGTAGTTAACACTCGCCAACTTGGACAACCGGCTAATTCCTTCAGGTGCCTTCTTGCCAAACGAGTGTCTAATACCTCCAATTAACCTTATGCAGGCCGAAATCAAGGTGTGTATCATGCAAATAAATGAACGTAATATTAACGCGCAACTAAAGTGTCTACGACAGCATCCTACAGCAGTAATTCAATGTGGGTTATCCTTATTACCGCGTGGCGCGGCCCTGCCAAGAGGTTTTGCCAGGGTATGTCCTCTCGCCCAATACTGGAGGCCCGGCAGAGTAAGCTTCGTATATGCGTGAATCGGCTGGTGATGTCATGAGAGGGTGTAACGTCATGACCAATTGTGACGCCATACTGTTATTAAGCATCACTGGACGTGACGTATCCTTGACGTCACATCCGGACATGGCGTCATGTCTTGTCATGGCTGATAGCGCCACAGGTGATGATGCCCCAATCTCGCGGTATCCTGCTTAAACCCGCTAAGCAGTTTGACACTTCCCGCGGTCGGACACTCCTGAACATTACAAGGCCTTCGCCTTAATGAAATCAACGTACGATGTAGCAGCAGACTTACTCTTTATGAACAGCAATATCTGCCATTAGACGCAGGATACCAAGCGTGAGAAAGAGGGAAGGTGCGTTTCAAGATTACGCGGACCTGAAAAGCAGGTGAATGCCACCATGTACGCTTGGCCGCCTCTGATTCAGTACGCATCTAGGAATATAGATAATGACAACTCATAGACTTCACGTATAATTCGTGGGGCCAAGCCGGCAAACCGTTCATGTCATCGCCACATGTGGGCAAACAATCATTTGGGCTCGTGTTTGTGCTTTATACAATAAAATAAGCATGAGGTCATGCAAGAACGGGGCTCCTCGCATGCGGAGGACACATATACATTCCAACCAGGCGTCCGTTGTCTTGCAATGTAGAAGGTGTGGTTTTGATGTTTCGGTGTTCGTTGCACATTGAGTAGAACGAGGTGCCACAAGGCTTGTGTTTCGCTTCTAGGGAGCACCGTGTTAGCGGGATTCGAGGAAAAATTGTACCACGGCTCAATATTTGCGGGAAACGTTCTTGCAAGAGTATTGCTTGCTGGTGTATGTGGCTCTTCCTCCTTGTAAGGTATGCCTTCGGGTATAAACAGCCACTACAAGCTATGACTCCTTTTGCGAGGTTTGCTGCCTTTGCTCTGTAGAAAAGATGTAGGCATACTGCGTTGTCGTCGTCAAAGTATCTGACTGCATTATCAAAATTTAAGTAATAACTTTGGGATAGTGCTGCCAGTCACAAGGTCTGAATTTTCTTTAGGTGAGCGATGCTCTTGACCATCGAATAAGTAAGCATGAATGCTTTTGTAAAGGCAGAACTGGTGGTGGGAAAAGTCAGCCAGCTGCAAGATACATTTCATACTGTTGATTTTCTCCTTTCAGTTTATATGCTGCGAAAAAAAGTGAGACGCTGCATTACAGTGTCCAATCTTATTTGCAGTATGAACAGGAGGGAAAGTACTACCAGTATCTGTCACATGCTGGCGAAATAGATGGCTCGAAATCATTGTATAAACTTGTGAAATTCGTTGAGGTCAACAACAAAACTTACGGTGGATATGACATGATTTATTTTCTGACCAGGTGAGACTCCAGAATTGTTTTTCTTCATAGGAAAACCTGTTTTGATTCGCCCATAAGGCTTAGAGTGCAGAAATGTTGCTATAAAGAGACAGCTTCTAGAGTATCTCCAATTGCATGCTTAGTGCTTGTATTATTAGGACGTATTTGAAGTGCACTTTCTTTAATATTATGAATCCACAGTGATCATAGCCAAGGTGGCAATTGGATATATTTGGGCTCAAAATTTAAATATACGAGCCAGACAGATACGGCTCACGTATAGTTTAAAGGCCAATTCACTCCCACAAGTACAAACGTTAACCAATATTTATTTCAAAATGCTTTAAACGCTTGCATTCCTCAACAGCTTCATGATTTAAGTGTACTGTGTAATTGTGGCAGTGGGCTACCACCCTTGGCATATTCAAAACTTTATAAACTGATGCCTTTGCCAAAGATACTAGAGAAACGCTTTAATGCTTTTCCTTTGCTTCTGCGGTGAAAGTATTTATAACACTTACCATGAAGCATCGGGAGAAAACTAAGAATTTATGCACAATTTTCAATTTAATATTACCTTAATTAAACAGAAATACATAGATTGTTTGCAGCCGTAAAACAGTTATTGTATACCACATTTGAGAGTTCTGCCTTGAATGAGCTGTGCACACATTGTTGTAGTTGGCCAAAGATCGAGAAAGGAAGTTTTGAGGTATGGGTGGGAGTATGAGGATAAAAAAAAATCAGTGTTCAATGCGAAGCGTTTTTTTTTTAGAAATGAACAATAATCCGTCTCGCAATGATTAAATATGTGTTTTTTGTTCTAGATGCGATATGGTAGCTGTAGAAGGAGGCCGACGGGAGAGCAGTCTCGCAGGTAAGTGCAGTGCGCAAAACCAGACCGTGTTTTTGTAGTTTTCAGTTGCACTTCTGGAAAAGGCGACCGGTTTTGGTGCGCTGTTGATGCAGCTTGAGATGGGCGTCTGCAGAATGTAAGTCTACTTGGCCTTAATTTCTAACATACATTTTCAGTTACCGATCTGCTGCTCTGCTACCTGATCGCTGCCGGTATAGGCCCCTTTGTACGGGCTGTAGCCAAAGTTTGATTGTAAGGGGGCATGTGTAAATAATAGGCATGGTGCGGAATGAGGATTGGAGCTAAAGATGAAACCAGACATAATGGGCTTAAGCAAGGTCCCTCTGCAAAATGTTCAAGCGTGTGGCACGATTTCAATTCTATCAACCTAATTTTCAGTGAAAGATTTATGAGAGTGAAACAAAAATGCCTTTTGGTTATCATTGAGAGATTGGGATAATTATTATCTCGAAAACTACTTCATATAACTTCATGAGGTAATGTGCTCTAAATGATTGCAGTACCTGTTATTCTTTGCTTGTGGGCTAAATGATTGATTCCAAAATTCACGGCGTAATGCTTCTTATATGAAAATAAAAAAAAATGGTTCTGAGCTTTTAGGGGTAGTGCTATTATTTTTCTCGTTCGTCACTGTCTTCCGGAAAAGAATTATTTGTTGACGAAAAACATTCCTACTGTATTCTCAGAATGTAAACAAACCCGCATCCTTGTGTGCAGTCAAACGCTCGAGTTAGCCTCCTTTCTTCTCCAGGTTACGTACATAAACATTAACTCTGAAGACGGCTTCTAAAGACATAATACTGTCGATTGTGAACAGCGGCCTGTGCGATACTTCAGAAACAGCTGATAATTGTTTCATTAATTATTTGGATGCAATTATGTTCAGAAATGTATCATAACAGACCTTTACAACACGAATTGATTTGACTTTGGATGCATATTACCACAATGAGATATTCTGATCATTCTCTTGATATCATGGAAATTGGACTACATAGCTTATCGAAAACTAAAATGATGACTAGGCGCCATGAATGTTGTTCAGACAATACTTCAATACTGTTAGATGATTTTAACTGACGGTGGTATATGAACAGACTGAACAAAAGCGGCCTTCTCTCATAGAAAAGCTATGTGGCTTACCTCCCGTCTAATGCTTTGTTACACTGTGTTTTTGCGGACGTCGTTCGTCGCATTTCCTAAATATGCGCAAATAATTTATGTTAATTTCCCATATTTTTAGTATAATATATACCATGGTTGAAAGAAAGCCGGCATAAAGTAGAAGTAAGCGAGCTCTTTTCGGACACGGGAAGACTGAAGTTCGATTCCTGGCGTGGACACAATTTATTTTGTGTCATTTCTGTGGGATACTCTCTGGTGACAGGTTATTCCGACAATTTCTGCCGGTAAATTGTGCCAGTATACTCTAGTGAAGCCACTCATGAAACAAGAAATTCATTATAATTTCACATCACATGCGATACGTTGTTTGCCGCATTTCCCACATAGAATAATTCTCATAATATTTCAGTGCCCACCTGCTGTCTCTCATTTATATTGCAAAAAGTTTCATTTCCAGGAGGTATTCATTATTGCTAGATTATTTCAGGCAGTCTACGTTTAGTTTTGTCATTGATTTTGTGCGATTATGCGCTTTTTAAAAAACTTATTTTTCAATGTCCTTTTCCCAGCGGTTAGTGTTGCAAAATTGTTAAATCAAGTTGATATTTTTTCAAGGTCTGGTTTAATGTACATAAGAAACTCCAGCGGTGAAACTATTGAGAAGCTTTCGATGATTTCAATATGGTTGTTGCAAAGTTAAGAATAAGTCAGGAGTTTCTCTGATGGTCACTGGTTCTCGCTAAAGCGTTCACTTCAAGTTTTCTGACCCCTAATTTTATGATGATATTTGAGTTTTCATTTTCAATGAACGGAAGCCTGCTCTTATCATTGTACAACTTTGTAAATTACCGCGTTTTCGCTTTGGCGAATCATTAGGCGCTGCCGAAGGGAGAGTCCACTGGACGAGCTATGTATTGCTTCGGTACCGAGCCGATAAAACGAAATATTCTCTCTTGCACTCTCTATACCGTGAAATGACGTATTATTTATCCCTAGCGAAGAAAAACGCAGCACCAGGCATATGTTCTAAAATAATTATAACGAATATAACGTGCATATTCTGTCTCTTGGAAGGCCAACTTAGAGTTCAATGCTAAAATATCCTTTGAGAACCTGGCATGGTGATCTAATCGGTGAGGGTTCCCAAACCAGTCTCTATTCCTTGCGCTTTGTGCCCTCTGATCGTTTAGCGGTGCTAGTCATTCCTAGCGTTATAACTTGAAAGAATGGCTTCGCAGCTTGTGCAGCACCAGCTGCGTACATTTTGCATGCGGAGTTTGATGCGTTATACTAGTTCAATGCGCCTGTTCTGTGTATCAGGAAATGGCTCTGGGTAAAGCGCAGATTGACATGCACAAGGTTCCTGGCGATATGTTGATCATAATTCCGGCATTATTTCACTGCGAAATCGGCACTTATACTAATCGGGAGTACGAAAAGAAAACTTAGCTTTGAATGATACTGACGACCTGCACGTCCTCTCTTTCAGGGTACGCATTTGTGGGGTCCGCATGTACTAGCCATCGGATACAGCTTGGAGAGGACATCCCGGACTCTTACCGAGGGATTCGTATAATGACTCATGAAGTGGGACACACGTGAGTTTAACCTGCGTCACCTCAAACCATTCATACTATAGCTTATTGTTGCTTGTGACATTGCGTCTAGGCCGGTGGAGTTCGGATGTCTCCGGACACAAGAAAAAGCTTTATTCAAGTTGATACATCGGGGCATCACTGCTGGGATTCCTTGGATACTAACTGCAGATATATGTAAGGACGAACCATTTTCCTATAGTAAATGGACAATATTGTTACGTGACGGCAAGCCGATGAAAGCAGGAGAACAGAGGACAGACAGATAGTCGATGACAGTGAGATGACGTTTAATGAATGTGTGAGCGGGCCTGGCGCGCACGCTCCTGCCCGTGCCACTGCCCTCTTCTTCCTCCTTCGTCCGTAACATGACCCGGGGCCACCGAGCGATTGTCCGATCGTAGACGAGGAATTTTACCGATGATGATTCCATGGCATAATGATGGGTGTACCTGGATGCTTGAAGAAGAGGATAAAGTAAGAATAGGACGGCTTGCTGGCACGATGTCTGATGCGTGGTTGATCCGCCTCCCCTGGAGCTGTCAATCACCCGTCACCAGAGTCCATGAAACCGCTGGCTTGAGGTCACGTCGGGGGCCTTGGGCGGGGGTTGAGTGTTCGAGTCTATCGGGTCATTCGGGTCTTTCGGGTTCTTCAGGTTCTTCGTTTCGGTTCTAGTTGGTGTGTCTGTTCTCCTTGTCTTCAGGTCCGGGCTGGGAGCTAGGCAGTGGTCGTTGGTCAGGTCTGGGCTTGAAGGGCTGGGCGAAACTGCTCGGCTATGTCCCTGGGCCCTCGGTCGATGATCCCGGCTTACATATGGCGTCGATGCTCCAAGGCGAGGATGGGGAGGAGGTGCGCCACACCTCCAACCAAATGTTACGTGGTGGCAAGCGATGACAACCGGAGAACAGAGGACAGAGAGATAGTCAGTGTAGGAGAGAGAGATATATATATTTTAATGGCAACAGGAGATAGTGTAGGGAGATGACGTTTAGTGAATGTGTGAGCGGGCCTAGCGCGCGCGCTCCTGCCCGCGCCACTGCCCGCTTCTTCCTCCTTCGTCCGTAACAATATGTTTTACATTCACTGTAAATCTCCTTAAGTGGAAGCATCAAGAAAATAGTAGGCAAGTTCAAATAATTAATATAAGAAGTTCAATATGCCTGAAAAACAATATATCATACAGCATAACATAATTTCAAGATGCGTGCGGAAGTCTGAAAAAGAAGGAGAGCAGCATAGAAACAGGGATCTTGCAGAGGGCAAAAGACAAGAACAGCTGAGTTAGATAAATGTTTTACGCATAAGTTAAAGAATATGCTGGTGTTATGCTGATAGGATCAATACATTATACGTTATGCTTGCGCAAGAATTTTGGTTTCTTATTCGGTTGACCAGAATTTTCAGACGAAAGCTTCGTTGGTCAAGCTGTCATGCGTTTAGCGTACGCCGTAGTTTGACTTTCATCCGACCTTCAGCCGCGTACATAGCGGCTCTCGGCATGCTCGACGAGCACCGATAGGAGAGTCTTGGAATATGTCTGACAAGGCTGGGGAGAACAAGGTGCGACAAGAGCAGCAACAGGGAAACAATTCGGTTTCATCCACGACTACTGCAGCTTACGCTTTATATTTCCCGGATTACCTGAATTAAGCCACTGCACATTTTTTGGCTTCCACTTAACTGAACAAATATTTTAGATGATAGCAAATATATTAGGTAAAGTCTAAAACTGAAGCGGCGATGTCATCTTGACTATACACTGCTTAGAAAATTCATGCCTGCTTGAGGTTCATATAAAATATTGCCTGCAAGGCATTCAGCTGAAGACCATGCCAGATATCGAGGGATACAAGGCATTCAGCTGAAGACCATGTCAGATATCGAGGGAGAATGTATCTTTTGAATCCCAGATGGGGAGAAGCACAACTTTGCTTTTTAGTACACTATTTCGTTACCTGTAAGGCTCTTGTTTTTTATTTAGTTCTAGGAAGCCTTAATTCTTGTACACGCAATTTACTGAAATGAAACGACCTCCTTCTTAAGTGCTACAATGCCCCGAAAGAGGTCAGGCAGGTCATCCTGGTAACGGAGACAAACAGGAAGAGATACTGCACATTTTAAGACATAAATGTGGGGTCAGTAAGTGAAGTAGTTATCAGAAATTAGGACTCAAAGGTACTCTAGTGCAATAAATCTTGAAGAGTTAGTTTGAGGACTGATTTATCCTACCTCATTTTCAACGTTCAAGCATCCCCGTCTCACTGCCGCCTCTCTCCTGTCTGGAACGTCACATTTATTGCGAACAGTATTAACCTCCGATTCAAAAGTCCTAGTGGAACCAGTTCAAAGAAATGCAAGCCCACGTTTCGCTGCCAAACGTCGGGTGGAAAAATCTCAGTAAATAGTTTATAGAATGTGAGAACAGCTGTAGCAGGGCTGATTGTATCACAGAAAACTTGTTTTTCAGGCACTATTAAAAAAAAAAAAAAGGTGATATACTGGGAAGCCTAAGTTACAACGTATGTGCATACATTATCTGGCCATTGAAATGCACTGGCCGCCAAGACTTAAAAGGCAACCTAAGCTTCCTTATTTAGGCATTTATTCAAACACTGCACCTTCGCAGTCATCTACTGGTACAGCTCCTTGGAGTATTGTTTGCGGGTTGAGTTGAGGAGGCAAGGAATGTGTTCAAAATCCAAAAATTCGCTCAAAAACTTGAGCTGAAATAGCCGTTTTGTTATTGCCTTTAATCTATGCCGCAAAAAAATCACTTGTCCAAATAATTAAAGTAATTCAACGGGCCTAGAGTGTCTGATCGAAATTGCCTATAAAGGATGTAAAGCATTTTAATGACAACTGAGAAAGTATACTTGATTCTGTGTGGTTTCAGGTTAGGTTGCCCACACGACGGCACAGCAATAGACGGGTACGTCAAGGCCTTCAAGCCTGACTCCACACGATGTCCATGGGATAAAGGCTACATCATGAGCTACATTGAAGAAGACAGCAGAAGCATGCAGTTTTCGTCATGTTGCAACTACATGATCTCGCTGATGACCTGGTGAGAGTTGTATGATATTCACTCCAAAGTTTGAATTTCCTGACCTGGTATTAGAGAAAGATTATAAATTATATTGCGTTTTTCACAATCTAATTGTTCCAAATTTTTTGCGCCATCACTTTCTCTGTACTTGAAGAAGAAAAACTGAAATCTATGCGATTGTAATATTACACCAAGTATAACATTTCAGAATAAGCAATAGTACCCTTTCCATTCAGCGCAGAAGAGAATTGCTGCAATCAAAGCAGCCGAAAAGGTTATTTTCTAGTGGCTTTCAGAACCTCCACTTTTACTAAGTAAGTATTGCCAAAATAATGTGTCCCTCTCGTCAAGAAGCTCACGACAATGCAAGCGTCAGCCTTTTTATGAGACCGGAGCAAGACGCTCGCAAATTCTATTAAATTTTATAAAGCTAATAAGTATTTTTGGCAACTATTGTGGGAACTCGCACAATTCTAATTCCACAAAAATATCATGCCAAGCTTATACAAATGCTGAATGCAACACTCAGGGATAGGACGCTTGCAAAGCGCATCAGAGAAATAACTTCAGTTAATGACATTCTAGTGGACATTAAGCAAAGAAAATTGGCATGGGAATAAAATGTGGAATGGAATGTGGAATTGGTGTAATTGTGGACTGTGTCAAATCTACAATTTCGGCATAAGGAGTAGCAATGAAAATATGAATATTTAACTGCGCATCCGAAATAAAAAAATTCAAGGAAAAGTTGGCTCCAGTCTTTTTGCAAGCGTGTTTAGGTACGTAATGTTGACACATATTATAAAACTATGCCATAGAAGCCATTTAGTTTGTAGATACGCGCTCTATAGGCTTACAGGGTTTTGCTATCTCAGTTCTAAAATACTCGTTTGCTTTTTGTGAAAATTACTCGTTAACAATGGAGAAGTGCCAAGTGGACGTTTTGGCGCCAGTCTGTATCTTACACCTTTTTTAACGATATTCCGATAAAATGGCCTGTTAATACTCCACCCTTGACGCGCGAAAACCTCTTCCTTATTACTCCATGTTATTGGGCTTGCTGCATCTACGTGACCCCTACAAACGTTTCACGCCATCCGCCCGCCTAATTTTCACCCCCACCCCCCCCCCCCACCCCCTCCTACGCTTTCCTTGCCTTGGAACCCAGTTTGTTACCCTTAGCATTCATCCATCCGTTATCTGTTCTTCGCAATACATTCCCTCCTCATGCCAATTTCCTCTGCCTAATTTCCACTAGAATGCCATTACCTAAAGTTATTTCTCTGACGTGCTCTGAGTGCGTCCTGTCGCTGAGCGTTACACTTAGCATTTGCATAAGCTGGGCATGGCATCTTTTAGGCTATTTTCACATGTGTTGTGTTTTTAGATGTAGAACACTTTGTTACGTACTGCAATGTTTACCACGAGGAAATGTGTTTGTCGTTAGCTTTCCTTAAAACACAGGACCTATTCACAATTCTGATAAGGATATTTTTATTCGCTTGAACACCAGACATGTAGAAGTGAGGCTTAACGTCTTTTAAAGCTCTTTCAAAAGTCCGATCTCGGTTCACAATGGTGACAACTGAACCTAACTATGTGCACTAATATGAGTGATTGTGTACTTCGATGGTGACATCTGAATAGGACTATGTACAATTACAAGTGGCTGTGCGCATAGTATAATGTTTTCAGCATGTCCTATGTTTGTGTCTGATTTCTCGCATCATTAAAATTTATTTGCCGCCATAGTGAAGAAATGGCCGGCAGGCAGAATACGCAAGGATAGCTCAACCTATGTCATATCCCAAACTCAACCTCAACGCCGGACAATGCCCAAAACCAAAATTTAGATACTCATTCAAAGCTTTCAGCATTTCTATCAATATATTTATATATAGATATGTTTATACTTATAAAGCATACGGAAGCTTCATCTTGACTAAATATTAATGCGCCTGCATTCTCTGGGATTCGCATAATAACAGAAACATAAACGCCCTTAAGAGATTCGAAATAAAAGCGGTTCTCTTTATATGTTTCAAGTACAGCCGAAGTGAATCATTCGCAACGCCGACGGAACTGCATTTGCCCCATCACTATAGCTCCAGATAAAATTCTTTGCGACTAAAATTTCTGTATTTATTATTTATTCACCAACTAGCATTAAATGATGTATCATACCTGCACCTATTGAGAATTTGGCATAAATGACATTCTAACCTCTTTCCTTTAACTGTGAACTTTGATACGACAAAATTAGTTTAGCACTCCTTCCCTCCTCAAGTAATACCTCAGTGGAACTAGCTTGAAGAAGAGTGTGTTCAATCTTTTGATCATATAACGGACCACATTTCCATGCTTTATTTCCTTCCCATGTATTGGTGGATAGGTTTAACTTTGTATATTGTATTTTTAATAGGTTGTAGTTACTCTTGGTTGGGATATACCGCCTGCAGGAATTTTAATTGCTCACTGAGGCCGCATTGGGCATGGAGGTAATTGTGAACATTTGCAACTCGCACGTATAACATCAACGTGCGTAGAAGAATGACTAGAATCACACAATTAGGTGAAGAATTAAAGCAGCACTCTAAGAACTTTTGTTCATTCGCGTGTTTACCCGCTGGTATAAAGCAACTAAAGACGAAAAAAATTATCCATCTTGATGCTTGAATGTTTTGTTTAGGTGCAAAGATATAATTTGCGAGAAACAAAGAATGGCACGTACTCATTCCTAGAAATTCCTAACTAGCGCTTTTGCAGCCGGAAACTGTATCTATAGCCTATTTTTACGGATTACTTTAAATGTCATTGTAATATTATCATACCCACTAAGATTCCCTCGGGCGGTGGTACTTTCTGCTTCTCTGAAAAACTTTTCCCAATCGTTTTTTGCCAGCCTTAGCAGTTCAGTTCAGTTCAGTCGTTCAGTCGTGTCCGACGCTTCGTGACCTTATGGACCATGTCACGCCACGCTTTCCGGTCTCTCACTATCTTCCTAACATTACATTACATTAGCAGTTACATTCAAGCAAAGGACATAGTTTAGAATATAATGTAGCGTGTGCAACAGCAGCCGCTAGCCGGCTGCTCATCGAGAGTCTTGTGCGCGGACTCGAAGAAGTGGCCCCGTGGCGTTCGAGAAGAAGCTGAAGTCTGCTGCTGTCACTCAGTGCTCTCTGGGCCTGCTTTTCTGTGCTTACTAGGTCAACCCCCTATCAAACCAACCTTCTGGTTACGAGCCTGAACGGCTACGTGACACTGGTGGAGGTGAGGCCTTGAATTACATGTCTCGGGCCTCTCGCAGCCGCTCATCGAGTCCCAACCGGCTTCTGCTCGTGTCGACACCCGTTCATCGCTGCAGCCGTTGCCTCCGAGGTCTGGCGCCGGAATTTGCTCCTCTACCTGTGACCTCGAGCTGACCAGCAGTTCGAGACTTCTGTAATGGCACAGGCAAGTCAGCATCAGTTGCTACTTCAGCAGCCTCGTACGCCCCCCCAGTTTCCATGGCGCTACTGCGGAAGATGTCAACGGCTGGATCGACCAGTTCGAGTGAGTGGCGCAAATCAGTGGAGCCCTGCTCAGAAGCGCTGCGCAATGTATATTTTGCCCTTGAAGACTGCGCAAAAACGTGGTATGAGAATAGGGAAGCCAGTCTTCAAAGCTGGGATTCCTTTCGCCAGCAGCTGCGGGACACTTTTGCCAGCCATGACCGCCGTGATCGCGCACGCCGCCTCCTAGACGCTCGTGTGCAATTACCTAACGAGAGCGTGGCCATGTTCGCTGAGGACGTGACCCGTCTCTGCCGACGGGCTGATCCCGACATGACAGAATCAGCGAAGTTGCGCCACCTGATGCAGGGCGTAAAAGAACCCCTCTTCGCTGGTCTGGTTCGCAGTCCACCCCAAACCGTCGCGGACTTCATCAATGAAGCTACCCTCATGAGCGAGCCCTGCAGCAACGATACCGGCGCACGGAGTCTGCCTGTCGTCAACCCTTCAGCAGTGTGGCCACATTGAACGGGTTCACTGAAGATCTCTCTCTGCGTGAGCTGATCCTCGAGGTAGTTCGCGAGGAGCTCCTCAAGTTCAATCTTGGATCGCCTAACCCGACTGCCGCGGCTGTCACCGAAGCCGTGCGAGAAAAAATCCGTCAGACATTTTCACCGCCTGAGTCACTGTAGGAGTCACGTTCTATGAACTACACAGCGGCTCTTCGTCGGCCTGCAGTGCCTCCTGCGCAACAGCTTCGTTTCGAAGCACAGCCACCGCCCACTCTGCAGTCACCGTTCTACCAACCTTCCCACCAGCCACCAACCCAGCAGAGCCTCGTCATGCAGCCGTCTGCTCCTCAGCCACTATCCTACCAGCCTCCCTACCAGCCGCCATCCCAGCAGAGCCCCGTCACGCAGCAACCGGTTCGGAAGGCAGACGTCTGGCGCACTCCTCGCCAACGGCCGTTGTGCTACCACTGCGGAGAACCCGGCCACTTGTACCGTCGTTGTCCATACTGTGAACTCGGTCTTCGGTGTTTTGATCATGATTCCCCGCGTCCCCGGGTCGGCGAACGCCCTCCAGAAATCGAAGAATATCTGGCAACCCGGGCAACCTCTTCGAGCGACAGTACACAGTCTTCCCCCGTGCTCTACTCGTCACCCGGGTGCCGTGAGTTTAATCATGTGCCGAGGCGCCGGTCGCCAAGCCCACACCGGGGAAACTGAAGGCGGCGACCTAAGGGGGCAGGTTGCTGACGGACGAAATCGATGTCCCGAAGACCCTCCCG
Organism: Amblyomma maculatum; assembly: GCF_055883805.1. Taxonomy (NCBI): domain Eukaryota; kingdom Metazoa; phylum Arthropoda; class Arachnida; order Ixodida; family Ixodidae; genus Amblyomma; species Amblyomma maculatum. Next base: position 65,456,563 of record NC_139354.1, read on the forward strand.
TGACGACTCAGCCCGATGCTGTGACTACGATGCCTCCGTCGCCCCATGAACCCGAAACACCCAATCAACCTCAAGCCGATCACGTTGTTAGCGCCGACCTTTCCGTTCTCGTTGACGGACACCCAGTAACCGCTTTGGTAGACACCGGAGCAGACTTTTCAATAATAAGCAAGAATTTCGCAGATCGGCTCTCCAAGGTAAAAATTGAATGGCTGGGGCCGCAAATTCGTACTACTGGCGGTCACCTTATGACGCCGATCGCACGATGCACTGCCGGAGTAACCATCGCCGATTCAGCCTTTGTAGCCGTTTTTGTTATCCTGCCGCACTGCTGCAAGAACCTCATACTCGGCATGGACTTTTTACGTGAGAATGGTGCCATTATTAATATTCCTCGCCGTACTGTAACGTTTCCGACGCCTGTAACAATGACCGCTGACTCAGAACGACGCCACGCACCTTTACGCATCGTTGACGCGGATGTACCCATGCCGCCACGTTCGTCTGCTCTCGTCAGTCAGGTGCGACGACCAGTCCTATGCTGCCGGTGTTGCCGAACAGAACACAGAGCTTCTGTTACATCATGGAGTCTGTATTGCACGCGGTATAGTTCATCTGACTAATGGCCTAGCTCACGTGCTGATTATGAACTTCGGAAACAAACGGCAACGCATCGCTAAAGGCACCACGGTAGCTTACTTTGAAGGTGTCGCACAAGCTGCCCACGACTGCTTTGTTCTTGAGTCTAACACGTCTGCCAGCCAAACGCCCAACTTCGACCCTGATGTGAATCCCGCTCTATCACCTGCAGAGAAGGAAACACTCGTCGGGCTACTCTCAGTTCCAAGACTGCTTCTCATCCGCCTCCGCGGTTGAACAGACGCCCTTGACTAAGCACCGCATGATAATCGACGACCGCACCCGACCAGTCCGACAGAACCCCTACCGAAAATCACCGCGGGAACGCGAAGTCATTGCTCAACAGGTAGACGAGATGTTAAATGACGGTGTCATACAGCCATCGAGGAGTCCCTGGGCTTCGCCTGTTGTCCTCGTTAAGAAGAAAGACGGAAGTTTAAGGTTCTGTGTGGATTATCGTAAGCTCAATGAGGTCACACAAAGACGTCTACCCGCTGCCATGCATTGATGACTCATTAGACCGGCTGCGCCACGCGCGCTACTTTGCATCGCTTGATCTTTAGAGCGGTTACTGGCAGATCGAAGTCGATGAACGTGATCGCGAGAAGACAGCGTTTGTCACGCCCGATGGACTTTATGAATTCAAAGTCCTACCTTTCGGATTGTGCTCCGCTCCAGCGACATTTCAGCGAATGATGGACGCAGTTCTATCTGGTCTTAAATGGCAGATGTGTCTAGTCTACCTGGACGACGTTGTTGTGTTTTCACCAACGTTTGAGGAACACTTCCAACGTCTCTCCGCTGTGCTAAGGGCTATCAGATCTACCGGCCTCACGTTAAAACCACAAAAGTGTCACTTTGGCTATGAAGAGCTCCTGTTCTTGGGTCACGTCGTCAGCCATCGAGGAGTTCGTCCCGACCCCGCTAAAGCAACAGCCGTCACCAAATTCCCTACTTTATGCAACAAGACGACAGTTCGCCGTTTCTTGGGCCTCTGCGCATATTACCGCAGATTTATTGAAAACTTTTCACGCATTGCCGCTCCGTTGACACATCTCACCCGGGATGATGTCACCTTCACCTGGACGAACAGCAAAATGCATTCGACGAATTACGGCACCGCTTGCAGACAACACCTGTGCTTGCCCATTTCGATGCGAATGCCGAGACTCTGGTCTACACAGATGCCAGCAACGTGGGTCTAGGCGCTGTACTCGTCCAGTGGCAAGACGGTGCCGAGCGAGTTATCGCATACGCCAGCCGGACTTTGTCCCGTGCCGAATCGAACTATTCCACCACCGAAAAAGAATGTCTGGCTGTTGTATGGGCGGTGATGAAATTTCGACCCTATCTTTATGGCCGGCACTTTCGGGTTGTGAGTGACCACCACTCTCTGTGCTGGTTAACGAACTTGCGAGACCCCTCCGGACGCCTTGCACGATGGAGCCTACGGCTACTGGAGTTCGACATGACCATCGTGTATAAGTCTGGACGTCAGCACAACGACGCTGACTGCTTGTCCCGTTCACCTGTCAATGCTGCGCGAGAAGACGAAGAACCAGACTTTCCCCTTATCGCAGCCGTCGACGCGCTCACTGTTTCGCAGCAGCAACGTAACGATCCGGCTCTCACACCACTTATCGATTTTCTGGAAGCGTGCACCACAGAAATTCCCCGTCTCTTCGCCAGAACGCATTCATCGTTCTGCATTCGAAACAATGTCTTATACAAGATCAACTTCGCTCCGACGGGAAGAGATTACCTCCTCATCGTACCACAGTCTCTTTCCGAAGAAATCTTACAGGAATGTCATGACGAGCCCACCGCGGGTCACCTCGGGTATGCTCAAACTCTGGCCCGAATTAAGAAGAGTTATTACTGGCCAAACCTTGCGGCCGCAGTACGACATTACGTGAGAACATGCCATGATTGCCAGCGACGGAAAACACCTCCTGTGAAACCGGCCGGTTTACTGCATCCTGTTCAAGTGCCAAGATGCCCATTCGAACAAGTTGGCATGGATCTGTTGCGTCGTTTTCCAATCTCTGATTCCGGCAACAGGTGGATAATTGTCGCTACAGATTACCTCACGCGTTACGCTGAAACGAAGGCCTTCCAGCGTGGTACGGTAATCGAGGCAGCGAAATTTTTCATCGAACGCATAGTCCTGAGGCACAACGCCCCGACAGTTATAATAACGGACCGAGGCACTGCTTTCACTGCCAAGCTACTGGAATCTGCATGCAGCTAAGCGGCACTACCCATCGCAGGTCAACCGCCTACCATCCACAAACTAATGGCTTGACAGAACGTCTGAACAAAACTCTCGCCGACATGACGTCCATGTACGTGGATGTTGAACATCGGTCTTGGGATGACGTCCTCCCGTACGTCACGTTTGCGTACAACACGGCGCAGCAGGAAACAACGCAAATGACGCCGTTCTCCTTATTGTATGGCCGCGAAGTTTCGACAATGCTCGAAGCCATGTTGCCCCATGACGGCCGTGACCTCGAAGTTCGCGCCGAGGAGTTCACTCAACGCGCAGAAGAAGCGCCACAGCTGGCGAGGGCACGCATCCGGAACCAGCAAGGCCGAGACGCCCAGCGTTACGATCACCGCCACCGTGTAGTGACTTTCGCACCGGGTGACAGAGTGTGGCTCTGGACTCCGATTCGACGTCGGGGACTATCTGAAAAACTTTTGAAGCAGTACTTTGGGCCATACAAAGTGCTCCGTCAGCTGAGCGACGTCACGTACGAAGTGCTTCCGGACGGCTTTTCATCTACTCGTCGCCAGCAGAAATCCGAGGTTGTCCATATCGTGCGCATGAAGCCGTACTTTTCGCGAGAAAATTAGCGCACCGCCTAACGCATGTTTCTTGCTTTATTTTTTTCTCTCTGCTTTATTTTTTTATTCTCTTATTTTTTTAGAGAGGGGGGTAATGTAGCGTGTGCAACAGCAGCCGCTAGGCGGCTGCTCATCGAGAGTCTCGTGCACGGACTCGAAGAAGAAGTGGCCCCGTGGCGTTCGAGAAGCTGAAGTCTGCTGCTGTCCCTCAGTGCTCTCTGCACCTGCTTTTCTGTGCTTACTAGGTCAACCCCCTATTAAAACCAACCTTCTGGTTACGGGCCTGAACGGCTACGTGACAATATGTCAGAAGGAAAAGAAGAATCTTAACAATTACTATATTACCTACATTTCCCATTAGAAAGCAACCCGATAACATAATCACAATACCTGAAATATTTGTACGGTATGTTTAAAACAAGGAGTAAAACCGTTTACGTTATATTTGGGGTTCATCATTTCATCCCAGGGGTTTTGCGGATGAGGCAGATTGCTTCTTAAAACAGAGAATGTTCGTATTTGTTATGCTATTTTGAAGCACGGCTCGAGCTTAGTATAACGAAGAATTGCTCTTTTCAAATTCAGGAAGTATTTCTAGTTTATATTTTGAAATCAGACGCGTGCTGCAGATATACTAATTTCTGCTATATATCGACAGAAAAAGGCAACTAAATTCCCCCTAAAATTCACCTACTGCTCCATGTTGTGCAGAAAAAGAGTGTGTAGGCCAAGATTGGCTATTTTAGGTGCCAAATTGCCAAGACGTGGGCGCCTTCAAAGTAAAAATGCGGCCTTCTAGGCGGAGTGGTAACTATTAATCTTTATAACCAAGCTTGCTACTGCTACGACCTCTAAAACAAGCTCATTCACCTAAATCAGCTGGCCATGCTTAGTGTCTTTCAAATATGGGTCAATCCCGCGCCACTCTATGAAGAGAGCCCCGGCTGTTTTAATAAGAAGGAAAAAAGGTTCAGCCCTTCGCAAAGAAGCATACTTTTGTTTTCCTTTGTGCAGCCGTATCGCAGGATATCTGAAATGGTGGGCAACAGAAGAGTGAACAGATCAGTGCAAATATTATATGTTACATTCACGTTTTTTTTTATGTTTGTGGCTCCCTATTTACTCCCCTCAAAAGAAAATGCAAGCAGTTCATTTTCAATTTCTTGTTCACTTGCAGGTCAAAGGCGGCAGCTTGTTTGCACCACAACGATTCAAAAACAATAAACCTGTCTTGGCCAAATAGAGTCGAATTACCTGGAGAAATACTTAGCCTGGACACTCAATGTAAACTGACATACCCAACTCTTTGGCAGACTTACTATATGCGCGTAAGTGGTAATTAGGGGGTACAAACATTAAAAAAAGTATGTATATATATATATATATATATGAAGGAAAGAAGCCAACAGTCGGCGAGGCCAAGGAAAGCGTTGGGAATGGTACTTTATGTCTTTTTTTTTTAATGTTTACTTGGATAATCACAGAAATTAGTAATGTAATCTGTTTAGGGGAAAGATAATATGTATATATATATATATATATATATATATATATATATATATATATATATATATATATATATATATATATACTAGATAGTGTAAGCTTGTCCACCATTCCCGAAACTGTCGACAAAATAAACTGTGAAAACGAACAGTGGCGTCTGTATTAAGGCTCTACCTTATTCAGTAAACTCGCCCACTGAAACCCACTGGATATATATATATATGTGTGGGTATTATTTTTGAGGCAAACATGATTCTTGGCTCATGGTCTGCAGAAATGTTCTGAGGAAATTCCCGCGACAGATGTTCGTACAAATTAAGCTTTCACGGCCAACTGTTTCCACTGGGAATCAAATTGTTACAGCTTGAATCTGACGGTGAGGGCGCTATAACCACTACTCTCTCTGGGTGGCTCTTGAGAAGGTGATTGAAATTCAGTTTGCCTGGTGAACGAAAATAGTAGCAATTACATTGAAAATCAGTTGCTGGTAGTTGCGATGAAAAAGACGGTATATGTAATTCATAATAACCATAATAGCGATAGTGATAACGATAATAATAGCAAAAAAAAGAATGATGATGCAGTGAGGGAAAATATTCCTAGCGAGTGAATTTTGATATTTACTCTCTTAAGCAAACGTGATCTCAGTCCAGTTATTTTTCTGCTGGCAAATATTGTATTCCATGCTTTTACGTTTGCAGAAGCTACGAACACGACCCTGCGAAGCCCGGTGTTTTGTGCCAGGATGGCAGTTTCGTGCTGCCGACTCCCATTGGCCTATGCTGCTCATTGATGGCTCCCCGTGCAATAACAATTCGAGAATGGTAAGCACTTGTGCTTTAATTAGTTTCCACTGAAGAAAACGTCTAATGTTGAAGTTATAGTTGCCTTAACAAGCATATTCCTAATAATCTACTTCATAGGATACCTTTCGCTCCCTATTAGAGTCCTTCGCCTGGGAAGGCGGCGTATCTAGGAGAGCGATATTAGAGCTGTTGCTGTTACAACATTCTAACCTAGAACCTATTTAGCTGCAACAAATGCCTGTCCTACATGCATTTAGTAAATCACCATTCGTCCATGTTATGAGCGCCAGTGTTGGGGTTGTGGACGCGTGCGGTCCAGTATCGCTGGTTGCTCTGCACAGGGCAGCGAAAAGTGTAGCGTCGGCATCTGCAACACTTGCCATTCACAGTACGGATGCAGGAATATGTATCCGGTAAGCAGATGGTCACCAGTAAGGAGCAGAATGAATAGAGATAGATAGATAGATGGATTTATTGAAAGTAAAAGCAGAGAGTTTGGCCGGAATAATTCAAAGCTGGCCTACTACTCTGCACTGGGGAAGGAGAGAAGAAAGAAGATCATGATGGGTGATGATGTGGGAGAATGCATATAAAATATATATACAGGCACAGTAGTTTGCCTCATAAGAATATACCTAGAAATTATTGACGAAATTTTGAGAAACAGCCATTGAAAGCCACCTTATACTTATATTGTTAACTTGCGAAAATTCAAAAAGTTTAACTTTCAAAATATCCCTCGGCAGGTTTGTAATTTTTGGTAGTCACTTAAGAAGCCCAAACTATTTTGGTTTTGCAAAAATATTGTACACCATCGTTTTCCAGAGGCAACCAAATGCGTGTTTCAGACTTGTTTTGAATGCGAAAGATGGCGGTCTGCAAAATCACTGGAGTTAAAAAGAGAAGGCGGTGATTGCTCTGGTAGATAGTAGAAATCGTTGGAAATCGATTGTCACTGATATGAGGCATGCCACTTGGAGAAGTGTTGTATACGCTGCGGATGATATTTTCCCAGTGAAATTTTGGAAATTGCTGAAGTTCGGAAACTGGGAGACAAAAGGTAAACGAAAAGATTGTAAAGGTTCTACTAACCTTTAACAGAGTTCCACAAATTTAGCCACCTTCTGCGAACGCTGTTGCTTATGCTGCTTTGATCTTGGCTACCCTCTGCGCTTGGGAGTTAACCTTCTCAAAAAACGACTAGTATAGCTTGTCGTTGTTTGATGATCTCGGTAGTCTGTCTAGCACTGATGCGGTCTCTGCCTTTAGCAAGGTGGCGTGTGTTTATGGCGTAATTATCTCAATTATATGAAGGAGCTTCGCAGAAGGAACTGTATGAAGACGACTATGTTCAACGCAAAACGAGAGTGGTATGGAGTTGAAACTAGATGAAGACGATGATTCTTCCTGCACAGTGCGAGATTGTGTTTCGAGTTTACACCAGACCTGATGGGCTGCGGCGATAGCATAGTAGCCTGGTGCCTGAGTACGATGATGAAGACAACGTTTGCAGCACAACGAGAGATGACACAATATTCTGCACACGATTCGTGCGGCATTTGTGACATGCGTGAGGTACAAGGTCCAGGAATAACACGAAAGACGAAAACTACCTCATGCCATTGCGCATATTAATGGCATATGAAGACAGCTTCTTCTTCTGAGCATTTAATTCAACGAACCAGTTTAGATTTGCGCGTCGGACGATTCTAGCCCTAATGCCATCCAGTGACCAGCAACTCCAACACAAAAATGAACTCCATAGTGTAGGCCATCATCACTGTCTTGAAAAGTATGTTTGTCGACACTGGTACACACGACAATTACTGCTGAAATTTTAACTGTTCGCAATGTCTCAGCCTTCAGACAAGGCTGGCATTATTGGGAGCCTACCCCGCTTTCACTTGGTATAGAGAGCAGAACAGAAGAAACAAAAACGAAGAAACGAAAAACCTGCCGAGAGAATAACACCTATACGAAGTAATTAGTTGAGCTTATCTTGATGGTTTTAGGCATCACTGAGCGCGAGCTGATAGAGAACCCCGCATGGTTTTCTGCTCTCTTACCATGTAGTGTTATGGAAGCTAACTGCTGTCAATGCTAGGGGTGAGGTCGAAAGAAGGCTGCAGGAACCCACTGCAGTCTTCTGCAAGTTATGAGTTATAACAAGGCCTAGGGGAGCACGGAGGCGACAGCCTTGTTTGGGTAGCGTGTTGGCTGTTATTGACGATTGGCACCGTGTGGACTGAAAGGCACTAATCGCGCAACCCCCATGTCGTAGCAAAACCCCCTGCCTCCTCCTTTTTATCTCCACTATAACTATAACATTACCGCCAGTAGCGTGCCCTATGGATCTGGGTAGTGGAGCTGCAGCGCTCGTGGGTTCGAAGCAAAGAAGGCAGGAATACTCTAGATGGTGGATCGTTGCCATTACGGAATAAACTTCCCAGAGCGCTGCAGAACTTGCACTGGGGAAATGCGAAAGCCTGAGTGTTGCTGCTGCAGATGGCATATCATGCAACTCATGTATAGGTTTCACACTGCGGTAATTATGATAGAAGCTGAGTCATTGACGACATTGTATAGTAAGCTGCCCAGCAATCCCCATGTGGCTTACAGTTGCACTATACCAAGCTATCGCGGCAACGTTTTTGCACAGTCGCGCCTCCTCTTCCTACGCGCTCATACATGCTGCGCCACCGGCTCGGCTCTCCACAACGTCACTGTCTCAGGGGTGCGCCATAGCGGCACGTGGTAGCTAGAGATACAATGGCGGCGGTCACTATGGTAACTTCGCCAAGGTGGCGTCCCCACTTCCTAGTTTCGTTTACACTTTTGTATGTTTTTCCTCACCCTATTTTGCCCTGATTATGCTTTCTTTTAAATAACTGACGCTCATTATTTGCTCTTTGTCAATCTCAATCACTTATTAACGCTTTTTAACTCAGACGTAGAAAAACACATCATGTTCCGGTTGTATGACGTCACGTTCATTTGAACGTCGGCATTAGCTCGGCAGGTTGATGCGGTATCTCGTTGGCTTTTGGGCTATATTTAATAACTAATGACTTTTCTTCGACCCCACGATTTTTCTGGCGAATTTGTCCTATTTCGCATGCAGATGTTCTTTTTCGTTGAACTCTATTCAGTTCACTGCAATCGTGATGACATACTCTGGGCACAAGCTACTCCGAATATAGCCCTTTAATGCGCACACATTAATAAATACTCACCGATAGGCCATGCGGTCTGATTCAAGTTCATCCGCACGTAACGTCGAAATATTACGCTTCCCAATGTGCTTTGAGTGGTGTTGGAACAGTCCATTTTCTCTCTAAAAGGGCTTAATAGTCTCCCTGGTTTTCTCGGGAGAACTCCTTAATCATTAAGAGATGCAGTTACACGCCAAAACATGATCATGGCGCGCTTGTTTTTTGGAATATAGTACGCATTCATCCCGGTTTGGGCTCATTCTAGCTCTTCATAAATAGCAGCCGAGCTGTCGGCCCTCACAACACACCTGGAAGTGTTCAAATATAAACACAATTTAGGGTGTAGTAAAACAGTGCCTTGCTATTTTTTATGGGCAGGTTGTAAATTATTTTTCCACATTATGCCTGGAATCCATTCACCGCAGAATCGCATATTCCCGGCTAGATACAAACACGTACGCGGTAGCAAAGCATGGTCAAAGGATCAGAGCCTCAAAAAATTGGTTGCGGTCTAGCGGCGCTATAGCATGTTGGGAAAAACTGAACTTTGTTTGGTTGTCGTTTTACTTGGTCAATCTTGGCACGCTAGACAGTAAGTGAAACGCAATTGTTTAGCACACTTCATTTCTTTCGCCGTTTTGCTTGATGACTACGAAGAGTGTCCTGGCGGTGGGACGCTGGTCCGCAGTTGCCATGCTTGTTGCAAAAAGATAAAGTTTCCATTAAACATTTATTTACCTTTTGTGACCATAGGGTATAGTTGAAGTGTAAAATGTTGCTACGCGTCGCAAGCTTGCAGCACTTCTATTAATACATATTAAACTATCACACAGTAATTAAGGCCAAATTACTTCAAAAAATCGCTCATAATGATTTCGGGCAGCTCTGACAACTATGTAGGACTGCAATAAAAATCGAAAGATAGAAGCAATTGTTCTCTTATTTCTCACTGAATTCTTTAAACGAAACGTATCAAGAAGCCTTTTTGAACTTAACGCCGAAAAGGAACAAAAACCGCTTGCATTATATAAACTCTTTACCGTTCATAAGGTAAAAACGTGAGTACAATATTTATAAATGGAAGAAATCTGTGGGATCACAGCTCAAACGCTGCCGATTGTTTTTGTTTGATGTGACGTATTGGGACGATAATGTGGCATGGAATTTTTACAGGGATGCATAAATGGTGTGTGTAGGCTTATAAATAGACGCAAAGGCAAAAAAATGGAAAGCAACTAAAAGGCCGCCCAAGAAATGATGACGAGATCCATTCTGAGTTTCCTAATGGCTAACTGCACTGTGAGCCGTTACATTGTTTCAATAAAGACAATACGTCGTATATGTTTGGGATTTCAGTGCAAAATGTTTTTCTGCAGAATGAGTAGCGTTCCAAAGCAACGCTATCATTTCCTCTTGTCTTTTTGCATAACGCTGATTACTTGCCTATAACACGTTAAACTGACAACTGCTTCTTGCGGTTTAACTGGAAGCATATAGCGAGCATGGTACTGGTGCAAGCCTGAATAAAATCACTAGCACACAGTACGAAGGCTCAAATCCTACTGTTTTATTTTCAAAGCGGAAGGAACGCAAAAGGAGAGCGCGGAGGCGGGGGATCGGAGATATAAGTGGGTCTTCAGGCACCTTTAGGAGCCCGTGGAGACCAGCGTTCCGGGAATCCGGCAGGACGTCGCGACTGTCCGACTAGCGACAGTGGCGTGGAGCCGACAGACCCTGCAGCTTCGAGCAGCCGGATATCCGGTGCCGTAACTCTGGCTTGTTCCGAGAAGCGGTTTTGATATCAGCAGAGGCGACGGTCAATCTCTTGGGGTGGGTCTCTAAAGTGCTTCAGCTCTTGTTTTGTCTCTCTTTCCTTGTTCGTTTTCTCTATATTGTTACGTGGAAGATTTACAGTCCCAAAGCTGTCCGCACAACTAACGTTGATGAGGGCACCGATTTCACAACACTCAGCGTCGTCGTCTTCTCGGAGTCTGTTTCACTTCATCCTCATCACGAACAGCGAATACAGCTAAGTAACACTACCCCCCCGCGGGAAAAGCACAGTCCCGGTGCGGTCTATGTTAGCGAAATAGAACGTTGATGATAGGGCTTCAGACGGGACACATGCACTATTTGGGAGGTTGGAGCTGTGGACGTGGACTTCGGAACCACAGATTCAACTTCGTAGGTGACGTCGGTCACGGGGCGCAAAACACGGTAAGGGCCAGTGTAACGGGGCAAAAGTTTTTCACACAAGCCCACTCGACGGCACGGGAGCCACAGCAAAACGAGAGATCCAGGAGTGTAGTGGACATCACGGTGGCGGCTGTCGTACCGGATCTTTTGAGAGTCTTGGGATGCAGAGAGCCTGGCATGAGCTAACCGGCGGGCATCATGAGCACGGGTGACGGCATCACTGGTGTAAGTACTGGTGGCGTCTGCCGCGGGTAGAGAGGTGTCGAAGGGTAGTAACGGGTGTCGGCCAAATAATAAATAAAATGGGGAGTATCCAGCGGTAGAATGGACAGATGAATTGTAGGCGAATGTGACAAAGGGGAGATGAACGTCCCAATCTCGATGGTCGTCAGACACATACATGGCCAGCATGTCTGTGAGGGTACGGTTTAGACGTTCCGTGAGGCCGTTGGTCTGGGGGTGATATGCGGTGGTGAATTTGTGGCGGACGGAGCACGAACGGAGAATTTCGTCAACCACTCGCGACAGGAAACAGCGGCCACGGTCAGTTAGTAGTTCGCGAGGAGCACCATGATGAAGAATTACGTTTTCTAGAAGGAAGTCAGCGACGTCTGTGGCGCAGCTGGTCGGGATGGCTCGGGTAATAGCGTACCGAGTAGCGTAATCGGTGGCGACGGCGATCCATTTGTTCCCCGAGGTGGAAACTGGAAAGGGGCCAAGGAGGTCAACGCCTATACGGGAAAATGGGTCAGTTGGTATGGGTATTGGCTGCATATGACCTGAAGGCAAAATTGTGGGCTTCTTCCGACGCTGACACAGTTCACACGCGGCAATGTACTGCTGGACAGAGCGGTAGAGCCCCGGCCAGTAGAAACGTCGGCGCAGGCTGTCGTATGTTCGAGAGACACCCAAGTGGCCAGCCGTGGGAGCATCATGGAACTGTTCAAGGAGGGTGGAACGCAGGTGTTGTGGAACGACGAGCAAAAGGTCTGTGCCATCTGGTCGCATATTACGTCGGTATAGGGTGTTCTCGTGGAGCACAAATAAGGCGAGAGATGGGTCAGGGCGGTCGGAGGTAAGACGGAGGATAATGGAATGCAGAGAAGGATCTAAGTGCTGTTCCTTGGCAATGTTGGCAAAGGCGGAGACAGATAAGACATATGCATCATCGTCAGAGTCTGTAGGACTAGGGGAGTCGACGGGATGACGTGACAAACAGTCGGCATCTTGGTGAAGCCGGCCGGACTTGTAGACGACGGAAAAGGTGTATTCTTGTAATCGTAGCGCCCAGCGCCCCAAACGGCCAGTAGGATCTTTGAGAGAGGAAAGCCAGCACAAGGCATGATGGTCTGTTATCACAGTAAAGTGGCGGCCAAACAAATAAGGGCGGAATTTCGTAATAGCCCAGACAAGCGCCAGGCACTCTCGCTCTGTAATAGAATAATTTTGTTCGGGCGTTGACAGGAGGCGGCTGGCATACGCAATCACCCTTGTACGGCCGTGTTGTTGCTGAGCGAGAATAGCTCCTATTCCATGGCCACTTGCGTCGGTACGGAGTTCAGTATTGGCGAAAGGGTTGAAGTGGGCCAAGACTGGTGGAGTAGTAAGAGCAGCAATAAGCTTTGAGAAAGCTGCAACTTGTTCAGGCCCCCAATAGAATGAAACGTCTTTCTTGAGGAGTTGGGTGAGCGGACGAGCAAGGACTGCGAAGTTCGGGACGAATCGTCGGAAATAGGAACATAGGCCAATAAAGCTTCGGACATCGCTGGATGAACGCGGAGTGGGAAAATCTGTGACGGCACGTATCTTGTCAGGGTCAGGCTGAACACCGGAAGCATTAACCAAGTGACCAAGCACTTTGATTTCCCGATGGCCGAAACTGCATTTCTTTGAGTTGAGTTGAAGGCCGGCGCGGCGGAATAGCTCGAGAATGGTAGAAAGGCGAGAGAGGTGGCTGTCAAAAGTGGACGAGAAAACAATGACGTCGTCTAAGTAACAAAGACAAGTCGTCCACTTGAAGCCGCGCAGCAATGAGTCCATCATCCGTTCGAAAGTTGCAGGGGCGTTACATAGGCCAAAAGGCATGACTTTAAATTGATAGAGGCCGTCAGGGGTGATGAACGCTGTCTTTTCACGGTCTCTCTCGTCGACAGAAATCTGCCAGTAGCCGGAACGAAGGTCGATGGATGAAAAGTAGCTGGCTCCGTGCAAACTATCAAGCGCGTCGTCGATGCGCGGAAGAGGATATACATCTTTTTTGGTTATCTTATTCAAATGACGGTAGTCAACGCAGAATCTCCAACTGTTATCCTTCTTCTTGACTAGCACGACAGGGGATGCCCAGGGGCTACTGGAAGGCTCGATTATGTCGTTCGTTAACATCTTTTCGACCTCCGTTTGAATGACGCGTCGCTCGGCAAGCGAAACACGATAGGGCCGCCTGTGGATAGGACTGGCGTCCCCGGTGTCAATGCGGTGGGTTACAACTGTCGTTTGACCCAATGGGCGGGTGCCGAAGTCAAAAAGGTCACTGTAGGTAAACAAAAGCTTGTGTAAATCAGCGGCGAATTCAGGTTGCAGATCAGCTGATATCATGCTGTCAAGCGGATCAGGGCGCGATGTGGACGACGAGGGGGTGTTGGCAGGGACGGCAGTTGTATGATCTGTAGACAGAGCTGAAATGGCACAATCGGTCATCGGGGACAGCGAAGCTAATGAAATTCCCTCGGACAGAACTTGAGTTGAAAAGCTGAAGTTGAGGACTGGGAGAGTGGTGCGGTTCTGGGAGATGTGCACAATTAGATGAGGAAGGGTGACGTGCCGCTGCAGCATGACATCAGTAATGGGACAAGCGAGATAGTCGCCATCTGGGACGGGTGGGAATGGCGACATAGGGATGTAAACGGCAGTTTCTGGAGGAAGGCGGCTAAACTGTCCTGATCGAAGTCGGGGTGAGCAGGAGGGGTCTTCAGAGCAGAGCGGGAGGTCCAAGCGAAGTAGGCCACTAGAGCAGTCAATAAGGGCAGAGTGGGCTGTTAAGAAATCAATGCCAAGGATAACGTCGTGGGGGCATTCATGTAGGACGGTGAACAACACTGGGGCATGACGGTCAGCAATTGTAACTCGCGCCGTACACATGCCAACCACGGCAGCAGGGCTGCCATTGGCGACGCGAACTGTGGACGAGACGGCTGGCGTAAGGACTTTCTTGAGGCGACGACGAAATGAGGAGCTTAGAACGGACAGTTGGGCGCCTGTATCAATTAGAGCAGAAACGGGAACTCCATCCACAAGGACGTCGATACGGTTATTTTGTAGGGCAGGGGTCAACAGAGGCTTTTCAGTCCGGGTCATAAATGCAGCGTCACCTCCGGGAGCTGCATTGGCTAGTTTTCCGGTAAGTGGCCAGAGTAGGACGTTGGCGAACTGCGGCGAGGATGAGGAGAACGCGAACGTCGTGCTTGCGGGGATGGTGAACGGTTGGCAGGACGGACAGTGGAACCGGGATCAGCAAGGGTCTGGTCGGGGCGAGGTGGGGAATAGCGAGGGGCATAGTCTCCGCGGCGGTCAACGTAGGTGTACTGACGAGATGGCGTGTACCAGCGACTACGGCAGTGGCGGGAAATGTGGCCAACGCGAGAACAAGTAAAGCAGATGGGGCGATTGTCGTGGGTACGCCATTCATTTGGGTTGCGGTAACGATATCGGGGCGAGAAACCGGCGTTGGTTGAGGTGGCAGCAATTACTGGAGGGGCAGGTCCTGAATCCGTGGTGTCGGTGGTGCTGGTAGAAGGGAGGCCCATATTCGCAACCTCTTGGCGAACAACAGCCTTAATAAGTGATATGGTAGCCAGGGTGTTGTCGGGTGTATGCGACAGCAAGGCCGCGGGAGTCATTGCCTCAAGCTCTTGGCGGACAATGCGTGTCAAAGTGCTGTCGTTCGCAGGCGGTCGAGGAGCCGGGATATCGATACAGGAGGAGCTAGCAGCCGTGTTCGGCAGCCGGTCGAAACGGTGATATATGCGCCTCTGTTTCGCCTGCTCGAAACGTCGGCACACCTGCAGCACAGAGTCCACGGTTGAGCAATCCCTGCACAACAGGAGGTTGAAGGCATCGTCGGCAATGCCTTTTACTATATGGCCGACTTTATCCTCCTCAGGCATGCCTTGGTCGACTTTGCGGCATAGAGACAGGACGTCTTGGATGTAAGTGAGATATGGCTCCGTAGACGTTTGAGCCCGAGAGGCGAGCGCTTTTTTGGCGGCAATGTGGCGGCCAATAGGCTTTCCGAATAGGTCGTGCAGCTTTTGTTTGCAAATATCCCAAGATGTTAGCTCGTCTTCGTGGGTTTCAAACCACACCCGCGCGGTTCCAGCCAAGTAAAATATTACATTCGCGAGCATGAGTGTGGCATCCCACCTGTTGTGCTTGCTCACGCGCTCGTATAGGGCTAGCCAGTCGTCCACGTCGACGTCGTCGGTCCCGCAGAATGTTCCGGGGTCACGGGGGTGGGCCATTACAACAGCAGGGGCGGCGGCTGTAGAGATAGAGGCGTCGGTAGTCATCGTGGTGGTTCCGATGTGGCGGCCGCTGCGGAGATCCAGCTTGTGACAGGGGATCGAATAGATTAACCTCCACCAAGAGATGTTACGTGGAAGATTTACAGTCCCAAAGCTGTCCGCACAACTAACGTTGATGAGGGCACCGATTTCACAACACTCAGCGTCGTCGTCTTCTCGGAGTCTGTTTCACTTCATCCTCATCACGAACAGCGAATACAGCTAAGTAACAATATTGTCATTTACTACTATTTGCTACGCAACTCTCGGGGGGAGACCGGTTAGGGACGCGCGGAAGAAGCGTCGTGGTCGCCAGAAGCCGGTGAACAAGGGGCGATGTTACGGCTTTGTTTGGCATGCACCTCGTAGCTGCTTGGGCTCACTGCTCCGCGCCGCTCTCACTAGACATACTTTCAAGACGTCCTGCCAAGCGGTGCCGTAACGTCGCCTCTTATTCCCCTGCTTCAGCCGACCACCATGCTTCTTACGCGCGTCCCCCAAGCCACGCACGTCCCCCCAAGTGTCCACTGTTTCGTTGAGAGTAGTTTATACATGATTTCTCGCAAGACGACCTGCTATTTCGTTATGTTCGACTCTTAACTAAATAGAACGTAGCGAACCCGTCCTGTTTTATAAGCAATGAAAGAAGCACTGTGAGAGAGAACAAACAGGTGCCACTTTGACATACCAGCGGAACTAAACGTTAGTGAACATAGAAAATACTATTAGCTATCCTGTGTTCACGCGATCATATGCTGCAAGCTATGAAAATACGTAATTTTACTTCGCTTGCATGAATCAAAATATTTCGGAATGTCGTTACGATGAAGCGTACTTAGATTTCATAGGGCATGAAAATTATTTTAAAATTCGCTTCAAGTAGTCGGGTTTAGCCTAGATCAGCTATAGCTTGCTTCGAACGTGGTATAAAAACTGTACCGCATTTTATTTGCGCTCCTGCTAGATGCTTTATTTTTAGGTTCCTTGTTTTTATGGTATTGAATATCCTAAGCGATATCAAAGATGAATGACACTCTGTCGAGGTCTCTGTGCTCTTATACCACCAGCGGTTGATTAGAGCGTTCTAACCTTGGGAAGTATGACATGACCGCGTTACGTTTCGTCTTTATCGAAACGTGAACGCCATTCCCGGAATTGCACTGGCATCATTTGTATCAGCCGTCAGGCGCCTAACCCGCATAGCGCACAGTAAGAGAGAGAGAGAGAGAGAGAGCGGTGGTGGAGTGCCTTTGTGCAGTTTTCGCACTTACTCCTTGTGAAGAGCCTAAGTTGTGTCTTAGAGAGAGGCTATATGTGGATATATGACGCTGAGATGCCATTCGAGTCCTGGATTTGTAACAATGTGATGCAGCATATTTGCCTGAAGCTCAGTTTCTAAACAGAAGCGGATAGATTCGCGGCGTTAATAACTGACATATTAAACGTCTTCCCTTTGAAGCTGGCATAAACATTGCTACCCAGAGTGCGCTAATTGCGCGACGCGTCGAAAATATAAGGAAGTCTTCGGACGCTTTAAGAGTCCAGAAACTGCGTTAGAGCTCAGTCTTGGAGCTAGCGCACTCCTTCGTTCTCCCACACCTCTGCGCGTCTTCGTCGTCAGCGCAAGCTGGAATATCACTATTAACTTCACAGATAATGAATATCGCTTGTTGAATGCAGCAATGCGCGGAAACAGCCCTACTTCGTCGCGTTGTCTAGCTTTAGGTAACGATGAGGACAACGCTCTCTGTCGATGTTGGCATTATGTCCTTCAAACGCAGCCGCAGTGTGAGCCCACAACATATATTAGAGTTCATAACAGACTGTACCAAGGACAGAATACTCACGTAACTGACGACAAAGGCATCCGGTATTCCGTGCTGGTAGTGTTTTGTAAACGTGGGAGCCTGTCTTTTTCCTCATCAATTATGGCTATTCATTGCTGCTGTGGTTCTGAGTCTTCTTTCGGGTATAAATGTCTTCTCTCCCCCAACCAGTGGTTTATGTATTTTGAACAATTTATGTTTTTTCACTTTCTCCAATCCGTTTCTAGACCTAGCTTTTCGCTTTCAAAACCAAACCTGCATTATTCTGATTTCCATACTTATTTCTTTCATCGTCCGCTTCGCCTCTATTGTGGAGCCAGAATATATCGAATTAGTTTTAAACAAACATTTATATTAAAATATGTCATGGCTTCACACGAGCACGACGACGTTTCAATTATCGGAATCTCCATCGTCTTTTTGGGCGGGGCATCGCCAAACCTCATAAAATGGGACAATGGAACCCTACTTTTAACAATAAAGTAACAACTCCGGCGCTGTGCACGTGCTCTGATACCTTCGTGTACGGTGAGCCTCCCCCGAGGGCTCGTGCAGAGGAGATGGCACTTCGGAGCATTAGAGCTGGAGTGGCCCTAACACTGGAAGTGATTAGAGAGTGGCCTCAATTTAGAGATTGGTATCCACACCCTGGCTGCCCCATCAGCAGATCCAGAAATACAGAAGCTGACATCCATCACCTGCTCTGGGAATGTCCAGTTCTGAAGCCAACGCGAATCCGCCACCTGGTGGCAGCTCGCCTCTCCCCCCATAATCCGCAGTCTTACCCTGCTTGGACGCAGGGACCACATCATCGTTCATTCCTCGGCATCACTGCATCAGCCAAGCTTTATCATTTATTTCACCACACCCTTAGTCCTTCATAGCATATTTATGCCCTGAGGCAATAAAAAGTGCTAAAAAAGAACAACGAGCAGCAGAACGCACAACTCAAGATATTATCACCAAGAGAGCAGTAGATTGAATCGTTGTTGATAGCAATATCGCCATGTATGCCACATAGCGGCTCACACCTGTCTCTATCCTAACCAAATATGATTACTAATCTTTTATCCTATGATTCGGTCTGTTACTCACCTTTGCAAGTCGGGACGTAATCCCCAACTACAATGACCAATGCCTGAAAATCTACCTATAGGATATTTAAAGCTCATCACAGAGCATTGTTGAATACGGGTCCGAAATGCGCTTTGTTTTAGGAGCATTCTTTTGCTGTGTCACTAAGCTGTGCTCAAATATATTTTCAATCCACTGCGATTTGGCTCTATTCCAAAGAAGGCATGCTTAGTCGTTTTTTCTTGTGGGGCCTTTTAGGAACCCTGATGTTTTTTCTTACAATTTTCCCGTTAATTCCAGTAAACAGTTCCGTAACGTTCGAACACCTTTTGCTAGACTCTTCCTCTGTCGAATATATGCCACTTAATGCCCGGAACTTGTTTGGATCCGCCGCTGAATGCTCTTATGCCCCGCTAAGTTTGACCCCTGCTTTAATATAACTACCTTTTTTTGGCAGAGATATTTAAATAGCTGAGAGAGGCGCATTTCTACAAATGCCAGTAACATGCGCCCTGCCTCTAATTCCGTCCAACTAAGACTAGGCCAGATTTCTTTAGCATTTCTTCATTGCCGCTGCCGTCGCATGTGTATATTTTAGGTTAGGGCCACGAAATAAAGGTGAATATAAAGGTTCTACTTTACATGTTTTACTTTTTTTGTGGAACCACAACTTTTAGAACAACTTTGTGATTGTATATTGAACGAAAAAAATTGGTCGCGTTTTCTGGCTACTGAAAGTTTAATGTTAGAGAAAGATAACAATGCTGCGAGATAAGGTTGCTCCATACGTTCAATAATGGTGGACAACCTCCATAAACCTGGCAATTAACTTGACGCACGGCATGAATTGCCATGAGCTGTTGGTAAAAAGGCATTAGCATAGCATTTTGAAATTTCTTCCCCTGTAGTGCTTTACGCAACCTGTCTTGACGCACTTTGAAAAGTATGGGCTGCATGAGATTTTGTTGCTGGGAGAGTGTAGCGCAGAGACTCAGAATTCGGTATGAGCGCAATCATATTGTGCACATCATTGTGATAGGTTGAGGTCAAGCTTACCTTTCGAAGCGACGCAAATCGCTTGTGAAATACAATGGGTGCGCGCATAAGGTTTGGACTAAAAGCTCTAATTTCCAGGTCACTTATAAAAACTTATTGCCAGCAAGAATAGGCCATGCCCCAGATGCAGCGACTAGAATCAAGCTCTTAACTTGCAGGTGCTTGTCGAGTCGCGAAGCTCTTCACTTACTCCAACAATGCTCTTAAGATTAGCACTCACTCTTCTCGCACTCACCTTCGATTTACTTCATGCTGCAAGTTGTAAGTGCCAATTTTGCTCGCTATTGGGTCCCTTTAAGAAATCATAATGCTTGCAAACGTTATTTTGATAGCCTTTAGAATAATAAGAATTTATTATTGGACGTATGTATTCATCACTAACTTATGGAACATCTGTAATGGTAGACCACATTGATTGTTTGTTTTAATTTATGGGGTTTAACGTCTCAAAGTGATTGAGCCTTTCCGAGACGCCACACTGAAAAGCCCTGTAAATTTTGACGCCCGAAGTTCTTGAACATGCACGAAAATGCACAACACACGGACGCCTTGCTCCTCGCGTGCAGCGAATTGCGGCCGCAGACACCAGAATTCGATCCCGCATCCTTAAGCACAGTAGGCTAGTGGCATAATCACTGATCGGCTGCGGCAGACCCATTGATTATCTGCCTCACGTTAAATATGCAGGGTACGTTGATGCAGAAAGAATGATGCTAGGTTCATCATGTTCGGCTGTATTTTAGAAAGTGGAGTTCTCAAATCACCGCCCTTGCATTTACTTTCTTATACTTGATGCAAGTTGCAAAAAAAGTTATCGCGTTGATGTATCGAGAAGGCACCGACGAGCTTGAGAACAATACAGAATAAATAAAGGAAATCCACAGAATACATGAAAATATATATATTTTGCGTGTGACGGTGAGTCCCCATAATGTTCTTATGTTCAGCCTTGGTAGTGAAGGCGCAGAGCAGCGGTCAAGAACTTAGAAGCGTTTCTCCAGGCTCAATTCTATATCTGCATCGGCGCTGTTCGCAACATTCTAGTCATTAGGGGAGCACAGAAGCAAAGCATTATGGACCATATTTAGGCTGCGCCTTTAAAGGTATGATGGGATAGCGTAGGCCAATGAATCTACACCAAAAGTTTGCGGCACCCTCGTCGGCCAGTGGAAGTTGTTGGAGACTCTGAGGCATGAAGGAGGGTATTTTGTTCGGGTTTATGCCGAAGTTCTGGGAGTGGATTACGGAATTGGGAATCAGCCGAGGCTAAATCGGTCTCCAAATATCACGCACTTAATAAGCCAGCACACCGCGGCGTAAAAACATCGTGGTTAGGAGGCAATGCGTCGACGGCGCTAGATTTACCAATAGAAGGCATTCAGCCTCTCCTAATGCAGTGCCGCTCGCTCGTCGGAAACAAGAGACGTTTTGCACTGTAAGCCTGTCAAGCAGTCCCTTCTCATTCTGGAGGAGCATGCATCTGTGCGTCGGATTCGGGCTGGAGCTGCTCTGACCGCTGTTATGCGTCATCAGTGGAGAAACAAAAAACGCTTGCAAGTGAACGAAAAATGCCCAAATCGGGGTGCTCTCCCAAATATGTGTGGTGTGAAGCCAGTGTGCCAACCTACGGTTTCGGAGACAACGCTTCCTAAGCGAAGTATGCCTATTGTGTCATCTTGGGTGGGACTACCGAATCTGAGATTGGATAATCAAATTTCCAGAAATTTCTTCCAAATTTTCACGCAAGATGAGTCAGCGCACCTTTAAACTTTCTCCCAAACCCCAAATTTGTTCCTGACTGTGCCTATTGGCACACATCTCGAATGAAAAAGAACCATTTATCTGATCTGTACCAACTCTGCGTAACCAACTCTTAGTTTCTACCGCTCGGCGACTTCCATAAGAAAATGTCACTTTCGGTTTACTTGAATTCCTTTTCTGGGGGATCTGGTAACAAGAAAATCGTGCGAATTTCAGCATGGCTTGAACACAGTGATGGAGCGAAATCTTTGAGTGTCGCTGTGATAACGCCTGTAACAGCGCCTTTTCAATTAGTGTTTTTTCCTAATTTAAACTTAAGTTAGAGGTTTGGGGAAAACAACACGCCTGAGAAAGGTGGACACCTAAAGCTAATCACGTCAAGTTCACGTTATTATTTTTTGGCTTGAAATTGTAAATTGATTTTTAAAGGAGCTTTGGCTGCGGGCGAGTGAGCGTTGCATGAACACAACCAGCGTTTCGTTGAACGCATCAAAGTTCAAAGAATCTACTTTCATGCCCTGCGGTTGCGATGACGGCAGATGCTTTCCTACTCGACTCGTAAGGCGCTAGGACTGCCCATGGGTACCTCGAGCGAACGACTGCTCGAACTCGGGGTGCATAACACGTGGGCAGAATTGGCGGAGGCAGTGCGAGTCTCCCAATTTGAGAGACTAAGCACGACCGAGACGGGCAGGGTAATCCTTGCAAAAGTAAGCCTTAACCCAGACAGGGGAGTTCAAAAAAAGTCACAATTAATAGTGAAATCAGGAATGCCTTGGTAGTCCCCCCCTTCCCTAGGAATATGCATCCAGAATTTATTGTCGAAAGAAGGGCCAAACGAGCTGAAGCTCTAGAGCGACGGTTCAAGAACATGGGAACAAAGGAAGTAGTCTATGTTGATGCGGCAAGTGGCAGAACAGGTGCGGCGGTAGCTTCGGTAGTCGATGGCCGAGGGGCACCGGTATCCGCGGCAGCCATCAGAGGCCGCAACATAGAGACTGCGGAGGAAGTTGCGATAGCGCTAGCTTGCGTAGGAACAGAAGCCAAGTTCATAATTAGCGACAGCAAAACTGCCATTCAAAATTTTGGGAAGGGGAGGATATCGCCGGAGGCGGCCAAAATCCTCACCCAAAGAACAATAAATAGGAAAATTCAGTTAATTTGGACACCCGCTCACGCTGCCGTCCCTGGTAACGAGGCGGCTCACGAGCTAGCCCGAGCTCTCTACTTCCGGGTAGCCGTCGAGCCCCCCGAACACTGGGCATACGACGAGCGTCTGCAAAATTATGGGGAAATCATCGACCATTATAAATTGGGACGTAGACTGGTACCCCCGCCAGATGTTAGGCTAAATAATAGAGAAGCTGTCGCGTGGAGGCGGCTACAAACTAATACGTTCATGAACCCGGTCTGGGCGTTTCACGCGCTACCAGACTTTAGGGACAATGATCTCTGCAAACACTGTGGGGCGAGAGGGACCCTCGACCACATAATTTGGGAGTGCCCACAATCACCAGGGATAGGGCAAAATATTACAAGTAGAGAAGCCTGGGATACCCTGCTGCGAAGCGCGGACCCTGCGATCCAGCACCGCACCGTCCATCTGGCGGAAGAGGCCGCAAGAAGCCAAGGGCTACCTGCCAGCCTCTAATCCGCGGGCGCACGACTCCCCGTTTCCGATGGAAATAAAAGTTGTACAACCAACCAACTCGACTCGTTGAGCTCTGCGCTGTGGCGAGCTCATGCGCAGTGCGGATACTACCCTTCTCTCCGCGCCAGCACGCGCATCTTCTGGGATTCCGCTACCCTCCTCTGCTCTGTAGCGAGCGCCGTGGCAGAACACCTGTGGAACAGCGCAGCTGGTTGTCATGCTTACGGCGCATGAGCAGTAGCGGCTTGCGCCATGCACAGCGACCAAAGCTTTAAATGGCCTAGTGAAGCGTTCGCATCAAAAAGAAACGCCTTGAACTTTTTAACCATCAGGATAGGTTTTTAAATATGAAACGAATACATGTATACTTCACTTGTCCTTGGATAAGATAATCCGCCAAGGTCATTCAGTGTTCACGATCTGTAAACCTGTAAAGTAAAAAATTAATGAAGGATCCTTGAGTCCAGGGAACAGGGAAACGTGGCCGCAGAGAGTGCCACCAGAGTTTAAAGAGAATTCAAAAATATAGAAGGGCGGTAAAGAGGCACATGGACGATTACACGGCAGTACGCCAAGCTACAAGTACGTTTAAGTCACGGAGAAAACCAAATATCAAAGCAGCTTAAGGTGTGACCAAAACATTTTGCTTTAGTTTTGCTCAATCTCGGTAGGATGTAAAAGATGACCGGCTGATTAGGAAAGTATTTGGCGGATGTTCTCACTTTATAGGAGGCTGATGGTGATGCTTCGAGTCCAGGCTAAAAAGCTCGTGTAGTTTATTCCTGTACCCCATTCATTATATTTATTTATTTTCATAATTTTCAGTTTCCAGCAGGAGGGCCAGGTGGGAGAATGCCATTTTTAAATCTCTCACATTTGCATAAAAGGGGTCGACACTACCCAAGTCGAGTCTAGTTACGCGAACAAAGGCGGTGTTTGGCTCTTCAGCCTTGGTGCACGCACCGTACATAACTGCTGCGACGGCACATGCCCCTTATTGATAACTAGCCTAGTTGTATCATCTTCAGCGTAGCGACGGAAGGAACACTGCTGGGAAGAATCACGCGCTTATTTAGACCTCCCCAATCTTCACATCAAAAATATTTGCTATTCGATGATTCGGTCATGTCTCTACGTCAGCATGTTTTAAAAAGAGCAAGCTTCTTGCTCTTACAGCGAGTACTTGAAGTTTTCTGACAATTAATCATTTTGATTTTGCATTATATCAGTCCTGTCTCAATGCATGTGCGGATCCTGAACAGTCTATTTGTACTTGTGGTGTATAAAGGGCGCTCAGTTTTATTCTGCCTGAATTTCACAGTGCCAGAGCATGCAGCCGTAGTATACCCGCAACTCTTTGACGTCCGAGACGACCTTGGTACAAGAGTGCTGAAAGTCAGCGACAAAATTGCACTTAATCTGAAGAAGAGCTCTGTTCTTCATGATGACTTTGTCTTGATTGAGGAGCGCCAAGGTGTTCCCCAGCATACCTACGTAAGTATCACATGTGTATGGCAGATTTGTAGTTTAGAATGTGATACGCGTTGGCGAATATTCAAGGACAGAGTGCGACAAATCCGTTTTTTATGTCTATGTCATCAGTGATTGGCATGTTAGGCATTGAGTAGAAGTGAAAAAATTCTACTTGAGTAGAAAGAAAAACCATTAGTAGTAGCTTAATAGCAGCCCTTTAGTTGGTTGCTACACTATTTCTGAAAATTAGCTTAAACGTCAGTTAGGGAATAACCGGTTAACTATAGTGGCGCGCTGCCAAAATAACCATGTATGAAAGACTATCAGGCACTCACATCGAGAATATAACAATACTCCCATCATAAGGACACATAATATTATGTAAATGAAGCAATGACTCGCAGAGCATCGTGCGAAAAACTGCTGTTCACCACACCTATAAAAAACCGATAGTTTATGCTGTTTGCTAACAGTACCCTGTTGAAAAAATTGTATCAGGCAATAACCTCACATTTTCTCAAACAATCTCACTTCATTCGCATAAGAAATCACATACAGATCGCATATAATTGCATAAGATATCATAGTTTTTTTCCCATTATCATAATTTATGCGAAACTTTTATGATCATGATGTCCACCGTATGAGAGTCTATGAGATTTAATGAGATTTTGTGAGGTTATTTCTCGGTAGAACGTTTGGTTTTTCAGTAGGGTACAACAAGCAAGAGTTGAACATGGAGGCCTGAAAACCTTGCGTATCTGCATGCAAAAAGGGTGGCGGAACAAGTATAATATTGTCACGCCACTGACGACGACGAAGGGTTGTCGTCAGTTCAATATTAATATATTGAAAACCAGTTTTGGCCTGCTTAAAATACCAATCAAACAAGCTAGAAAAAATAGGATGGGGCGAAGGAGCGGAAAGAGGAGGGATGATGGCTAAAAAAATCTGGCATTATTTGTGCGGCTTTGACCGTGGTTCATTGAACCGCCGTGCTCGTATCCGCGGTGAAACTCATGAATGCATCTCACAGACAGCAGACGGTGTCGTGCAGTTCGCAAATAATTTGAAGCAAGGTACTGAATCAGACAGAAATGAAAAACAATCGCAGTGCCAAGATAGCTCCCATGGTATTAGTTTTGTTTCGGAGGCACTGATGTATACCGGGGAACTGATACTACGTGGTCAATTGTGTATGGGCACCTATTTTATCGGTACAAATGCTGACATTCAGACACACTGCTCCCCCGTAGAGAGCCCGTCCGATGAAGAAATAGGAAACGTCATATAGCAAGAAGAGGCTTCTATCGCTGAAAATAATATATTCAAAGCTTTGCGCAGTGATTGGCTCTTTGCATATTGGGAGTCTCTGATTGTAACCTTTTTAGTGAAGGTAAGAGGGGTTATCGGAAAGATGAAGTCATGTCCACCGTTGCAGCGCAATTAGGCGTTCACTAACAATGTGCACAAAACCTTAGCGGGTAATACAGAAAGGACTAGCTGCTATCCTCTTGGGCTGCCACAATACTCGCGATTGATTGTGTAGTGCTTGGATATAACAGACTTTCTGGTAGCGCTCCGTGCTCATAACGCGTCTTTGACAAACGGGCCAGTCGGGATCCGGTTTCTACTATCTGCACCGTCGGCCTTGAATGTTTGAAACTATGCGATGTGATGGTGGGGAGGGGGAGGGGGGGGGGTTGGCTCCAAGAACAGGTCAACGTTAAAACAATGAGTTGAAAATGCACCCTGCTTGATGGATATGACGCGATTCCTTCAGTAGGATGCTCATGTCTTACGTGCTGCCTGCCATCGGTGCTAAAAGGGGGTTTGGGTCCTTCGTGCAGTAAAGCTCTCGTCTCCTATGAGACAACTCAGCGGAGCGCGTGCAACTCCTTGTGAATACCAGGAGGCACGTAGCACCCCTCTGTGAGATGCAGGCTTTGTGCACTCATGGGTGGTTCCTTTTTGCTTGATACGGAGAGTAAATTTTATATAGGTTCCTTTCTAGATTCCTACAGACCCAGTAGTTTCAGCAGACCCTCGGCATAGAGAGTACCATGTATTCTGCCGAATTACGGGTGGCTATTTGATTTAGACAAATTCGAAGGCCGTTCACCTTCCTACCTGAGAACGACTGGGACGTACACAGGCACATTGAAAGCTACTTTTACGGCTGCGTATTGAGGCGCAATGAGCGCCCTGATACAAGCGGGAGAATGTAATTTATGGCGAAACTCAGACACTTGAGGCGAATTGCTCACAGCTTCTTGCGGGCTCTGCGTCTTGCCGGTGCAATTCTAGTAGTAGCAGTAGTAGTAGGAGTAGTAGTAGTTGTAGACTATATTAAACGCAACGCTTAGGCTCCTAATGCATCGCTGGCCTGGTGAATAAGCAGAAGCTGTTCTTCCTCACCCTCAGCACCAAGCCACTCCACGCAGGTCCAGATAATATGGGAGAGGGTGGGAAATAAACCTGATTTCAATGCAACCGGGCATGAAAATAGCAAGTGGGAAAGACTGGCATAAGGGGAAGGGCAGTTGGGGCATGATCAAATACGACGAACTTTTACAGATATAGCCGTGCAGGGGTTATCAGCGTATTCTGCTGTGTCTGCCGAAGGACATGAACCTCCCTTACGGAGAGATTAGGATGAAGTTCGGGGGACAGCTTGCGGTCTAAGTGAGCAGCAGTGTAATATTCGCTGATTGCGGCGTGAAGAGACAGTCTCGACCCGCCCTCGAAGGACCTTGGCCAGGGGATGAACGGGGCCTGATTACGAGTTTCCGGGGCAATCTGGTTTGCCAGCTCATTGCCGTCAATCCTCGAGTGTCCAGGGATCCACCAGAGGAAGACGGGGCAGGGCTGCCGCGCAACAAGTGCGGCCTCGAGCTCCGTGGACAGATGAGGTGCAAGAGTTTTAGATTGAATGGCACTGATTGCCGCCTCGGAGGCATGTATATCCTACATTGACGCGCAGATGAGAGAGAATGGAAACTGAATGGCATGAATGATGGAGATTACGTCAAGATAGATAATATCCTGAGGGTGGAGAAATGGGTCCTTGGTGTGAGTGATAGGGGTAGATAGACGAGGTTGAAGGAGGACCTGGCTTCCCAACCCGCGAGGAGCCACATAAGAGGCATCCGTGTAAGCGACTCCAAGGGTATTGAAGGGCGAACTATGATGAGATGGAGCAGCATGTCGGCGGCCAGCATGCAGGGCCGGCGACATATTGGCTGCAAGAAGAAGTATACGAACGGTTAGTAGCCTCCGGCGGGGCAGGAGTTGGCAGAGTGACTGACTAACTGGGGGAAATATTAGCCTGGTTGAGAAGCCAGAAACCATGAACTGTGCCTACCTGTTGGTCGCGATGAAGGGAAAGAAGACTGCGAAGAGGATGAAAAAGCCCAGTGGCATAAAGCGTATTGGTGGAAGTGGTTATGGGAAGACGAAGAGCAGCTTTATAAAGGCTGTGAAGAGCTATTGCAAGTGTGTTTAGCTGGCTCTGGGTGAGCGAAAGATTAGTTATGAAGTAAATAAATTTGTGAGGACCCAGCGTGTCAGCCAGTTTATAAGTGTGAGCTTCCTTCCTCAGGCCAGAGCACCATCTCACAGCTCGGTAAAATAAATGGATGACAGACTAACTGGTGGCAACAGCCGCATGGAGAGCCCTGACATTTTTAGAGGCATGTAAAGACATGCCAAGAACGCGACATTGAGAAACTTTGGGGATTGGGAGCCGCCCAAGGTAAGGGAGATCAGTGACTTGTGAGCTCGGTGATAGGCAGAGTGAGTCAATGTAGAAGTTCTGACTTCTCGGAAGAAAGGAAGAAATGATATCCAATTCCTGCTGGATGGTGTCTTGGACCTGACCAGGGGATACGCGCTAGCATCAGAATGCGATGTCGTCGGCGTAAAAAACGTGCTGAAGATTGGGAATAGAAGATACCTGAACAGCGAGAGGAGCCATGGCGATAATAAAGAGGGTGGGTGAAAAAACGGCACCCTGCGGGGTACCGTGGGTAAGACGGTGGGGTGTAGAAGGGAAGTTCAATGCTAGGAAACAGGTCTTGCGATTAGAAAGAAAAGCTCGAATGTAGTTATATATGCTAGAGCCACAGTCGGTGCTGGAAAGACAGGTTAGAATATGATCATGGGAGACGCAATCGATTGCATTGCGGACACCGACTGTGGCCAGGGCGTGAATATGAGAGCAACCACAGGTGAAGAAAGTATGCTGAATAATAAGGAAAAGGCCCTGTGCAGATACATGGGGACGACAACAAATGAGGGTATGAGGGAACGACTTCCAAGCCTCCAAATGCAACTGTATATGTTTCCCCTAATCGCTTTCTAGAGTTTCAGTATTTAAAAATGTCTGCATAGTACTCATTACCTTAACGCCACATAATCTTGGCCGCTCACAACGGCTACGCCAGGAAAAAGTCAGCCATATAGAAGGTCTTCTATGTGGCCGTCAAATATGTTGTTATCCAGGTAAATTATAGTGCTCTAGCTAAGTGTTGTTCGCCAAACGTAACGTTTGGCGATCTAAAGCAATATTCGGGCGTTAAGGTAGCGTATGAAGGTTGAAATTGAAACCTAATCGGTAATAAACTGGTCTACTCTAATCTGGATGCTTGGGCGAGTTGGTGTGCCATAGTTCTTGATGCATCGCAACAGACGCCGACTACAGGAGTTGACCGTGTGTGCTTTTGTTTATGGCAACTTCTATCGTCCGCGTCCGTAGTTCTGTATCAAGAACTATGCTTTACACAGTGTTTGCGTTAATAAATCGCGTTGATAACACTTTAGTTTCCAGCTTTACAAGCCCGAGGTTGACAGGGCGTGACCTGCGAGCATATATACTGCGGCTGATGTAAGACAACCAGCCGTGCGAGTCAGCCATTGCTAAGCTGTCGGCTACATAGAGTTCCTTACACTAACTAGAGGGAAAGCTGAGGGCGCTGCACTTCAGCCACCATGGGCGCGCTAAGAATCATGGGCCGGTGTGCTACTTGTTGCGGGACAGTCGGTTTTTCTCGGGTACGTGGAGTGGCGTTACTGCAATGTTTCTTTTTTGTTATCATCATCATCTGAAGGTGCGTACATAGACCGCGAAAGCCATAGTAGCGAAGGCGCAAAAGCAGACGTCGCCAATAAATGGTTTTTGTTTCCCGAAACGCCACTAAAAACTTCCTTAAGTGATTGCACAACGATAAATATTTTCATAACATTTTTTTTGTTTCAAAGTGCGCCTATTAACTGTGAAATATTGGTATTTGTGCTGCTCAAAACTAAGCCAATAGGAGGAAGGGTCATCGCTTATATTGGATAAATCTCACACTGGCATTCTGTTTCTCTCTCTTTTTGCAATTTATAGTCACAATATTCAATCTTAGGACATAATTTACGGTCGAACAACGTTTATCTTTGCATTACTTTTAGCCAAAAGTTGTAGTTCTGCACTCGGTAGCTCTCCGGCCCATGATGCTTTGAGCGCCCATGGTGGCTGAACTGGCCGTCTGGAAACTCCATGTAAACTCCCATAGACGGCAGCACAGCTTTCCCTCTAGGTAAGAGTAAGAAACTCTATGGTCGGCTATGACCGATAGGATATATACGCGCTGTATATTTAACCTGGACACTACTGGCACAAAATTCACACTTATCTTCTAACGAAAATCTATATTTGCGCCGGAAGCGCACGTCAAAGGCATGTAGGCTGGACGCTGACCGTCGCATCGTCTAGCATATTAATTATCGTCGTACAGACGATGTCAGAAGCTCCCGAAATGCTGTCAAAGGGCCAGGCAACAGGCGCATGCGCGTGCTGGCGCGTCTACAGAAAAGGTGAATCCAGTCTGAAATGGCGTTGACTATAGAGCACATTTTTAATGCCAAGGCTGCTGGGCTTCAAACAAGGCAGCTGTCGTAACCGCGAGCACGACTGTGGGACAAGCAGAAACGACTTTCAGTAGTGGAACGAGGATGGCGTGACAGATTGTTAGCGAGGGCGTCGGAAAGGCGAATGTCTGTATTCGAAGTGAAATGTCCCAAAGAAAGGAACTCATCACTGACGCCCACATCCTGTTAGTGAGCTCGAGAACACACATGGTGTAGGTTAGTTCGAGGTACTTTAAATCGGGCATTTTTTTCGGGCGATGAGCTGAGTGCTCTGGTAGAATTTAGAATGTTGACCGCATCAGAAAAAGAAGCTGTCGGCCGAAGAAACTATGAGCTAGATAGGTTGCTAGCCTGTAAGAGTTCGTTACTGTTGTCTCACGTGTATCAATCTTGGTTGATTTTCTATTTAAAACGGCAGTTGATTTTGCGTAATAGCCTCTAGGCGCCTGGTGGCTGCCTGGTGGGAGCCACCAGGCAGCGGTCTAATGCGGTGTTACAATACCACATCACTGCACTATGCATTGCATTGTACCGACACAGTTTCGGGTATGTGAATACCTGTGAAGGGGAATTTATCCTAAACCGCTTCAACTTTAGGAGCATCTGTCATGGGATTGATAGCCTTTGGATGCTTTTGTGCAATAACATTTAGTGGTAAATCAAGCAGGTGTGTAAGCAAAGAGAAATATGCATAGGAAGAAAGCTTGAGCGATTTGAAGTCGGGGGTTTTCCTTGATCTTTGAATCATCTGTGATTTGAGTAGAAGTGAAATTTGCGGACTTCAAATTTCCGGTGACAATCTGTAATTTATAAAACTAAGAAGGCCAACAAAATAAGCAGATGTGCGGTGTAATACGATATCTGCCGCTTAAAGTTCTCGAATTCTTTACTTCCTTAACTGCGCTTGCAAAGGAACAAACCATCGGAACGTTTGCGACTGTAACTCCGAAACTCGTAGGTAAACATTTATTTAAGTGAAAGTTTATATTGATGATTTAAACCAGATAACAGGGCATGATAATCAGAGTTACAATGCTAATTCCGACTGGTGTGAAGTGAATAATATCTTACCATTTATGAAATGAGAATTTATATTATCAACGTAATGTAATATCCATTAACATTTGGTCTCATACGAAACGGAAATACAGCGCCCAAGTTATATGGAAATGTAAATTGCTTGCGGAACGACTCAAGGTGGTGTATTGCAATCCTACGGGGCTGGTTCTCCTGGGTCTGAATGCTGTTCCATGGAACAAATTATATTTTAGCTCTCTGTAAAAAAACTAAATAAAAAAATAGCCATTGTCAGCTTAAGTGGATACCATTTTATCGAGGCAAGGTGAAATGGACAAAACACAAAGAAGTAAAAATTGGTCTAGATACATATCTTAGAGCACTCAAGCAAAAGGAAACTTCCTGCACTCTTCAGGTGATTGACGCTTGGGTTTATGACCAAAACACCATTTTTGGGAGAACTATTTTTGATGTGACACATTCTTTGAATCTGCTAATGCGCCAGTGTCTCTTAGCATCTGACGCCTATATCTGAAAATGAAATAATATTGTTACGAAGCGGCAAGCCGATGAGCACAGGAGACAGAACATGACCGATGACGATGGTAGATGACGTTTAATAATGTTCGCGGGCCTAGCGCGAGCGCTCCTGCCCGCGCCACTGCCTGCTTCTTCTTCCTTGTCGTCCGTAACATGACCCGGGGCCACCGAGTGATCGTCCCGATCGTGGACGAGGAAGTTTAGTGATGTTAATGATTTTATGGCATGATGATGGGCGTGTCTGGATGCTTGAAGAAGAAGAGGAAGAAGGAAGAATAGAACGGCTTGCCGGTACGATCTCTGATGCGTTGGTGATCTGCCTCCCTTGGAGCTGTCAACCATCCGTCACCAGAGTATGGGACGGATGGCTCGAGGTGACGTCGGGCAGCTTGGGCGGGGGTTGCGTGTTCGTGTCCATCGGTTCCTTCGGGTCATTCGGGTCTTTCGGGTCCTTCATCTTGGTTCTGATTGGTATGTCTGTTCTCCTTGTCTTCAGGTCCGGGCTGGGGGCTGGGCGGTGGTAGTTGTTCAGGTCTGGGCTTGAAGGGCTGGGGCGAAGCTGCTCGGCGATGTCCCTGGGCCCTCGGTGATGGTCCCGGCTTGAAGATGGCCTCGATGCTCCAAGGCGAGGATGGGGATGCCGTACGCCGCACCTCCAACCAAATGTTACGAAGCGGCAAGCCGATGAACACAGGACACAGAACATGACCGATGACGATGGTTGATGACGTTTAATAATGTTCGCGGGCCTAGCGCGAGCGCTCCTGCCCGCGCCACTGCCTGCTTCTTCTTCCTTGTCGTCCGTAACAATATTGTGAGCACTGTGTGGCGCTTCATCTTCCACACTGCTGAACGTGCTGCTTCATCTTCATCCTGCTCCCTCTTGTAGATACCCATCGTCATCGCGGAGTGTGTTTGGCTGCAGTGTGCGACCAAGGCTTCAGGTCTGTAATAAAGCCTGATTCCCCAAGTCCGACCTTCGCGTTGCCTTACACGTGGTGGAGGTGCGCCTTGATTTCCCCGCTGCTTCGTCACCTGCATCCACCTGGAGCTTCGTTCTGGCCGCCGTTTGATCCCGACCACCATCGTCATGACACAAGAGGGCCACTCCGCTATTCCGGCTGCTACCAACTCGACTCCAGCTCCCCTTGCCACTTGGACTGTCAGTAGCCGTCAGCGCGACCCTCAGATGTTCGCCGGTCTCCGCGGCGACGACGCTGATGACTGGCTCGACAGCTACGACCGGGTCAGTGCTTTCAACCGATGGGACGATTCTCTTAAATTAATTAATGTGTCCTTTTATTTGACGGATGTGGCCAAAACGTGGTTTCTAAATCATGAGTCGACGATTCCGGATTGGGCTACCTTTAAACAAAAGTTACGCCAGATTTTCTGCGCTCCTACTGTTCGCACGGAGTCCGCCAAGAAGAAGCTAGAAGCCCGACTTCAGCGGTCCAATGAGACCTATACCTCTTATATCGAAGACGTTCTCGCACTTTGTCGGCGCATAAATGCCACCATGCCAGAGGCCGAGCGGGTTCGGCACGTCCTTAAAGGTATTGGTCCACTCGCCTATAACGCCCTGGCCGTGCAGAACCCAACCACAATTGACGCCATCATATCGACTTGTCAACGCCTTGACGAACTACAGTCAATACGCCTGCAGCCTGATCCCACTTCATTTGGTTTCACTGCCGAAGCTGACCTCCGTTCATTCCCTGATTATCCCCGACGTTCATCACCCCCGCCAGAAAGCCCCGCTCCGCCTGCTGGTTACAGGCCTTCAAGACGCCGTTCTCTTTCGCCTTTTCGCCGCTCCACCTCGCCTCTCCGTCAAGCTTCTCTGACGACTCCCCGCTTGTCGGAAAACTGACCACTGCAGTTTTAGGAGGGAAAACTGCACTCTTCGGCCATCCCAAAAATCCTCCGGAACGTCCCTGGAATATTATTTTAGTGCGGGTTGAAGGATTATCTGTTGAGGCTTTGGTTGACACGGGCGCCGCTGTTTCTGTGATACACACTGACTTGTGCTCCCGCTTGCGAAAAGTGAAAACGCCTTATGATGGACCTGAACTCCGCGGAGCTAATGGTGCAATAATTCGGCCTTCTGCAAAGTGTACTGTGCGAGTTTTTGTTGATGGTGTCCGCCACCATGTACAATTTGCCGTGATGTCACCGTGCGCTCACCCAATTATTTTAGGCTGGGATTTTCTGTCTGCCGCATCAGCCAGCATTTCGTGTCGCGACAGGGTCATTTACATGAACGAGAGCGATCCGTCTTCTGAACCTCCCGAGCCCCGTTATCGCCTGCTTGCCGCTACTAACTCAGTGTTGCCCCCTGGATGCGAACAACTTGTCGCGCTTACTTCTACTGACATTGATAACGGAGATGTGCTAATCGTGCCTTCTGATCGCCATCTGACCCGCGGAATCGCGCTACCACCAAGTCTTGTTCGGTTTGAGCATGGCACAGCGCTTGTCGCTGCTTCGAACACTTCCCCAGAGCCCATTGTGCTGACTAAAGGGACATGTTTTCCTTGTGTCCTGGACATTCACCCGGTGTCCCTCACCACCCTTACCGCCCCCTCTTCCTCACCAGCAGCTTCTTCCGATGCTTCTCTCTGTGTTCTCTTTGGCACCATCAATCCTGACCTTCCTGCGACTCACCGCCAAGCTTTGCAGGAATTACTTCGAAAACACCAAGCCTCCTTTGATGTCACTTCTCCGACCTTGGGCCGAACGTCTTCTGCACAGCACCGCATTATTACAGAAGGTACTTCTATTGTTAGCCGCCGCCCTTACCGTGTTTCCTTATCAGAACGTAAAATCATAGAAGATAATGTGAATGATATGCTCCGGCGAGACATTATTCGGCCATCAGCTAGCCCCTGGTCATCTCCGGTCGTCTTGGTCAAAAAAAAGGATGGGTCCGTGCGTTTTTGCGTTGATTACCGCGCACTTAACAAAGTCACTCGAAAAGATGTTTACCCTATGCCACGAATTGACGACTCCCTCGACTGTCTTCAGGGCGCCGAATATTTCTCCACTTTGGATTTGCGTTCCGGTTACTGGCAGATACCGATGCACGAAGCCGACAAAGAAAAAACCGCATTCGCTACTCCCGATGGGCTTTACGAATTCAATGTCATGCCTTTTGGACTTTGTAATGCCCCCGCTACGTTTGAGCGCATGATTGACACTGTTCTTAGAGGACTTAAGTGGAAAACATGCTTGTGCTACCTAGACGACATAGTTATTTTCTCTGCGACTTTTTCTGATCATTTATGCCGCCTTGATCAAGTATTAACGTGCCTGGCATCCGCCGGTCTCCAGCTGAACACAAAAAAGTGTAATTTCGCCAAGAAAGAAATCAAGATCCTGGGCCACCTCGTCAGCCGCGATGGCATTCGACCCGACCCTGACAAGCTTGCTGCAGTTTTGAACTTTGCACGCCCTCAGCGCACTAAGGAACTACGCAGTTTCCTTGGCCTGTCTTCGTACTTTCGCCGTTTCATTCCAAACTTCGCTACCATTGCTGCACCGCTCCACCGCCTCCTTACAGACCGTACTACTTTCAATTGGTCCGAAGAATGCGAAAAAGCTTTCCAAACCCTAAAGAATGCCCTCACTTCGGACTCTGTTCTCGCTCACTTCGACGACACTGCTGCCACCATTCTTCACACCGATGCCAGCAGCCTCGGTATCGGCGCCGTACTTCTGCAACGTGATACAGCTTCTCGGGAAAAGGTAATTGCGTTTGCCAGTCGAACTATAACAATAGCGGAACGCAACTACACCATCACTGAGCAAGAGTGCCTAGCCGTCGTTTGGGCAGTTCAGAAATTCCGCCCCTGCCTTTACGGCCGCCATTTCACGATCGTTACCGATCACCACGCTCTGTGCTGGTTATCAACCCTCAAAAATTTGACTGGACGCCTGGGCCGTTGGATTCTGCGTTTGCAGGAGTACCACTTTGATGTCGTATTCAAATCGGGACGCAAACATCGAGATGCCGATGCTCTTTCCCGCTGCCCGCTCTCAGATTCACCACCTAGTGCTTCCTCGAGCCTTCCTGTGTGCACCCTCGACGTCCCAATGTCGTCCAGAGCCCCAACCTTAACCTGTGCTACTCTTGCCGCTGCTCCAGATCGCTACGCCATTATTTCAAACCAGCGAGCAGATCCCTACTGTATTTCCCTAATCGACCTTCTCACCGGTGCTTCTCACCCTCCTACCGCTAGGATGCGCAGGCAACTCCAAAAGTTCAAACTTGACAACGGCGTGCTCTCCCGTTATATTTATTGCTCCGAAGGCACCCGTTGGGTCCCCGTTATTCCGAAAGCGCTTCGCATCCGTATCCTGGCGGCTTTCCACGATGATGCTACAGCCGGTCACTTAGGCTTTCATAAAACTTACCACCGCGTGAAAGCCCGTTTCTTCTGGCCAGGCCTCGCCTCAAGTGTGGCAAAATACGTCGCCTCTTGTCTGCCATGTCAGCGCCGCAAACGGCCCACTTCTCCTCCTGCTGGCCTACTACAGCCGCTACCTTGCCCTGCTACTCCCTTTACCGTTGTTGGCATAGACTTATACGGGCCACTTCCATTGTCCGCACGAGGTAATCGCTGGATCGTCACCGCCGTCGACCACCTAACACGCTACGCTGAGACCGCTTCCCTGCCTAATGGCTCAGCACATGAGGTCGCGACCTTCTTTTTGGAATCGCTCGTACTGCGCCATGGGGCCCCTCAAGTGCTTCTCAGCGATCGTGGTCGGACATTTCTGTCGAAGATTGTAGCCGAAGTTATTGAGGCCTCAACCACACATCACAAATTGACCTCCAGCTATCACCCGCAGACCAATGGGTTGACTGAGCGGTTCCACCGCACGCTTTCTGACATGTTGTCTATGTATGTCGACCAGGACCACCGAAACTGGGACGTAATACTTCCTTTTGTTACGTTCGCCTACAATACGGCTGTACAGCGGACCACAGGTTACACCCCGTTTTTCCTCGTCTACGGCCGTTCTCCCGCTACCTTTCTTGACGCCTCTTTTCTTTCTACACATGCCAGTTCCTCATCCTCTCTTCCTGACCAGTTCCTTTCCCGAGTGGCCAAATCACGCCGGCTTGCTCGCGTCAACACGGAAGCTAGCCAGGAAGACCGCAAGTACCGCTATGATGCAACCCATCGCCAAGTTTCGTTCCGTCCCGGCGACGAGGTGTTACTTTGGACCCCATTACGCACTCCTGGCCTTTGTGACAAGTTACAGCACCGTTACATTGGTCCTTACATAGTTGTTGCAAAAACCTCCCCGGTCAACTATCGCGTCTCCCCTGTTTACCCTCCTCCGGACTGTCGTTACCGTGGCACTGAAGTTGTCCACGTTTCACGTATGAAACCTTTTATTCGGCGCAATCCTGCGGACTAATTGCGGCCAGGTTGGCCGCTTGAACTGCGCGGCCGAAATAGTGTGAGCACTGTGTGGCGCTTCATCTTCCACACTGCTGAACGTGCTGCTTCATCTTCATCCTGCTCCCTCTTGTAGATACCCATCGTCATCGCGGAGTGTGTTTGGCTGCAGTGTGCGACCAAGGCTTCAGGTCTGTAATAAAGCCTGATTCCCCAAGTCCGACCTTCGCGTTGCCTTACAATATTATTGTTTTGTAAGCTAGATCATAAAAATAGAGATATTCTTCCAAGTGCCCTCACCGGCAATTTCTTTGCAAAAAGTATGCCTATCTTTTCTTTTTCTCCACCATGTTTCTACGCATTTATTACAGTGTCTGTTCGAACGTGTTTAATAGCGCTCGTAAGGATATTTTGAGTTTTGACTTCAACTACATGATACGGGGCCTAGGTTGGAGCTGTGGGTATGTTATAAGAGGTCGCTGAGTCAATTTCACTTAGAAATCTGACGCGTGCTGCTTACATTTTTGCTCTGAAATTATAAATTTAAATCTCCGAACATTATCTTCTCCATAGGATTTCAATAAAGTACAAGTGTAAAAAAAGCAGAGCACTTTCGCTATGAGTGAAATTGAAGAATCTAAACTTGCCGGAATGTATTCTCAGACCTGTAATGCTGTATTCAACGTGCTCCACGAGTGGCGTTTAGAACATTTATGCCACTAGGATGCCTCGGTTCAGCGCGGCCATGGCGCTGACATCGGGGCACCCTATACGTCTCGCGTTGAAAGGCGGGAAAGGAGTAGATTACGGCTGCTTACGATATATGTGGTGCCGAGGGCGCCAAAATACATTCCAAAAACTATTCGCAAGGCGCATTAGGAACACATAGGTGCTTTAGTTAGTGGCCAACGGTTTCATTATAACTAAAATCTGAAGAAGTCAAATGACACCTGATAGAATGTCAACTGAATTTAGGTTTCTATAATAAGGATTTTATCTTATAAAGCGTGCAAAGAGCAGTGGATGCTTTTACTCCAACGTAGTTCTATGGGCCTCTGATATTTTTCGCTTGGTGGTCGCAGTTCTGTGCTGATGGCGTCAGTGTCAAATATATTTACTTTTTTTCTAGCTTGTATTTCCACAGAGCTGGAGAGTAAGAAATGGCATTATGTAGTACCAGCTAGTATCAAAATAATAAGAACATTGAGAAATTTACAAACGACATCAAGGCTCAGCGGTAGAATTCCACAGGGAATTGCAGAAAAGCTGTGGCTGGATAATATAGAAGATGAGGCTTTTTCCTTAGTAAGAATTTTCAGTATGCGACCTCTAGCTCGGTCACGCAAAACCAGAAACCATACCATAAACGCTAATGCTGATAGTAAAATCACCAACTTTGAATAGAATCCAGGGCGAATATTGGTTCAGTTTTATGGATAAACAAGTTTAGCTCAAAAACATGCCAACGGTACTTGGAAGGTATGTGATTATTGATTCCATCACTGGCAACATTCTTCTTTTCAGTTCGACGTGGAAGCCTTAGAGGAAGATTTGTACCACGATGAAAAATATTTTGCCTCAGTAATGGTTACAGAAGAAGATGGCGGATTGAAAGTTGTAAGTTGTTGTTCATTTTTTTTTCTACGTGATTATAATGACGGCAGTTAATGGTAGGCCCAAATATACAAGCATATGTAAGAAAGTATAATAATCCACTTTGCAGATTTAGTTGCACCGCAGTTCTGGAATAGAAATCTTTGGCTCTTTTTCTTCGTTTACGGGCTTGCTGTTCAATCGACTCACGCCATAAATGTCGCCGTAGTGATGAGATACAGAAATACCGACCATCTGTGGTTGTTTAACGTGCTCCGATATACCACAGCACACGGATGCCTTTTGAGTCCACATCGAAAAGCAGCAGCCGCGTCTAGGCTCCGATCCCGCATCCTTGGCTCAGCAGACAACCACGGCGTGACTACTTTCAGGGGGAAACAATGATCGATAAGTATTTGTAGAATTAGGTATAATGTTCGAAAGAGGAGACTCATTGGAAATAGCCGAGCAAGACCAAATCAACTACTTATTTTCAACACAGCGTAGATGGACGCAAGAAAAACAGTTGTCAATTGCTACTTGAGACCTCCGACCTACATTTAAGCAAGAGTATCAAATATATAAGAAATGAACGGCGAGAACATTAAATTACAATTGGTTAGCACACTTACATAAATAACTTCACCGCACTTCACCGTACTAAGGTCAAGAAATGCATAAGAAAAAATTGTTTGCTTCATGAAAATTTAAATATTGTCAGAAGAATACTTTACTCGGCGATGCGAAAACAGAACGCAGCTTATTGGTAGTTCGGTTTCGCCCCATGCCCCAGAGAAGTAGGAATATATGTGCCGTGCTATTTACTTTCGCTGACGCCTAATTCCCTGTTCTTGATTATTAAAAGAG
This sequence comes from Amblyomma maculatum, assembly GCF_055883805.1. NCBI lineage: Eukaryota > Metazoa > Arthropoda > Arachnida > Ixodida > Ixodidae > Amblyomma > Amblyomma maculatum. The sequence goes on from NC_139354.1 coordinate 65,496,513, forward strand.
GTCGCGATCTACCTGCGACCATACTACTTCCCATTTAGCATCCATCTGCTAGAGAAGTTGGATGCCGCTTACAAGAGAGATGGAAATTGAGGGCATATGTACCTCCAACCGCAAGCCCTCCAGCAGGTAATTGTTAGTGTAGGCATCCACTAGGAAGTGAAAAAAATACTGTAGTTTTTACTGCTGCCAAACCCAAATCATATAAATACATTTAACATCCTACCAAATCTTTGTATACTCTCAATACCAATCAGGCATGCAAAATCATGTCAAACCATTACCAACAATGCATTCATACTTCTTATTCTTAAGTGTTTCTTTTTTTTTCTAGAATAAATTCAAAAAATTAAGTTAACACGTTTTCTGTTGAACGCTGCTATGGCTGGATAATCTGATTTTTAACTTTGGACTGTGCTGTAGCTCGGATGCAAGCGAGGTGTGCAGAAATGGTGTCATATCCAACCATTTATTTGAGTTGTAGTTGAGGCTACACAAAGCATATAAGCGCCGAATGAATATACGGAAGCATAACTCGCCCTTTCCGTAATAACAATTATCTTCGTATTTAGGAAGGTGTGGTTGAGCCAAATCTGAAGATAAGGCCACTTGAGGAAATGGGACGTTCTGCAGAAGGTCACAATGCGCATCTTTTGGAACCAATTGAGAAAGATTCGTCTGATGCCCCTACAGTATATGGTAAGCGTCTATTTCACATGTCCAACCACTGGCTGAAACAATTTTTATTCAGGGAAATACCGCTATAAAATTAGTACTGAAATCACCGCTAGATAATCAGTAAAGGTAAATAACGTTTTTTTCTTTTTTTTTTAATTCTAAGAAGTGCTTGTTCGTAGATTAAAGCTCAAGAGAAATCAGCACAAGAAGCGCAGACCAATACAGCGCCGACGGAGCTTGAATAGATGAGTCAAAATGATTTACTGCATTGATATATGCGTATGCTAGAAGGGGCATAAACAATAATGAGCTTAACCGGATGCGCATTCACTGATGTTGTCGTGGTAAATTGGAGATTCCTAAGTATTCAAGTGAGCAGATGAGTGGTTGGGGCAAATGGCGGTTGCCTCTGCACGTTTAGAAGACTTTCGACACTTCCCTCCCCATGGCCGCGTTATCCCTCCGCCGCCACCTCGCACCTGACTTTGGTTGACCGGTTACACGCAGTGTCGGTTCCCCCGCGTCCCATAGGAGAGGAGGTCGAGGGGAACGCGTACGGAGGGCGCGTATTGCGGACAATTGTTTGCGCTCTGGGAGGTAACCACAAGTTGTGCGCAGGAACACGAGCAGCAAAAAAGAAAAAACAAAGCACGTCCGTCCGTGCGCTTTTGAGTGCCACGGGGGAAAGGAAACAATGAATAGGTCAACCGCTCGTGATGGGGGTGGCTAGGGAGGCATGAGGGAGGCAGGTAAATATGAAGTGATATCCACGTTTGTCAGAAAGTTCACAGGAGCCCGCTAAGTTGCGATTTGAGAACTATTCATTAAAATGCTTACTTCCTGCTCATTTATGTTAATAAGTGGATTGTTTTGGTTTCTCCGAATGTGATTCCAGCGAATGCGCTGGAAATCTCGGCGGCAATTTTTTTTACTCAGTATACCTTTAAAAGCTCTTGGTGTCAGAATGAAATCATGGTACCACGGGAGATACGCTATTTACTGCAATACAGAAAGTTGCCGGGATAAGCTATATTCTTAGGGTCTTTTTTCATGTTCTCGCTCTGTTTTCATCCGAACCACCACACATGCAGGCAAAGTGAGGCATTATGTCTTGGCGAATGAGAGCAGGTATGGTTATCAAGGAATCGAGAAGTCTTAGCAGCCATATATATTCATAGCAGCTCCTAATTCAAGAATTGTAGTTGTCTGCTGTGAAAAAGAGAAATATATAAATAAACATCATGCCTGGACGATATGTCAGAGGCCATATGACTTCCTTGACTACACTTAAAATAAAAAGATCATACCCCCCCCCCCCTTCCTCCTGTCTAAAGAAGCACCCTATGAAGCGTTCTTAACCGCTTGTTTTAATTATTAGCTCTCCTTTCGCTGTTACTTTCGATCATACTTGGGCAGCTACAACGCATCTGTTCTTCACCTTTTGTCTATTCTTCTCCTTGAAGCCATAACCTTTCATATGGCATTGCATGATGGAGAGACTTTGTCCTGCCCTCTTTTCCTTCACTTCATCTCTTCCAATCGCACTTCTTGAAGGTTTTTTGTTTATTTTCAAAGTCATAACCAATCTTGAAGATGTTCAGTTGCAGCGAATTGTTCCCACTGAAAACAAAAACTAGAAAACATCGGTTAGTGTTGTGTCTACGGCATCACTGAGCTAAATCTCAATGCCAGTGTATCCTCTCAAAGCACCTAAGTATACTGGTCTGGAGCCCAGGAATAGCAGGATGTAACCAAGGCTGTACGCTCAGCTATAATCACCAGGCTGGCTATACCCCATGAAGAGCAAGTGCATCTCCGATATATGTCCAATTTATCTGGTAGTGTCCCTACTGCACCAATTTGTTTCCCACAAACATCTGATCTCATCCGTCCACATGCGCTTTCTGCCCCTTTCTACGCTTGCCTTCTGTTGGAATCCAGTCTGTCACCCTTAGAGGCCACCAGCTATATTGCCTTCGAAGTGCATGACCTGCCCCGCCTATTTCTCATTTTTATTAGAATGTCTTTAACCTGTGCTTTTCGCATATCCATTCTCTATGTGTCCAGTCTTTTAACCTTGCGCTTACTAGTTGTGGTTCCATTGCTTTGTAAGAGGTCCTAATATAAGTTGAACTCTTTTTTGCCAGCCTCCGTGTTTCTGACTCATTGGTATGCACTTGGGAGAAGCAATTCATATACTGTTCTTTTGAGGGGTAACGTGTGCTCAGACAAGCTCATTTAACATGTGTCCGTATCTCTAAAGGTACGTCAAGGAATTGCAGAACTTTTTTTCAACGCTTTCGCAATGGACTCCATGCCATGACTTGGTAATTGAAAACCGTGAACACCTCATCAGTGGTTATAAGAAAGCATGCAAACGCGGGAGGCAGCACTCACGGACGGAAACAGAATTCGTGCTTGAGACGGCTTTTGTTCTTTGCGCTAAAAATCATAACTTTCACTAAGGATAGTAGCTATTGTTGGATACATAAAAAGCGCCCTTTGTTTGCGTTTAAAAGGCTTTCTCAGTCTTTACCTTCGGAAATGCTGGAAAAAACAAAACTTAAAATAAAGGCTTGAACCCCGAATTGTAGGCCAGCCATGCTAGGAAAACTTGTGGGGACTTTAAGTTGCCCTGTAAGAGTTAGAGCAATAGCGCCTTTTGCACTGCCTTTTCATTCACCAATGCTTTCTACATTTTTTCGGAAGAGACACCGCTGTATCTGCCATTTCTAAGTGGACGTATGCGCTTATGGTTAGCGGTAACTAATTTTAGCTACTTATTTTTCCCCTTTTGACCCCCATTATTAACTAGGCCCTAGACTGCTTATCCGGTAGATTCTAAATGTGAAGTCTAATAATATGACACACGCTGAATGCTACGCATTGATTGGTTGCGGCATAATTTTTGTTTAAATCACGCAAGAAAGTTTTCCGACACGTTTTCAAATGATGGGGTGTTCGTATGCGTTTTGTGTTGTACGGTGACGCCGTTTCGGCACAATGAGTTCTCCGCACTCTCTCGCAAAAGTGCAATTTTACCTGACAGCTAACGTTTCGCCTCCATCGAAACGCAGCCGCCGAGGTCTCGATGGAAACGAAACGAAGAGGCGTCGTGTGCTGTGCGATGTCAGCGCACGTTAAAGATCCCCAGGTGGTCGAAATTATCAGTAGCCCTCCACTACGGCTCCTCTTTCTCTCTTTCCACTTTCACTCCCATCTTCCTCCCTTCCCTTACGGCGCGGTTGCGGTGTACACAGAAAACAAGTGAGACAGTTACGGTGCCTTTCCCTTCCTATAAATAAATCAGTTCTTTAACGACTAGTTTGCCCGAAAAACCTTCGCCATTTTCTAGTTTTTCGAAACTTGGTGAAAGAGACGCGCACCTACTTTCGTACTAAAAGTGACAAAATTGTGCTCTGGGTAGCGCACAGGATTGTGTCATACCATGACGCTTCTAATTTAGCCTACATCTGGTACTCGAAGCTAATTTACGTGAAGGCTTTGAACCGATCACAGATTTACTCACAATTTTATGTCGTCAATTGTAATTTCGGTTGTCCACCGAAAAACCAGACAGAAACTGCGTTTTCATTTCCCAGAAAAACTAAGTCGACTAAAGCTATTTAAAAACTGAAAACTTTGTGTAAGTCTCCCATTTCCGACAATTCGAAAAGGCGATGTAAAGTGCTACCGCGGCCTGTCATATAACCAAGCTTCGGCTTAATAATTTCAAATTTTGGAATAAAAATAACGATATGCATGGCAAGTTGTGACTCCTGTGGGTTACGTTCCCGCCCAAATGCGCGTGCCTCGCGATTGTAAATTTGGACGCAGAATGAAATCTTCAGCTGTGAGTAAATGTTGTGCAGCCCTTCCCTTGGTGCACGTTTGCGCAATAGTGTCAATTGAATAACAGCCATTGTATCGCAGCCAATGTTACTAATGTGCAGACAATATAGTAAGGACTCATATCTGCGTGACTGCGTTGGCTTCAGCTTCAAGCTTCAAATTATAATAGATTTTATTACCATAGCGCAAGGAATTTTCCAAGCGAAGCAATAGTAAACTACAGTAATTTGCAACATGACTTTAAAAGTTTACAGCGAACATGGTAGTGTGCATTGTATATACAAAACATAATCTGCTACTTATTTCCAGGCGAACCGATCAACGAGCCCAAAGAAACACCATCAGAGCGGTCAGGAAGTAAGTGCTTATATATCTAAATAATATACTTCTACTGAAATCAATGCTTATTTCGTAAAGGCATATTGTAGATACGTTTGTAAAGGTATGCTGTGTGGTGAACAAGTCTTGTCTCTTTTCTGTAGGTATATACGACGTACAGATAGTATATCCAGAAATACGAATTGTTGTAGATTCAAAGTTTCGCGCTGGTTTCAAATCAAAGAGGCGAATGATGAACTACTTGATTATTGAATTCAACACGGTAAGTGTAACGCTGCTTGAATGAAAACAGCTTTAATTTAGTGCGCACCATGTAACACAATCTAAGTTCTTGTTCTTTAAAAATGCGGAGATGTTTGTAGTGATGCTTGTCGTGATCGTTTTTCAGATCAATCTCCGTTATCTCACTGTATCCCGACCACGTGTCCAGTTAGTATTTAGGTCAGTGGAGATTACAAAGGTCAGTATATGTTTTAATTGCGAAATCTTTTTCTCCAATTCAGGGCTTATTCTCATTATGTTGTCGGCATCTTTCAATTGCTTATTTATCATTGGCGATTGCTTGTTTATTTCAGGCGGAAAAAGAGACGTACTTTAAACGGGTTCAAGGAAATATTATCGATGGCCTAAAATCCCTTTATAACTTGGTGGATTATGTTGACCAAAATAAGGTCAGGTATTCAAAATATGACATCGTCTTTTTTATCACAGGGTAGGTATTACGGAACTTGCATCGCTTGTCTAACGATATACCCAAAAAAGTTCATTTGCTGCGCTCGCCATGTTTTGGTTTATTGAGTACAGGTGAAGAATGTTATGCGGTTTGAGACCACAAATATGAGTTTTATTTTTCTCTAAACACTCAACACATGTAATTTCAATCTTCACAGCTGTGGAAATCATTTGGGACTGAAACGTTACCATTTAGATAATAATAAATATTAACAACTTCTGTATAATGATTGTGCAGTTTGTGCTGTGTGTGGTAGTTCGTTGATCTACAATACAGCATTGCCTAATACGTACGGTAGAATGCGTTGCATGAAATGTCCGACGTCCAGTTAGATTCTTACAGAATTTCCACACCTCTAAATTTTAAGGAATACGCGGCCTCAAGATGTAAGAAATGTGCGACTGTCACCTCCAAGCATGTGAATTTATATATAACGTTTACTAGTGTATCCGATCTTCCGAAAACGAATTGCTTACACCGGGCGTCGAATTGAGGTCCAGTGCCCCAAGCCAACTGTAATTATTAAGTGGTTCAAAACAAAACTTAGAACAGTAAGATAAAAAAAGCGCTTCTGATGGGAAACGAAAAGGATGGGGAATGTGCGGAAATTTCTAAATTTTATCCACTTTCATAAAGAAAAAATGTGCACGCTAAGCTATATTTAGGGTGCTGCACTCCACCGCGCTCTGTACTGATGCATGTCTTTACTTTATTTAGTCTAAACTTGACTTCCATTTCTTCGCATGACATTCAGATGAAAAACTTAGGAAGTAAAACAACAATATTCTCCCACGTCACTTCTAGGTTATTCGTAATTAGTTGTTTGAGAGTACGAATCAATACTTCTCAAAGCCTCAAATGCCGGGGTGGCGCAGTGGTTACGGCGCTCGACTACTGTTCCCAAGGACGCGGGATCGAATCCCGGCCTCGGCGGCAGCTTTTCGATGGAGGCGAAAAGCAAAGCGCCCGTGTGCTGTGCGATGTCAGTGCACGTTAAAGAACCCCAGGTGGTCGAAATTACCGGAGTCCTCCACTACGGCGTCTCTCATAGCCTGAGTTGCTTTGGGACGTTAAACACCACAAACCAACCAACCATCAAATTTGCAGTTGAAAATTGGTTTTGCAAAATTTGCAAATTTGCAAAACCTCCTCACATTTCACTACTGACGTTTTGTGGCAGAGAAAAAGGATATTTTTGTACTTAGAATAATGAGCAATAATTTACAGAAGTGTCCTATCAATACTGTAGCTAACTTAGAAAATTTGCCAAGTAACTTGTAACGTGTAGCAAACTTAGAAAAATGTTCTATTAGATACAAAGTACTCGCAAAAATGAAGACTTTTTCACAGGAATGCGCTTCACAATCTAAGAAATCTCTCAACACACACGTATATAAATATAGATCCAACGATGCTGTCAAGGATAGACTATTAGCTGGTTAGTTTCAATACCTGAGTACGTGGAGATGTGATTTGACACAAATGCCTGACTCCAATTTGATTTTTGAATATTTTGCAATGTCATCACTGACATGGTTTTTCTGAAGGCTGTCTATGATAACTTTTGTCGCAGAAGTAAAGATGTTTTAAACTGACAGAGTGTCCCGTTTTGCTTAATCCTAAAAGTGGGCTTTGGAGCAATGCAGAAAGCTACTTCGCAGGGGATGCACTCGATATATAGCAATACTCTCTTGCAGGTTGGACATGGCAGCTGTTCAGGGTTCCACAGTTGAAAAAACCTTGCAGGGTAAGAAAAGCTTTTCTGAAGATTTTGGAGTGTGTTTACTCGTGGAAACATTGCCTTCTTTTGTTTTGCTATTTTGAACCGTCGTAAACTAAATTTTGCACTGGCGTGTATTAAATAACCGGTGTAATAAATAACTGCTATGCGGCCATTACCGCATTTGAAACGTTAAGGCATTTTTCATCTAACCGAGGAGTCTATAAGCTGCTTTTTCTCAAATCTTCATTCAAGGGTACGCTTTCGTTGGATCGGTGTGCACAAAGACAAGAGTTGGACTTGGCGAAGACTCTCCGTACACTTATATTGGCGTGCGGATCATGGCTCATGAAATAGGACACACGTAAGTCGCTAACAAAACTAGTGTTGAAGCGTTACGGCTGTCTTAAACATCCTGGAAAGTTGCGCTAGGAACCCACAAAAAGAGTTATTTTGCTTTAGACACGATGTGATCGTCTCAACAGCTCGCGCATAGAGCTAAGAAAGGCCATAAAATAAATAAACCTTATACCGTGACAATCAACTTGGTTACGCAAGATGCTGCTCTTAGGGAAGCTGAGAAGTTAGGATAAATTTAATTCTACCACTTGCAGCGAATCTTGGGTAACACTTTCGAAGGTTTCTGATCTAACGATTGCTATTGTAGCGCCTAGAATAAATGGCGGGTGTGAATACCACTAGCACAACTAATTGTTAACGTTTCCTTGGATTCATTGTATTGAAAGTTATTGAAAACTCAGCAGTGCGAAAACAGTATAACACCTTAAGAACTCGTGGATAATTATTTCATTTTTCGTCTATCGACAGCATAGAAAACGAACTGCGATCTGCAATAGCAGCAAATACCTCATGCATACAAGATCATACCCCCTTTAGCTTCCTCCTTCAACATTTAATATCGGGATGCGATTGTTCCTTCTCCTGTCTCCAAGTAAAATACAATGAAAACTGGATATCAGTTGCGTAAGTCCCTGGACTGGTAAAAATTACCAGTTTGGATAATGTCGAGTTCGCATAGATTGTCGTTCGTACCTTGCTCTCATCGACAAATTGTAATCTTTCAAATTATGCGGTAATGCATAATATTTAAGTAGGCAAATTTAAAATTTAGAAGTGACACACGTTTTTGATCTTTGCTGGATTCCATAATGCATCCGGAGGTACAAAATCGCGACTCCGGAACGAAAATGGTCTAGACATTGAGAACCGACAGAGTCAATGAGTTGCGGTTGAACGTTTTTGCCATCCTCTCTCTTGACACTTCGCCATGACCGGTTGCTTTATATTGACGGTGTGAATCAAACCGTAAATATTTGTAGTTTCTCCTCGAACTCTGCATTCTTCCCCCGAAAGATGTTTCTCCAAGTACTGGTCTCCATAAACACTGATCAAAACGACTGCATGTATTCTAATATTTTTTTTTTAAACTGCAGGGAATAATTAGGATCCAGGTAGAATGAGAGAAAAAAGATCGATAACATGATGTAAAAGAGTACAGAACAAGTGTACAGGGGGGAAGCCTCAGTTCGCAGGTCGAGCCAACGTTTCGACAAGTGGGCTAGTCTTTTTCTGGGCAGAGCGATCAAGACAAGTCCACTTGTCGAAACATTGACACTTCGACCTCATTGACCCATTGAAACATTGACCTCCCTCTAGTCTTGTTCAGTACTCTATCATAGGGCATAATTAGGGCACACAATAATATTAGTATTTATAAATTGAAAATTAGGCTTTTATTCGCAATTTGCACAGCAGAAATAAGGCTTTATACCGCTGCATATACAGACTAGGCCATCGAATTTCACTCAGACACATAACTGCTCAATAGAAGTCATTTTGCTGCTCAGAAGACCTTTATAATATTTCACTCTAATCTAATCAGGCCACAAAGCAACAACCGGATTTCAATAAGTGAAAATTTGAGTTAAAACCATTGTCGAAGGTTTTATTTTAAAGAATATGATTGCATTTGGTAGGAATAATGGTACTTTTCGGAGGAAGATGGTTTTAAACGAAAGTTCGGGGTCACCATTTAACAATATTGTGGTGGCGTTAAAAATTGTGTTGCGTGATATGCTTGTTAAAATAGTTTTCTCTAATGACTTTGTTTAGGTTAGGGTGCTCTCATGATGGATCCGCAATCGATGGGCACATAAAGCACTATAAAGCAGACTCAACACGCTGCCCTTGGGAGCACGGATACTTGATGAGCTACATAGAAGAAAACTCAAACAGTATGAAATTTTCGTCATGCTGCGATTATTCTATTTCACTTGTCGCGTGGTAAGTGAATATCAATTCTATTTTATGCATTTTTCACAAGCTTGCAAATGTACCCGACTGCGGCTTCAAAATGGGTGAAAAGGTCTGATAAAAGATTGGAGTTTATCGCAAAAGTAACAAGTCCGCAAAATGAATACAATGTACCCGATTCTGCAGAGGCCGAAAACCTAGCCGTTGGCAAGAAGGAAATGCATTTTCAAATGAAACATATTTATAAATAGGTTTATAAAACAGGAGGTTATAATCAAAAATCAACGGCTGATACAGGGCGTTTCAGCCAGCTGTGTAAAATATAAAAAAAAATGAAGTTCTCAACAGAACAAAGACGTTTGAGTCAAGGAGCTCTCAGCGTCGGCGGACACATTTTAATGGGAGCCTTTTAATTTGCACCTAATTATGTAAACCGTCTAAACACATTTAACGCAGTATGGTTGTTTGTACTAATGGGGAGTTTTAAGCAGTACATAAGGTGATGAAAGTCGCTTCACATAAAACTAAAAACAAAATTTTCTAAATGATGCTATGAGATGAAGTACAGTGTTGCTTCCGTAAGGTATCAAAACTGAGCGCACTGGCCTCGCGGGAGTCTACAGTGTATTCTTGACGTCCTCTGCCAATGTGTCGCAGTAGCTAAAACGTTGAGTTCTTAGTTTGTTGCGTCGTATGCGCAGTTTGTCTAATAATGTAAAATATCACAAACGCGGTGTTGGCAATAACGGCGCTTTACCTTGCAACAAACAAGATAAATGTTGCACAAGTTCGGCCACAATAGTACTTGGAGTCGAGGTTGGCGCCTGAGTCGGTGCAGCGCATCATCAAAAGACGGCACGTCTCCAACAAAATTTTGTGCTTTTAATACTCATAGTTTCGGTTGTATGTGGCCAAAAGCGGCGAATATTTTGCTGCAGCGAGCCTGAGAAAATTGTTATGCAGTGTGTGAAAATGTTAGGGTATCATCCGTCAAATACGGTGCTTTCACAAAGAACTAATATGTACTATTTTGAAGCTAACTGCATAATTTTGTTTACTTAGTTGCATAAGTAGTAGAAGTTTGTAGCTCTTTGCATCCGCTCAGGCTATGGGTTGGTTCCAGCAGATATGTTTTTATTTCAGTTATATTTTACGATATTATAAACGATTCGATGAAATACGCGGTATATACACTAAGGCTCTACGCGCTATATTTCTGTAAATGTACATTCTGTAAATGTATTCTGGCTCACGTCACATATTGCAATATTGGGCTTACGTTATGCTTTGTGAAACATCAGAGGGTTGATATCAAATAAACTTGACAAATTTCAAGTTACAGGGACGTTTCCGCGTAGCCTGAATTTAAACATTTCTCGATACTTTGCGTAGCCTCAGTTTGGACGTTCCGCAGAAATTCCGCTAATGTGCGCAAGATCCGTTGCTATTTTGTGTAATTTGAAGAACTGCGTTCAAAGTGGTAACCTACTTTATTTTGAGCTGAATTCGCGTCGCGCCTTTATTAACAAGATCAACAGTTTATTCGGATGATAGCTAGCTGGAGCCTAAAAGCAAAATACGTGATAATCTGTGTGTTAAAGAGTAAATTTATGCAATTTGAGCGCGGCAAACGTCTTGTGTTAATGAGTACGGCTGAACCAATCTACTATCGCCGTAAAAAGTAAATTTGGACAACGGAGTGCGTGGTTTTCCACACACTCAACGTAGTCAACAGATGCCCAGACTATCTGAGTGTGCCTGCTCAACTCTGCTATGCCTTGGTAGTTGCAAGACGTGCTGCCGCTCTGTTATAGTCGTCAGCGTGGCGCGGAAACTTCTAGCAATGAAGATCGTTAGTTAATGGCCAACATTATTGCATTACTTGCGTGGGCAGAAAGTCAGTTCTTTCTGATGGTTCAGGCAAACGTGCTGTAATCTAATAATCAAAATCCCGCACGCGAGAGTTGTACTCGATGTGTGCGCGAGGTCTGTGCGTCTGATCTTTGCATGAGACCTGTGAGCTGATGTGTCACTTGTCAGTCATGCTGATCATGTCATCAGTAAGATGCAAATCCTGTCTCGACCGCAATCGAACCTCCATCTCTCGGATCCCCAGCTAAATGTTTTAACCAACTGCGCCACGTCCAGCGTCGTTAAACGCGCACCATAATTCTCCTTGTCAGCCCTGAGAATGACGTCGCAGTTAGGGATAACGACAATGACGGCAATAGCAATGGTAATAACAAGGAATTTAGTTGATAATGATAATAATCCCAAACATGATGCACCGTGTGCAGCAGCGTTTCGCATTTCGTCGGTTTAGATTCGGCTTTGTTCTCGCAATTTTTTCAGTTACTATTTTTTTCCTCTTTTCTTATGTATTTAAAAATGTTCGTAAAAAGTGACCTGCATTTGAAGAGGTTATATTATGCAGTCCAAAAAAAAACTGTCAGTGAAGATTTGCTGAAATTTGTTTTTCATTATATAGGAAAATTATGAAGCAGTGGAAAAATAGGCAAAACATCGAGCTATCACAATCTTACCCATGCAATATAGACTTCCACTGCGGTGTGTTAAATAGCGGCTTAAAGATGTCAGACTACGCTCTCATTCCTACACGGCAGAAACTAATGCTTTAGCACTGACTTGACGTAGTGATACCCTCGCAGATTGTAATTCATATTTCATGAAAAATATTTATTTCGTCAGTGGAGGACTCATTTTTGGCCATATACCCAAAAATATTTTCCGAAGCATTTCGTATTGCATGGGTTTTTCATATATGCCACGTCGGCCTGGAAATAAATATTTATTATTACATTTATTCCATATAGGTCTAGAGAAATTACTTGCCTCCATCATATGAACTCAACGAGACATATCAAAAGAAAGTATAACACAACAAAGATTCCAGGTGATATTTTGAGTTGGAACAAGCAGTGTAGAATGACGTACCCGACTCTGAAAAAGACATACTTCATGAAGGTATGTGTATAAAAGAATATAATGCTGTCCGGTTTGATTCGGTGGCGATGTTTGCAATGATCTATGATTGTTTTGACATGGAAGCAAAAGACGCAAGGTATAAATGTTTCCAGCGCGGAGATGCAGAATTATATCAGGTGGCAGGAGAGATGCAATATAATAACCGCAGGATATTTTGTGGGCTGCAATGGGGATTACTCAAAGTTAACCTAATCGTTGCTGCATGTGACGTGAGCGCCGCGTGGCCTTTAAAAATTACAAATGTGTGTTTTCTGTTATGTTACATGGAAGAGCGAGAGAAAGAAGATGGTTGCACAATTTAAAAGAACACTACGCAATGGTTGCGAAGCCTAAATTCCCAATTTGAGAAAACGTTTCGACAAGGGGACGCATACGAAGACAAGTCCACTGGTCGAAACGTTGGCTTGACTTGCCAGCTGAGGCTCCGTCTCATAAACCCTTGTTTTGTGCTCTTTCATAGTTTTTCTCGTCGGTGTTACGCATTCATACGTAAAATTTTCCATTCTATAGAGTGACCATGGCATTTTTGAATTCTTTAGCTGACTTGGAATGCTACAAAATGCAATAAAGTGCTACACAAGGAAATATCAGGAAGCAAAACTTATGTTTCAAAATCAAGAAAAAAATTGCTAAGTATGGGCAGACATCTTTGTTACTTTTTGCAAACTCACTGTGGCGAATAGTTATCCTATGGAAACAAAAAGAAAATCAGTGGTCTCAAATTAGGCCGCCACATTTCTTTAGAACGACAACTAAGTACCGCATAGCACTGACTTACACTTCGTCTAGGAATATATTAACTGCCAGCTAGCCTCACATATGGTGAATAATAGACGCATAGAAACGCACCGTGTGTTCTGAATCACCACCAAAAACATTTCCGTGGCTGCTTATATTGAAATAATTGTTGTTAATACCCAAATGTAGTGCATGCCCTGTTATTGTCTGTATATAATGTCATAAAAATTGCAGCAGATACTAAAAATATGGCTTAATGTTCAAGCCACATATGGCATGTATAAATATCTAAACCAAAAAAGAGAATATTAGCGACGGTCCACATATAAAAGAATAGCACAATGCCGTGGTCAGGCATAATTAATTGCTTCGAAGTATACGAACAATGCACCTAGGTTGCAGCGAAACCCTTTCTATGGTGCGTGTAACATAGCGAAAGGCTGCAGTCTAATTTAATCACATTATCACCTGCTGCTCCAGCAGGTACTGCAAAAGCTATGCTCTGTCCCACAAAATAGCGCCCTTGACATCACTTGAATACTTGCTTCAGAACAATAGCTTTCTCATCTCCATTGTTTGAAAGACCAAAGAAAACTTTCCGCTTGCATTTTGGTATTTTTTCCTGTAGTGTTTTTTCGGAGTACCAAAACTTTTTTATGACATGGTTCTATCTGCAGAGGTTGCCTTAGTGACATTTGGAATCACTGTAGAAGCTCTGTATAAAAACTTTATTTTCCAAAATAAAGTTTCAAAATTCATGTCAATCAATCAGGGCGACTACGCACCATGCATTCTTAGTCGCCGCCTCCTCCTCATTGAGGTCAAGTGGGCAATCTGTGTGCGCAAACCCATTGAGCGGCCCCAAAACACATATGTCGTACGGCGTTGCGGAGTGCAATCGCGACCTGATTTTAGAAAGCTGCTCTTATGCTCTAGTTCGGTGGTCAAACCGCGTCGCTTTTGGTACCCTTGTAAGTTTAACCGAGCACAAGAGAGCCAAGAGCTGTTGGGAAGTTTTGAGACAAAGAGAATTTCTCAGAACAGAACAACGTTCCACGATCTCCGCGCCGCGCTCTTCTGACTTGTTTCTCATCTTTGTGAAATTCGTCTCGTGACAAGAATAAAGAGTGCTTTGCAGCTGAACATAGATATATTCTTGCATGCCTCAATTTATTTTTTTCAGTATATCGGAATGTATACCTTTTTGGCTCTCTTCTTATAGGTCAAATTACTTTGAGTTGAGATGGGAGAAGGGGAACGAAAACGTTTGATGACCGATTAGTTATTCTTTAAATTAATGCTTTACTTTTTCCAGGGTGCCGCATGAATGCGTGAGGACATGATGCTTTTAGTCAAAGCGCGAATCATCTGCATATTACTTTGGTGCGGCGTAACTTTATTAAAATCTTCTTGCGTTGCAGATACGAGGGGTTCAATATTAATTGTTCTTGCGAACTTTCTGTATTTAGTAAATAACAGTTTTAGTCCCCTTATTAGCTGTAATGGAAGGCGCGATTATATTTTAACTTTTTTTGAAAAAAGTCCTCCTGTTCGTAATGAGCCCTCGTGTTTTATGTTTTTCTGCTTTTGTATTGGATTAAAATACAGTTATCACGGATGCCATTGGAAGTGCGCGTGCTCTCATTTACCGTAGGTGTGCGAATCCCCTCCTCCTCTTTCTCCTCAGCGGAAATGTTTCACTGCGTCGTCTCCGTCACTTTCCATTTTTAAGGGTCTTAAATAGGCTCGCCTCGCTGCAGTGGCTGGTCTCCTTTTGAGCCGAATGAGCCAGATCCATTATTATGGTGTGGTGCCAGGCGCGATGAAAATCACCCAAGTTGTTTTGGTTGCGATCGGAATGTAACTGCCTGGTGGGAGAAAATGGTCTGACAACGCTAGTGCTCCTTCCCTTCGTAAATGAATCACTCAGTTAAAATGCCGTACGTGAATATGAAAAAGGACTTGACCATACTTCTTGCGCATTCTTCCTACGTACCGTCCATACTGGAGACAATAACAGCAAGTGTTTAGCCGCCTCAGACAATGTTACACTTATTATCAAGTTTTATTCGTTCTCAATTCTTTTAGGACAACTTAGCCGTAGCTTTAACGCAAAATTTTTGATTTTTCTTCTCTATCTTCTCAGCAGTTTATTTTCAATGCAAAGTAATCACATACAATTCTATTTAAAAGCAAGTTAGCTTGCCATATACATAATGAAGCAGCACGATTGAGAAAGAATTTTCCTTTCAAATAAACCTCCAATAAACGCGCCTTATCGTTCACATTGAAACAATAAGAGAATTAAAACGCATTAACTAAATTTTATCCCTAATCTTGGACTTGTGATGTGAGCGAAGCGCTGCTATTCTGTTTTCATTCGGTGTTTAGGATAATATAGTTTAGGCTGACAGGTCTCAGTGTTTTCGAATTCATGCTTTCTCAGTTCAAGATTGAAAATGTTGCGACCAATCTTTGTTCTGTTTTTCGCCCTCAGTACCACAAACCAGCCAATGCTTTTTCAGTTTCTTATCAACAAGCGACGACCATAAATTTATCTCTCACCACCGTACACCTGACTGCATTCATTCTGTTCTAGATTTTTTTACTTGCCTAGTGCTTCGGGTCTAAGAGTTTTCTTTTTTGGCAACCTTTAAGTTTAAAGTGGCAAAATCATTGGGGCATTCGAAGGTTCGAATACCGCAAACCATGTCTGCTGGTATAGTCACCGCCGAACAATACAGTTATATGGGAGCTCAAATCAACCCAATAAATATTATTTCAGAAGTGTTGCGGTGGATTTCTGATTTCCGCACTCCCGCCCCCAACAATATGACTTAATGTTTTGATGGCTGCTTCGTTTTCATTTTGAAAATATCACAAAAATCCAAGGTGATATTTTCATATGATTGGCGTTTTAAAATTGGAGTAATATTGCGGATGGTCTAGCGTGTATTTGCTGCAAGGTAGAACATACAATTTATTGAAATACCATCGCAGCAGCCTACATTTATTCGCTAAAAATGAGTGCAAAATTGCAATTCCTTATTTTCTGCACATCACATTTAGTTGCCAGCCAGGCGTTAATTACAGTTATCAGAAGGCTTATTATCTCAATGACTACAAATCATCTCTTTTTTGTCAAGTGGTCGTTCCGAGCTCTTATTTTTGTTACCTCAAAAAATAGATTACATTCTTGACATATATTATTAAAATTTTCAAACGGACTAAGTAATGTTCTGTAGGTAAAGTGACGTCTTTGGTGCAATCTGTCGATACAATTAAAATTTATATATAAGTTACCTATTTAAAAGTATCTTTTTTATATTACGTGGGTGCAGTAATAAAACTAAGGCAGAAAATGCTCACATCTATCATTCATTCTATGAGAAATCTATAATGTTAAACTAGGAATTTTCAAAATTTTCAACGTCAGCTCTAAACTGAGCCGAGCTTCAAAAGATGTGTTGACGAACACAGCGATAATCTGAAACTTAAGTGATATCTGAAGTCGAAGACCTCACAAATGTGTTCAATTCTGCACAAAACAAACTTTCTTGATAAATAACATCAAATGTTTCCATCTCTCAACATGTAGACAAGACAGGCAAAGCGCAGATAATGGGCGGGTTGAACTGCCAAGCCACAACTTGCACGTACTGTGGTACGGATGATATTGGAATACTCCCGGATACTCCTCCTGACACAAAAGCTGGTCATTAAGCAACGGGAACACTATATGACAAAGCAAATAGAACTGTTTCTTACAAGCACAATTTTGGTCACGCTTATGCGGCGGCCTGCATAAGTACCGTAACTTGCACGTTACGTTGTGTTGCACTCACACTGCGTATGTGATCGCAAGTTGGGTCTATGATAGTTTTGTAGCCTCGTGGCTGAAGATGAATTAGAGTGGCCCACAATTTCAAAATGATGCGAAGCTTTCTTAGTTAATATAATTTGTTACACAAAACAGTTGAAGTAAAAAAGAGAAAACGGTCCGGGATATACGCACCATGTATAAGGAAAACACTTTCTTTACTTGTAAAAACTTCCAACTGTGCAAAAAGAAACAACATGAAGGTGGATTGTGATTATTGAAACCAGTAGCGCATCATAAACAGAAAACTTAGCGTGATTTTATCGGGGCATGCGTCTGATAATAAGAGCTTCGGAGTATAGGCGAATATAAAGTTTTAAAAAAGCTTTTTGCAACCATTGAATTTGCGTTTAGTAATGAACCGCTGTAAGGCTGCATATTCAAACTTCAATAATATATTTATTTTGTTTATGAGGTTTGGTAGGATTTGATGATGCAGCTTTGAAATATCAATAATCTGCAGGAGTATGGCATAAGGAACTGCAAAGCCGAGTGTTTCGTACCTGGCGAACAATTTCAAGCCTCTGATCACCACTGGCCAATGTTACTCATTGATGGTACCACATGTGACAAGAACACCGGAAGGGTAAGCTTCCCTTAAAGAATATTTGTCGTATTTTTAGTGTAAAATATATTGTTTGTTTAGCGGAGGTAATTAACCTTTGAGAGGTTACGTACCAATTGCATCGCGCATTGAGAAAACAAACATGAAATAAAACCCAAATTCGCGGCATTTTATTATTCAATATTTATCAGGTCAAGGTTAAGTAAAGAAAAAATTTAATGAGGATTGCAGTTACAATTACATTAAACAGAAGAGTTCTTTATAGTCTCATTATTATTATCGTAAGATCAGCATTTTCTACCAGAGGAAAACTAGCCTGTGGTTCTCTTTACATTTTATGAAATAAATTATGGAAAGAAGTGAAAGAACTTTATAAAAGCATTTGTTCTCAAATGAATGCCTCCAAGAGAGCATTTTGATGAAATGTTCCATGTACATGCTCTCATATTCCAGAAATTCCCGTTGCTGTGTCCGGATGACAAATTTTTGATGTCGTGATCTGTATTGTAGAAGACAAAATTTGCGCAAAGACGAGAAGAACAATCGCGTGGCCAAGACAAAGCGCCTTTCCTTAGCAAAATGTTTCATAGATGCGGTTGTCAGCCGTCAGCCGAGCTCATTATGCGTCCGCACTTGTCTTTTTTTCTGCCATCATACACCACAGCTCCTTCACTTGTACTCTAGTGTGATTCTAGAGCAAAGTACTGTCCTATGTAATGCATCTTACAGCACACCTTTTTTCTGCTTATACTTCAATACGCTTTGCAACTGAACTAATAAAATACTGAAAATCTAATAACATGACGTTCATTACATGGGTACATGTGATAAGTTCGTCAGAATCACCATTTGGTATTGAATATAGTGTTTAATAAATACAGCTGTGCACATAAGGACACCAAAATAAGAACGGACGAGGATGAATATATTATGCTGCAGATGTAAATTAATGGTACCAGCAAAAGCCATGCATATAACACGTAGAATTAAGCCGACGAGGAGGCTCTTGGTACCTGTAGGAACCTGTAGGAGCATGAACATGTTATTAGGAGCGCGGCAGGATATTACTAAGGAACAAAAGAAGCTAAGTATTGAAGCATCTTTTATTTACGTGCACAACGCTCAAGCTTTGGTTATTTGTATTCTATGCGGATTATCTTGACGCAAGCAACGCCTCTTACTCCTAGTATCTGTTTAAATATGTTTCATGCTGCTTTGGCAACGGGTTGCAAAAACGGTGTCAATAAACAGACTCGCATCTGCGCTGCTGTTATCCGGCTATTTCGTGCCTTGCTATTGCAGCAAATGCAACCAGTTTTATTTTTTGCAGCTGGGAGGATGGAGATACTGACTACTTATTCTGTGCGCGTCTTGTCTTATAAATTTCCTCAATATGAACGCACCTAGCTTGGGTGTGGCAATTATGAAAAACACTGATTTGAAGCTACAGACTTATTACAAAATGGATCAAATTTCTTGACTGTGAAAGCATTTTTGAAGTTATAAAAGAGTGAAAATGAAAATTTGGGAACATATATGTCTTACTAAAGCAAATAGTCACCACAGTTTCCCAGTACTTTTCTAATTTGTTGGCGCTATACGACATGAATGACGGTGGTTTCATTTGTGTGATGCACCGGGCGTCCGATATGAATATATGATTTAAAGAATTTTCTGTCCTAACCTCGTGCAATCAAAAGAGGATTATAGACTGCTATGTTCTAAAAGCGGTATTAATAATGTATTACACTGTCCTGGAAATTTTAGGAAATTGTAATGAGTTATTAGCTAAATTTAAGAACAAAATTACTCTGCTGGTAAAGTAAATAGTATCGGAAAGCTGCTCACTGAATATTTGCACAAATCTTCAGTCTGCGCAAAGAAGGTTTCTGTTGGTCCCAGAAGGCAACTTAAGACCTTGCGAGCTTAAGAGTCCATGTAAGATCGGTTGTACTTTACTGTCCTGTGGACGTTTTCAGAAAACAATACCCGTATTGTTTTTCTGGAGTGCTCTCTCTAGCATGGCTTTTTCCTGTGGTCTAGGCAATAGATATGAATCAGCAGCTGGTTATATGATAGCTGTCTTTTAAAGTCAGTAAATAAAGCTTTTAGTCCGCACACTAACGCTAGCTCATTTTCACTAAATTTAAAGGTTTAAAATTATGCTTATTTCCGAATTACTAAAAAAATGCAGCGAATTGTGACGAATGTTTAACACCAAACAGAAATTGGCGGACAAGAATAGTGAAGACTAACACGCAGCTTTTCTCGTCATTTGACTAACCAGTTTTCGTTACCCTGAGACCGTTGATACATTGAAATTTTAGTTATGATGATGCAGATTATTTTGCGCTCTTAGTAGCAATACAGAAAAATGAAATGTGATGGTACCTTTCCCCCAAAAAAATATTCTCGTGAACTCCGGGAAAGGAAAGTACCACTCTACATTGTCGACGTTATAAAACTCGAATTTCATATATTACACTGGGACACTTGTAAGTGTTGAATATAAATATATATTTAAAACAGATGCACGACTGTACATAATTGCCATCATGGACTTTCGGGAGAATTCCATGTGTTAAAACAAAAATGAAGTAAAGGGAATGGTATTCAATAAATAACTCGAGAGAAAGGAAAGGGAGCATTGCATCGCCAGGGTTTGCACCCAGAAACAGAAAGCTGGAGTGAAGCGCATCGTATTAAAAAGTAATCCAATCATTCAGGACAGTTCTTGGTATATTTATTACAACATTGTGCTGTAGAATCTTGTAATAGAGATAAGGTCTTTTTCGTTTTGAGTGTCAGATATAAAAGAGAAAAATGCAGTATACGTGCAGCTAGCAGCCCGAATGTTCTTACGCGAAGGTGTCTGTTCGGTTACAGTAGGAGACAAACGAGTAGAATTCGTAATTCTTTAGTAGCATAATTTTAGTTATATGGCTGGCGTGACTACTTGCAAACTGGGTCATACATCAGCACCAAAGTGTGGAGGAAGCCAACAGCCAATGGCAGGATGAAAACATAGGCATGTTCTTTATTTATCGCGTAATATGAAATATTAGTGCGTTCTCGGATATAATTAATTACAAATGAGAAGAAAAAGAACCACATACCGCCAATCGGATCAGATTCCACGAAATCGGAATTAATTTCATACAGTTCCTCATTGATTATTGTGTTGTATAATTTAGACTTCTATTTATTTCGATGCCTTGCGCTGTACAAACAGCACACATTTTAATCTTTTTGGTGTTTTAATTTTACTTCTTGCAGGTTTGCATAAACGGCGACTGCGTTCTCAAGAAAAGAAGGTACATGGCAAATATTGTCGGCAAATAAAGAATGAATTAGTCGCAAAATATTTCGACTGTGTAAATTTATTTCGCATAGCTTGGTAATAGTGTCACTTGGGAGAGCGGAAGTCAGAAAAGACATGCGAGAACGACGCCTCGACTTAGCGATTGCACTATTCTGCGTGTTTACGTTTTTCAACTTTTTTACTTACTAAGGAAAGCAGATAGCATGTTAGGACCGGGTCATTATTCCTCCGAGAATGATTGAGAATGACCAATTCGTATCCATATCGTGAAGATTTTCATTCATACCTTACACTTTCACAATCCTAACATGCAGTAACTGATTAAAGAAGTTGTTCTGCAGTTCTATACCGCGTTAATACCCGGTTCGGTTGAAGTACTACATCAGTGACGAGTTTGTGTTAGTACTGGATGAAAAACGTGTTATTTATTACCCAGTATGACATGCAGAAAAACATATGATGTAATAGGTGCTTTTGTGCGCACAAAACAAAATAAACAATTAGCTTCGGAGCTGAAAAGTGAGCAATTTTCTTTTTTAATTAGTGACACAGGGATTAGTTCGCAATGTACCATGTAAAATGGACATCAATATTATCGGTTTATTTCAGAATTTGCAACAACTTTGAAGCGTAGTATATCCATCAATGTGACAAAAACGACAGAATAAAAGATATGAATGTCGGAAAATAAAAAAAGCAAAATTTGAGATGCTTTAACAACCACTGCTCTATAATATTTGCTTAAGAATACAATCTAGCCCTTCTTTGTATTTGGGACATTACTTAACTTACTGTCCGTCCCTACCTCTGCAGCTACTCATGGACGCAAACTGGCTAATAAAGCGAACAATAAGCATCGCCGAGAATCTGTTGCGAAGCGCATGTTAACGAAAAATTGGCTTAAGCTGCCTCCCTCTCCATTGTAAAAAGTTACGTGTTTTACATGCGAACCGTCAATAGGTTTAGTACACTAATCTCCTGGCTTATCTGTTAGCGTTTAATGGAGTTTCCATGGTCAGTGCACATTATAGTGGAATCCAAAGGGCGAAAGCAAACAAACATGGGAGACACTTTAGACTACCCAATTGAATCCTCTGAGAAAAGCCTAGAAATAATATTTACGAGATTAGAGGAAGCTTTACGCCCTATGGCGTGTAATAATTAAACCTTAAAAGCAACGCTCAGGTAATTGTAGAGACCTGACGCGACCCGGAAGCATTTACAAAATGATCTGATATTGTGACGTAATAATGACCAGGCCGATAACAGCAAATGAAGATTTTGGGAGTGCACAAGAAACTGTATATTCGACCGGCTTGTGCCCGCAAAACAACTAAGTGATTCGGTGGCGGCGATATGGGCAAAGGTGTTCGCTGGTTGTAGAACACAGGATGACCTTTTGACTCGTCGGCGCTCAATATAAGGGCGGCGATGAAACATCGATAAACCGCGAACGGTGACTAGCATAACATGGAACATTGTAGAAATTCACATGCGTAGCTTGTAACCTGCGAGATACATCTTGAGACATATTATGCAATATCAAAAAGGATAAAGCCGCGTCTCGAAACAACGAGTTTGAGCCGACAATGAATATATAATCGATGCGTGCGCTACAATCATAGTGATATGGCCATACGCCGGCGGCTTTTAAAAAAAAGTAGAAATTTACATGATTCACGGCATTACTGCCAACCTTTAATAAGCACCACTTCGATATTCCAAAATGAACAAAGAATAACCATAAACTGTGGAAAGTTTGAACACCTCGGATTTTTAGCGCGCGTATTGCTTCTGCACGCGCTACAACATGTATGCCATCTCGGCAACATGTCGTCGTTGTTTCGTACCGACGGGAATGATTTCTTAGTCCAATGTCCGACCTACGAAGTATTTTGTGTTGCTCAAAGTAACAACGTAACAACTTTTACTTAGTCCTCGATGGCGAATCGGTGAGCCTATCCACACTTGGTGTCCCGGCTTGTACTCTTTCGCGTAGTTGCAATTTGTATCGTCGCTCGTCGGTGCGTTGTTGCTCTTTAATGCGCAGCCGTGCGAGTAGTCGAGCTTCCTCTTCACGCTGAAAATAGGCGACGAAGTCCAGGTTCTCCTCGTCTGTTACGTGCGGCAGCATTTCGTTGAATGTGGTTGTGTGATCTGTGCCGTACGCAAGCTAGAACGGGGGCGCCCTGTTGCCTCCTTGACAGCGGTGTTATACGCGAAAATCATGTAAGACAGGATGGAGTCTCATGGCTTCTGTTCGACATGGGCGCCATGGCAGTCATATCTGAAATAATGTTTTTAGATGCTCCTTAAGTCCATTTGTACGCCGGTGTACGTCGGTGATTTTTTTTACTATAGATAAAGATGGATTGTGTCAACTGTGTCCTAAATACCCTTGAACGCCGTGTCAGAGGATAATGTTTCGGGCCAACACATTGGGAACCTCCGCTCTGGATCCGTTAGGCAGGGCTTCTACTCCGGCGTAGAGGGTAATGTAGTCGTTGACCATGTTTATCCATTTGTTTTCCATCAGTGAAGTTGAGAAAGGTTCGAGGAGGTTCATCCCTATCCATCTTTGTTGAAAATGTTTAGCTGAGGGTGTTATTGAGTTCACTAGCCCTGCAGGTATCTTTGGGGGTATCTAGCGTCACTGGAACTCACGGCATGTTTGACATATTGAGTGACATCGACAGCTAATCGTGGCCAATAATACTTCTACCAGGTTTGGTGTTACGTCCATGTAAGGCTTAGATGCCCTGCCTTTGGCTCACTGTGGAAGGCCTGTACAATTTCCTCTCTCAGGTTTGCCTGTACAACAAGGTGTTTGGTACTGCTGGAGTCAAAGTTATTCATAACGACATCATTGTGTAGCATGGACAAGTGATGCCTGAATACAGCAGGAGGAGACGCTGTCTTTCCTTCCAGGTAATAGGCCAGACTTCGATATTCAGAATCCGAGCGTTGCAGCTTTGCACATCTGCTGGCGCTTAGCTTTCCCAAGAAGTCGTCGCGTCGTTTTATTTTGGAGGAGCGTCGATGGAGGCCCGAGATAAACTTTCTGAGTCGAAATGCTTACGACCAGTTTTGTTGACTACCGTAGTGTCAAATTATTGGAGACGCACGCTACATTCCGCAATGTGACCGGAGTTGTCTTCAAAATTAGCGAGCAGGCAGATTACGTGGTGATCGCGCACAACCTTGAAATTTGAAGTTTCCCAAATGATCACGAGGCCCTCTTTCTCGGTCGTCGAGTAATTCGCTTAGGCCTCTGACAGCGGATGTTTGGAGTGCGCGATAACTGTTTCCTGTCCTTCATTTCTCTGAACAAGAACTACGCCTTGGTCGAAGCTACTGGCGTCTCGGCGGTTTCGCTGAAGTGCCGGATAACATGAGAGGACCGTATACAAGGCGCCTATATTTCTTGAGAGCTACCGCTTGCGGCGCTTTCAATTTAAAAGAAACTTCAGGCTGCGTAATATGCGTCAGTGGTTCGGCGATGCGCGAAATGTTACTGACAAACAGGTGGCAGTAAGCGCACAGCCCGAGGAATAAGCGAACAATTTTATTGCCGGATGGCTGCGGAAACTGGGCGATCTTAGCTGTTTTCTGTGGTGCTGGGAAAACGCCATCCTTGCTGACAATGAGCCTCAGGAATCAAAGCTTATTGTAGGCGAAGTAGCACTTTTTTGATGTTAGGTTAGTTCCAATAAGTTGATGGCATCCAGCTCTGTTCGCAGCCTTTCAGGTGTTCTTCGAAGTTTGTCGAGAAGACAACAACGTCGTCCACTTCTATCAAACAAATCTGCCGCTTCAAGCCAGCAAGGCCAGTGTATATCACTCGTTGGAACTTTGCTGGTTCGGAGCACAAGCCAAATGACCTTTATTTCAATGCAAACAAACAGTTTGACTTTATGAACTCCGCCTTCGCCCGGTCTATTTTATCGACCTCATTTTGCCAATACCCGCTCATCAAGTCCATGAACGAGAAATACTTACACTTGTAGAGATGGTCTAGAGTATCGTCAATGCGAGGGAGCGGGTAGACATCCTTCTTCGTGACGTTGTTCATGCGGCGGTAATCCATGCAAAAGCAAAGCGTGCCGTCTTCACTAACACGAACGGTACCGCCAAGGCGTAATAACGTAATAACATCAACACGAAGCATTTCCTCAACTTGATTGCGGATGGCCTGTTATTCCCGGGGCGATAACGGTCGGGGCTTTGACGAAAAGGTAAGGCGTGTACGTCCGTGATAATTCTGTGCTTGAACAGCCGATTATAAAGCACCTTCGATGCTGAACGAAAGTAATTTGCTGCAGCGTTCAAGAAGCGTGCTTCTCTTCTGCTTTAGGGTAGGACTCGATGGATGTCAGGTGTAGGTAGACAGCCTTGTTCAGGTGTACCTATTTACGTTTAGCTGGAGAGGGCAATCCATCTCGAATGTCTGGTAACTCGTCTAGGAAACCAGTGGTCGTGTCTTTGTTTAGATGTCGGTGTTCTCCAGTGAATCTTACCTGTACTCACCTATGGGGCTGAAACGTGGAGGCTAACCAAGAGGGTTCTACTTAAGTTGAGGACAATCCAGAGGGCTATAGAACGAAATATGGTAAGGGTAACATTTGGTTTGGTTTGGTTTGTGGGGTTTAACGTCCCAAAGCAACTCAGGCTATCAGACACGCCGTAGTGAAGTGGTAACGTTAACAGATAGGAAGCTTGCAGAGTGGGTGAAAGAAATAACTCAACTTACCGACATACTAGTGGAAATTAAGAAGAAATGGGCAGGACATGTAGTGTGAAGAGAGGATAACCGATGATCGCTTAGGGTAACCAATTGGATTCCAACGGAAGGAAAGGGTAGCAGGGGGCGGCAGAAAGTTAGGTGGGCGGATGAGGTTAAGAAGTTCGCAGGGGTCAAGTGGATGCAGCTAGCACAGAACCGGGATAATTGCAGACATATGGGAGAGGCCTTCCCCTGCAGTGGGTATAGTCAGGCTGATAATAATTATAATGCTCTCCACTAAAGTTCGTTACCGGAACCTGACCTTATCCATATCGGAATTTGGCGATACCTCTTGCGATGCCTAGTCCTCGACACAGTGGCAGCTGAGTATTGACCTCGACGACGCCTTTGGAGGCTTCGGTATATTCGGTCAGAGGTGGGCAACCTCATGAGGTCGACCTCATGAGGTCGACCTCAACCTCAAAATGACCTCAACCTCACGGAGTGAGGTGAGGTTGAGGTGAGGTCGGTGACAGTTCGAAATTTTTTGAGTGAGGTCACGAAATTGGACCTCAACCTCACGCGTGAGTTTGAGGTTGAGTGAGGTCGTCATTGTGTGAGGTCGAAATTGTGAGGTCCGGGCTTTTTGCTGTTGCCGCGGCTTTCTTCGAAGAGCGCCCCTTTTGACGCGGAGCTCAAGCGTACTGCCGCGGTGTGCCCGCCGACGCTCGGTGTTTGGTTACCCCCCAGTCGGACGACCGGAAGCCGTAGCCCCTGCCCAGCTTTCGGCATTCCACCGCAATGTCCGCAGCCCGAGGACGCTTCCTTCTGGTCTACTTGGAAGGAGATATATATATGTTTTTACTTCACGAACTCCTCATGCCCCCCGCCAGCTACCCCCGTTTCCTCTGACTTGTTTGTGCCGATGCTTGCCGCAGGCTCAAACACCCAGGAGCGCGCAAAGCACATAACTCACGTTGACCTGCGGTGCTTTTGTCGGATGCCGCAAAGAAACCAGCAAACTAAAAAGCGAAGCAAATTGTCTTTGCGCAAACGGCGCGGAGCAGAACTGTGTCTTGTGCATGCCCGTTTCCAGGCGCTGACGTCACGGCTGCTGCCTTACATTCGATAGAGGACCCCGCTGTACATCAGACGGAAACTTAACAGAAAAATGGTGCAGCGAAATTGTTAGGGGACGTGATACTGACAGATAAAAAAAAAAACATGAACAAACTAGAAAAACCGGCACAATACCATCTGGACATTTTATCGAAGTCCTCCCTTTCGAATTGTACGTCATCGTTCTTATATTCCGGTCCTGTAAATTTATATTCTTGTATTCTCTAGAACAACCTCTCTTTGGTCTTGGGCTGGTTGTTTCTTCTAACAGATTCACAGGTGGCCCCGAACAACTGCAATGGGATGAAGGTGATAGTGTAGCGGTAAAACATGCAACAGGATGAAACGGATGGCACAGCTTATAAGACGCAACTGGTATACAGGAAAGAAGCCTGCGCATGTTAACCATTTGCCGAGATAGGAGAGACAAAAAATATATGGGGCTTGTATGCAGTAAAGCGCAATGAAAAAAAAAGTTATTTCGCTCCGCTAAGGCCCTTTATTTCTCTCTCAAATTCTAGTGAAATCAAGCAATGCAGGAGGAAGGAGGAGAGTAAGGGATTCTTAACTTCATAATATTAGGTTTCTCTTGAAACCTCTTATTCAGGCGCAGAAAAAAAAAAAGAGAAAAGCGTTCTCCTACATGTTTTTATGAGCTAGAAAGTATTGAGATGGTTTCTGGCTCGACATTTTGGTGTCTAGACGGACGAATTGGTGTGGCGAACTGAACGTGCATGTCTGTTCTGTGCTCCCGTCTGCTTGAGACGGACACATCAATCGGATGAAAATTTTTGTGGCCAGATGTCGGAATAATTTTTTCAGATATTCGTTTTTTTCTTTAAAAATCAATTTAGATGTACGTGATATGAAGCCAATTACATGCTAGCACTGAGGAATGCAGTATTAAGTCGATCTCTCAAACCTTCTATACGCTCTGGGAAGCGCAGTTCTCTTCTGGTTTTAGTGTGCGATATTTGTTATTACTTTCGTCAACATGGTATTTATTTATATATATTTACTTGTATGTCAATTAAGTTCGTACACTACCGAAAAGAGAACAGACTTGTTCCCTCACATTAGGCTCTTTCTTTGGCATCTTTTCAGAGGCCCATAGCCCGACCCTCCTTTCCACTTACCCGCGCGGTCATTTAGTTTTTTTTTCATTTTCTTTTGCAAATATTGGAAAGCGCGATCTAGTCTCTGTAAGCGGAGCTGGCACACATACGCCACTGCCTTTTCGTGTGTATTGGTGACAGTTCGGCATTCACCGCATGAGCAAAACCAGATGCCTACATGCGGACGGCGAAGGGAGGAGCGCGTGCACAGCGGGGGGCGCGGTCCCTCCGGGCTGCTTGCTCGCCTCCTTTCTGTTGTTCTTGTCTTTATTTTGCGTTTATGTGCTGTAACTATACGACACCAACGGGGAAACGGTTTGTCTAGATTCACCTACGCTGCATGCGGCGAAGCAGCTTCGGAGACACCACCGTGGAATTTATTAGTTCAGTCTTCAAAGGAAAACAAGTGAATACCACAAAGAAGCTCGTCTTAGAATTGTTGGCGAAATGGCATCCAGTATTCGGTTCGGACGTACAAGTATTTATATCGTGTGCGCGCGTGTGTGTGTGTGCGCGCGCGTGTGTGTGTGTGTGTGTGTGTGTGTGTGTGTGTGTGTGTGTGTGTGTGTGTGTGTGTGTGTGTGTGTGTGTGTGTGTGTGTGTGTGTGTGTGTGTGTGTGTGTGTGTGTGTGTGTGTGTGTGTGTGTGTGTGTGTGTGTGTGTGTGTGTGTGTGTGTGTGTGTGTGTGTGTGTGTGTGTGTGTGTGTGTGTGTGTGTGTGTGTGTGTGTGTTTTTGGTCGAGTGGGAGTTGGACATTTTGCTCCGGCGAAATTTGACGGGTGAGCCGATGTTCGCGACAGCAAAGTGGTTCAAGTTTAACCCTTATTCCTAGCAGTTCCGACACTTGTAATTTTTTAATGTAAGCGTGGTGTTCGAAGAAGCGATTTTGCCAATTCTTGCAATACGACACGGGATCACAGAATTATAATCTAACGCCCAGGAGTGGCCGGTTGGGACCTCATAAGATAAACAGCATTCCTCTTCGAAATTTCCTGAAGGTTTATTCGGCGTTGGCCGAGTTTTATGGTTAATTGGTGCTTTGCTGTCTTTTCCTCTTTTGTTTGTTTAGTTGGGGATTTAGTCTTCACAAGTCGTTTCATGAGTGGCTATTATGGAAAATTTGTGCCCCGTTAATATGACATCCGTTAATATGGAGGACTCGAATTATGGACCGTTTTTCTAGGGGCGAAGATTTTTCAATATATTTATGTCTCGTTAATATAGAAACTCGCTCTCTGAACAATGGAGATGGGATGAATGCACACAGCCTATTCGGCCCATGTATTTTTGTCTCGTTAATATGGACCTCGTTTGAAAAAAGCAGGGGAGTCCGAACGCAAGTTAAAGAAGGGTGCGCAGGCCGGGAACCTATGCGACAGCCGATACGGTCGGATGCCTGAACGAGTCCTGTGGAGTTGGAAAGTACCAAAGCGGGCGTGTCGTCGTTTTAGGAAGGAAGGGGGGGGGGGGGGGGCGGGCAAGAGCGGAAAGGAAGGGAGGAGGAGGAGAAAAGGAGGGTCGATGACAGGGATCGTACACAGCAAACCGAGGGTCAGCTAACTAAGTAAGACCCCAAAAGGAGGGAACCGGGAGATTTCTGGGTGCAGCGGCAGCGCCGCAACTTGAGGCCGCAGTCGGGAAAACAGAAACATGTGGTCGCAATAAATTCTGCTGAACGTGAACAGAAGAGAGGCCGGTAAAAGCGTAAGAAAGAAACAATAAGAGGAAAGACAAGCGCCAAAATTGGGGGTGGGAACTGAAGTTTTTCTATCCCAGAACACAAAGTGTGTTCCATGAGGCGTTAACGCCTTTCGGTCAGGGTTAAGACACACTCACGAAGTAAAGCGACAAAAGAAACGCGACGACCACGCAACCAGGACCGGGCGTCCCGTCCTGGACGCCCTTCCTTCTCATGCTCCTGGTTTTCGTCACTGTTGCGCTGCCGAACTACCGCATTTTGCACTACAGCGATCCGCATTTCGGCTTCGCCTTGAGGCAACGATGCGGCCTTGACAAAGTCTGAGCTCTTCGTAGTCGGCTAGCCGTCGTTCTAAACTGTACTTCAGCTTGCAGTGTTTGTTTCATAGGAACACATACAAACGGCACAGAAAAGGGCTGTTTGATAGCCCTCTGTATAGTAGCCTGCCAACTTGACTCCCTCGCTTCCTTACAAAAACAGTACAAGACAAGAAAGAGAATCAGAAGAACGGAAAGTCAGGGAGGGTAACTAGGGAAAAAAAAAGTGCAAAGAAGCAGGAGCCTGCAATTCTCAACTTTAGTCTGACTTTTGGCATGGTGGCAGTTAAACGCAAAAAATGGAGCTGAACTTAGGCGCGAAGCGGGAAATCTGTGAATACAAGCGGCAAAAGTAATCTCAGTCAATCCAAGCCGTGAAAGACTGGACCCAAGTTCAACTAGGCCTTAGCCTCGTCACGTCGACGGTATACCATCTATATATACTACCGGACTCCGATAAATGGCTCAACGTCGGTATCACAGCGTAAGCCACAGTCCGACAGCGCCCAGCACAGTTCGAAGAAATGGAGTCAGCCTTGTTAATGTGGTTCGGGAATGTGCACGCGAATGGTGCTGTCGTGAGCGACGAAATGCTTCAAGAGAAGGCTCGCTGCCTCGGCAACATTATGGGTGCTTCTTCTTCTCCGTCTTGATAGGTTTTACCTGTGATGACTTACGGAATTTTTGTTCAGTAAAACAGGGAGATGTTTACTGAGAAATATTATTCTACGCTCTGTCTAGGCGTTACTGACTTCAGCTACTAAAGAGGATGGCTGACAAGGTTTAAGAACAGACATGACGTTTTGGGTCGACGGATTTATGGAGAAGAGGGTAGCATCGACATCTCGGCTGTGTTTATATACCCAAATTAATTAAAACAGCAGCCATTAATTATAATTTTTTTCTCAATATATACCTTTCGTTTTTATTCATGACTCGTTATTATAGATGACTCGCTTTATGGACAGTTTTGGTCGGAAACCAAAGCGTCCATACTAACGAGGCACGACTGTATTCCTATTTTCTTTTAATTTAATGTATTCCGTCGCAAAAAAATGTACTGTGTATTAAAAAAAGCTCGGCTATCATCAAATTTTTTTTCGAATTAAAGAAAAAGAGCAAGGATGAAAGCTTGGGTGCGTTGGTGTCGGTTTTCTTGCCTCATAGCGCTAAACAGACAGGGACACAGCCAGACATACGGGACGGGCGATAAAAAAAAGCGCCCGTCCCGTGTGTCTCGCTGTGTCCCTGTCTGTTTAGCGCTATGTGGCAAGAAAAGAAAAAGAGCATATCGTCATTGTTGTTGTCGTCACTAGGGTCAACAGCATTTGTCGCTTCAGTTTATAGTAAGAACTGGCTTGTTTTATTTCTAATACGAATCTTATTCGCGTGGGTCAGATGGGATAAACTCTTTGTATTGCATTATGGGCCTATGCGTAGTAACGTGGTACCCATGTAGGCTGTAGATTGAAACCGACCACGAAAGGGTAGGCGAGGAGGGGAAGAGTATTGCCACTTTAGTGCAGAGTTGGACATGTAGTGTCCAGAGTTTCTCTGCTTTTATCCAGGATATTAATTGTGGTATAAAATTAGGAGTAAAATACAGCCTTCATACGACAAAATTCTGGCTAGCCTATATATATATACCCCAGGATTACCGAGAAATGTGTATTTGCTTTAAGTTACGGTTTAATTTAATGATTCTTTTTTTTTTTTTTTTGAGGTCGAGCGCCCGACCTCAACCTCACATTTTGAGTTTGAGGTGAGGTTGAGTGAGGTCGCCAATAGTCACCTGAAAAGTGAGGTGAGGTCGCCTGGGGGACCTCAACCTCAACTGATGAGGCTGAGGTTGAGTGAGGTCGCCAAATATTTTTTGAGTTTGAGGTGAGGTCGAGGTTTTTGAGGTCAAATGCCCACCTCTGTATTCGGTACACAAAAAGACAACGATGCTTGATCGGAGCGATAGGCTCAATTCTTTGTAAATGTCCAGAATAACAGGACGCGTATAAGATGCAGCAAAGGGTATGGCATTGTGCAGCGAAAGCTTCAGCTTTGAGCGAATGTCGATGATCCCCCGATGTTTATTGAGAACATTTGTGCCGAAAATTATGGCATGGGAACACTGCTGCAGGACCAGAAAACTGGTAGGATAAATGCGTCCTTTAAGTGTTACTCTTGCGGTGCATTGCCTTGGCCACGTAATAATGTTCCCTCCAGAAATCAGGACCTGCAGCGGGCCATCCCAAGCGGTCGTCACTTCCTTCAGCGTGGAGACAAAAGCTCCACTGATGACAGAAGAGTCAGGTCTAGTGTCTACTAAGCCGGTAAGCGTGGAGACCATTGACAGCAATGGCGAGGTCACTTGTTCGTGTCCTCATATTACACGTTGGCTTCGCTGTTCGATTCCCACATTGACAAGGGCCTAGGTTGCGGCCACGGTACACTGTTGCAACTTGACTGGGTGGTGGTGTTAGGTTAAGATGTGGACGTGGACGTGTGGTCATCGTTATTCTCGGCATTCGTAACGGCGGTGTAATGTTTGAAGCACCATCACTTTGTCGGTTTAAGAGAATCTTCGCTAGTTCACAGTTTAGCAACCTCACCACGGACGATTTTGCCTTTAGTTTACTCTCGGGGGCTAGGGGACATCCCTTCCACATAATCGTGGCCCTTTGACGCACATAGGCCGCTGTACAGTGATGTGGAGCGCTACAGACGTCTTGACGACGCGTGCTCTTCCCTGTGGAGGAAGTCCATTTCATGTGGTATCTCGTCCGGACGGATTTGCGCGTTGCCAATGGCGAAACAATAAAAAGCAATCAGACCGTACGGGCTGTGTTTGAGTGTAGAGCCTCAACACAATGTAATCAGTGTGTTCGGTGGTTAGAATTACTTCAGAAGTGCATGCACAGGCTTGTCTGGCGGGGTCAATAGGCATCTTTCTCGAACAAGATGGTAGCGGCGAGCGCTTTGTGTCTCACGCCGTGGAGGCGAGCCACGTAGCACGCCGGCGGGCCTGGGCCCTTTGGTTTGGAACGGAACTTATGAAGGCCCTCAAACCTCTGTCTTAAATGTCTCCTAATCGTTCAAAAAAGTCTCATGATCTTCGAATCCTATTCGGGCAGATTCTTGAAGAGCAAAGTAATATTTCCTCGGTTTCGCAGTGTTGTTTCAGCCACTGAACTCAGCCACACATTCGGCGAGGTCCATTCACTGTTCCACATCTTAAATTGGAGTCCTTGGAAGGCGCGCGGCTCTAGGAGCTGCAGGAAGACCAGAGGTGGTTTTGTTCCTCAGGCATCTTCAAAGTATCTCACAGTATCCAGAAAAGCGGCGCGACGAACACAATCACGTAAATAGAAAACGCAACACAGGCGCACGCTACCAACTGTAGTATGAACCTGAACATGCACGTTTTCTTCACTACTCACCAACATCCTCTTCTACACCCAAGTGCATCTCCGCACACCTCTTTTTGCCAAGCAGTTGGTAGTCTGCATATGTGCTATGTTTCTGTTCAGGTGATATAGTTCTTTGTGCCGCTTTTCTGGATACTGTGCAGCGCCAACTCAGCCCTCAAGGTGTTATTCTAAGAGTATCTCACGTTTACGGTATTCAGCCGCTCCACCGAATGTCACGTGTTAGCTACCAGGCTGATAGTAACATATGAAGTGTCTAAGAGTGCATTTAAGAACTCTTTATTGGGCTGACGTGCGCACACAAAAACTTAGGTGATTCCGCCTTGGCTTCACACGTATAGCTGCCTCACATACTGTTCGTCGAGCACCACCATTACAAGAAGACACACCCTGGAATGAAGCCCCTTTCTTAGACGCATCTGGTACAATTGTTAAAAAGGGTGAGCACTAGTAACAACCGCAGGTTCCATGACGTGTTCAAATTCAACAGCAATACGTACACGAGATGAATCTTCTTCATCAGCCTGGCTTCATTTACTAATTACCAATCAGCATTCACTAATCAAATAGTTTACTATTCAGACTATCAAGCCCCATCTGGTGTAACGAACCTCCAAAAGTATACAAATACACTTATTAATTTATTGACATCTTTTTCGGATCGTCCATGAAGCAGATGGACAGTCCTTATACAATATAGAGGTGCCACCTGTGTTGGAAAAATAACGAGGGGCTTACATAATAAAGCCGACCGCAGCAAAATACATCAGAACAGTTCCTTGGGGCTGCCACATGCCGGTGCCACTGCAATGCTTTCGTGGGTTGTTCTTCACTCTTCCCGAAAAGCTTATTCTCAATTTCTGGTATGGCGACAGCTTTTCGCCACAATGAGCACAGTACGTTTCGCTAAAAAAATAACAATTCTAGAGCGACTGCACACTAATATCTATGACCCGTTGTACCATGGCAGGCACAAGAAACCAGTACTGACAGACATCACCGCAACGTACATACTACTATCCGTCTGGAGGCAGAGCGGGCAGCTATCGCCCTCACATTGGTTTCCAGCCCCGAAGAAGATACAACCTGGATCTTTACTGATGTCATGCAGTCTGCTGCAATTACGAGAATGAAAAAACGCCCTGCTCGCGCAGAACAACCTCAAGGAGAAACAGCGCCAGAAACACCCGCTTTATTTGTATTTATTCCTAACACATAATTTTTATTCCCCAACATGACAACCATGTTATGTTATGAGACTTCATAAAATACGCGCCATTGAAGGGATTAGTATTAGAGAATCAGGTGTGGAGAAGTACAGCACTATCTTTTGAATTTGTCTGACCACGTGGTAACTCGAGTTTCCGAGAGGTCTTTCACCGATTTGCAGGACCACAGAATTGCGAAGCTAAATTTAGGAAATACCTGGGTGAAGAGGAGCGGTGTCAGCATGTAAGTAGCTGCTGTCTAAAATAGGACACAAAGATGCTAATTAGGTCTCCTTGGAATGAAAAATAATGACACGGGAGCCGCAGTTCCTTCCCAACTACTGTGTACGCTTGGATGTATTTCTTATTGCATTGGGTTGGACACAGACAATTAATTGTTTTAGAAAATGTGCAACTTCTTGAAGTCGTCTGGTCGTGGTCCTTTATTTTATGAAGGACGATACGAGTTGATACGTGGCTAAAGAAGATGTGCTTTTTAATTTGAGAACATTAGTTCAGCCGCCACGACTAGCTGCTTTAGCCGCCAGACATATTTTTGGTCGTCCTCTTACGTCAATACTATTGTAACTAGCGTATTTATTTCGATGAAGGATTACTGAATTATGACCAAAGAAAGAGCTTTTAAACTAAGGCGTTTCAAAATTTTCTTTTTATTCATGAAGTATGATAAGCCATAGTATATAAAGCTATCGTTGTGTAAGTATAAAACTTGAAGGCAGATAATTATAACCACAATTACAGTAGTGCATATTTAAAAAAAACAATAAATCCAGAATTACCTCTGTGTAGTCGTTAAAATGGTATCAGAATTTAGGCAACATTTAAATGGCAATGCTGCACATAATTTTTTATGTCATCTCTGATTTTTTCAGCGTAGCAGGAGCCGCACGTATTGTGAATATCGCGCTGACGTATAGATGTCGGTCATTGTTGGCAGTTTCTGCCCCGACATTCGCGAGCAGAGCCAAACAGCAGGCTCGTGACCTATCTTAAAATAAAGAAGGGAGGTTATATCTTGAAAAGCTAAGTGTTAGTGTACGTGTCGCAAAATGCTCTATGCTTTCAACACTAGTATTTGGGCTGGACGAACGGTTTTGGCTCTGTGATTGCAAACTGCGCCTATGCACAAAGGACTGAATTTTTGCGGAGATGGTCTCTTTATATTCTTAGCTTACTAATTTTGTGACGCTTTCATGCAATTCCTATTTACTTAGTTTTCAGCGATGACTCTTTTGCAACAGAACTTCTGGTACATCCCAATTTGAACATATATTCGTATACAATGTACGACTTAACGTCGCCTAACAGCGAGGAACGCGACAGAAAAAACAATAAAGAAAATGGCGAAAAAGCCAAATACCAGTCAGCATTTCATTACTAAACCTGCATTCGTATAATGTTAAGAAATGCGTCCAAATATAGTAAAGCACATCGTAACGTCAATAATATTTCTCAGTGCACGCTAATTAGTAGCGTGAATAAAAACGTGTAATAGCGGGACCTTGGCTTTTGTAATCGTCTGTAGCTGCATGCGAAATTGAGAATTGATTTACTTGCAACCCGAACATTTTCATCCATCTATCTAAATTGCTATAGATTTGTAGCGTGCTGACGGGTCTTCAATCAAGGGGATTTAGCGTGCCAGGAAACAGGGTAGGCATATTTGATCGCCACACCAAGCCCATCATATGTTGCAAAACGTCTCGTTGCGTCACACCGAATAGAATAGGATTAGCTTCATGGCAATCAACCATTGCAACTAGGTTATGAGCACGTGCTGTTTGGTCTTTCCAAATCTGATGTTGTAGTGGCAGCCCTTGACGGCTTTTTCGCACTAGTTCTTCATAATAAAAATAGTTGATAGCGCTTTGCTTCTCTGTGCTGGTCTCTTTCACTGTCCTAAATTTTCCCGCAATACAAAACGTTAAAGCGTTGTGCGTAGATTGTACCCCAAGCAGCTTTTACCAGCATTCCAGCATTACTCGACGGCGCAGAATACTGCAAGGCAGTCCCGTCTTTGCTGTAGAAGTTGCGCGGCCTATCTTACACCATATCACATCACACCATATGTAGTCAAAACACAGAAATATTCATGTTCACAACGTTTGCCGCATTGGATGCTGCATACTTACCGCATATAGATCGTCCGCGGGAGCGCAACGCATGACAGCGTTCCTGCCATGTGCTACGGTGTGGTCGTCACTATGCCTAGGTTGTTTGGTATCAAAGCGACCGCTGAAGGCGTTTTGAATTTCATCAGGGCTGTAGTAAATAATCTATTTGCGACACTGCCTTGCTGTCAACTTAGTAATATCATAGTAAAGGA
Organism: Amblyomma maculatum; assembly: GCF_055883805.1. Classification (NCBI taxonomy): domain Eukaryota; kingdom Metazoa; phylum Arthropoda; class Arachnida; order Ixodida; family Ixodidae; genus Amblyomma; species Amblyomma maculatum. The sequence continues at coordinate 65,533,564 of NC_139354.1, forward strand.
AAAACTCTAGTAACTATTGCAGAGATCTGCATAGACGAAATGCGAAAGCATGTGCGTTAGCTGTGCTTTAGTAGCTCTTAGAGTGTCATGACTCTGCACTTTTAAGTGCCATTACTTGAATATTTTGTCTGTAGTGACAAAACGTTTTGAGTTTCGGAGTCATGACTAGACATTAGTCATGGTCACAAGTTTGTTTAAATATACAAGTCATGTACTAAATAGTCATTCGCGATGTATCTCTGATCAGTCTGATCAGAAAGACTCATGCGAGGTACTATGACTTGGGGGTTCAGAGGAAGCTTGGACACTGCTTGCAGAGCCGAAAGGCACGCCACTAGCTTTGGCCACATTCGTGGCAAGGAAGAACGTCCTGTCACGCCCCTCGCACGTGCTCCTCCTGTCTGCGGCACATTCCAGAGCGAATCCACAGTGAAATGCTCGACTGGTAGCCGAAAGTAGCTGTTGTTATTGTTGTTGTTGTGGCTGTAAAAAGAAGAAAGAGAAAGTACACGGGCCTGCTACTGGCTCTGTAGCTGAGCCACCTCCGCTGCCTCGCGCTGACAGAAGACAAAATAGAGAAGAAAAAGAAGATGGAGAGAAAGACGCGCGCCGCAACTGCCGTCGTCCACCACAGAAGCAGCGGCGGGTGCAATGACGGCCTACAACGGATAAAAATTCGGTGGCAGGCTAGCCCCCGCCGCAAGCGGCAGTTACCTACCTGTCCCAGCACCATGTGGGCCAAAAACAGCCACCCTTTCAGTAGCTCTGGCTACAAAAAAAGCACGTCGGGATAAGGATATGCATGTGTCATGCGGTCGCTCGCATGCTCTTATCAACCGTCGCCGGGTGTGATTAGCGACCTCTTGAAAGCTCAAAGATAAACGAATTAGGACACGCTTAGAGGGGAGAACTCCGTGGTAATCAAAACACGCAGCAGGAACCAAGGCACCCCTCACGATCGGGCTGCCACCAATGCATACTGCGAGTTTTAAGTTACTTTCATGATTAACAAGTACCGAGAGCACGGGTGATTAATCAGTGGAGAAATCCGCACGCCTAAGCGGTGCTGCTGCACACTGCATCGTGCTCCCCTGGTCGAACACAATCAGCGCTCCGTTCAACGCATCAAATTTTTGGTTTGGTTTGGTTTGTGGGGTTTAACGTCCGAAAGCGACTCAGGCTATGAGAGAGGCCGTAGGGGAGGACTCCGGAAATTTCGACCATCAGAGGTTCTATAACGTGCACCGACATTGCACAGCACACGGGCGCCTTGCTTTTCGCCTCCATCAAAGTTGTGCCCTTATATAATTGGTTTGATTAAAATGAAAGGCACAGTATGTAACTCACCGAATATGCTCACACCGAGGTGGCCGAAGTTACTCCAGACCCCTCAACCTAGGCACCCTTTTTTTCTTTCTGCTTTCCCTACCGCCATCCCCCTTCCCTTACAGATCGCTTCAGGTGTCCACTAACATAATGCGGCTGATACGGCGCCTTCCCTGTGAACCACATAAGAGCGTATATGCGACGCGCAGATCAAGGGCACAGCTACCGCGCGCAGGCTTTAGCTCCAAGAGCCTAGAAAGGTTTTCGACCTAAACCATTAAGCGGTTTGGGCTCCCTCATCGAACTCATGGCCCGATTCTCCGCCTTTCGGCCGGCCAGCTAGGGTGAGCCTTTACAACCCCTGTAAGCAGTTAGCAAAATAAGGACTTCACAAGCACGCAGTCACCTGAAACGTAGTTTTTGTTTTACATTAATAAACAACATTGGTCTCGTAGTCGCTGCTCTCTATCCCTCAATACCAACCATGTTTGGTTCAGGCAGGAAGTGAGATATGCTGCATTGCAATATTTGACTTGCCGCGTAGCTGAGCGATACCTCAGCGACCCTTGTCACAACGCGTGAGGTGCAAGCCTCAGGATAATGCTGCTTGTCCACTAAATAAAAATATGGCCAAGAAAGCCGGCCGTAACAGCTTGCGCATTTGTGCCCATTTCATGATAACGTTCGTGAAAGCAAGATCCTAAATTATACTGTGCTCAAGATGCCACATTTGCAAATCGAATGCCAGAAAATATCTCCGCATAAAGGTGACACACGCGCTTATTCAGAAGATGTATTTCATATATTGTACTTAGTCCAAGGCGACGTCATTGTATGAAACACGTAGCTAACGTACCCCTGCACAAATAAAATTTGTGTTTATAGAAAAGGTTAATATTAGTGGAGTCCGTGCAGATTTAGAGAGTATGCGCGCTTAACATTGTCTTCTAGAAGTGCTTCTGGGGACCTGCGAAAGTTTTTGCGCTAAATATGCGACTACAATTTTTCTTGTGCGAAATTGTAAATTTCTATTTCATGAGTAGTACTTTCTTGTTCATCTCGAACAGCGCAAAATGTGAGTATTCTTGTACAACGGTGCCAAAAATTTTCAAAGAATTGCTTATAAATACTGCTTATATTCACTCATGCTGTAAAATGTAGTTTCTTTGCTTATCATACAGGTTTGATAGCTTGATCCTTCAGTTCATTATGCGCCACTGTCTACACCCCGCAATTTGGCCAAACGCAATACAATCCAATTCTTTGTACCCTTACGTGTTAGATACCATGGAGTGCCCCTGATCATCATCGTCAAGAATGAATAGATTCATCGCACCGATAAACCAAATAATAACCTTGGCCAATGTTGTTTTATTAGTGCTGAAAATGGTCCTGATAGCTCTGCACTGTACACCAAAACACAATGTTTCATTTGACGTTCACTGGCCCAATAATACAGGTTAATTCTTTAACCGTTTACAAGTACTTAAAAAAGGCGCAGATCGTATCGTAAATGCCACCTTCATGAAATATATATATATATATTCGGCTCGGCAAACACTAAATAAGGACATAGTAGTCAAAGTCGTTTAATTAATTGGTAAAATTTTTTAACCAATTTTGACCCTTAATTCGATGCATCATATTGCATTGCAGTTCCGAAGACTAATTACTTAAAGCTAATAAAATTTATATCATGTCCCTTAGGCGAAGAGTTATTCTGATATTCAAGATTTAATTATCAGAATGTTTGGATCCGATTCGGGAACTGAATGCTCAGAGTGCATCGAAAATCGCACTCGCCATACTACGTAAGATATCGACGAAATGATGAATACAACCGACGGCTCCAAGGCTAGCTGTGAATGTGGCAGGCAGGTGCTCAAAATGAGCGCTTAGACACTGCTTCTCTGAGCAGTATGCGCTCATTTGTTCGTCCTTGGAATTGAACTTGGAGCCATGCTTCCTACCGTCAGACGCTCTGAAAATCAGCTTGATGACAACTAGCAACATCTTCCCCTCAGCATTGACTCGGCTGAGAAAGGAATGATGCGCAAGCATTTTTCTTGTGCTTTATTGTTTCTACATCCATTAATTTCAAAAAACGTGAACTGATGTCTGCAGCCCCGTTGTATCTAGGTGGCTAGTTTTTATGCATCACTAACGCTAAAACTGCGTGCCTTCAACCTCCACGCATGCCATGAATCTCTCCTTCATGGGCAGCAGGACACGTTTCACAACATGCGGGTTATACTCACACATGCCTTGATGATTATTTGAGATTTGACATGTCTTCGGGTTCAGTTGCGTAATCTTCATTCTTAGCGCAACCCCAATTAAATAAGTATAATGGCGTTAAGTAGGGTGACCTATGTGGCCAGAACATGATTCCAACGCGCCCTATCCACCGACCGGGGAGAAGTTGCTGTCGAGGGCAAGAGACGTTCACAGGCGCCCCGTCGTGGTGAAACCACTAGTCCTGGACTTGACTTAACGGGATCTGTGGATAACTTTGCCGTTAGATTTCTATACAGAAAGTATGGCCCCGCTGCTCGATCTGAGCAAATGTCACACAAGGCATTCACTGACCACTCATTTTCCCGGTGGTGGTGTTCCCAGGGCAAGTGCGGGTTCTGGTCACACCAGTAGTGGACGTTGTGTACAATGACTTCCCTCTTACGTCAAAAGTTGCCCTTGTCCATCATAAGTACTTTCCTAAAGAAATGTGGGTCTTCATCATATTTGACCAACATCCCGTGGTTGAATTCGTACCACGTTTTATTATCATCTTCCCTGAGATCCTGAAGTAGCGATATGTCACGGTAAGGGTTAAAACTGTACATTTTGAGCACTGTCCTGATTTAATAGCAGGAGGATCCAATGGTCTCTACGATTTGATGAATTCTGGCTTTGGGGTATGCACAAACGTAGCCGAGAACATTTATCGTGAACTCTTCACTCAGGATAACTCATTTTGCCTTTCCTTGAATGAAGTACGAATCCTGTGACCCGAAACAGTTTGTACATTTTAGCGAACATTGTATGTGACAGAACCTGGCAGCCAAGACTCTAGGAGGTGAATAGTCTTGAGGCGAGGTAAACATTGCCACCCGTTTTCGCAGAGGTGACAGAGATCTGCACATTCTCGGTCAAAGGAGTATTCCAGCCAAAGGTGTTGCCCTGCCATTCCGACGGTATTCCGAGTTCATATGTATATTGCAGCAGCCTAGTTTTTCTTTTAAAAAAGATCGGCAGCCAGCAGCAGAGCAGAAAAATAATAAATTGGAGGCCGATAAGCCACCGCTCCTTCTCATCCAAGCCAGAGCGTAAATGGAAATTTTGCGCGTTTTCACTGTTCTGCTTTTTTTTAAGCTGCTGACCGTAGGAAACGCTCCTCCAACTTCAAAGCCAATGACGAAAAAACTGTGCGTGCTCCTCATGGAGGCACTGAACATGCGCTCTTTCTGAGCGAATGCGCCCACAGAGGAAGCTGCTAGCCTTGGTGCCGTCAGTTATCATTTCGACAATATCCTAAGTAGTATTGTGGGGGGCATTTCCGGCGCAGACTAAGCGCTCAGTTCCCGAATTGATACAAAAAGGCTGAAGTTCATTCGCTAATAGAGTTGCCAGTGAGCGCTTGTGACGTATTGTCTGTTGTGCCGTAATCGTCTTTTCGTACTTGTTTACCATGAATGCACGCGCGAATATTTCAATATCTGTTTGACCTAATGACAAGCTGCGAATTGTTGTAGCTTTGAATAATAATAACAATAATAAAAATGTTATTGGTTTGCTGAAAAAAAAGGCGCCGTATCTAACACGTGTTCTGTGGACACATGACCGTGCCGTAAGGGAAGGGATTGATTTAGAGGAAGGGAAAGGCGTGGTAACTGTCGCACGTTTTCTTTGGACACTTCAACAGTGCCGTAAGGGAAGGGAGGAAGGTGGGAGTGAAAGTGGAAAGAAAGACGTGCCTTAGTGGAGGGCAACAGACCACCTGGGGACCTTTAACGCGCGCTGACATCGCACAGCACACGGACGCCTTTTTATTTTCGCCTCCATCGAAACGCAGCCACCGAGGTCGGGTTCGAGCCCGGGTACTATGGCACAGTAGTCGGGCGTCTTACCACTGCACCACCACGGCCGGGCATAAGGCAAGGGAGAAAGGTGTGAGTGCAAGTAGAACGACAGAAAGAGGAGCCGTACCGGAGGGCTGCGAGTAATTACGACCACCTAGGCGTCTTTAACAGGCACCCGTCGATATACCGATTGCAATACGGAGCCTAAATTGAAGAGTTAGAAAGAAATTTGACGAAATTTGACTAATTATTTAAACAAAGCTTTCACCGCTATGCCCTTTATCTTGTGTCCGCCGAGCCGAATATACAATCCATGAAGGCGGAAGCCACGATAGTATACCGGCCTGTTTTTTTTAAATACGTAAACGGTAAACTTCTACATATCGCTGACACTGAATGCACTGCCCGCAAACAAACTTGTCTATTTCTTTGTTTTACATTATGTACATGCGAACATGAACGCATGCAGAGAACTATCTACCTGCGCGAAGGACGCTGATCATTTATACGATATGTGTAAAAGAAAAAGCATGAATCGTATACCTAAAAACATCTCTTGCTTTCAGCTCTGCATGAAAAAGCACTTGTATTCCCAAAGCTTATTGAAAGCCGAAGTGAGAGACTTAATAAAGTCGTCCAGATAACCGAAGAGCTCACGTTGGATTTGGAAAAAAGTTCAGTGTTGGACAAAGAATTTCTTCTGCGCACTTACCAAGGACCATTAATGAAGCATACCTACGTAAGAAACATTCATGATTGTTCGCTTATTTATCTGTAAGTTGTTGAGCATGCAATGAGGCCTGCCTGTAATCTTTAGTTTTAGGCTGCAGTAAGTTTATGGAAGTACGTGATCTTTTTATTACTGTATGCTTTCAACATTCTGAAAGTTTGCATTGAGGTGCTTTTGCTGAAGTTTTAGACATTATTAAGTATTATCTGTGCAAGGTAGTCTGAGTAGGCGGATATTCGCATATGCTCGCAATTAAAAAAAGTGACGTCTCCTTCAGAGTGCTCGCTGGAGTGGATGAAGGATGCTCTTCAGTGCATGTAAAAATTCAAACCCAGTCCCTACGTAGGCTTATACGTGCCCGCACAGCCGGTGTACACTTTTCCCACTAGGTAATATTGAGAAAACTAGTGTCAGTACGAGAAAAGCAACTCTTTATCCTTACGCAGCCCTGAGATGGTAACCAAAATCGCAGGGATGCAAGATATCATACGATCAAGTCATCATCCAGCAGTGTGATGCTCACAGAAAAATGAGCATTGAGACTCGTTCTTATCCGTGACCAGCGCGTCTTCTGACAACATTCTATATGTCGCTCGTCGACACTCACATTGTCCACTTGCCAATGTAGGTGCATACACTAGTAAAAACGTTTGACGCATACTTTGGTCTTGTAATGAGCGCTATAGAATAAACTTCGCACATAATGCAACTCCCTGTTTATTCTGCAGTTGGACCTGCATTAAACCGGGTGAAGATGCCTCTAAGGTGTGCCCTGCTTGAGCAGTGAGACCCTGAATGCAGGAGACAAAAACGAACACTTACTAGAAAAAAATTCACAGCTGTAAAATTATTGCGCTGGCTTTAAAGCTATAAGTACTCTATCGCAATCTTTGTTAGGCATAGCTACACTGTCCTCAATACATGGCATAGCTACTAGGTTGACATCTACCTTTTTGTCGTTCTATGCCTAGAGCCGATCATGCATTTCTCTTCATTGCTGCTTCTCCGCAAACGATATAAGGCAAACTGGTCACCAATGGGTTTGTGTAATTACGACTGAGTGCACAACAACTGAATACATTATCATCATCGGCTAGATGATCAAACTTTTCTCGACACTTCCGCAAAAGTCTCGACATGCTTGTACCATTACACATACCATCCATTGTTAGGCTGGACACCAGGCACCTGCGAACAAGTTGTTAAACATGTTTAGTCTCATGGTATCTTAGCGGAGAGCCGCTACGTTCATGACCGGGTGGACCGCATGGTGGCGTCAGATCTTATTACGGACACCAAATACGAAGCAGCGGGCAGTAATTTAAGGCTGTACTTAATAAATTCACGTAAAGCCTGCTCATGCCTAGATTGATACCGCGATCATTTGCAGCGCCAAGTGAGTACACTAGCTACTATACGACGGCAGCTCTTGATGGACCTGTTATAGGGCCATGATTAGCTTACATTTGCTATATAGTAATGTCTACCTTTTTTAAAACAAAAGCGGTGGTCGTAAGCGGACGGTTGCCCTTTAGGGATGCGAATCTTTTCTGTGGCTATATATGAATTTCATCACTGTCCTGCTTTTTAATTACGCTGTCGTGTTTTGCAGACACATTTCACAACACCCTAATATGTCCCTGTCGACTCTTTTGTCACCCTCTTACCGCGTACATTTCTTGCTACGAAAAGACATTCGGCCCAGTATTCAGCCTTTTCCCTCCACACGCAGTGCGCGAACCAGAAAGAGCGGTGATTATCTTTCGCATACGCTTTTAGTGCTGTGTAAGCTCCAGAAAGCGTTTAAGAAAAATAAACTGCCCGGTAGAATTTTATGAGAAACTGCAACTGTGGAGGAAAAGACAAAAAAGTTCGAAACATCCGCTGTCCTTTGTTATTTTTGATACTTCTTAGTTAACCTGAAGCTATTAGTTATTGCGGGGCATTGTCAACTGGGCCGTTCTAGTAAGATAGCTTGTTTGTCATAGCTAGTTCGCGCACAACGAGTCAGGATAACCTGGCATATGTGCGGATTTCAATAGTCATCAATGTAGTTTAGTCTTTCCCAATCATATTTTTGAAGTTGTTTCTCGCAGTTCCACGTTATAACTGGTTTTTCAATCATTTTTACAACGGTTGATCACAAAACCGTAGAATTTGAGCGATTATGATTTATATATAAATCATATGTCTGCAGTGATTAATGCGCAACAAGCAACGCATTGATCTTGCTTGGTATGTTGCCTTTTACTGCGATGGTCTCATATCTTCGATATACTTGCACGAAAGGTATATATATATATATATATATATATATATATATATATATATATATATATATATATATATATATATATATATATATATATATATATATATATATAGGTGCTTTCGCTCCTTGATGTACAGTCGTGAGCAAAAGTGGTATACAACACTCAGTCGGTGGCGGATCTCGGGAAAACCGCATTGCGATTTCATCTAACAACAGCTATCTGGGATCGATACAATAGTGGTGGTGCCCCATTTTATCCACATGCGCATGCCACGGTCGCTGTCTCTGTCGCTGCCGGTGTATGGCATTTTTATGCTGTTTTCCCGAGCTCCGTAACCGGCCGTGTGTTGTATACCACTTTTTCTCACGACTGTATGTACATGCCAGTTTTAGATTCAACATCTGCCCCGTAGTGGGGCTCGGCTCTGATGGCGAAGCGAATCCGCCGCCGCGAGAAGTTGCGCTGTTAGGTAACCGCTTCGTCACGCCATCGTGGTGCAGAAATCCAGCCATATTTCGTTTTTTATTTATCGTCCTTTTTGCAAGCAGTTCACCTCAGAAGAGCCGAGCCGAGGTCCGGAAAAATCTTTTACCCAATGAAATTGGATTGAACGTGGTACCGCCTGAATGCGAGGCGGATCACGAGTGTCTGGGCAGCCCAGACTTGGTGGTGGGCTGACGTGTTGACGATGGCTGCAGGGAACTCGTTGCGCTCGCTGCAACGTGCATCGTTACGCGCATCGACTGGCTCAAACCATCGCAAACATATCGGTTTGCAACAGTGATGTATAACCACATTCGCTTTTGATATTATTCACTCAAACCCCAATTAAGGGAAGCACATTCGAGACTCATGAATGCGCTGCTCTCGTGATTCTTTTGTATTTCGCGAGCTTTTTTATACCGCAGAAAGAAGATATGCGCTAGGGCTTCTTTATCGCAAATACATGAAATCCGGACTTCTGAAGTTGCTACACAAATTTAAAATCACATTTATTGTAAATCAGTATCAAGTAATGAAAAATTTACCATAATTAGTAAGCTTTTGCAAAAAACTATTGTTCGTGGTGTGCAAGACGGTTGTATTCTCAATGCAGCTAGTGTTCTCAGACCTACCTCAATTGTTCTATCCCCTTAACCCTTAACTAAAGTTAACCCTTAACCCTTAACCCTTAGCTTTTTAACCCTTAGCTAAAGTTAGCTGGGGTACCCTGTACGCATATATTGGGTAATCTTTAACACCACGCAGAACGTTATTTTAAACGCTGCGAGTAATTCCTGAATGCTTTCTGTGCATGTCGATTCGACCCAAAGGTGGACGTTATTTACTTGATGGAGCTCCCTATTTGAGCAGTTAATAACCTAACGTTAACAAATCAACCTTCTAAGTTTTTATTTTACATGTGAAGAATATAGTAAGAAACTGAAACCCGTCAATATAAAAGTGAGTCCAGTTTTCAAATTTTACCTATCACCAATGCTGTTCGATGTATGTAACGTCAAAATACGCAGTTCAGCTCGTAAAGTTGGCCTCGTGCCCTGCACACATTTAAAACTCTTCGCTCGGCTTTGTATTGTCGCGGAAACTACGTTCACTGTCTGTGCCCCATAAAACAGAGACAGGCACCATTTTAGAAATGAGAGTTGCGAAAAGCCTCTGTAAGAGCTACAGCATGCGTATATATGATGCTAAATACTTCGAACGGCATTGTCGAGAAAGAATGTAAAAACTGCTTTCATTGTTTTGTAATGTTCGTTCCTAAACTTGATAATTGAGTTCAATATAATTATAGTATTTAACTACTTAATCACGGAGTTATATTAGAAATACCAGGTCCACGTACCTTGCTCAGAATCACCTTGCATTGACGGCACTGACATAAGTCTTTATGGTAGCATTCTCTAAGCAGTGGAAGAAACAGCCCGGGCAATCCTAGATTTAGAAGGCTTTAGAAACTGTGAAATGGTAGAAAGCTGCAGAGGGGATGAGGAGTAAGCACATAATTGATGAGGACAAGAAGAATCTAGAAAATATGTGGGCACATAAAGGTTAGAACTTTTCAGGAGCCAAGTGAATGCAGGCAGCACGGGATCGGATTACTTAGAGAAATGCGGCAGACACCTTCGGGATGCTGTTGAGAATATTCTGGCTCATGGTTATACACGCCAGTTATAAACCTGTCAGAGCGTTATAAAGGACGGGTCACACGGATATTTTGTTCCTGTTTGGATTTAGAAGAATTTTGTGCGACATGGGGGCAATAGGACAGTACAAATGTTCTGCTGGAACAAACATAATTTCTCGTTACAAATAGTTACTTTACGCACAATTTGGAACTAGACTGCGATAGCCATTTGAATAATCGACGTATGCACCTTCAATTTTATGTCTTTATGATTTATCGCAATATGAATTGGGATGCAACCGTTCGGCGTCCAGTGTGCCTAGAAGGACACACATTATCTCGTTTCATATGACATATCTCCGCTAGTTTAGCTCGAAATGTGGACAGTGTCTTGAACATACGTCATATGTATGATCTACTGTATAATTTCAAATCGAGGTTTAGACACCGTGCCAAATTTTCACTTCGTACTTCGATTATGCAGACTCACAAACACAACTTGCCATAGAGATGAATGCCTGTCAAGAATGGTACTGTATAAAGCTTTCATCCGCTGAATTGTGAAAATTTGGCTTCTATACGAGTATGCAGCTTTAAGAGTCTCAGAGTACTTTTTTTCATTCCGTAATCTTATACGAAAATCATACCCAAAGCAAACAGAATACATTATTTTTATACTATTGAGCGAAAGTGTCGTTGGTCGCCGTGGTAATGCGGCAGCATATTTAATATTTTTTAATTTGCATGATATAAAGAAGTGGTGGTTTAATGGTAGGATGCTTCTTGGTGACCGCCTAAAGCCAAGGTTGTGCCTTTATTTGTGATGTTTCATGGCCTGAAGAGCAAACGTTTAGGACTTGATAGTGAGCTAATGAATAAGTGTGTTGGTACTAGCAAAGACACAAGCATGCAAGCACGGATATGTAAACTGATTTCAAAATGCGATGCACCTTTTCTTCTATAATGATATCTTACATAAATTCACTATTTATGTAACTCTCTTGGTGTTTTCTAAAACGAACAGAAAGTAAAGTGTTGTCAGCATTAAAAATAGCAAGTCCTTTCAGCGCATTGAAATGTTTCACTTTTTCAAATCTTTCTGGGTACTGAGAAATTGCCTTTGGTTGAAATACTGGCAACTCCAACTCAACGTGAAAGTATAGATATTATTGTATTCCTCATAATAGGTCGCATGATATTAGTGGCACTGAGTTTCAAACGTAAGGGAGAGAGTAGGTGAAAGACTGCTGTTTGTGTCGTACCGAGGTTGCGGGAGTTTATTTACGTTTGTTTGTGCTATTTATCAAACGGAAGATATTAATTTCAGTTGGACGGTGAAATACTAGAAGAAAACCTCTACCATGATGCTGGTCATTTTGCGTCTATCATGATATCTGAAACAGGCGGCCTCAAAGTGGTAAGCAAGGAGAAATATTCAATCATTTGTATGGAAGAAAAACATACTTCAGAATGTTTGTGCTAGCGCAGATTGTAATAACTTTGAGTGTAAACTGACACTGAGATCATATTCTTGGAAAGTTTTGATCCTTAAAAAATCAATCTTCGCAATATTTTGATACTTTGATGTGTTTGCACGGCAAAGGGCTTTTTAAATACTATTGTGTGATAAATTGCGTTGTTGGCTAGGGTGTCGGATTGGTGAACAATGGTAAAACAAAACACCGAAGCATTGCAGTCGACCCACAAAACCAGTGCGTCACTGCAGTGCATTCTGTTTTAAACGAAGGGGGAAATTTAAATTCTGTTACTTCAGAATTTTCGGTTTCACAAAAATTAGGATAATTACCAGTAGAAAACAGAAAGTTTTCGCTTGCCTTCAGTGTCTATACAAAGATTTACACTGGTCTTGAATGACATAATAATATCCCCTGGGAAGAAGTGAGAAAAAATAGGTTCCGCCAGCTACAGCAGCTTACTGTTGCTCCCTGCGATATTTGTGAAGATAATTATACCATTTCTGTAAAGAATAACGCTAAGGCCAGCATGCCTACGCTATACGAACCTGTACCTTTGTATTAGGCTGCCCTTGGGTCTGTAGAAAAAAGAAGGGAACAATTTATTTGCATAACTTGCCCGGCAAATTTTGCATAAAACCGCCATAAATTTGCATTACGATGCCCATAGTCACAGTTCCGAAGGCATGTATGTAGATTATCTTTTTCGTTTATACTTTCGCTTCACCGAGAAAAGAGCAAAGAAGTACACCAAACGACAATTGTGCGACGAATGCAAGTTATGAAGCAAAATACGAGTATCAATTCCTATGCTTTTAGCCCAATACATAGATTTCTACATATAAAATGGTGATGCTTGTGTCTTTATCTTTGTGAACAGGAAGGCGTCCTGGGGCCCAATTTGAGAATAAAACCGTTACTTGAGCAAGAAAGAACGATGGAAGGAGATATTCCCCACCTCCTCTACGTATACACGGACGAAGGGCTATCTCATGAAGGGCAAGGTCTGTGGAATTAGGCAGTATAGAGCATCAAGCACCTAACATTCTTGTATTTCGGTGGGTAACCTACGCACAAACGAACGAAATAAATTCGCTTAAAATTTTCCCTTAACCTGATGGTGAACTGACTCAAAATAGAGCATCAGGCTAGCGTGTGTTTCGGAGACATCAGGCCGAGTCTAAGGGCGACGCAAATAAGACAGATACAAGGAAAGAAGTAAGGGACATGAAAACGACAGGAGGGGCCCTCTTATTATTTGCTATCGGTCCTGTTTGTTCAGAATGCATTGTAAGAACAAGTTCGCCCAAACCGTAGTTCTTGCTTGCAGGTTAATGATTCAACTCAGATATCTACCGCCAAGTTTATCCTACAGCTTGCGCTTATTATGTCACCTTAAATTCTGAAATAAGATCTACAGGCGTGAACTATGCAGAGTGTTTGAAGCTAACATTGACCTAGTAATAAACATTAGTAGTTGAGCTACTATGAGGGACCACTGCACGATATGCATTGAGCACCCATGTTAGAGGGATGAGTAACGCGTTTGGCAATCTTGGGGGATGGTGCGGGCCTGTTGACTAGGGCGAGGGTAGAAGCATTAAAACTATCATTCCGACAGATTTAGTATAGGCAGGATGAAAAGAAGCTTTTTTAGCATACGTGCAACAATTTCACGAATCATTTCTTTAGGTTTGCAATGATGTTTATGCAAATCCATAGAAATAATGGGCGCCCGGCCTAAAATTTGAATGCAGATGAGAACTGGAAAGCGGCCGGCTCAGAACGAGTTACAGTGGTCAACTTCACAGAGTGTGCACTCATTAGCATAGACGTGGGTGAGGCATACACTTAAGATGTAAAGGCATCCAACTGTGTACTAGTCGTTTTGCAGTGGAAAAAATGTTTGTCTTGATTGCGGTCTTCCTTTTCTCTAAAGGGTTTCTTTCAATGCTTTTTTTTTTTTAGTGGAAGTTACGACCCTGTTTTTGGCTATGCATATTATAAGCGCATTTTATTTTCTTTAGATCTTGAGGCAAAGAAAATACATGTAAATATGAGCGCACGGCAAGATCAGCAACCAGGTAAGCATTCACGCTCCTAATCTGTAGATCCAGCGTAACCCTTTCATCGCTTTGTTTTATCAAGGGCCCGAAATACCAGATTCTATTTATCCGGAAATTTTAGTAATGGTTGACAGTACATTCAGAAACCAGTTCTCTTCGGAAGAATATTTACTGGACTATATCACCACCACTTTTAATTCCGTAAGTAGTTTAAAGTATTGAACGTAAGTTTTACTATGGAGTCTATATTGTATATGCTGGAATTTCAAGTGTTAAAATTCTCTTGTGGAAATTTTAATTCTTTATTACCTGGTGAATAGCTACACCAAAACACTTTCTTTATTTGCACTTCCTTCATGGCTTATTTATGATAACCGGATATAGATGTTTACGTGTCTGTATTTCATCTCTCACATGTGCTCTTCTTTTTCAGATGAATGTGCGATACACGACTGTCTCACAGCCAATGGTGAAACTCAGATTACGTGCCCTTGAGATACTTACAGTAAGCATTGAATTTATTATGAAGATTTACTTTGGTGATTTTTACCAATGACAAAACAAATAGGATGCATAATATGTCTTCAGGAATACAAGGAATATTTTTTTTATCGAGTTGGCGACAACACTGTTGCTGGCGTTAGGACTCTGCAAGGACTTAGAGACCATGTCAATCAAAACCCGGACAAGTATGAAGCATACGATGCTGTATATCTATTAACTGGGTGAGTCCAAAGGCTTAGAGAAATTTTCACTTCGGTGATAAAAATTTCTTATGTGCTTTCTTGCAGACTCGACATAGTCAGTTGGAATGGCCGTGACTGGGAATACTCACTGCAAGGTAAGCTTAGAGTGTGTTTGATACTTAGAGGTGTAGACATCACAGTTCGTAGTGTTTACGCTTTTTCTCCTAAACGCGTAAACTCAGAGCTCACACAAGTCGGATAAATGTTTCATAGCGCAGCCATCTGTTTTCTCCATTAACTCACACATTTTTGAAGCTTGTGCTTACGCTGTCTGGTCCGAATGTTCACCCTTTCGAAACGTATTTCTTGTATTTCGTCTTTAAATGTACCTCCTTTAAAAATTTTACGATGACTGCGCGTGCCGGTGCTATCAAGCAGGTGAGATCTTGCGATTCATTTTAGCTGACGTAAACGTCGGCGTCTGGCGACGTCACATTAAAATCCATAGTAAAAATAGAGGGACGCAGGTTCAGAGGTTTATTCTGGTGATGGCACTAACATGGCTGCAAAACCGCTATATAAATGAACAGCGCATAACGACGGCAGCACAAAGAGCAGACAACACACACAAAGTTTACTAACTGTGTACTTCAACAGAAAGAGCAACATTTTGTACAATAATAGTCGAGCTCGTAACACACTCCATTCGAGCGCAGTGCTTCTATAACCTTCGTGTAAAGGCAGTCAGCAAATTATTGAATAACAGAATACAATTCTCTCAGCAATAGGCAGCAACCAACAACCATTGACATAGGATGCTCCAAAATTTGAGCATACGTAGCCAGAACACTTAAAACCTATAAACTTAAACTAAAAACAATGCGGCCATTTTGGAGCAACGGCCATTCATTAGAACACCTAGCGTTTAAATTGTGTACTAATACAGCAGGTAAATAAATTAGTTATTAGTTAACATCATCGCAAAAATGTAATAGAGGTGCGTTCCGTAAGGTATTATGAAACAAGATGAGAGAAACAGTCATAATGAATCGAGATATAAAATATAAAATTATTGTAAAAAATCCAACGCTGACTGACAATGCAGAATAGATGGATGCGGGATGACCGCTAATAAAATTCTTGCTTTAGAGATTTTCTTTTCGCTGTAAAGCATTTTGAATGATATAGCTCACCACTCGTTATTAATTTTCAATCTGCCCAGTTGAACGCTTTGAATAAAAGTAACGCTTCTGGGGTGAAACCCTGTGCTGCAGAAAAATATCCACGTTGTCGCAGCATCAGCGCAACAATTTATGCAAATTGCCCTTTCTTACGCTGAAATTGAACGGGAAAGCAGTGAACTATGCATTGTTCTCTTGCAGTGAGGCCACTATGGGAAACAGTTGAAAGTCGCAATTAAATGCTTCCATTACAGTCGGTTTTCTCAGACATATTTACCGCGCAATGCAACACTAGCACGCGGGTACACATCCACTAACTTATTTTAGATACTTTGGCGCAAGAATAACAATAGAATAACTATTCAAAAGTTAGATCTCCTTTCGTGTTTGATTTGATCATTTGCTTGTGTGCGGCAATTTTATGCCAGGGACGTTTAGGTGAATTAATTGAAAGCTTAACAAAATACTAATGTCCCCTCCTATCAGCAGTTTGATACCTACGGATAAATTCACATGAGGATCAGTAATGTATAGCGAAAAAGGCAGCTGGTACGCATAGCTTTTACAACTATGAGCAGTAACAGATGCAGCCGCATTAGCGTATTCTATAACAACATGGCTTGTGTGCAGCATTTCTAATGTTTTACCTTTTGGCCATATCTGGACAATAAATGCAGTTACCCAAAATCACATGTGAAATACATTAATCTGCCTGTGTAATAAGGCAGTGCTTGCGGTAATTGCATCGTGATTCCATACTGCTATGATGAAAAAAATTCACCGCTCTTTATCAGCTAATCCCACAAAATTTTCTGTACGGGATTGTTAATTGAATGGCTCGTCAGTGTAGCGGAAGAGGTTACTGTGGGGATTACTTTGAAGGCTGCCATTATATCATTATCGAAAAGTTCATAAGATGATCCACGACAGGCGTTCAACATAACTTTTACAGGCTTTACGCTAGTCTGGTTGCATTAGAAAAAAAAATATTATCCTGTAAATCTAACAATGCACGTTCAGGAACACGACGGATAGAAATACCGCTAATACAAAAACAGCGATGAGATAGAGAACAATATTTCGTGACTGGAAAAGTGCATTGAAATCGATTCTGGAAAATCTTGGAGACTTCCTCAGGTCGCTAAGAAAAAGTGTGAAGAATATGTGCTTTTATGAGGCAACCAACCCTAACGGAAGTGAGATGGAGTACTGAAAAGTACAGTATACCTAGGTTTTCTGTTTTGGACGATTAGCTTTTTGATGCAAGCTCTATTTTCTTGTTTGAAGCTCCAAAACATAATGAGAGCATTTTACGATTCATCAGGAGTTGCGTATGTCGGAGGAGCCTGCGGATATGAAAAGGTTGGCTTTGGAGAAGACCAGGCAGGAACCTACAGAGGAGTGCGCATAGGAGCTCATGAAATTGCGCATCTGTAAGTGAATTATTTGGGACATGTGAGTCATTTTCGCAATGTGAAAAAATATGAGAAAAATTAAGAATACAATCAGCGCATGAATAAAACGGGTGACTTTCATACATTTAATGCTTGAATCAGAAAGAATTGAAAAAGCATTTCGTTACATTTCGTGGTTGTTCGCTCCAGGCTCAGACAGGTAGAAACTTTTGTTGCAAAAACAGCAAAAACATTTTCAGTGCTACAGTGACCACGCGTTTACTAAATATGTTCATTTCCAACTTCCAAATAATCCATTTCCAAATAATCAGAAACGTGCGTAAGAAGTTCTCTTTTATAATAATGCAAAGCTGAGTCCAAACCTGTTCATTAAAAGTGGCAGACGGTACTTTATTTGCTTCAGCAAGTGATTTTCTTCTGAAGAATGAACTAGTAGGATATTTTGATGCAATACATTTCTTCCAAATATACTGCGGTGTATTTTTATATAACACATTTAGGTCTTCTCTAACTTCTTTTCTATTGGCAGTTATACTATTTACTTGGCGTAAGCGATTCCATTTAAATGTATTTCCTTTGGAAGTAAAGTGCGATAATGGGCAGACTTCCAGGTACTTAATGTACGCTCATATTCGATGGAACAAAACTTGACCGAAATTCGCTTAGGTACAAAATCAAGCAAATAACGAATAACATCGCTGACTTTATGGTAAAACAAGAGAAAGCACACGGCTACACAGCATGAAAGCGCACTGATCAAGGGTTCAGGGGGAACCTCAGTCAGCAAGCCAACAATTTGTCAAATGAATTGCCTTCGTTTGGGCCTGAATCGAATAATGCGTAGCATATATTAAATTATTGATTTGACAGGTTGAAAGGAAACCTAAATAAAATACTGCAAGTGTGAATTTTTTCTGGCATACAAATACGCCAAGTGAAGACCCTAGCTGGATCACGCCCAGGCAAAACTGTTGAGGCTGTTCTCTGTCGCAGAATATTGATGCTCGGGAAGTTATTTCTTTTTTAACTGGCCATTACTTAACAGATATGCCTATGGACAGAAAGCACCAAAAAATCATTTTGTACATTAGGGCTCAATGGGCTCCCAACGGCCCAGAAGTGAATTTCTCCGAAAGGGTTACCATGTGCAGTGTTTGGCATTTGGACACTTGTTCTTTGCGCATCGCAACTAAATGCAGCCTCTTAAAACGCTCTCTTCTATACAGTCTCTTATATAGGCTATATTGTGCAAAGAATGCAGGAAGACAGCTAGGCATTTAAAGAGGAACGGAGGATTTCATTGCCGCTTTATTCACTGAACGCTTCGTACCGTTACAAAGGCATCTTATTGTAGTCTCACTGTGCACAATCTGAGCGAAAAATATATTGAATTGTGCATATGTTTCTGTATAGTGTGCCCAAAACGCCTGAAGTCGCTGTTAAGCTTGACTGCAATTTCTTCTCCTTCCAAACCGAGCTGGGTCTACGACATTTGCTTCTCGCTGTACCTGTCAGGTCGATAATTAACAAGCGCGCACTGTTTGTTCACAGGCCCCCATTTAAAATGGGAAAACTTTGCAAAGCTGAAATACGACGTATAGTAATTTGTGTCAATATGTTGCTGCTGGCCTTCTGTGGATGGCATTTTATCTTTATTTTGTTACCTTCTAGACTCGGCTGTCCCCACGATGGCTCACACTATGGACAGTATTCTTCCGCCGAGTGTCCCTGGAGCGACGGCTTTATAATGAGCTACTTGTTAAAGGACAGTCGAAGCATGAAGTTTTCAAGCTGTTGTGACAACATGATTACCCTGAAGGTCGGGTAGGTACTAATTCGCCCCATGAACGGACACCGTAAGCAGCCCTTACGGCAGTTTTGTTTAGCTCAATATTCTTGTTTCATATAAAACGTTCATTACTGATAAAATCAATGCTCTGAAGAACATTTAACACAAACTTAGAAGTTATGCGTTTTGGATACTTAACTGAAACAAAGGAAACAAACTATACGGAAGAACACTCACGTGCATAATTTGGGCTAGTAGTATTGAGACGTGGGCACTGAAGGCAACCATTGCAGCGTACATATTGCTCAAAGAGTAAATGCCAAGGCTTGATTACATTTAGAGATGGGAATTGACCCATTATTCACAAGACGTTGGTTGTTTCTGAGGCTGCTTTATAATAAAATGAAACGCAAAGAGAAGGGCCATTCAAGACATAGTCGTTTTGCTTGCACAAATCGAAAGTAATAGCGTTTTTCGTTATTTGGAGGGTCTTCCAGAATGCCCAAGCATATGATATGACAGTGGGCTTTCTGATGGCCTTTATTGACGACCTGCTCACATAAATAGTATGCTCGAACGCGCACTGCGCGGTAGATTCACTCATAGATACCTTAGATATATAGTACCACCGACAGGCGTTGACCACAAATCCGGTAAGGAAGTTCTTTATAACCCGTATAATGTTTCTTCTACTGAATATGGGACCTTTAGGTGAGCATGACCATGATCTGTTGCTACTACCAACTGCAATAATGTTCGAGGTAGACAACGTCTGTTCTGATTTTGTGTTATCTACTCCATGGTCGCATGGTTTGCGCATAAACCGCCAGTTACCCCACTCAAAAGGAAACTGTTTCTAACCTGCTGTTTCTAAGTAACCTTCAGTGAGAGTTACGAATTGTTCATTCTCTAAATGAACTTCGGCAGATAATTTGTGAGCGAGAACTGGCTTATTCAGTCCAAAATGAAGAGATCA
Source organism: Amblyomma maculatum (assembly GCF_055883805.1). Classification (NCBI taxonomy): domain Eukaryota; kingdom Metazoa; phylum Arthropoda; class Arachnida; order Ixodida; family Ixodidae; genus Amblyomma; species Amblyomma maculatum. The sequence continues at coordinate 65,553,685 of NC_139354.1, forward strand.
TAATAATAAAGTAGCGCGTAGTTCATAGAAAATGCCAGGTTATCGTTATGCGCATTCTTCGCCAGAAATCACTTGTGCCACTGTGTGAAGCGGCACTCGAAACAACTGCCGAATCGGTGGCTCAGGTGTTAGAAGGTTTAACTTGTGCCCCCGAGTGCCACGTTTGCATGAGGCCGCGGCGCCCGTGTTTCAATGGAGGCCAAACGCAAAAAATGTCCACGTGCTGTGAGATGTCAGTGAATGTTAAAGATCCCCATGCGGTTGAAATAATTCCGTATATTTCCATTAGAAACTCGTTTCCTCCGATGTTTACTGCTTCCTTATTATTTACGCTAAAGGGGAGAACGAGGTAAGGTGAGACAGTGCTACTCTCGTTTTTCCCAAATACTAAAAGTAAAATAATAATTCTCGAGACCAAGCAGCCGAGCAGGTCCGCTTACTGGTGTTATTTTATCTGTTTAGTATATGTAGAAACAGGTCACAAAGTTCGGTAGATTGCTCAGTGTCCCTAATCACGAAAGATGGTCGCTACTTTGATGATAATGTGGAATCGAAAAAATTTCGTTCTGAATGTTCGCCCAGGTCTTCGGATGGAAAGTGTTTGAGGGAATTGACAACGAAGAGGAAAATAAAGAAGAAGCTGTTTTCAAAGAAACTGCCTGGAGACATTCTCAGCAGAGATGAGTTGTGCAGGCGGGCTTTTCCCCATGTTCCTGAAACATATTTCATGGTGGTGAGTGCTGAAGCGTTTGCACCGTTGCTATTTGTGCAATTTCATTGTTATTTAGCTTTACTCAATAATTTAATTGTATTACGCAAAGCAACTATATTATTTCATCGCTTTCTAATATTTACTAGGGAATTATTGACCCTTCCTGGATTACACTCCTGTCTTTTAATAGAATCCTAATTAATACACAGGAAGAAAAGCCTGCGGAAAAGTTTTTATTGTTCAAATGTTGTCCGATCATTGATGTCTAGAACGTGACATTATTGCGCAACCGTTAGTTTATTTTCCTTTAGCTAAATTTAAAAGGAATACGTAGCAGTGATGGTGCAGAGGAAGAGCACCCACTTGATGCAGAGATATACGAAGAGCGCAGGCACGTTAGTTAAACAAATAAACGAGGTAACGACGTTGAATAACATTGTACAAATATATAAAACATTCAACATAATTATTAGAGCACCGCCAGAGAATGATTAATTGTAGAAATATTGGACAATTTGCGAATAACGACTGATGGTTGAAGAAAGGTGGCTTTTAATCAATACAATGCCTGAAATAACAAACGAAGTACCGGTAAACAGCAGATAAAGCGACGGTCAGTGGATCAGCTCAGCTACTCACACCAGGCAGCTTGTTTACGCATCGCTTTATGTCATTGAGCTCATCAGAGTAATTGACGAAGGTTAACAATATTGTATATCTTAGATGAAAAACTTAAAGTGCTTGAAAATGTATAATCCAGGTAGCGTCTTCCTCGTAATTGGCCAATCGCTAATTTCCCGCAAGAGAATCGAGAGAACCATACAGCAGTTTCAGTGAACGTTCATCAGTAACACACCATACACTCCCACAATCACTCAGGTCGTACAGAAATGCGCAGATTATACAACCAGCCCCTATACTCAACTTTCGTGCATTACGGAAAGCATTTGATTCAGTCAAAACCTCAGCATTCGTGGATGCTTAGCGGAACAGCGTGCAAAACTTAGGACCTAAATATCCTATCAAATGGGTACAGCGGCCGCATATGCTCGAAATAACTCCACAATTAAAAACCCACAGTAGAATAAAGTTAGACAAGAAGAGATCTCTGTGCCCCAATAGTCACAAAGTCCTTGCAAAGAGTATTCAGGGACATGGAATGGAAGCAGTTAGGCATTAAATATAAGTTGGAGACTTTAGCAAATTGTGACTGCTTGAAAATATTAGTTTGCTTGATACGGGATTGTACACAAAACATGATCATTCACATTAACGACAAAACAAAAACGTGGGGCAAAAGAAGTATGCAGAAAATCTAAGCAATGTTTAAATCTGACAGAATACATTCGCAGTTCTTTCTCTCTAATCTATTGATGTTCCTGAGTGAATGATAACTGGTAAATGATGTTTAGGAATGCGCTGCGCAATGTGGAGGAGCATATAAGCTATGGGATAATGTTCCGAATCTTGCGATGGGAATAGGTACAAAAAAAGATTGGCGTGGAGCACATTTGGAAGGCGCCCTGAGATACGTAATCCAGGGCAGCAATGTCTATTAGGTGAACGGTGTGGGGAATCTGATCCTGCCTGCATTCACCCTTGGGGCGGAGAGAGCGAAAGCGCGTAACAAAACAGTGTTATAGCTTCTGTTGACGAGAACGAAACGGAGTGGGGAATGCACAACTACACGTGTAACTTTGACGAACAGAGAAGGAAATGAATCACGCCAGAAATACGGCCTTCTGTCATTCTAGCCGCAATGAAGAACAAACGATTTTTGGCTAAGTATTCACCGCGAAGCGTATACAACTGATTGTCGCTAAGAGTAACAACGACTACAAAAGGAAGCGATAGAAGGAGTTGAAGATATCGACAATATGTGGACAGAACGTGGTACGCACGTGGTACGCATTTAGTGCAGTCTCACAGACTAGATTCAAACGCATTCCGAAAATAGCGGTAAATGCTAAACCTGGTAATTCTTCACCAGCGTTGAGAAAGCGAGACTGCATTGAACCGAAATTGGAGGGTACTTCAGAGGCAATCAGCTAGGGCTGCTGCATTAGAAATAGGAAAGAAGGTAGTGTTTCTTCTCCCGCGTTAAAAAGGAAGGTATGAACGTCGTTGCGGGGTCGAATGAGTTTGTAAGGCAAAAGAGGGAGAAAGGCGAAGATGTTCACGAGAGTGTGATTACTTTCTAGGTAGTATTAGAGTGCTAAAGAACAAAACAAAAAACAAAAACACTTTGAATGAACGTAGTAAGTGTGCTGTTTCCTTGGGATTATAAGGGTTACGTAACTAAAGGATTCAGATATGCGGTTTAAGGTGAGAGATGGCTGGTTAATAGTAGAGCTTGATTGCTTGGTTTTTGTCTATGAATGCCTCTTGGTTTTACATGTCCTCCTTTCGCCGGTGTTCCTTGCACTGTTTGTTTCACCATAGGTGTTGAGAAATTGAACGAACGTGCAGAGATCATTCCAACGACGAGCTAATTTTATGTTCTAATTTTTCGTTTAACTTTGCTTAACCCTGGAGGGAAGCGAACGCTTCGTGTATATGGCTGCGCTCATCGTCAAGCTTGCAATAAACACATTGTGTGTTGCCCCAAAAGTAAAGCCAGATATTCATCGGTCTCTTTGGCACGCCGAAGTTCGAGGGCCTCATTCTGATGCGCCTTTGTCGCGTTCTGACGCGATACTGTAGCAGGGCATCCGTCCTCCAAATTGCGCAGTGTTGTAACCTATACTCGGGGACAACTTTCTGTGGCAATGTGGTGGAAGCTACGGAGCCGAAACGCACCAGCTCGCTCCGCACAAGAATATAGTGCCTCCAGAAATTTCGCAGTGGATGCTCTGGAATGTTATAACATTAACGGAACTATTAAGCTTATTATTGTATCAGGCTTAAACTACAGTACTAGCCAGTACAGCGGGAGTTGATTACGCAGCGTTTATGTCGATGGCTGCGCGGCCTGTGGACAATCTCATAAATTGCAAGCAGCGTACGCGGGGCCGGGTGGGATGCGTCTGCCGCTTTTCTCCGCTCATTTCTGCGCGCGTTCGTAACGCGCGTCTGTTTTTAGCAGCGCACGTCATGAGCGTAGCTGAAACTGCAGCCGAGGCCAGGTACTTGGAACTACATGGCGTAGTAACACAGTTAGGACAGCCCCGCCCTCATACAGCTAGGACAGCCCCGCCATTGCCACATAAAGTTGCACCCGAGTATAGGCAGGAGCCCGGGGGCTCATCGTATCTCTAGCGCCCTAGAGACATATCGTCTCTCTAGTGCCCTCTACTTCCACCTCATACTGACGTCAACTAACGTTACCTTGACATTGACAGTGGTCATGAGCTGCTTGGTGGCCTACGTGACTGTGCCCCAAAGCCATATAGCGATCATCAGGATAAAGCAAGTAGTTTGATCTTTAAATTTTCGTCAAGTGAAAACCGTGCATACCCGACGGCACCTCACGTCACCATGACCTTGACAGCGGTTACGGGCCACTTGGTTGCCTACATGACTATGCCCTAAAGTCACATGGCGACCACTAGGCTTCGCGGAGTTTCACCTCTAAATCTCCATCAAGGTGAAATCCGTGCATACCTGATGGCTTCAGCTACCTGGCCTAGTGAAGTTTTTGTTCAAAGTGTGAAGGTACGCACATCATAATGAAAATTTATGAGGGTAATGAAACTCTTTCTGTTTTTCACGCTGAAACGAAGCACGCGCTCTGCGCTTGCTGCAGGTTTAGGTGGGTTTAGGCGCTGGAGGAGGTTTAGGGGAGCGCGCCGGTCCAAAACGGAATTGCGTGGCAAATGATAACGCGCATCAGATCATGCGTGTACCTACTGAAGAGGTTTATTTTATTAATCAAATGAAAACCTGGATCTTGTCAATCGAAACATTTATTTGACTCCGCTACTTAGAATTCAACCTGGTTGCCTCATTTCTCTCAAGCCAGAAGAATCTGTAACTTAGTCGAGGTATCGTCTCGAACTTCTCGAACATCACCAACCAGCACAAAAAGTGCTAAGATCTTCTAAGTTACCTTATAACTGTCATTAGTACAGAGCAGATAAATATCATGGAAACATTTTATAATAGCGTAACCTCTGTTGTTGTTAGAATTAAAAAAAAAAACTGATACTTTCAATAAATGGGGAGCAATGTTTGTTATAATTTTTCCAACATTCACTTTGTGTTGCTTTTGAGCCTTTTCCCCTCCTAAGATGTTCTGAAGGATCTTCGGCTTTGAGGATATGCATATCATCGTCGCAACCTTAGACTTTTCTTCGATTCGTCATCTATCTTATTTACGCTATCAATATTACACGTGCTTGCAAAACGAACAAAGAAAGATGGGAGGACCTTCGCCTTTAAAAGTTCAACAGGATAGCGTTTATATACTAATTGCTTTGAAAATGATTCCATCTGTAGAGGCAGCGTCGTACGATCGAAATAATGTTCCAGTGAGTCCCGCAGTATAGCTAAGCAAAACAGAAATGTTCTTTGCTACTCGAATAACAATTATTTCCGTAATTAGTTTTCGAATGACGCACCTAGGCATTAGCTGGCAGTCATAACACAATGGTTATTAAGATCCCCTTTATTTGGTGGAAAACAATGACGTTCTGTGGTGGAGTGGCTGAGTGCTCATCTCGCACTGTGAAGGAGCCGTACACAACTCAGCGGGTTTCCGAAATTTTTTCTTTATTTTATTTGGTTTTTCGCATTACAACACAACGCCGACACCAACATTTCTTGATGGATGGATGGACTAAACTTTAATATCCAAAGGAGAAGGTGATCTACCCGCCCCTCGACACGCAGACCAGGGGGTGGATGGCGCCGCCTCAGATGCAGGCTGGGGGTTTTGGGTCCCAGTAGCCTGTTAAGCCAGTTGGGTGGACGAGTAGAAGCTGGAGCTAAGGGTCCTAGCTGCGCAGCATGGGTCTCCCAGGTGTCTCTACTGCCTATATTGTGCGTCCCCCAGGGCGAATACGGCGAGAGGGACACTCGAACACCATTTCTTGAAGATTTATTGAAGAAGTTGAAGATCCTCGATTGCGCAGGTTCCGTTCACCACTCGTCTAAAATCAATCATTAAATTTATTCCTGTGTTACCCATCACATGCTGATTAATCGAGCCAGTGAGCTACGACATTAGGCGAACGATCCTCCGAGATGGATATTATTTACCGCCGTAGCCGTTGCCTGCACGGCCCAGAGGAAGCGTGTCTGATTTAGCATCCAACAGTAGCGGAAGACTGCATTCCGTTCTCGTCATCCCACCTAAAAGGCCAGGCACGAGTAGGCAGCGCCTATCAAATAAACTATGTCGCTTGGCCTGATTACGCCACATAACCATGGACCAGTCAGTGCACGGCCATGTCGCCTGCCTTCGACCACCAGCGCGAGCAGTGCCTAAAAGTCGAGCCCGGCTCTACAAACGACGCCTTTAAAGTTATCGCGGGAAAACGATAAAGCCTTTTTGTCACGCGCAGCACAAATAGAATAAATATACTCCTAAAACAGTAATAAAAGTCCCTCTTCATATTGTGCCAAAAATATCATCATATATATGGCCTGCCACAGAACCGAGCTCGCGCCGGTCGCAGTAGCATTATAAAGAAGAAAAAGCGCTGCACTCACTTGAAACCCAAAACTGCTTTTTACTGCGAGAGTCCAGTGTAAGGCACTGACCTTAAAATGTATACATGCATGGGCCAGTTTCTCTGAAAATAAGAACACGGACGTCTTCGGCCACATTTCAGAAGGTGAGGTTCTGTATCAATTTGCAGAATGCTACTTCCTTCAGGTAGAAATTTATTGCTACAGTCAGAAATTTACCCGAACATGCTTGTAAATAAAAAACCAGCTCTATATATAACGTTTTCAGTCGAATTATTGGGGGGGGGGGGGGGGGGGGGGGAGGGGGGTCTAGTTTCTACGTTCTTTTGCTTTGTAAGAATTGTTGCGGAAATGCCAGGTTCAAGGTGCTTTTATTGCATTTGTGGCTCAAAAGGAAAAGCGACCATGATAACTCCTTCAAACGCCCAGAAGCTTGATTGTGTGCAGTGCGCTCCAATCGAGATCAAGCGCCATATGCTATGGTGCCTAGAAGCGTGACGAGCGGAATGTGGGTCGACTGGTCGACTGCGCCGCAGCGCGCGCGACCTTTTCATGACACCGATAGAAGACGCACTTGTCGGCAGAGAGACGCATTGAGGCCCCCACTGGCTCCACGTTCTACGCGCTTTGCTCCGCTCTTGTCGGTTACACCGCAATATATTGTGTTTCTACAGCCCATTGTCTTATATATCCTCGTAACAACCATGCACGCTGGAGAGGATTGAGGCATAGATCATAAGAACACGGTAAATTATCAAGGATGTAGAAAACAGACGAAGAGACGTACATGAATAAAATAGAAAGTAATAAAAAAACGTATGAGTACAAGCTGAACAGATTAAGACGTCAAAGAAAATCCAACGGTAAACCTTGCGTTGTCACAAGAATTGGGCAGAATAGGAAACCGGCTTTTTATTCGCTAGGCAGTAATTGCTGCCTTCGTTTTTGAAAGCGCGTGCGCACATACCCGGATCACACATACCCTCACTCTTATAAAAGCGTATGTGCCGAGAATTGTCCTTTCCCCCCGGCCTTTATTGATTTCCTTTCTCCCTGCCACGGCGGTGCAGTTGTTTAGGGCACTCGACTACTGTGCCCAAGGATGCGGTATCGGATCTCAGCCGCGGCGACAGCTTTTTGATGGGGCAAAAAGCTAGACGCGCATGTACTGGGCGATTCAGTACATGTTAAGAACTTTATGAGGTCGAAATTTCCGGAGCTATAAAATATGGCATATTTCATGCATTGAGTTGTTTTGGAATATGAAAATTCTTAAACCAAACTCCCTCTCCTTCTCTATTACCCGCAAAATCAATATGCTATTTCTAAATGTTCGCGTAGTAAGCAAAGCACATCACATCGATAACCTTCCCATGGTAATTTTAGGGCTAACTTGGTTTGAATATAATGTGGAAACGTTGAATTCCACATCGTTTCGTGAAATGTCTGTCAGGCTCTTGTTCCGAAGAACCATAAAAATCGACGGAGTTTTAAAAGGCCCGTGTTGTTTCAAGTATCTCGACTATTTCAAAAGTATCCCTTGCACCGCCAGCGTCGACTATTGTTTATCTGGTGGTATTAGGAAACTTTTTATCTGAGCGGAAAATAATGGAGGTATCTATTTAGTGAATCGAGTGCCGTGATCAGTCGGCTGCTCTTTCTAGTTTGACAGAGGCTGCAGTAACTGTTTATGGATGTATATATGTCATAAAATGCTTCAGGCCAGCGAGAATTACACAGCTAACACAACGGAAGGAAGTCCCCGTGACGCAGCCTGGCTGTCGTGAGAGAAGAATTTATCTGACCACAAAAGCGCCATTTCTTCGTCACGCATTGTTACCCGGTGTGGCGAACTGATGAATAGGCTTCATCCTTTTAGCCACGGCAGCCATGTATGTCTTGATGTGGTATTCGTCGATGTTAGTTAGTCCACGAGACAAGCGACCACCCTGGAAGCAGATAAATGGACATGGTATCGCGCAAAGTATACTCTTAGACGAGCGTATGGCCTGTCAGCAATACTTATCATGAGCACATTCCCAAGGTTGCGGGATCGAAACTTGGCCTCGGCGGCCGCTTTTCCATCCAGCCGAAAAGACGCCCGTGTGCAGTGCAATGTCAGTGCGCGTTAAAGAGCACAAGGATTCTCTACTACGGCCCTCTACTACAGCTACGGCCCTCTACTGCGTCTCTCATAGCCTCAGTCTCTTTGGGGAGTTAACGCCTATAAACTAAGACTAAACTTAACGTGTCATGAGCAAAGAAACATGAATTATGTATTTGAAAAAGAAGAATTGCTCAGCAATACTTGGTGCCCCCCCGCTCTCCTACTACCACACTCCAGTAATGGACCTGAGTTTATCACGTACCGCTGGTGACCATACGTAACTTTAGAGCGCCACATTTTAAGCGAAGCGAAATTTCTCCTAGAAACTTGAATTTCGAAAAAATATGGCTAAATGCAGATGTCAGCAGTACAGGCAGTGAGCGCGTCTAAAAAATGACCATCACGTGCGGCTGTATGCTTACAGCACACGTTCGAAAAGTGAGTCTGTCAACGAAACGACGCGGTGGAGGAAATGAAGCGTATTGAAGAGACACGGAATAAAGCCCCAAGATCTTGTTTGCAACGCAGCCACGATGACGGTTTGTAGAGCGTTAGCTCTACAGTTACGTTTCTCAAGGTCATGTTTTATGCAATGCAGGATCATGTGAGCTATAATTTCAAATGGCAATCCGCCATCGCCGTCACATATCAACAACGCATACATACTACCCGAGCAAGGTGGTACCAAACATCGTCACCAAAATGGAACCACACAACATGACTACGAGACAGTTACATCGCAACAAAAGACGCGCAGTAGTGGTGCGCCAGTTCCGCATTTCAAACATATGCTTTCGTTCCACTATATACACCCCAGGCTGGAGGGAGAGAAGTTGCACTCCTAAGAACGATATATTTTTATAGAATGTTTCGGCCACACATTTGGCGCAGAAGGTTCGCGATAGCGCCCAAGTTTGGGCGGGTCAAGGACCACAGTAGTGTTCTTTGAATTGGAGAATACTTCAATCTGTGGATTCTCACCCGCGACGTTTATTCCCTAACTCATGCTACTCCTCCCTCCGAAGGTCGTAGATTTGCCATTGCGCCCGAACCTCTCACCGCAGGACTTTCCAGAGGGTGTCAAACGATCCTTCGTTTTGCGCTGTTCACATTACTGTCTATATTTGGCTTGCAGCACTTATTTCGGATTTAACGATGAAGTATACTGTATATAGCTAATGTAGCTATACACCATGTGATCCGGACATAAACAAAAATTATAGGGTCTCTTAGATATCTCTTAACAGGATAAAGACGAAAGCCTAGCCCTCAAAAGCCTAGTTACACAGTCGCGACAAATCATGCCTTGTCATTGTAGTCATTACCACTCACAGCTAAGCATTTATACTCATTTCAAATAAGTTGTGGTTGTTACAAGGCGTTGTTTGAAATATTGTTCCTCACAAGTTATTTAGTCTATATCTATCAATAACATTATTCCCTAACTCTATTGATGTTTCTAACATTTATTCATTACCTATCACCACGAATCGTTTTCATTATTAATCCTCCTCCTCACATATCCTCTATTTACGAGCGACAAGTAGAGCACAAATGCGACGTACAGCCCCCGCGCATAGCTCCTACCTACATATTTTTGCTCCTTGAGCCTAGAAAAGACTTCGTCTTCAAATTCTTACCCCAGACTAATGCAGCATTTGTTTACTAGATTTTATTACGAACCGACGAAAATCGATCGCACCCTCAACGTTTTCTCATTTTTTAATAGATCCGGAACACGAACAGAAACCCTGGCGATTTATGACATAAGAGCACACATAGACCCTTTACGGGTATACATTCTTCTTGGCACTCCGCTAGCACCTCTCTTTTAATTTTTTACAGAGGGCAAGGTTCACTCTTGGAGGTTCTACTATTACAAAATTTGCTGCAATTTGACCCCTAGATACCTGTGTCGGACGTGACGTCATATCATGTGATGCAGTATATGAGAAGCAGCTAGGACGCTCGCTCAAACTTGCTATTCACACTTGGCATCTCGGCTGCTGTATCACAAGGACAAAAAAATATACCAACTGTCTCGTCGCCGCTCGGTCTGCTTGTCTCGCCATGGTGAAGTGGGCGCCGCTCCGTGTTCTTTGATGCTGATGCGTAGACATCAATCTGCGCCTGATCATGAGGACAATACAGCTCACTGTGAAGAAGTGTTGGGAAGAACGCTAGATGAATTGGTAGCCGAAAAAGCGAAAAACGAGAAGTTTGGCTAGAGAAGCAAAGGATGTATGCCCACCAATGATGGCAGACAAAACTTAAATGAAACGCTTACGATGATGCCATTTCAGCGTGAGCGACTTGCTTAATAGATATCTTTCTATCAAGTCCCAGTCGGAAAAACTACAGAAAATTTTCTGATGTTACGACAGAAATTCTGTTCGGTTTTTGACGGGAAACCTGTTGTGACAACAGAACATTCTGTCCTAACATCAGAAATTTCTGTAATTACAAAAGAAAAGTGCTACAGAACTACAGACAACAGAATTATACTACAGAAAAACTACAGAACTACAGAAAAATTTGACGGTTACGACAGAACTACAGGATATTGTGTCGTATTTTTGACACAGTTCTGTAGTTTTTTTCGACTGGGGTGATAAATAAAACTAGGTAATCAAATTCAGTATTTATTTTGTGTATGAGACTTGTTCAGATCGCACAGTCAGCACCAATAACGAATTTTTTGGAGGACGTTCCTCAGATCATTCGCGAAAATATATTCAGACTGAGTCATCATCCTGCAAGAGAATCTTTGAGCGCACCTCACGTCGTCTGCACGAAAATACTTTGTCACCCATACCCGAATGTCTTGCCATCTTTCTCGCCCTGTGCTTGATTTACAATAAGAAAACCACTGCGAAGAAGAGAATTGAAATCAAGGCATATGCAGAAATATATCCACCCCAGCAACGTAAATGAAAACCCCGTAGAAAGGCTGGCAATTCTAACGCGCATTTTATAGCTTTCAGATGACATTATCTTGCGCTGTAGTCGAGCCTTCTTAAGGACTAATTTTGATAGGTATATTTCGATTGTCGTAGGCGGCTCTTTCTGTTGATGACTGCCCTTAAGCATGCATATGTAATCCGTACGGCAAGAAACTTTATTACACCCCTTATGCTGTAGTATGCCATCTTTTAGGAGTGGCTGTTTAGTGTAGATATCAATATTAAATAAGTCACTCATGTTTTGTTTGTGCAACAGACGCTGTTTTACTGTGCTTTTATTTGTGATCTTGTGAAAATGTGAACATTTTCATTGCACAGATGTTTCCTGTGAACCAACCATATCATGTCAAATTCCCTTCAATACAAGCAGGTCACCGTTGGTCAAATAATCATAGATCGACAATACGGGCAAAACACTTGACGATTTAATGCATCAGTGCACGTGCGCTTGCGTAGAGCTAATGTCTAAAATTTCTAAAATACTAGCAGAGTAGGACTGAGCATTTAAGTATAGTAAGTATAGAGTAGAGTATTTTTTATCCGCTGTAAAACCTTGGCAATAACATAAAATATTGCTAAAGTAGTTGCATTCACCTTCGTGTTTAAGGCTAGACTTCTACGTTGTATATTATTGGCCTAGACGTTACATGCAAAACAGCAGAAATATTGTCAAGTATTGTGAATTGAATTGGTTCTAAAAAGCTGCGCCTGCTGTTGTCAGTTGGAGCCACTATGCCGGTGCGGCAACCCACAACATAGGTTTCATGTTATCCGTAGCGAAAAATGATATATCTGTTATGGTTGTTGTGATATAGCATGCAGCCAATGAGGGTACCTTTTATCCTAGGTTTCAAAGAATTCAATGAAAATGAGATAAATGTAAGCTTTCGTGCTCGTGTTTTCGTCTCTTTGGTTCTTTTGTATTGTCTTTTGTGGTTTACTATGATTTCTAATAATTTCTTGCCTATTAGTGTTATTACATTCATGTGTGGATTGAAGCTTACGCGTACAGTCTGTCTTCGGTTGCATTGCGAATGATTTTTACAATTGTGCTATATCATTGGAGATACAAAAGCATTGGAGATACGCGGTTGCCACTTGGAGTTGGGGGTAAATTCGCCACGACCCTGTTACAATATGGCTAATTGTCCTGGCTAGCAAAGTTGATACAGACACCTTCGCGGACTGCCAGTGGCCCCGGAATAGAACCTCTGGACAGGAAAAAATCGTAATCATCTACAGTTTTTCTGAGAAAGATGGCCACCTTTTTTGCAAACGATTGGCTTCACGCGGTTAGATATTCCCCTCCCTGTTCCCCTCCAAGACATTGTTTATCTATGCTCAGCATAAGTATTTTAAGCTCCTAATACGAGGACCTAAGTCTTAGTGATTATTCGACAACCGTTGTTATCCCTAGTTTTAAAGCCTTAACAACACTAATTAAATATTTGTCTCATCTTTCTGCAGGGCCACAACGGAGACGCGCAATGTCATGCCAGATGCTTTATACCAGCACGTGTCTCTGGAACTGACACGTTTAGGTTCATCTTTCTCGCAGACCACACTCCCTGCAATTCGTCAGCTGGCGTAAGTTCAATATTTAAGTCTACACCTTCCTCCTGTATTGCTCGTTCGCAATATAATGAGCTTAGGGGGCTTCTTATGTTTACAGATATTTACAACCGCGGCTCAGGCAGGCATAAAGGAAGCAATCTTCCTCCCGTCATTACTTATATATTTTCTTTTTAGATTGAAGTAAATCTTTCCGCGAGGAGTGAGATTAGCAGAATGAGGAATGAAGCATTTGTAATTTCATAATATTAACAAACGACCTGTGATTTCATCACGAGAATGAACAGTGTGAAAATCAATACATCGTAAAAAGTGCACGAAATATTCGGATAAATTCGCTCTTTTGAATGCTTATGAATATCGCATGGCGGAGGAAGTGCCAGTTACGGTTGTAAATGCAATACAAAACCAACAAATCATCATTAAAGAGGGTGCTAATTTAAAGTAGGATTAAGAACAATGGCAGCACATGAACGCCAATAGGCATTTCATGGCAGATATCGAGCTCAAGTTAAAGTTTTGATTTTTCCAGAAGCGATTTCTTCTTCCTGCATGCAACAAAAAGAATACATAGCTATTATGAAAATTGTGCGAGTGTTGTAATTGATATACTTTACAAACACGTCTCCAAAAAGCGTTTCTGTTGGCATATAGCCCATGTGTTGTTCTTATGGCCTGCTGCTGATGTCCAGGTCAGCACAGTACGTTCGTTGACCAATAGAGTGGTCTGAACCTCAGACGTTACTAGACAAAATGAGGCACGCAAATGTGCACAGAAAAAAAAAAACAATTGGAGGCCTGTTTTGCAAGTTAGGTTCCCATCTCCCATGCTTTGAAGTCCTGACCACTCATCTTTGACAGTGTAAATTTCGATAGGTACGATCCTCGCATATCATTTTGATGCTATTGGTCATTTGTACACTTGTTTTTTTGTAGATATGTGCACCATACAGGTTTCACTGCTCACTTATTCATTGATTCATATGATACTACTCATTGCAATGTAAAATAAAAAAATAAGCCGGTACGCATGAATATTCGGGGTTATTAAAATAGCAAGAATGTTTTAGACAGCTGTTTACCCATGACGGGTCCTAAAGCTTCGTCGCACCTACAAGAAACCCCTCGCCAGTTGTATGAAGGAAGGTCTTCAAGAAAGTTCATCACAGCTTCTCTGTCCAAATAGAGGGGCTTTTTTCAGCGCTGCAGAAAAACGAGCTTTTAGACATATTGGTCACAAATAATAAATATAAACGATGACAAGAAACAAAATCAAGAAATCAGCAGCTGATTAATAATGCGGTGGTGCTTCATGATAGCCCATATATATACCCGAGGAGAAAGTTCCAAACAATTTTGTACAGAGTGTCTCTTACTGGGCACAGTACACCTCGGGTAAAGGGCAGCTACCGCTTTTAGAGCTGAGAACTTCAGCAATATAAGAAGTTTCATGTTTGAGAAAAAATATAACAGCAAACACTTAAGCTTTTATTTTCTTATGCACGTTCAGTATCATGTAAAACTACTTTTGAAATGATGCAACAGTACGAGCATTGAGGTATCTAATACTTGCCTGAAGCCTAAAACTGTTATGTGTTTGTAGCCGAAACGAACACTGGCTTCAGCTTCTCGCCTAATTATCGTTGCTAAGCTACAATTATAACTGGAACATTTTATTGAGCACCATGATTGAAAACTTTAATAGAGGTGAACACTGAACATTAGTCCCTAAATAACATGGAAAACCATGTCATTACTTATAAACTGAGCCTAACGTGTGATTTAAAGCCTATATTTTGTACTGAACTGTAGCTACAGATTATAGTGTTCGAGATACATTTTGTACAATATGTTTTTCCCAGTAGGGTTATCCCGACTATATTCCGCCTCCTGCAGTTTAGTTGTGCGCAAAATTTGCTGATGTCTCTTGAACGACTACAATAATATGGCGTATTTATTTCTGTCTACGCATTTCTCTTCTTTTCAGAAATATTGCATAAATGGAGACTGCGTAGCAAACAAGATGAAGTACGAACAATACAGGCCGGCAAAATAACGTTCTTAATAAAGCTCATGTTTTCACTAAAAAATTCATTACCGAGCTTTCATATCGATATTGGGCGCAGGTCAGTTCAGAAGCTTTGGGCAGGGAACAAATAACTCTCAAAAGCTCGGACACAGGGCTTTCTTTCCCTTAGTAAGAGAGAGCACAACACCAGCATCGAGTAATGCCTACGCTCCACTGAAAGCGAGAATCAACTAAGAAGGGATTATAAAAGCTTCACGGCACTACTTTTCTGTAAACATTTGTATAATCTACATGAAGTAAAAACGAGGGCAGTCCGCCATTTTAGCCCGTTTAGTGAATAATGGAGTAAATATGGAAAAGGTGCGTGCATTTTATCCAGTTATAAAGCCAGGTTAAGAGGTTTGGTTTGGTTTATGGGGCTTAACGTCCGAAAGCCAGTCAGGCTATGAAGTACGCTATGAAGTAAAGCTGTTAAGTAGAGGGCGCCGGAAATTTCGACCACCGAATGTACTTAAACGTGCGCTGACATCGCACAGCACAAATACATGTGTTGCTTTCCGCTTCCATTGAAAAGTGGCTTCGACGGCCGGGATTCGATTCCGCAACCTTGGGCACAGAGCTCCAGCACCTAAACCTCTACTTCGCGGCAGCTACTAAAGTAATTAGGACAAATATCAGAACTACCGCGGTATGAAGTAAATATTTATTTGGCTAGAAGGAGCATAGCGGATAAAGTATTAGAACATCAGTTGATAATGATGGGCTACGGTACGTGACTTGTATATTTCTACATTGAACAGAATAAATAAATAAGTATTCATAAAATAAGTGCGTAAAAATACGACCCTTTGTCGGTGGTTGTATGCTGTATCAATAATGTGGTAACTCCCATGATCAAGCCCTTCTAAATAGTGCACTGTCGAAGGTAAAATGATGGCGGCAATTGGGGTATATGCGCATTAATTTAAACTGAAATGTTTTGTATGACGGTAACTCCAACATTACAAAAATATAATCAATTTGTTGGGTTTTTTCTGTGTTTGCGCTATATTATAAGCTCAAGGCTACATATATTTAAGTGTCGTTATCACTTCTGACCTTATGTGGAGCGAATGCAATTGTTACGTTGAAAACAAAAAAGCTATTCGAAACAACTATATTTAAGACGGGCGCTGGGGTGTTACCCTGAGATATTAAAACACTGTATTATAAAGCGTTCATGCGCCTCATCTTTGAACATGTCTCTGTTGTATGGGATCCCTAAACTCAGAGAAACAGAAGCAAGTTTTAACGCCTCCGGAAGAATGCTGCTAGAATTGTGTGTAATGCTTAGAGGTCACGTTTATTTTAAAATACCATGGTTAAAAAGGCAGGCATGGAAATCTTACAGCCATGATATCACTGTGATCGCTCACAATATCTATACCTACTCGTTTACAGTGAGCTTGGAATAAGTGGCGTGTATACAGATCATTACCAGGAAGTAAACGCGTTCATACAAATAACAAAAGTCAAAGAATTTTCCGGTCCTACCAAATGGTTCAAGCAATAATTCTTGCCCAGCACAACCAACGAATGAAACAGACTTCGAGCTGACATGATGGAATCTTCAGCGGTGACACCATTCATATCTCAAATAAATCGCACTTATCATTCCAATACTTAATCATTATTTCGTGGACTATTTCCATGGCGCACAACATGTTTTTCTATAATATTTCCTCAGGTCGTAGGTAATGCTGTTAGATTGCTGTTTTATCTCAAACGCGCGAGCTATTCTGCTTTATTTATAATGGAATTATGTTTGTGTATTCAACTATGCACTTACTGTTTGCTTAATTTTTCTTTTCATACGGTGATCAGTTTTGCCTATTGCATGATTCAGAGTTTTTATGCATTCTTCTTGTATTTTGAACTATGTATGTCCAACTCCTGCTCAGGACGTTTTTGCAAGGCTTCGTAGATAAATAAATTCTTCTTGTATTTTGAACTATGTATGTCCAACTTCTGCTCAGGACGTTTTTGCAAGGCTTCGTAGATAAATAAATATAAATAGAGCATTAGGCCGTATATGCAGGGCTGGGCTTGTCATTTATATCTAGCCTGTAATAACCTAAGTATCATTTATACTGAATGATTTGCAAACAATTTCATGAATTATGTGATTATTAATGTATTGATTTATGCTTCATTAGGTTTTAGGTCTATTCTAAAGTAAACACACAACATAAGCAGTTCAAGCATTTCAAGCCTTGCAAAAAAAGCTTTCTGATGACTGTCAAGTGTACTTTCTGTTTACATTATGTTCTAGGGCGAAAGAAGGCAAAATAATCGTTTAATAGGTTGCCACATTTCAGGCATTTATATTCCTTGTGGTAACTTATATTGAAGTTTCAATTTATTTTCATCCTAGTGTATCTTACTCAACTGGATGCGCTACGTGGTTATATACGCCACGTGCATTAACTTTGAAGCAGTATTTCTCTTTGCGTCTTCAGTATTACCGATACATTTTAAATGTGTCCAATGTCACATGTAAATTTGTCACATGTGCCGTAGGCAGGTTTCAGTGTGGCCGTTATTAATGTATATCATTTGTGAGAAAAAATAAGTTGGTTGTGCTCTAGCTCTGGTTAACCCTAGTTGAATTGCGAAAGCAACTGTGAAATCTTCTTATGCCTGCCACATCATTTCCCTATCACGCCCTATCATTGTAAGGTACTATATTATTGGCGAGACTTAAGCTCATTATTTAAGGGTATGACGCGAGAGCGTGAGCTAGCAGCCCACATATAAAGTCACGCTTTGACCAAGCCGTATGACCTGCCTGCGTGTCGTAAGGGAGAATGCAAACTGTTCAGGGAGGCTGCTTCTGATATCGCCTTCTCATATGAAAGGAGCGGCCCGAGTTGTCAGCTCTAACCAGTGGCATAAGGGTAACGTGAATTCAAATGTCATTGCAGGCTCATTATAATGTCACCCTTTCATATGAAAGGAGAAGCCTGAGTAAGCACATTTTTTAGTACACTCTCGCCCGCAGTACGCTACTGACCAGACAATCACCATCACTACTATCATCCTCAAGCAATAGAAGAAGAATTAAGATGCGCTGTCTACGAACCCGGGCACGGCTCAATAGGTTAAATTGCTCGGCCGGGGATCTGCGGGTCTAATGGATGGAGGTTCAATGACCTGTGGATACACATTTTCCTGCGGCCACCCGTGGTGTCGCGTGGCTGTCGGAGTGTTGCTTTCGCAACAAAACAAGGCAAACGTCTGGCGGGAGTAAGCGGCAGCGGGGCGCCGCGGACGAAGGAGACACCACCTGGCAGAGCTCGGCTGAAACGGCTCCTAGGCAACGGCTGTTCAAAGCCATTCGTTCCCACCGACTACGCAACGAGCCGTAACCCGGCGTAATGTTGAAAAGTATATAATGACTATATTTGGGTTGTCGTCTCAAGACAATGAGTTGGCGCGAGAGAAACATTGAATCCCTCTGTACATTTCGCTTTCGTCATGCTCATAGATTAGAAGCAATACAGATGTCTTTCGCATTTTATCTCATGCTCTAATTTAAAATGGTCAACTAGCAAGGGTTTTTTCTCAACGAATGAATGAAACAAAGGCCATGTATCATGCAGTGCTGCAGGTAAGGCTCTATGCTGCTTCTTCGCACATATGCAAAATTCCACACCACCGAAAAATACTGCTCAAAGTAACCTTAAAAACACTATAAAAGTGAACAAATACGCCCTCCAGCGGGGTATTATAGCTACTCAGCATAATTACTCCCGTGATTATTGTAAAAACTGCCAGAGGGTTATAAAAATACTTCTCGATACTTCTAAACACCGAAGTGATATGCAAGTTATGATTGTGCCCTTGAAGTATTTGCAGTCAATAAAATACTCCACTAACATGGTGTAATATTACTCCCTTTTGTGAGTGCGTTAGATGCAAAGCCAATTACTTCCTTCTTGAAGTCTTGCTATAAGTTTAGTGGCGACTGTGAATCGTAGCATGAAGTCGGCGATCCTACAGAGTAGGCAGATGGAGACTACATTGACAGTAGAATGTGCCGAGCACATAAGTTTAGCGAAAAAGAATGCTGCTAGAGGAATACAAATGCCATTTCCAACGTAAGCCATCCCTCGTTAACACTTTGGGCGGCTGCCGCAAAATCTATTTATTTCTTTCCATTATCGACGCGAGCAACGCACTTCATAACACAAGCTTATCTGTGATGCAATGATAATCTAATTCTAGCAGCATCAAAAAACAAGTGTCGACTTTAGGCGCGATGTCCGCTTGATAAAAAAATTCATTTTCAACCAAGCCATTGGGTACGCTAGTTAAATGTTTTGGCTGTTTACATGTGTCCAACATTTAGTCATATCGCTGAAGGGACATTATGATCCGAATTAAACCTTGCTTGGCTACAGAGGTGCATCAAATAGCGCATAAATGCTTAATGCAAAGGTCACGGGATGGTTTAGCGAAAAAGCTATGAGCGCCTAGACTGTGTCTTGAAAAATTCTCGTGAAATGTTTGTGGCTACGTTTTACCATGACGTAGGCGAGATGCAGGAGGGCTTCAGTCCACTACCGATAGATAACAGCTACAACCAGTATTGTACTAGACTTTGGTTTTATCTAGCTGGTATGTTTATTAGACGCCAGCTAATTTTTTTTCATTGCTTGGGGCAGACAACAAACAAGTTTGTCCCGTAGCATCATTGTCCAGGGACTCGCAAAAGTGGCACCTGCAGGCTCTTTCTGTTAAATTTCGGCAATAAATGTCGTTGTAGTATCAGAAAGCTGGCACCTCATGAAGAACATGTAGGACTCCGCTATTCAGTCACCTTGTGGTGCGAAATGCACATTCAGCAACTGAAGAAGCTGCTAAAAGATACTTTTTCAATAGCGGCCGACGCGCAACATCGTCTTATTATGTCAAAGGTTGCTGCATGTAAAGCTCCGTTAGAAGAGCCTGCTGTTTCTTCGAGTCATCGATTCCACAATCTTCAAAATAAGACTGCAGACGCAACTGATAGGCTTCCCAACTGTCTTCCGCTTCGTCGAAACCTGGTGAACAGGAGAAGGCTGCCACGGAGCAAACAGTGCCCTACGGTGAAAGTGAATAGACATGAGGTTGTCGAAGAATGAACAGCTTTATTCAATGTTAGCAGCTTTTCTAGTTGCTTGGCTTGCCAGGCCACCGCAGCCAGTTCTGCTAACATATAGCTGGGTCGTTATCTGCGGTGAGAATAGCAGGTGTTTGAGATGCGTGTGGATTCATAGCAATTTTCATGCTTTCTTAGTAATGCAAACCTGGCAGGTGAATTACAAACACATAGCGTTTTGGGCATTTTCTTCCGTTATATACCAGCACTAAAATCCTTGGAATTTAGACGTAATGCCTCTGAAATATCTGTAGTGAATATTCCTTACTAAAACAAACATGAAGGAAAAGGCAAACCAAGAATGTAAAATCCGAGAGCATTACAATCATCATCACTAAGAACAGTCGAGGATGTAAAATTTTCAGATAACAAAAACTGCGCTGATTATATTAGAGTTTTCTGATTACCACAAAAATAATTTCAAAGGGTCGCTTGCCCAGTCAAAGCAGTGACTGGTAACCGTTGACTGCTACGTCATGAAGCCACGAGGCATGGCATTAGCAAGTGCGCCGATTGTACGCAGGCCATGGTGATGTCACGTACTACACGGTAGGGCCTAGCTAACAAGACGTGGCTGGCAGACAGGTTTGATCGCGTTAAGAGGTATCAAGAAAGCTTCGCAAATAAAACTAAAATGGAACAAACATTAATGTCGCATGCGCTTGCGCTTCAGGAAACGTCCGGCAAGAGAAGAGAGCGACATCGCATGTAGGGAGCTAATGATGGAGCATAATTTAAAAGGGCGGTATACACACGCTTACATGACGTCAATGTTACAGATTGTTGCCTTACTTGGGAGTCTCTCTGTTTTATATATAACCTTTGGAATTGGGACGTAAATATTGGAAACTTTTTAGTACAATAAAAGGTTGCCTGAGTGCCTGTCCATGCGACACATGGCTCTCGATCGCAGCAGGCCGAGTGCTTAACCTTTTAGATATCTTTACTAGAACATCATTCGGGTGATCTTTAAACCCAAAGCGAACAAGCCTTGTTTGGCATTTTCGTTTACAAACTTAACGCCAAAAAGTAGAGAGGAGCTTTCCTCTTTTAAAAAGGCTAAAAAATCGTTACCATGTTTAGTGCACAAAATTATTCCCTCTCTTATGTTCCACTTCCAAGGAAAAAACGTTAAAAAGCACTTAGCAGCTGTCGTTGGTTCATATATAGATAGAAAAATACAACTATAAGCTTCAATGAGCAAAGGAGAAGTGACAGCACAGAATAAAAACCAAACCCAGAATAAACAAAAAGCCTTTATCACATTGTACATACACAAAGGAGACCATCGCTTCATGAAGACAGATTTAGCTGGAAAAAGAAGTTGAAGTTGTACACCATAAACTCCTAAGAGACTATACCAAAATGCCTGCCCAAGATATGTTTATATGAATCCTAAATAATCAGCAGAAGTAGGAAACCAGATTTTTATATACTGCCACTGCCATCCAGATTATGCATTTGCCAGGGCGAGGTTAACTGAGATCAATTTGAGCATTTAGGCAACTTTGTAATATCCAAATTCATTGTTATGAGTATCCTAAGGAAATTATCTGACTGTTGGAGACGTGGCAAGATGCTGCTCTCAATACAGGTCCAGCGCTCGATTGACTTGTACAACTGCCACAAAAAACAAAAATCCGCAAGATACGCCTTTCAAGCATTGTTTCCTTAAACGAGTTTCAATGTCATAGGTGAACTATTAGTAAATCCCAGATCATGGGTTAAACTAACTTAAACAAGAATGAGTGCTATGCCCGTTTTAGACTAGGCAGAGCGCTACATAGAAGGCATGGCTGATTATTGTAGTTGGAACAAAGGGTGCAGACATCTCTTCAGTGGGTGACAGATATTATAGTCCGGCAGGTATGGAAAATTCCGAAACATAGCCGTGATGGGAAAAAAACCTTGGATAATACCTAACCGTATAAACGCTCAAACAGCAGTTTTACGTGTTGGATAATTTAACCATGTTGATGAGGACTCCTTCTAACAGTGTTGCGTTTAGCTGTTGAGGCCCGTGGTAATGCAGACAATTTTCCTGTTCCGTTTTCTCAGTACTTTTGCTTGATCATTTCGATTCTGACCGCCTGCTCGTCTATACCGTTTTCTAAAAGCAATAAAGTCTACTTGCACTTCAAAATTTGGGGTTTCAAGATGGCACCTAATTGGTCAGTAATATTTTTTAATATCGACACCAAACTCAACTACTAACCTGACTGAAACGTAAAGCTTCTGAAAAAATGACCGAGGACATTTAAGTTAGCCTTCAAGGGTATGACGCGATAGCGTAGGCTACGACCCCTGATATAAAGCTACGCTTTAACAAAGCTGTATAAAAATACCTGCATGGAGTAAGAGTAGCATGCTTCACTTGCCTTCAATATGTGTAGGAAATGGTTTTATTGCACCGGTAATCTCCATTGGATGCAGAAAATTTAAATCATTATTTTGATTATTTATTGCTGTTGTGACACCGATTTTATAGTCCTCCGGATGAACGTAACACCACAGCCGTCGTAGGCAAATAGATGCCTGACTGCGCGAGGACTAATGCGCAGAGTGAGAATATACTCTAATATAAGGTGCTAAGGCGCACTGCAGAAAAAAATTGGCCAATTTTTAACACCGGTGACTCGAATTATCGAGTAAAAGCTCTTTTTAGCTTAGTTAAAGTTTGTTTACATTTATTTCGTTATTTATTCAAAGTACCTTTAAAGGCCCTCTTTCGAGGGTAAGGAGGAAAGGCAAAAGGCAAAAGGCACAAGTCCCAACTTAACATTGGAACAGAAATGTTAATACAAGAACAGAAGTACAATGACAAAAACAATGAGGGAAAGTAAATTGCTAAAACAAACTGAACAGGGAAACACCATAAAACCGCGAAGCATAAAGAAGAATAAAAAAATCCGTAAGTTCTTAATAGAGGGGGCAAAACCACATAATATGGATAGAGTAGATATGCTCGCCGGGACAACGTTCTGTCAGATATTATTGAAGTGCTAATTAGCACTTGAAATTTAGTTGTGTCAGACTTGGTAGTAATAACAGATGTCAAACGGTTCCATTCCATTCAGTGGCAGCACAGATTACACTTATTTTAGCGTGATAGTTATTGCTCGTGCAAAGGACTGTAGTTGACGCGAAAATGTGCCATCGCAGGTGAAGGCTTTGCCAAACGGTCTTCAGCTTTTCGCTGAAGGTAGGCCTCTTTGCAACACTTGCCCGTAACAGTCGTAAGACTCATCCCGTTATATGATGAATGAAGATGACGTTGTCGTTGTTTTCTTGCCCATTGTTCACGCCGACGTGAGCGCTGCGCTACTGCCCCGACCACTGAAATGAAGATGTAACTGTTGAAGTCATATACACATTGCTTTGGTAGAGAAAAACAAATGAGAGGTGGCTAAATCCAGTTAGGTGGCAGAAACGGGTCACGAAGCATCGCCCTGCCAAGTTGCTCTTAGTGACAGATATTAAGCCACGCTTCAGATAAGCCCTACGTACGTGCCTCGTGGCATAAGGGCACTATTTATAACTCGGGATCCTAGGGTCCTGTTATAAAAGTCTGTGATCACAGCTTCTCATCTTAGCGGTGAAGCCAGAGTCAGCAAGGCTGCCATTTGTACCATGAGATGTGTTTTTGTAACATTACTGAAAGAACATAATAATGTGCGGTAATATCACTTACCACCTACCAACGATCGTGACTTTAACCACTTTTACAGCCTTTGTCATGCAGTAACGTTTTTGCACGAAAAGTGTTTTGGAATCTTTATGAATCTTTTTCTCTTACTGAGTACATTTCTTGACCAAAAGTTAGATTGTTTGATGAAAATTTGATTTTATTTGTACGTGCTTACACAATTCACACATTCTTCGTTGATTATGTGTAGAGGAAGATACTCTAATTCAGCGAAGGCAAGTCGGAACAAGTATTGCAGGAAAACAATATGCCTAGATAGCAGGATTTGTTAAAATTAGAATCATACATGCTTTATAGTACTGTGCCTGAAGTAATTAACACTTGAATAGAAACCCTCCACCTATTGTAATGACGATATGTATCTGCACCCAGTGTCACTCAGAATTAGCCAGTCGGTTATGCCTAACACTTGATTGTACCTTGATCGCTTGGTCAAAGATGAGGGTATCGACTTGCGGTTGGAAATCATATTTAGCATGGCATTGAATTTCGATGCTTTCTGGATTATAGTTTCTAAATTGTTGGCTTTACAGGGTTTAACGTCCTAAAGCGACTCAGGCTATGGGGATGCAGTAATGAATGGCTCCGGAAATTGTGAGTGCCTGAGCTACTCAATGTGCACTGGCATCGCATAGTTAATCGATTGTACAAGTATGCACTGAAAATAAACATATCAAGTTGAAAACAGCCCTTAGAATACTACTAGTGCAATACATGACAAAGATCAAATGGGAGTATCACTCAGCTGCGACATACCCTGCCTTGGCTTCTGCCATTCAGCGCGTCCAGTTATAGAGAGGAGATAAAGTCCCGGTAACCTAATATGCTAAACAAATTATACCTCTTAGATAATAACGTTGAATCACTTTCCCCTCGTCCATGTAAAATTCAATGCATTGCATATTCGCGTTCAGTTTGAACGACGGTTTGTGTTACTTTGTTTTGATATGCTGCTGTTTTAATGATGTATCTAATGTTTTCAGAGCGCATGTTGTATTCTGGTTTTCTTTTCTGCACTGTCTCTAGTCTTTGCCTCCTTCTGTCTTTATTGCTTGAAATATGTTGCTCGCTTACACTTTGGTGAAAAAAAATTTAATCTAGTATACTCAATGGCTTCTCAACTTCTTACTTTATTCTATTATTAGAACATGTCAATGCATATAACAGTATCCGTATTCATCATTTTCTTTTTCTCCTTAAACATTATCTCAAGTATATGTTCCTTCATGGTGTGATGTCGTTGCTCCTGCCATTCTAAAGAGCAGATGGCATATTTATGCCAAACTTGCCCCTGGCTTCCTCATCACACTCCAAGCCTCATGTGTAGTGCTGAATAAAGAAACTTTGATTTGAATTACACGAACGTCTGTCCACGCCTCCAAGAAAAAGTGGCAGCTGAGGCCGTGATTGGATCCCCTTCCTCGCGTTCAGCAATATAGCTCCATAACCACTTTTTTTCTATTATTTAGCTTTGCGTAGTATATGTCGCCATTTTATAACTTGGGGTATTAGTCAGAATAATGGACAACAGCCAGGACTTTCTTTAATGGTAAAGTCCTGCTAGTCTAGCACGATGTATTTTGCTTATATTTGGACTTCGATTATTATGCACTTCATTATCGACTGCTATCGGGACTGCTATAGCCCTGCTTTGCTATAATTTGTTATACTGTGACTTGCTCTGATTCATCATGGCTGTATTGACATTGTCCATACCGGAATTTGGCTTCCCTATGCCTATATTCAAGCAGGATAAATTCAACTAATTTCCAGTTCACGGGCTCTGATGTTAACATAAAACAAAAACTTGGTTTGCTGTACCATGTGCTAATTTGAATCGCTTTAAGTCAGCGCTGTCATGGTTCTGACCATAAACATTAGCAACGTAAAATTCTATCTGACGGACGACGAAAACTAGTTCATATTTATACCGATTGCGTTTAACGAAGCAAAGGTAAGCAACAAGATTGTAGATGGCACTTTGTGCTTTGAGCACGAGATTAGAGAGGCAATTCGTAACGATGCGTTTTTGCATGGCCAACTTTCGCTTACATTACGGCTGCTTAGGCGGATACGAAATTTATTTGTTCTTCTGCCTTCTTGTAATATGACCATAGTACTGATGAAGGCACTTGTGCTTCCGAGCTTCGAAAAATCACAGACAAGTCCTGAGCTTTGAAGTGCAGCGAGAGCTGTTTTGCCCCCTTTCTATGGGTACTTGCTACGGATGCCATTTGCTTCTACTATACGGACTATACAGCTTTCTTTCATACTTACAGCGTTCTCCCGTCGTGCATGATTCACCCCTTCGTGTGCATACAGTCGACGGCCTTCAAGGCATACAGGGCACTGTTTAGTTATCTAACAGCCACCGGCTTAAGCGCCTAAATGTGACTGTGCTTCACGTCTCCTTTCTTTTTCCCTCTTTATTCGCCTTATTCCTTTTCCCTACTGAATGGTAGCCAAACTGAAGCCTTTTTGGTTAACATCCCTGCCTTTCCTCCTCCTCCCTAGCTATCTTCCTGTCCATAATTAGTTAAGAATGCAATATTGATCTATGTGCTGATTGGCATTTATAACTTAAGCAATATGCAGGATATTGTCCGCAGGGCACAGTTAGTGAAATGATAGTAGCCAGCTTGAAGTGCCATGAGATGCCTTGGTCGAATCGGTTTCAAGCGTTCCAGAGTGTTCTGGTCTTGGGCCGCTTTGGTTTTGAGCATGCCTTGAAGACGTCAAAAATGAAGTATCTGTGAACGTGAAAATAAATATACGAGAAAGATTTCCAACCACTTAGAATTGATGCATTAGAGAAGGATTTTCTAAGTATAAGCAGAGTCCTTCCATAACACTTTATGATCGTGAAGCTTCCCCGTCACTCTACGGAGGAGCTTGGCACGCTTCCTAAAACGGCCGTAGAGCGGCGCTGGTGTAAATCAATGTGCAACAGTTCGTGGGAAGAGGAGGGGGCGGCTGCCTAACTTCGCCGAAAGCGACGCATTGAGAAGGCGGCTGTAGCATTTTTACTTTGCGACGGTTTAATTGGCGCAGTGTCGAAGTGCCCACAGGAGCTTATTTTTGCAAAGCCTATGCATTCTATGAACGGTACTGTTCGCTTGTTGTGTGATGGGCTGCAGCTACCGCTCTGGGACTTACGACGGAAAGGTCTCCTTTTCTTGTTTTCCGTTCTCCCACAAAAGTGTAGACGCGCCATCCACAGAAACTAGATTGCTGACCTCTAATTTCACTCCGCAGCCTTGCGATTTCGTGAGAAATATTTCAGCATTAGGACATCATTGGGACAAAGGGCTCGCAGCGTATGGGAAAAATGAGTGTCTTTCAGAAACCGGCCAAACAGTTGCATGCCGCTAGCGAAGGCCTTCGAAGAGCTTCCTCTGTGTTTAACGATGACAAAACCACGCCGTCGGCCATCTCCAAAGTGGAGCCAGATTTATATATTTTAAAATTTCTGCTCTATGTTTTTCACTCTGGTAAAAATAAAGGCTTTGAGAAAGCCATCTCATATTAATGCTTACCCATCAGTGGCGGAACATTGATAGCTTTTGTTTATTAATTCATATAGGTAGACTCAGTGTCGAAAGGCATTTTAGAGGGAGGTGGCAGGAAATACAGTGAATGCCACAGCGTATTTCACCACCACCGGGAGAGGCAGGAATTCATCATCAACGGCCACCAAGCACTCTATTGCTTGCGTTTGTTTGCGGGTGCTCCTCAGCCCAACAAAATGTTTCTTTCGAGTCTATTCGCCGTTTTCGTAAGTGATCCGTCATCACCACCACGTGAGAGTGTGTAAAACATTATTCAATCTGTAATGAGGCGCTAGATGTTTTTTTTTTCTATTTTACGCATATACACAGCCGATGGAAGCGGCAGCTAAGTAGAAAAAATAATTAACATTGCCGTGGCAAACACCGCGGCACGGGGCTGAAACGTGTACCTAAGTACATCTAGATTCAGAATGGTGTTACTGTATTAGGGTCTGAGAATTTGGCGACGCCATATAATAGTGTAGCATTTTACCTTCACAAATAGTGAACTCCTGCCGGCAAAGTGATAAAATAATGCCCGCACAAATGTACATTGGTAAGCACAAAAATTAGCAATAAAAAAATGCTATCTGCTGCGCAAGTATCGCAAAAAGGATCGAATACACTGTACTTCCCAAAGGCGAGCGCCTGAATGCCGCGGACAGCAAGCAACCAGTAGGATGTTTTTGCACGTTCGTAGGCTAGCTCTCAGACGCTTAGTTATGCACCATTCATGAAACTTCCAAGACGGAGAGTGGTCAGAGTGCGGCAAAGTAAAACTACCTACCGTTAACCATGTGCCCAGTTAGGTAGACCACATGAGCAAGCCGGGCAAGGAAACGCGCAGTACGAATCCAAAGAATGCTCTCTGCTAACACGGCCTTTGCCTTACTGTTCACTGCACTCAGGGAGACTCGTACGTTGTGGGTCAATAAGCGCTGAGCACCCTTCCGGAATATATCAGTGTCCTATTATAAGAATGACAAATCTCCGCGCAGAAGCGAGATGGTCAGGGATAAGTAGCAAGATGTAGATAGGATGGCAGCACCTTCGTATAAATGTCAAGTTGACTACGATCACACAGCAGCAGAATACATAACCTCAGCTTCAATTTCGCAGAATGTAATAAGGGCAGAATATAACAACACGCACGTGAAATTATGAGTTTAACGTGCAACCGCACCGTATGCCAACGCCAGCGGCCGACTGTACGCTGTCCCTCGATCAGCGGCACCGCCCCCCCCGCGGGTTTTTCCTTCGAACCTAACCTCCACGGGAGCTTCATGACCATTAGATGTATTATAGGACTTTGGTATAAAGGAAAAATGTTTAGAGCCACATTTGCGTGCCTCAACGTTTTTGGTATTTCGACAACTCCTTTACATTTTTTGTATCAATGTTCAGACAGCGTGGTAGAACCTATTAGTTAAATATTCACATATCATATAATAAGGGGTTGGTCATCATAGAAGGCGAAATGCGGTTTTCTCAACATCATCGTCGGTAAATACAGAGCAGATAAACTGATTGAAACAATTCTTATTTTATGATTTGTCTGTCATACTTGCATTACCGATTGAGGTACTAAAGAAGAGTTTGTTTATGGGTAAAAAATAGCTCGAAAAAGTAGCAGGCGATGAAAGAAGAACATTTTCCTAGTTAGGTTTTGTAGTTACCAATAATTATAAGTGTAGGCTCTGATGAGGGCACCAGAAGCTGATTGCAGATTTCCTGTTGTATAATAAGACGCGCTTTTTAAAATCTCCTTGACCACTATGAGTAGGCGTCATGACGATACAGGTGGAATGTGCGCCAAAGGCAGTCGGCCCGTACACCCCTTTGCATAGTAAGAAAGAAGCTTTACTCTCACATATCCAGCATAATGCTGGCAAATGGTCTGAGAACGAAAATTGTAACAAATTTTCTCCTCTACGGCATGTGTCGATATTCATAGCTATGATTCTCAGTTGTCAGTTGGTATAGTCAGGTGACTATATCAACCGAACGCACACATGGCCGCTACATTTGATGCCGCCTGCGGCTGCATGTAATAATTTACTAATGCGTCCTGTAGTACAGGAGCGTCACTCGGCATTGCTTGTTTAAATGAACAGGTTCCTCAAACGTCTTCCAAGTTAAGGAATAAATTCTGCCTGAATTTTTGTCACGCGCCCCTGCCGGAATCACAACATCTGCCGCGTGTATTGTGCTCAATGGTTGACGCTAACTGGAAGATAGTTTTGAGGTTTGTTAAACACATTTTGTAATACACACAGAGGCAATAGGTGCAAAAAGGTGGGGATTTGCGAGTTAAGGAGTGTTTTCTGCAATCTAGAGCAAATAAATTTCTATTACAGCCCTCATCACGGTGCTTGCTGCTTGCCCTTATACTTTGAAATAACCGGTTACGATGTCGGTAGCTTGATGACGGAGCTCTATATAAAAAAACACATGTGCTTGAAAAATGCACCGGTATTCACGCGTTTGTCAGAGATATATTTTAAGAAACGGAATTCTTCAAAGAGATGTTTATGAATGAAATACCGGGGTTCTTAAGACTGTAACTGAGCCAGCAATAAATCCAAATATCTTGCTTCAAAACGCTAATACTTTCCATTTACTTCGGAAAAAAGCAAGGCTATATTTGTTTGCAGCGGCGCCATCACTGCTTTTTTCGAGCGAAATGAAAG
This sequence comes from Amblyomma maculatum, assembly GCF_055883805.1. Lineage (NCBI taxonomy): Eukaryota > Metazoa > Arthropoda > Arachnida > Ixodida > Ixodidae > Amblyomma > Amblyomma maculatum. Next base: position 65,583,825 of record NC_139354.1, read on the forward strand.
CATTGAGGACTAAGTGTTTGCGTTCACGGGGAATGCAACAACTGCAGCCAGTATGCTTCAACAAAAAAGAAATATATTTAACACTGTTGTCAGTGTGAACAAATGACCTGCCAGAAACATGCACCTAAATTTGGAGTACCTCAGAAATTTGTTCGAGAGTGATGTGTTGCTCGCCGGCACCTTACTTACAGGAATGAATAAAATGGCGCGCCAAGACCCTGACGTGATGCTGAACCCGAGATTGCAACAATTTATATATTTTTAAACAGTGTAGGGACAGGTTGCGTTCCATGGCGGTACCGCATAGTTCAGAACTAGTCTGGGATGGAAGTGGGTTAAACGGCTCCTTTACGGCGTAATTCGTATAGCAGTACTTACCGTAGGGCTCATTCGTTCATGCTATACAATAGAGCGTCCCAAGGACTCAAACGCAGGGAAGTGGAGGATTAGCAATGCTCTATCTCTAATGTGCAGGGGTGTATAGAAAGTGATGTCTTCCGCAATAAACTCAGTTGGTAGTAGGCGCTATTTCTATCCATCTTCTTTCTAATGTTCGTCTCCTTGCGCCATTTTAATGTATAGTAATTCCTATAGGTCGACTTTATTGTGAGATAACATAGAATACTAACCATTGTTCAGGTAGAAATAGCACTTGCGACTTCTGATCCACGTCACTATTTCTTTATCGAATGCGGCGATGATGGCAGGAATAGCGCTACTAAAGCGCTATTTTAGCTGACATTATTTAGCTTTCGGAGGCAATAGCATTCTATCGTTTGCAGAAAACATTTTGCTGTGTTTTGAAAAAAAGCCCATCCATCCGAATCTCTAAAAGGGTGAGCTCGCGTCATCTAACTCGGAGCAAAGAGGTTGCAAAAGTCATTCTCAGAATGACAGCCTTGTTTTCCAACCGCTGGTGTTCGCCCTTTTACTTCAGAGTGCTTGCGATCTAAAAGGAAGCTTACGCTCGCTGTGTTCATGAGATGTTAAGTAAACATCCATAAATGAATCCTAAGGTAGCAATGAGTCAATAACTTCGCAATATAAGGATTTAAACTTTCTGGAAACAGAACTGCGACGACGTCGCCTGTGGAACTCGTGAATAATACAAGTGAGTTTTGTAGCGAATATTGTTTGTATTCTCGAATAGAGAGAGGTAAGATCAATAGGAGTAACAGAGTAACCAAGAAGACGCTGGGAGTTCGTTTACGGGAGAGAATAGTTGCTCCGCGACAGCTTCTCGAGTATTTGAAATGATTATTTCTAGCCTACCGTGAATAGCAAGCACTTTATTCTCTGTGAATGTTTCTATGCTATATTAACCACTAACTATACCCTCTGAAACTCAGCAAAGAACTTCCACTAAATATGCAAGCACCTTTCAAAAATTTGAGCTGGAGCTGGACTGTGCTGACATCTATTATAGTTCTAGGACCTGAGAGCGCCACAAGTAAGTACTACAACTTGTTAATCAAATTTTCATTGCGGTGCATGATTGCACAAATAACGCGCTAGTTTTACATCTAGCGGATATATCTCAGCAACGTTCGAAAAGGCTTAGGCCTAGAGAGTTTTTATTTTAGGTGCTCTTCCCGGCATAGAACTCTCTCTCATGATGGGAGCCTGATGTCACGAATACGCCTGCGTAGTATATAGCTCGCAAAGTATTTACTCTTGTAAGAAACTGCGTATCCAATGATCGAAAATATTTGGCGAATGAGAATCATACACGAGTGTGTTTATGTTAGGCCACACTATATATTGACGCCTATATATCCAATTCAAGTGACATATTTATCAGAAAAAAATAGACTGTTCACAATATTCTTACCAAGTCGTTTCAAGTGAGTTTTCCCAGCAGGGACAAACCGGTGAATAAATATAGCACACTGAGAGGAATCTGTTCTTAACTAATGCCGGAGAGGGTACTATTTTCAGTAATGTTTTATTACCAGCTCCGGAGTGTTGCACTGTTGATAGCTCTGAATATTAACATTACAGTGTTATATTTCATACTGATATCTTGCCATGAAATTGTATAATACTGCTACGTCAGCCAGATATAAGCAACAGTTTTCAGTCACAAATCAATACCTCAGGTTACATCACCCATGAATTTCAATTTCCGGTAAGTACTTCCTGCATCAGCTGGCGCTATTGGTTAATTATGAATTAAAAGCGGTGTTTTTAAATACATCACATATACTATGGCCAACCCTAGAGGCTCGATATTCCAAGAACGAGAATTTATATAAAGAAACGAAGAATGTTTGAGATGATACCGAATCACTATATATTGGAGGCAACTTTAGCTACCAGTCACTGTTACATAAACTAAGCACATTTGCACATATCTTATTTACAATAAATATTACCATGTGATCCCATTACCTGTTCATGTACTGATTGACTTACTGTGTTTGAACATTGCAAAAATACCCCCTATGATTTTGATGTCATCCGAATAATTTACATCTTAGTATGAAGATTATAAAATGCTATTGCGTGAAATGCTCTACAACCATCACAAAAATGACTTGTAATTTTTTGTGAAAATTACCTTAACACAGAAAACAATGCTTGAACCGTTTTGGTTTGAGCTGATAAAAAAAATTGTAATTGCACATGCTAGGTTGGAAGTATTCGGATCATCTCTAGCCTATTTTCTTCACTGTCATCTGGAATACGATAACTAGAACGTCATTGCATAGGAGGAGGGTTTAAATCTGGGCCAGTTGGTGCATTGTCTTAGAGAATAATAACCAGCCAGGGGACGAGGACGAAGAAAGACGATGTACACTTAATATTTCAGTAAAGCACAGTTTACATCGTCTTTCTTCGTCCTCGTCCCTTGGGTGTGTATTATTCTCTAAGACATTGCATCGGAGGTGGAGCCGAGAAATGGAGGCGACGTTTCCATCCAGTTTGAGGTATTGCTGAGGTTTGCACTCCTCACTCTAGTGTATTGTAGTTGTATTATTATGTTATAATTTAACGTGTAAAACATATACAAGGAGAATTGAATTGAAAATGAAAGATGAAACATTGGTGTAAAAAGTAAGAAACAGTCGTCAAAATTTTGTATCTTAGCTAAAGGCAGGGGAAATACTAACTCGCTATTTTGACGTTATTTTGGTGGAATAGTGGTACTTATGTTTCAAATATGTTACTTGCAAGTAGTAATTCCCCTGTTTGAATTCTGTTTTGATGTATTCTTTCAAGGCGGCTTTTCATTTCGTTTTTCATTTCTACCAGTTCTTAATTTTTCTTACCTTGGTGCTGCTTTTAATGAATCACCTTCGGGATATATAACTCGGCATATCCTATTATGCAACTGATCGTACCGTAACCCAAAGCCACGACTTCAATAATCATTACCCGCCGGCACTTCACTTCTTTGGGATAACACGCCATCACATTTCACTATTTTCGAGGGTAATGCAGAGGGCGGCTTTCCTCGTTTGAAAAAGATTAATGCAGAGGGCGGCTTTCCTCGTTTGAAAAAGATATCACTACGCGATAAATAGTTCAAACAGGTTTCCTTTTTGATTTTCTCCGTTACGAGTGAAGCCGGGAAAAAGTAGACATTGTTCTCGAGAGCCACGAATGTTTAGGCTTTGTTATCAGCTATCAACTTTCATGAACATTTTCCTTGGTATCATCGTGTCAACTAGTTCCATGGAGTCGGAAATGTAACGTTGTTTATGCTGGAAGTAGCGATTGCAGCGCAGGTCAATATGCAGGCATCTATGAAAACAATTGTTATTCAAAGATTATATAGGAAGCAACAACATCCACTCTGGACAGAGGAGGTATACAAAATATTGATTGTTTGTGTCAGTGTCAACCCAACGCGACAGTATATAACAATCATATAGGTTGCCTCAATTGTAGTTTATATAAACCCCGTTATATTCTTTCGATTACAAGAAACTTCTTGAAACTATTCGAAGTAGCCTTGCTTTAGCTTCATACGTTATCCTAGAGACAAACAATCTGGTAGCGTCAATGACAGATTTCACGATTCGCTGTAACTGTTGTGGCACTAGGACTAGACATGCATTGACAGCTTTTTGAACGCTACATCTTGACGTTTCCAGGTAATGATAGAAAGAAACGGTTTCGTGCACTATAGATAAACGTGTATCATTGTCAGAAGTGATATTATAAATTTGTGCCTCATTTAGTTAAAAACACAGAATATTGTAATTAATTACTAAGAGTAACAAATTCTTCCGTTGGAAGAATTGTTTGGGCATAGACAAAATTTATATAAAAATGTGGCAGCAGATTGTTAGATACTTTGCAAACCCTGTGCCATTGTGTTCGCATCGAGTTTATGTGGTACTGTAGCGCGCTAAACTGAAGTTGAAAAACTGAAATATCGTATGGTTGATTACTTTTCTCAATAAAGAGCAGTCTTGCAAACAAAACGTGAACGCATAATGAGATTTAGTACGCGTTTAGAAAGCGCAACGGAAAGTCATGTTTTTATCGTTATTAGGTACACAGCATAACAGCTCACATTATCCCTCTCTTTTTAGTTTGGCGCCTAAATTGGTATCATTGCTACAAATGAACCATGTTCATGTCCCAGAAAGCCTATAATTAACGATTATTGCTAGGTACTCAGTACTAAGCGGTTTTATGGTGCATACGCAAGTCTGGCTATGATGAGCCAAACATGATATCTGGTATCAGTAACGCATCTTGGGCACGTTTTGCGTACTCAGCCACCGTGTAATAACGCATAAAATGGCTTGCCTTTTGACAGAAGTGTAATAAACTTGAGTGATGCATTTCTCGGTGTTTAGAAATATATGATATTTAAGGCTATAGTCAAGATTTTTACCCCTACCTTCTCCTTGCGGGGAAATACTAGTATTGTCGCTTTACAATCAATAATGAAATCAACGACAATTACAGAAGTACTGCTGCCTCTAATGGCACAGTTGAGCCATTTCATTGAGCGAAATTCAGCGAGACGAAGGTACACAAGAGATGTTTAATTTTTATTTCAGTGCCCCTTGGACAAACGCTTGTGTTCCCGACCCTTATTCAGGGTCGCAGTGATAATGATGCTAAGGTTCTCAAGATTACGGAAGCACTCCCTCTGCACCTGGAAAAAAGCTCTATTTTAGACAAAGAATTCTTGTTACGGTCATATGAAGGACCCTTGATGCGACATACGCTTGTAAGGATCTTGCGTTACTAAGCGTGTGACCTTCTTTACTGTCACGTCATATTTGAAGATATTGAAAATTCTCACAGCAATTATGCAACTCGTTGTGCAATGTTTTTATAGACGTCAAAGAAAATGCTTCATGTTCACTTGTTTAGGGAATATGTCTTGGTAATAAAGAGACAAAACAACCCTCCGTATCAAATATTTATATATCTTGCAGGCTCCAGCTACCACTGCACACGACTATACGCATTTTCCAGGACCTCATAATTACGTCTTGTGACTGGCTGATTTAACATCGTGTATACAGAGTACCTCCACTGATATTACGTCAGCTGGAAAGCGGCATGCTTAAAGTGTACACAAAACGTATACGTTCTTTCCACAGCCTAACCGGTGCAATTTTGATAAACAGAGGTATGCGTGCCATAGGCAAGTTCCAAAAAGTTTTTGGTTGTTAATTGCTAAGCTATGAAACTTGGTCTCCACCTATTCTCGCTTCGACATAATATAAGATTAACCGACGTAGACAGCAACCATGCAGCGCCTATTCTTGTCCGCAGCAACTGCGGGGGACACTATGTCCGTGCCTTTGTACAAACGTCAAGTTATTGATCTCCGTGTTTTCCGTATTAGTCTAACATCTGCTTCTGCATGGCCTAGACATTTTATTTAATTGAGTTCAATCTATGGATGTAAAGAAGTGTAATAGATTTCAGAGGGACAAGAGGGACTTAGCCGTAGTTTTCGGCCAGATGGATAGAAATTAATCTAAGTGAGTAAAACTTGGTAAACACATCGGGATCTTTTACCTTGGCCACTTTAGCCGAGGCTGACGAGCACTTGGCGCCCCCCGTCCAGGGCACCACTAACTTTCGACAGCTTGCGAGCTCTGGTGACCAGGTAGAGCTGAGCACGAATGCATAAAGCATGGAGGTCGTGAAATAGCCGATTGGATTTTTACTCGCTGTTTGTTTCTGTAGCCTGTTTGAAATGTTTGGCCGTTCAGTATTTTCATTTTCGCATGCGCATAATTTATTGCCTTGATGAATAGCATCGCAGTTTTTAAATAAGGATCACAGTCTTGTCTGCTTCTTACGCTAGAGTCTGTGCCAGTGTTAACTTGCAGTGAGCCTCATTTTGTTTCACTTAAAGTGTCGTGAAGAAGGTGGCTAAACTGCTTGGCCAAAAGGCATGTACGCTTTATGAGTACACCTCGTGGGTGCTAAGGCGCCTGTTCACGTCCTAGGAGGTGTAACTATCATTCTTACGTTAGCTGTTTCTCAGACGACAGATACGCACAGGTGGCCAAGAGCCTAAAATACAATCCTCTCGGCTGTAGGCTCTTTGATAGAATATGCGTTTGTTAAGATGTAGCAGACGTAGGCAATTTTATAGGCGCCTGAGGTTCAAAATAGTAAGGAGCAGGATGAAATAGTCAAGCAGAACACCCTATTTATCTTATTACTGTAAAAGAAATAAAGAGAGCGATTTTTTACAGACTGGAAAAAGTTTCTGTGGGGTGGTTTTTACAGGTATCTTGTTTCTTCGGGTAACAGAAAAATTTTCTTTTATTGCAGTTGGACGGTGACGCATTGGAAGAACACCTCTACCATGACTCTCGGCACTTTGCTTCCATAATGGTTTCCGAGGAAAATGGTTTAAAAGTGGTGAGCAGTTTGCAAAAGCGACTACTTATCTTAGTTGGGCACATAACTAACTATTGGAGCCAAGTAAGATGCCTTTATGTCAGAGGGGCGATTGTAGCAGCCAGTTCCGTTGCATAGGAGGCTTCAAACAATACGGGAAAATTGAGAGACGCCGTCACTTTACTTTGTGCATAACATTAAAGAACGGCTGTACATTTGCCTACGGTAGCGTAAGAAAAAAATTGCGCCATTTCTACAACGATGACTTTCCTCACGAAACCATAACTCTATGATCTTGAGAAGTCTTGTCATTATCCTGTTGTTGCGATCTTGAGAAGTCTTGTCATTATCCTGTTGTTGCGAAAATGGGTATTACGCGTCTAGCAACGAAAACAAAAACGTTCATAGACTCCATATTATCTGAAAGATAACTTGGGGTGGCATATTTTATAAACCGCAGCGTACTGCTAAATGCGCAGAAAAGAAAGTACTTTTTTACTTATTAAACAGCCACTGGCATAATCCTGCATTTAATGTGGTTATGCTTTAGAACCACAATTCTCTTCATCGTGACTGCACCACCTGTCACGAAAAGCCTTCTGACATATTTATCCACATATCCCAGTTGTGGTAGTCGCGGCCTCTAATTTCCGAAAACACTCTTTTCTATTCGGCCCTTCCCTCCCACCACCTTCCGCCTCCGACGCGGCCTGTACGTCTCCGAATCTCTGCAATCAGCCTTAGCCATGATTCATTATTTTTTTTCCACTGCACCCCCTGCGCATGCCAATTCCCTTCTCTTCACATAATCTAGAATATCATCACATCTGGCCTTTTTCACAACCCTATGTTTGCTGCTTGCTTCTTAGCAATATTCTTTTCCTCTCCTCCACAGCTAGCTGTTTTGGCCATATATGAAGGCTATTCCTTGCTGGTAGCCTCCATCTTTCTATCTTTTAAGTGAGCACCAGGAAGATGCATATTCTATTATGTGGCGGCAACCGCTGAAAACAGGAGAACAGAAGACGGAGAGAAGGTGTTCGATGACAGTGAGATGACGTTTAATGAAAATGTTAGCGGGCTTCGCGCGAGCGCTCCTGCCCACACCACTGCCCACGCTTTCCTTTCTCGTCGTAACATGACCCGGGGCCACCGAGCGATCGTCCCGATCGTGGACGAGGAATTTCATCGGAACAATACTATATGGGCTGCGGCTCTATTAAGCGGGAGTTGAGGCACTTGTAGAGGACAGACCCCAACGGTCATAGCTTAACTTGTAGGCAGCTACTCCATAAAAACACTCCCTCTTTCTCTCTATCAGCCATCTATCTGCATAAGCGTAACGTCTTTACATTCTAGCCCCCGCAGAAAAGAGGAAACATCCTGGCGGCTCAAGGAGACGAAAGCATAGCGGGTCGAAATAGGGCTTAAAACGGTCGACGTGACTGATCTCGCGTCCACGCTGGCAAGGTCGCTGAAAGCACGCTATTGGTTCAAATAGGCATTTGACAGATGTCTCTTGTAGCACAAGATAAGGTCCGTGGTATTTTGAGATAAATGTACTGGACAGACCACGCGGTGTCGATGGGACCCAGACCCAGAGTGTGCAACGGGAAACAACTTGTGAGCAGTGTGACTGCTGTCGCTTTGCGCTTGCTTCTGGGCTTACTATTCCGAAGTAAGTGGACGAGCAAGCTGGCGGCAGTCTTCGGCGGGCATGCCAACTGCTGAAAGCGAGGAATACTGAGTTGTTAGGATGGTAGGTGAGGATGGTGTCGAGTGGAGACGAAGGTTCACGGTTATACGAAGAAAAAATGGTGAAAATCCGGCAGATGCTTGAAAAGCGGTGTTGCAGGCTATGTTACAAATGGGAGAATGCTGTGCCATTTGGAGTGATCGGTGACGATATACGTGGACAATATGTCGTCTAGTAATCAACTGAAATGCTCTTTGAGGCTGTTGGTTTCAGTGTGGTAAGCCTGGCAATCCGGCGGATAGTTTGACATTTGTGTAGGAGCACTTCAACAATCGTAGACCAGAGAGGTTTGCCTCGATCGTTTAGGTGTTCACGGGGGGGGGGGGGGGGGAGGGAGAGGGGCGTGAAGCAAAGTGATGTGGTGTATAAAAGAAAGGACGCGATAATGGGTGCTGTGGGATCCAGACGTGCTGCTGCTTGCACGTAGAGAGTAAGGTGATCGCTGATCATGTCGATCCAACGATTCCCTTCTCGGTGGATGTATGTGGCAGAGGTATCTACAAATAAATGCCGACACGATCAAATGGCCGGTCTGGGCACGGCAGAGGCTGTAGTGGAGCCGGCGGGTGGGAGAAGGCTTGCGATGCTCGCAATCGATGCACGTACGCACACATCTACTGACGAAGATATAAACACCGCGTCAGTAAAGGCGCTGTCGCAAACATTCATAAATTTTGAATACACTCACATGGCCCCACTGGAGATCGTTATGAGAAAATGCGCAGGTATTACTACAGAGGTGGCAAGTTAAGATGAGCAGTCACTTACGGCCATCTGGCATATAGTTGCATCGATAGAGGAGATGGTCATAAAGGGTGAAATGCTGCACTTGATGAAGGGCTCAAGGGACAGACGAAAATGACGACATCATGAAAAGATGAATAAATGATGTTAGCTACGAGTTCTTGAGCTGTTCGGATGGCATGTCGCAGATTGACAAGGAAGACAGGTGAGCTGGAGGCAGGGGACAGCGGGACGTCAAGCGACACCGGCGTGCGCGATAAAGCGTCTGCGTCTGAGTGCTTGCGCCATGTGCGATTGATGACTTGGGTATCATACTCTAGCAGTGTAAACGACCAGCGGGCGAGAAAGCCGGTGGGGTTCTTTCAGTGAAGACAACCAACACAAAGCGTAGTGGTCTGTAAAAACATAGAATGGGTGCCCATACAAGTGTGGCCGAAATTTGGGAAGCGCCTAAACAATGGTCAAGCATTTCATTTCTGTCACAGAGTAATTCTCGGTTTTCTTAAGGTTCAATTTGCATATGCCACAACGTAACCAACGCCGGATGTTGCATGATAAAATATAATATATTGTCTGAATAGTACACCCAAAAAATCTGCAATACGAACCGTGCTTATGAGCACCGCACAGCTGTCCGATACAAGGGAGGACTGCGTCACTGCTGCTAGCTTTTAGAATAAACATTTGCGGGCATAAATGGCACTATTTTTCCACCACATCGACCTTCATCAATCATCATCATTTCATCAGTATTTTTTTTAAGTCCTGTAAAAACGGGTACTATATTTATTTTTTAATCAGAAGCTTTAACTAAGCACACTGATAGCGGCTACTTGATGTCGATCATATGTTGATATATACAGGAAGGATTACTTGGACCAGAGTTGCGAATAAAGCCGCTAACGGGACAAGAAAGGAGGCTGGATGGAAGCGTACCACATATTATCTACGAAGTTAAGGATGATATCACATATCGCAGTGCACAAGGTAAGAAACATAATTGCCAACGGTTATGCCTGGCAAACCGAATAGCCTTTTTGTATTAGTTGTATTAAAGAGGTATTATGGCAGTTTTTACACGATGTGCTTGCCTAATGATGATGAAGAAAACGTTTAAAAAAACATGAAGGATTCCGGGAGGATTCCGTTTGCTAAAGTCGCCATCCTCACTCTTTCCACGAGGTCTCGCTGGTCCTCGAGGTCCCAGCTCGACAGGGATGCCTACCATCCCTCCCACTTTGGTTGTGTTATAGTAACTAAGGCACTGTCAGCCTGACAGGCACATACCACGTGGTACAAGCCTGCCTAATACAAAGTTTATCTGGCTATATAGGCATGGTGCACTGCGCGTTCAGCTGTATATTTGGCGCCATATTAGAGTCGCGGCGTAAAATTGCAGAGATTTAATCATGGCATCAGCGATCAGCTATGGTCCAACTGGGCCCTTGATCGTGAAGAAAACTGGATTCACCTAGGGTGCCTCGATGTAGCCCTCCACCGTACAGGGTGGATAAACCGCCTTCGACGGCGCCAAATTGGTGCGAGCGCATATACGGTGGGCTATTGAGCGTTGGCTGGGTTTCTTGTTCAGCACACGCTTGCGCTAGCAGGCTCAGGCTTATAACTTTTTTTTACATATATACTCGCAACCCTGAGATACTTTTTGCTAAAAAATGTGAAAATATCTATTGTATGTTAGCACGCTCAGTTCTCAGAGAAAATTATCATATTGCATTTGGTAAGCAGTTACTCTTTCGCCATCTCGGATGTTCAATACGGGCATTTTGACGACTGACTGTATTATAAAGCCATGTATTTCCTACTGTCAGACATGAGTAAGTTTATAAGGGGCATAGCATGTAACGGGCTTCTGTTGCATCTATTTCTACAGATCAACAACCATGTTTTTCGTTTCAGTCAGGCGCGTATATCGAAAATACACGCGCTTAAAATTCAAAACTTACACATAAAACGTATAGCGCGCTAGTCCCGATGCCAGAGAATGGGATGCAGCGCCTACGATATTCACGTTGATAACTATGCTTCGACCTGCTTCAATGTTGAAGAAGGCAAACCAAAATCTCTGCTGCACACAGTGCTAGATTGATATAGCCAAAACGGCACAATGCTCGTGCTTACAAGCAGACTGGTGAAGCGGCGTGAGATAATGGCATTCCAAACGGTAGTGGGTAAATGCGTTCGACGATTACAAAAATGTCTTGTAAAACGCTCAAGCATGAAGAAATACAGATCGCAAGGAAGAGGACACGGACACATACGCAAGCGTTTGTGTATATGTGTTGCCATTTTTCTATTGGCTTGTGTCTGCGCTATACATCTTTACACAATTGATATGCGCCTATTCGCTCAAACAAAATTTTATTCATGCATAAAATCAGTACAGGTATTGGACTTAGCTCGCTTGATCTTTGCGTTGCCATTCGCTGTCCAGTCTTCCTCCCATACTTTTATCCGTCTCTCATCCCGTGGTAAACGGAAACATCTGGCGCCTTTTTTTTTTTTGCCGAGCCAGCACAAAATAGAACACAATAGCCTGACAAGCTATTTTTCACGACTGAACACAGTTCAACCTCCCAGCACCCGGCTCACACCACAACCGCTTCGCGCACTCCACTGCAACGGCACGAAACAAGTCGTCCCAAGAGGAGAGTGCGGAGAAAGAAGTGGCGTGGCGCATGCCAAAGGGTGTCACCACCTTGAATGGCGGCGCTGGCATTGACGCACCTTAGATTCACCGTCCCAGTAGAGCCATCTGGGAGACTCAACATTATATTACCGACATTTAAACTTTTTAAACCATTTGATAACGATAGGAAGCAACTGTCGATTTGATTCAGTGGTTACGACACTCGGCTACTGAGCCCGCGGGTACCCAGATTCGAACTCCAGTGTTTGAATCTGCTCCCATGGGTTTTACTACTGTGAAAGCTCTGCAATATTCAATGGTTAGTCAGTGGTCAGCCATAGTTTCATCCATGTATGTCGACGAGACTTGCGCGGGGAATCGTTGTACCGGCCTGAGTTTGAATAAACCGCGCAAGGTCACGTAGATGGGATCTGACGAAACAGCCTAGCCAATCAGAGGAACACATAAAAAACAAGAAGAAAATGGACACGATTTCTTGTCGGAGGTTGTGGGCAAGTGAGTGCTTTTGCACTACAATTTTTTTCCCTGGAACCCTGGAAGCGTTCTCAATTTGCACAGTGTGGCAGTAAACCTATGGCTTTCATATCGTAAAAAGCCAGAGGAAGTATAATTTTTGTTTGCGATATCTTAAGGCATCTTCGAAGATTTGGTAGAGCGTACTGCGCTCTTTAACAAAAACTGAAAAATTGCCATTTCTGCATTTTGTCAAAATTTCAGAACGTTGCATACTCAGATTCACAGGGTGGTCTCGAACTGCGGAGAAGCCTTCCATAGAAGTTGTGGTTTACACAGGTTACATTTTATATACGCTGGAAAGTATAGTGTATAAGCAAATGCATCATTATCTGAAATATATTCTAGTTATTTACTCTCGGGGTTGATTGGCGCTACAAAGTCTAGTGGTATATAACGAAATCTACCTATGCATTAGGTACGCTGATGAAGAAGTAGGCGTGATGGAGTCTCCAGTAGTATTATAAACGACGGAGACATTCAGTGAAACCTATTTCGTATTAGAAATGTTTTTATGTAGCTAACGAAACGCCCACACTAAGGTAACGTTAGTTCTGGCAGCCAAATATTCGTACCTGTTTAGGAGAGCCAGGCGTGCTGTCGCATAACTGTAAACTCCACGACAAACCTAAAATTGCCCTGTGCTCAAAGTAAAAGGAAAATTCGAAAACGATGAGCTTCTATACCTCGTTGGTCCCGTACAACAACTTCCACCTGAAAATTCAGGAGCGGTGGTTAGGTCCTGTAGCTAAGCCTATGCGGGACATTGGGTCAAATATGTTCGAAAGGTGAGCTCACATCAGGTTTTTTATAGCGAAATCTGACTAATTTAAAAAATTTTTCTTAAAAGTAAAATAATACATTTACAATATTTGTTTCAAACTCCTGCTCAGGAACATAGCAAACATATCACAAATTTTTACTCTACAACTTCAGGGGGGTGCTTAGCTCGAAATATTTATTAGGCAGAATAATTCATATTCTGTCAAGGTCAGAGAAATAACTCAAGTTACTGCAAGTGTAATGGAAATCAAGAAGAAATGGGCATGGACAGGACAGGTAGTGCGAAGAGAGGATAACCGATGGTCGCTTGGGGTAACAAACTGTGTTCCAAAAGAAGAAAAGCGTATCAAGGGGCGGCATAAAGTTAGATGGGTGGATGAGGTTAAGAATTTTGCAGGGATCAAGTGGATGCAGCTAGCACAAGACCGGGTTAATTGCAATAAGGGAGGAGCCTTCACTCTGCAGTGGGTATAGGCCGGCTGTTACTGCTGCCGCTGCTGCTGATGATGATGATGAAGTGATGTACAAAAGAGAGAGAGAGAAAATGGAATAGGCAGCGTTTTTTATTTCGAGTGTTAATGAAATATATAGGCTGCATTTTCTACACCGATGCTAAGGGTAGCGCCGATGAACGCACTTAAAGGTTTTCTTGTCAACGTCCAAAATACATATTGTAATTACCCTGCAACCTTGTATGCAGAAATCGCGATTCGGAAACTCCATTTTTGGGCTATGAGGGCCCATTCTTACAGCTTTGGAAAAGAGACCTTTACAGTTATATCAAGCGGTTTTCGATATATTTTTTGGGCAACAAATGCTAATGAACGTTTATATTAAAAACGACAGTGAACACTACTACGATGTGCTAGTATACCTCATTTGCTTTTGCTTTCACCAAGGTAATTCGCCTGGGATGTTTTTAATATTTCGTTATGACTCACCTTACAGGTAGAAATGTAACTCGACTAACAACACCCGATCATTAAGCCAGACTAAAGATATCAATTATTTCCTCAGTGCTGCTGTTTTCTATCTTCATATATGCGCAAAAGTAAGCTTCTGACTTCCTACACATTTCAACGCGACAGTGTAAGAAACCTTTCTCTTGTGTGTGTAAGGCGCATTAAACTGCCTGAATATACAGAAATATTAGGTCGTATAATCAAGGACTGGTGTAATGTCTTTCTATTCTTTTACATGAATACGTGCTTTCTGAAATAATATAACTTTTTTTTCGGCTTCTCGCTGACGTCATCTATGCTTTGCGCAAACTGAATCTGTTCCTCACACTCTTTCGTTGTCTTGGCCAAGATACTCTCGTTCATTGATTAGCTTTACAGAATTCATGTCACCCATTGTTGTCCTCATCACCGCACATGATAATAATTCCGTCAGAGCGCAGTGAGCCCTCTATTAGCCTCCATGCTATACAAAAAAGCTGATCCATGGCAGAACATGTTTAGACGTATTGTATGAAGCAGCGCAAAGGACAAAAGGATAGGTATAAGAGGGCACAATCACAGCACTGTGTTTGTGTCATATTCTGTCTTTCTGTCTATGTCCCTTTTCCTTTGAGCTGTTTCATCTAACGTGAGCAACCACTAGCTCACCTCTCAACACGTTTGGAAACACTTTGCTTTGAGTTCGAAGCGTGGCGAGAGAGAGCGGTAGGAATAATCTCTGAACTACGGCTCTAACGCTTTAAGGTCGGCTGTGCCACTTGTACTGTCGCCTACTGGTATGACGCTCACCTCTGACTGAATCTCCCGTCTCTTTTTGTTCTGTCCTGACGGCGCTCGTAAATGTGAAAAATTTAGTTAACTTCAAAGATTGAGTTTCTGCTAGAATGTGCGAGTATCGTTACTGCTCAACGAAATCTTATCGTGAAACGTCATTCGTAATTGTGTACTCTCCGTTGCGCGCATTTTGCGGCCTTCATAATCGCAAATGCCTGACACAAGATTTTTGAAGTGACTGATTATAACAAATTCCGCAATAGAGGAAAGTTGCAGCAATATCTTGCACTTATTTTCGACTCCATGCCACAGTTTTCCTTGTCTGTAGTCTGGCAGGTTCGGTTGGAAGGAAAATAAATTATTTGCATTAGATTTGCCTGTAACAAAGGAAAATAACACGGATCGGTGGCGAACTCCTGTTACCAACTAACCTAAAGCTCCATTAATTCCAATCTTGAAATCATGAGAGCTAGATGAAGCTTGAGATTTCTTTTTTACGGAACGTTTCTCCTATTCACACTGTTATGTTTTACAGTTTACCTCCGCTGTCTAGACGACTATGCCTATTTTTTTTTAGGTGCAGCTTCTGATGGGGGAGGGGAGTCACTTGAAAGAAGTATGCATTAAAGCGTATTTTCCCGTTTACCGCTAGGCGTCCCCTCAGAAACAAAAGCTGGAAACATTACTGCAAGGCAAGACTAGCAACAGGGTAAGTGAACTGTTCATTTTTATGTGCCACCATTGTAACCGTTTGAATTTTAATCTCATTGGGAAAAGCAGCCACTTTAGCAAAAAAGCAGGCGCTGGCGGTGTTGGAAGCGAATGATCACGGTTGTACTCTTTTACGTGGTAGTTTGTGACCTTAGAGGCCAGTACTGGTTAGACGGCGGTTTTTCTTAGGTCAGGAGCCACATGACATGCAGGTTGATATAATAGACTGGCCAGATGGCAGCTAGGCCATGGCGGGCAGCGGCCTCTGTCCCACTCGATTGTCCGTAGTTGAATATTCGGGTCCCAGCTGACCAGCTCGGCATCCCACCACTCGAGAGAAATTGGGCTCCTTACTTGAGGCGGAAGGGGGAGGGGAGAATCGAACCCACCAGGGCATTTGCGTTGCCAGTAAGGCAGGATTTGGCAGGCCACTCAAGAGCGTTCATAAGAATTTCTTAAAATCCTTCTTTATAACACGAGATGACCCTCAAGATAAAAGCATTTAAGACATTGCTTTAATGATCAAGAGTCAGCTAATGAACACAATTATTAAGAAATGGTAATTAAGCATGTAGAAAAATACACTTATGCGAACGAATATCTAAATGTTCGCCTATTTTTTTCTTTTTATAAAGGTTTCCAGATACCTGACGTTATATGTCCGGAGCTATTATTTGTCGTTGATACCAAATTTCAAGCACAGTTTACTTCTGATGACAATCTCTTGAGATACATCATAATAACTGCTAATTCTGTAAGTATTTTGCTTCAACTCCGTATAGCATTTCATTCATTTTTTTTTTGCCGTTTTGTAAGTGGAACCACGTTTTCTTTTAATGTATGTTTGGAAAACTAGTATGTTTTGCATATGAATCCGGACATTAGGACTCGAGAAATGTAACGGTTTCAATTGCAAAATTCACGCATGCCTTACATTCTGTGTGAATGAATCAGACAACTATTTAAGCAATAACAAACTTTTCTTTCAGATGAACGTTAGGTACCTAACTGTGTCACAACCATCTGTGAAACTCAAGCTTCGCGCCCTTGAAAAGCTTTCGGTAATCTCACAAGATATGTTTTGGCTCTGGCTTTCCTCGACACTTCTGAGAAAATGTCTCTTTTCAGGTCGTAGAGGAATCATATATTTTCCATATTAACGAAAACGTGGCTGGCACCCTCCCAACACTTCGAAATTTTCGAGACTATGTTAACCAGCACCACGAGAAGTATGGCGAGTTCGACGGTGTATATCGTACTACTTGGTAAGGATGCAGCAGCGACAAAAGCTTTATTTTGATGCGTGTGAACACAGTATAAGCTGAAACTTTCAGATTTGATTTAGCCGCCTGGACCGGACGTGGTTGGGATCGAACAATTCAAGGTAAGTATAATGTCTTGAACTGCAACTTCAACTCTATTCAAGTAACCACTGTCTATTCATGCATCGTCGGAAAGCGCGGTGGTCGTTTTATGAAGTCGGCGGCAAAGGGCTAAACTGATAACGGATGTCGCAGCACCCGTGCCGACAAGAGCGAGTACTGCGACATCTTCGACAAACACTTCAAGGAAGTTAGCTGCAGCACACGGAGGACTTGAAGAGTTAGAATCAAGCGGAGCCTTGCCCCGGGAACTGCGAGTGTTAGTTGCCCTCAACAACGCAGGTAGAATGTCATTGATCCGCAGGCGATGAATGGCGACGAGGGGAAGATAATCGGCGAGTGGTATACGTTTTATAGTCGTGGGATACAGAGTCGTAACTAAGCGGAGTTCTCGCCGCGACTGGCTCGGTACCGTAGGAGTAGGTCCAGAGATGAAGACGAGAAAGTAACAAGCGTTGGTGGCAAAGGCATGTGACATAGCCCGGCAGCCAGCAAGCTTAGCAAATTGGCCGGTTGTCTGCAGTGCGTCAAGGGTTCGTGGGGGTTTGCCGTAGCTTTGAAACAGGGATATTCGAGGCTCAACCAAAGGCCGCAGGTGGAAGGAAGGAACTGACTCGTAGGAAACAGATGCGGATGACAGTAGCGGCCTGGCTGCAACTTAGGCGTACCTCAAAGGTGCCGTTAACTTGCAGCAGCATGGAGCTTGGCGGCAGGATGTCAGCGACGTGGATTTGTTCAACACGCCGTATGGTAGAGGCCAAGGATGGAGCCATGTCAGGAATAAGGCGACCAGTCTCTTGTAATCGATGAATCAGGAAGAGCTGGCGGACAACTTCTTCACGAATGAAGGTTTTTTTTTTGTCGAATAAAATGATTTTCTTCGGAAGGAGATAACCGCCGTGGGCCAGTGGGGAGATAGTGTCATCGCAAACACCGGATCGGAGGGTAGAATCGCAATGCTGACAGAGCTCGTCATAGCTGCGGCAAAGTTTAATGACGTGACTGACGGTGGCAGGATTTTTCGCCAACAGCATTTCAAACGCGTCGTCAGCACTACCTTTCAGGACGGTATTGATCTCATCAGATTCAGACATTAGTGGGTTGACAAGCTTAACCACGTCAACAATGTCTTCAGTATAACTGGTGAAGGTCTCTTCGGCTTGCTGAGCGTGCTCTCGCAAGCGTTGTTCTGCTTGTGAACTGCAGGGAGGCCGAACACTTCCACAAAATTCTTCTTAAATGCGGACGAAGATCGAAGGTTTGCCTCATGGTTAGGAAACCAGGGGCCGCCACATCAGCTAGATAAATGCTGCATTACTCATCTTGATAGTGTGATCCCATTTCTTGTAGGTGCTGACGCACCCATACGTTGAGAACCAATCATCGACAACTTTGTCGGCCTTGCAACTGCCGAGGCATGGGTTGCTCTGCCGTAGGACACCAGATCATAGGACTGTGGTTGGGCGGGCGACGAAGTCAAGGTGGGCTTGTCCGGCTAGGTGGACGCAGCGAGCAATGTACGTCTTCGGAGTTTCAAATGGGTGTGAATATCCCAGCATCTCTACCAATTGTAGGGGTGGGTTTATTCAGGAAGCTCAGGTGGATCGCTTGCTCAGAATGAACTTGTAGCGGAGTGCAAGCATGGGCAACCACCAAGCGAAGGGCAAACTTCTTCGCCCTGGGGCGCACCAGTAAGCGGTGTATGCCAGTGGCTCTAACCTTAGACTAGCACACTACACCACATTTAAATCGTTCCAGTAACTTTCATTTGCTAATGACATCTCCTTGAGCGATCGCCGAGAAATGAACTCACTAATAACCTGGCACTGCGGGCTCTTCCATTGTCTTTATTTAATAAAAATGTGTAAAAACTGCCGATATAATAGTTTGTGTTGCCTATTAGAATAACAACGTAATAAATTCACAATATTCGGAGCCGGAACGACCTTACGCTAGTGCTGAGTGGTTAGTTAGCTCGGCTTTATAAATACTGGATGCGGGATCAGAAGCAAGCTTCGGGAGCCACTTTTTGATGACGGCAAAAGCAATGGTACCCGTGTGTTCGTATATGTGAATGCAAGCAAACTAATTCTCTTTTCTAAATTTACGGAGCCCTACATTACGGTTCCCACATAGCCCGAGACGCTTTGGGACGCTAAACCGCGCAAAGAATCCAAACTACGGCGAAGTTAGCGTCTGATTTTTAAAGCGAATGCTTATAAGCCTCATTACGCGAAAATCCAGGCGCCGGCGTGTGAACTCGATTGTACCCCAAAACACTTGTGTCCTAAGAAACAAGTGCGACAATTATTCCGCCTTTCCCTTCCTGTGGATCCCCTATAAGGCGAAAAGCGTTTCGAGCCTTATGTGATAAATATCGCGTAGGCGAAACTTTTCCGTGAGATGTGTTAGCGATATTCCGCGAGTGACAGATTCCGCCTTCGATTTCCTGTAAGCCTATGATAGAGTTCCGGTGAGCTCTGATGCGTTCAAAGAAACGGTGGTTGTGTTTAAAAAGGCGAAGCGCGATGTACCGTTTGCGAGCAGCAACGCTCAGGTTTTCGGATTTCTCCAATGTAGATTTTGCAGTGCTCTGGTAACGTTTCCCCCTCTTTTTGAAAAACATCACATTACTGCAGAGTAACACCTCAACCGATAGGCTCTTAGCTCTTGGAATGCACAACACACTTGCTAAACTCAAGGAAGCGCATTTAATAGCGCAGTACTCCAGACTGGCGCGCACCAAATCCGGGAGGCTTGTCTTGCTGAGGCTAGGCATCAATGCCGAACCCATGGCAGACGATCCCAACCAAATACCCACAGCAATCAGGAAGGAGCTTGTTATCAAGCCCCTCCCCAAGAATATGCACCCCATTCACCACGAAGGCAGGCGACTAGCACGCGCACGTGCACTACACACCAAACACAAAGAAACCATTCGGTTGCTTACGTAGATGCGGCCGAATATGAAGAGATGGACCGCGGTTTCGCGATTTGTGCGGTGACTGGCGCCCGTGAGTCCACGCCTACCAAAATCTTAGCTTCAGCTACTGTGCGCACCAGAACCTCCGAGGCTGCAGAGGAAGCAGCCATCGCGCTGGCTATCGCTTTTACCGAAGCAGATGTTATAGTCAGTGATTCCAAAACAGCCGTACGGAATTTCGGGAGCGGCCGTCTGTCGGCTGCCGCCAGGAATATCCTTAAAAGCTACCGTCCAGTCCCTGGTAGGACGATAGAACTGGTATGGGTTCCGGCTCACTCGGGCAATCCCGGGAACGAGAAGGCTCACGAATATGCCCGAGGTTTCGCCGGCCGGGCGGTGAGCACATCGCTTCCCGCGGGCGCGAGGGAGGGCTTGCTCTCGTTCCATGACATAACTCGCCATTTTAGCCTGGGAAGGCGCATCTTCCCTCCACCACACAAGTCATTAAGCAAGGCCCAGGAGATACTCTGGCGCCAGCTACAAACCCGCTCCTTCCCCTGCCCCAAAGTTTATTCATATATATTCAAAGAGCAGGTTGACCCTGAATGCAAAGAGTGTGGCGTCGACGTTACTTTAGACAACATTACATAGGGGTGCGCGGCCTATCCGCCACCCGCCGATTTGCTGCCAGCTCCATCTCTGGAGGTGTGGGAGGCCGTGCTGCGCTGCTCGGACCCGGCCATCCAGGATCGGGTCACTGAGTGGGCCGAAGAGATCGCCGACAGGACGCAACTGGCAGCCATCTGGCGCGGCCAGCAATCAAACTGAACCTTTTAAATCCGATGAAATAAATGTTTTCCCATCCATCCATCCATCGTTCAATGTGCGTTGTGTATCGCTGCACTCAAAGTAAAACAAAAAGACACGAAAAGAAGCGGAGATTGAGCGATTGCTTTATCTCTGATACATGTTTCTTTGCTGTCCCTTTTTTGGATATTAGCCCAAGCGATGAACTCCAAATAATTACCATTTTTACGCAAATGATGAGTTGTGAAAAATATGTAATTTATACATTTTACGGTGCGTATTGGTAATGATGCTAGTCTTAAAAAGTTTCGGCAATCTAGAGGCAAGAGAAGTGCAATGTTTAGATTAAATTGTTAAAATGAAACAATCTGTTTTATTCCTCTAGGCGTTTCTTATGTCGGAGGAGCGTGCGGCTATGAAAAGGTTGCCATTGGTGAGGACAAGGCCGGAACCTACAAAGGAGTGCGAGCAGGTGCGCACGAAATCGCACATATGTAAGGAAGCACGTGAACATGCTAATATTACGCTTTGTCATAATTCGTAAAATGTTTAGCAGCAACAATTGTAAAATTAGGACAAGAAATCACAATAATTAGGTTACGGGTATTGATATGCCTAAAAATTATGCATAAAATTTTCTTGTGTGTAGCTGACCTTCAAACACGAAAGAATTTCATCTTACTTACAAGAAGTGCATTATCATGTTTTGGGGATTTGAGTTCTTATAAATGATCTTCCTTATTATTCGAATTGTTTATTGATGTGAAGAGCAAAACAGTTAAAGTGGAAGGCATTTTTTATTCTAGTATCCAAGAAAGTAACAAGAAGCGTGATTGTGTTTTATTACGGAGGTAAAAACCTGTTTATTACTTGGTTGGTTGGTTGGTTGGTTGGTTGGTTCCCAGGATGGGAAAGGCGCGGTATCTGTCACACTTGCTTTGTGGGCACCTGAACCGCAAAGTAAAGGAAGGGAGGAAGGTGAGAGTGAAAGAGGAAGGAGAGAAAGGGGAGCCGTAGTGGAGAGCTAAGGAGTAATTTCGACCACCTGGGCATCTTTAACGTGCGCTGACATCGCACAGCACACGGACGCCACACCTCATTATTACTTAAGTCCTAATAATTAAACAGAGAACGCGAATTAAACACCATAATTAAGAGATGCACGAAGTGCGCTCTAGGACTCCCCATAACTACTTCTAACGACATTCTAGAGAAAATGAGGTTGCATAATGAGTGGAAAGAGCTAGCTGCGGCGGTCAGGCTGTCCCAGAGATAGCGACTCGCAGGAACGGCGGAGGGTAGACAAATCCTCGACTGGGTAAACCTGCTAGCGCCCGGGGAAGGCGAAAGTGTCAGAGAAAGCATAGATCGAGAAATCAGAAAGCATCAATACGTCTCGCCCATATCGAAGAACATTCACCCAGTACACGACGAGGGGAGGAGGAAAAGCAGAGCTAAGCACCTCGCTCACAAATTGGACAAACTCCCACCGGGATCAGTCACCTACACCGATGCAGCGATCGGGAAAGAAGGCGACGTAACCTCGGGATCGCCAGACACCGGGATCGCCATAGGAATCTAAATAAACCAAGATCTACCGCCGGTAGAGGCGGAGGAGATTGTAATAGCCATTGCCATTGCATGACCAGGCGTGAAACACGTCATCAGCGATAGCAAAGCGGCGGTTAGGAATTTTAGCAAGGGTAGAGTCAGCAATCGTGCTGCAAAAATTCTGAACGAGTCGTCTCTCGCCGAAAGCGTGACCATAATCTGGACCCCAGCACACGCCGGTCTCGCCGGCAACGAGGCTGCCCACATGCTCGCCCGCTCCTCGCTACCTCGGGGTGCTGCGGACGCCACCACAACATCTAAGAGCAAATAATGTATTGGTACGTTTAGGGATGTGACCGACAATCTGAAGAAAGACCGGAGGATATATCCGCCACCGGATAGATTCCTGAGTAAAAAGGAATCGTACGACTGGAGAAACCTCCAAGCTCGAAATTTCTTTTCGCCCCTGTGGAGGAGTTGGACGGGTGCCAGAGGACGGAAGAGGGACGATGCAGAAACCTAAATTTGTAAATTTTGCGGTCACGTGGCAACATTAGACCACATAATATGGAGATGCGTTCGTGCCCCAGGCGCAACGCGATTAAAACTAGTGATGAATGGGAGACCACGCTAAGAAGATCCGACGAAAAAATTCAGCGATTCGCCGTCCGCCTGGCGGCCGAGGCTGAAGACCTCTTCTCCTAGACGGGGCCGGTTGTCCTCTTGCCGCGGTGCGACAGACTGCCTCCCTGGACGCCTGCGTGCGGACCCGGAGGTGGCTTCCGCGCCATATTCGGCGGAAATAAATGTTCTTCCTCCTCCTCCTATCCTCACAGTATTATGTTGAGAGCATATTCGGAATCAGGCAGGGTGTGTTGTGAAAAGATCGGTTGCAAAGTGCATATTTATGCTAATAAAAAAAGTTACTTTTCTAGTGGACGGAGAAAAATGGTACCCTCTGTGCGTAAACACGAGTATATAACTATTCGGCAGTTCTGCCAGTCAAATTAGAGAGAATGGGATGACAGAAAGTGTAAGTCTTCAAAATGTTTATTACTTGTATACATACGTATAATATATTACGAAACAGTATATTGTATTTAAAGCGACAAATTTTTTTCGGTCAAAGAGATAGTGTCCGGTGTTCCTCTAGTCGATTCTGCAGCGATTCGGTAAAAACGTGCAGAAATTTAGCAGAGAATAATAAAAATCATAAATATTCGTATCATGGACATTTTAGGGCTAGATCTATACTTTAAAAATTACGATATTCTGATTTCTTCATTATTGCCGTTACAACTTTTGATCAGTGTTCAGTGCCTTTAAATGTTCACTACAAAAGAAGAAATATATCTCCTTAATAAGCACAGTGGAGCTGCAATCCAATAAAAATAAAACATATATCAATGCTTCAAATTATTTCAAACCTAATCCGTTTTCAGATAGGCCATCCTTTTTTTGATCACACAGCTTTCAGATAAGAATTCACGGAATTATATGATGAGTGTAACGTAATGAAAAAATTTAATGGAGACGAAAGTATATTCATAAATATTCCTTTCCTGGATATTGCAGTGCTAGATCTATACTGTACGAGTAACACCAGAACCCCTCTGGCACAAATAACTCCAGAAGAAAGAAAAAATACAAAGAAATACGAAGCAGTCCTTTTTTGTATTTATTACAATGATGGAAAATTAGAACTGAAAACGAAACAAGGAACCACAAAAACATGCCGTGAGTGAGGTATGAACTGATTGCTGTCGCCGCCGTTGGTTTATACACTACTGGCAGAGTGTCATTCATTCTAAAATTTCTGATCAGTTTTCTTTTCTACTTTACATTCATCAATTCCTGTAAACTCTTCTGTGATTTGCTTGGTTACATTTACATCTGGTGTTAGCTATTTACAACTTTGATGAATGTTGCAACTGATCACAAAATTCCGCTTTTTCACAAAAAACTGAAATTTTTAAGAAACCTTATCGCTCCTCAGCGGTGGTAAAAAAAGGAAGCCGATCAGTGTTATACATGCCTTGTCTTACAGAAAATGAGTGTGGCAGCCATAAAAAAAAAAAGAGAGATATTGAGGAAATACAACATTTAAAAACAATATTTTTATTCCAAGTTAGTTCAATTGGTTTTACATCTTTTATACGTTAAAGCGCTTAAACGTTCGAAAGAGTGCCGACATAATTCGAGCTTTAAATTGGTGTGATATTGGACTTAGTGAGACGAAGTTTTGTAATGTCATTTTTAGCTCACACGCTATGGGTGCCGTTCTTTTTTCTTTTCATTTCTTAGGCTTGGTTGTCCTCACGATGGCTATGCCTACAAGCAGTTTTCTTCCACGGCTTGCCCTTATAGTGACGGATATCTTATGAGCTACGCCGAACATGACAGCAAGAGCATGAAGTTCTCGAAATGTTGCAGTAAAATGATCAGCAAGATGGTCACGTAAGTTAGCTCCTAACATATGTACTCACATGTATTTACATATATACATACATGCGTACGGCTGCGACTAAAAACGATTAGCACAAATGACTAACGTGACTGAGTTCTAGGGAGAGACTAGGATAACGAAAATACCACTGTACGCTCCATCTGCTAAAAAAAGAGAGATATACACTCATCTGCGCAAGAACGTTGGCACATGATCATAAGCAAAGCGCAAGCTATCAATTAAGGTGCAGACTTCCCGTGTTGTTCTTTTCAACCGCCCCATCCACTTTGAAAAAAGAATATGCATGACATTCTCGATATCAGCGAGCATGGTAACCACAGAGCAGCGTATTGCAATTTTACTGCCCCGGTTATGACTAACATTAACTACTCATGTGGTGTAAAACAAGGTTGATGTCCTTGAATTTGAAGAAAACATCTCTCTCATCATTCCATCGACGTTATTCCCAACCATCTTCGTGCTATGTTATCAGTGACGCTTAAATCACTCCAGTAACAACATACAAATATTTGGGTATCCACTTAACACGCGATCTTGCCGGTCTTCTCACGTAACTCATGTCACTAACAAGGCAGATCGTCTTCTCGGTTATTTTCGTCGAACCTTGCGTCAAGCACCCCTATCAGTAAACTCTTTGGCTTATTGAATCCTTATTTGCCCCAAACTAGAATGCGCTTCCGCCAAACAGGACCCTCATCACAAAAACCTTTAAACTACTCTCGAAGCAGTACAAAATAGCACTGTTCTATTCATTTTCTCAGCCTATTCCCATAACGTTAGTATCTCTAAACTAAAATGCAATGTTAACCTGCCAATCTTAGCTAACCGCCGAAAGATGGCTAGACTGTGCTTGTTTAATACATTTTACTACCATTTTTTCTTGAACTCAATTATCAACCCCGCCCACCGCATCTCTGACCGCACAAAACATAGGAAGGCTGTCTACCCTCCCCCTGTCCGGACATCTGCGCATTTATC
This sequence comes from Amblyomma maculatum, assembly GCF_055883805.1. Lineage (NCBI taxonomy): Eukaryota > Metazoa > Arthropoda > Arachnida > Ixodida > Ixodidae > Amblyomma > Amblyomma maculatum. Next base: position 65,609,678 of record NC_139354.1, read on the forward strand.
ACATTCTTTGTCAAGACCACAAGGGATTGGAATGATCTGCCAGATGCCATCGTGGACATCACCCACCCACCAACATCCAGATAATCAATCAAAGATTTCATGTGCTGAATGTACAACTCCCTAATATAATACCCCTTTAATGGGGCCATTGAGGTATTCATAAATAAATACCTAAATAAATAACTGAGTAAGCTGTCTCATAACCGAGGCAGCAAAATTTCTATACGCTCTGTATGTTTACCGTGCTCGCTGATACCCAGACTGTCATGCATATTCCTTTTTCAAAGTGGGCGGGGCCGATAGAAAAAAACAGAGAAAGTTTGCATCTTAATTGAAAGCTTATGCTTTGCTTATCATCATGCGCCAACGTCTCTGCGCAGATGACTCTATCTCTCTCTTTTTCTGAGCAGATAGCGCGTACAATGGTATTTTCGTTATTCTAGTCTCTTCCTAAGACCCACAGTTTGCTGAGTAGTGAACTGTCATAGGCTGTTCGCATAAACACACCACACTGCACCGGAATCTGCGCATATCAGAGACAAGTTTATTTTTCAACTCATCGAAGCATCATCATCACCATCAGTAACTCATGATCCTCGTAATCCTGCGCGTTTGTACTGGGGTCAGTACTTGAGCCGTCATCGCCTCGATGTTTGGCGGCATCCTATGTCGCTCTGAAAATACTCGTGCGAACTTCCCTTGATTTTAAGCTTTTGCCATCCAGAGACTTAGGCCCTGCAGTTTGTGGCTTTTGACAGGACATTGACCGTTACTGATAGAAAGACATAGCGCTCCATATGGTACTGCAAATGATGTTTCCATATGGCGTGCGGAATGGGTATTCAAGCATCTCTACATCAACTTTGAAGCATCCGTGCAGCAACACAAATTGCCATGTGATTGGCTAACCGCAAGGGTAATTCCTATCTACATGCCTGGTGACAAACCACGCGTCAAAAATAACAGGCTTGTTTCAATTACTTCTCCATGCTGCAAGATTATGGAAACTGTAATATGAAAAAGTGTAACAACTTTCTGAATGCCGCTATTGTTTTCAATCGGCATAGGTTTCCTCAAGCATTAAACAGGTACACAATTCTCCCAACCACACGTGATTTTTCGCTTTTCATATGAGAAAGGCTTGATAGGCTTAGATTTGTTGCAGAATGTTCTACGCCGTTTCACACATTCATCTGATTGACACAACTGCTTAATCTCGACGCTAACATCGAAATTATCAAATGAATGGAAGGGTGGATTGTTGAAAATCCAATGTTTTACTTGTTATTTTCGGATTTCCTCAGGGATGTGCACTGGGGCCAATTTTGTTGCTAACTTATATAGTTAACATCGCCGACAGGATTGACTCTGATATCAAGGTTCAATGTTTTGCAGACGACTTCTTAATTTACACCAGAGTAGCCAGCCTGACCCACAAGATTGACTTATGGACCATAGTACCAATGTTTAGTGACTATTGCACAAATTGAAAACGAAAATAAACTGCTTTGACTATGTACGTGTGTGACACATAAGAATAACAATACCTGCTCTCTCGATTAAAACATAGGTGATAAGCACGTACGCTGTGCTTTACACATTAAGTACTTCGGTGTAACATATCTGGGGATCTAAGCTAGAACGCACACATAAATAACAGCCTATTCATCTAAACCACATTCTGGCACTCGCTCGCGAAAAATGAAATGAGCCACATATTTGACTTTTGTGCGTCTAGTTTACTGTACGGGAACATCGTGTGGGATCTGTTCAAAAAGAACCAGACAGAAACTAACAAAAGTTCAAATAAGAGCGAAGTTTACCTTATCGAATATTGGTCACCCAATTAAGTAAATAAATGCTTGAGATATGTAACTTATCTCCGCTTTCACAACGCACAAATTTCAGAAGAATAAAATTCATCAATCCGATTCGCATCAACTCATTCAACTTGTGCACAAAATATTGCATTGCATTACATTTCTCAAACGTTCATAAGCAGCCGCAATGACCAAGTTCAACCCATGTCAGTACGAAATGATACACAAAGTACTCGATTTTGTTCAAGACCAAGAAAACTGTGGGACTCTCTGCCACATGCAATACAAAGAGTGAACACTAAATAAATTTGGATCACCAGTGACTTACATTTTTTCAGCAACACGAAAAAGACAGCCAACAAATTTACGTTGCTGTGCCTATTTTCAACATCTGCATTTGCTCATAGCTGTAATGTATGTTTTATTTTTTTATTTTTTTGTGTGTCGACAGATGGGGGGGGGGACATCCTGATGGTTTTTAATAATTTGTTGCTTTGTACTGGTGCCATGCCTAACCTATTTGCTTTGCATGACTGGCTTTGAGCATGGCAGCACTATTTCTCCAATTTCTGTACTTCCACAACCACGTAACGGACTTAAGCCAATGCTTTTACTAAATAGGTTAATAAATGAAAGGACGACAGACTACATAAATAATCATACGGCTACTCGCAACGCCAAAAAGAAAAGTAAACCATGCGTGTAGCAACGTCGGGGCATAATTCTGCCTATAAGGAATGAAATATTTAATATACGGTCCCTGTTATGAGTCATCGTCGCGAACTCACAAATTGGCTGCTGTCTGCCCGCCACAGCTGCTTTACAAAATGCACCATGCTTGGAACTATCGTTTTTGGCGTGTAAGGCAACAAAGGCATGGCGTTTCAATTTCCCTGCTCCGTCCATGAGTCACTTGTACTAACATTTTTTGTTGCAGCTGGTCATACATACATAAATACGTACAGTTGACGTCACCCTTGTGTGGAGCGCTCGGGCAGTGTTCATCCCGCAATAAAAACTGAAATTAAAAATCAGTCCACGATTTGCGGACAAAGTGCTCATGCTCATCTTTTTCACAGCCTGTGTGGATCTTCTTCCGTCCCAGCATTCCTTGTAAAAAGTAGAAACGGCGACGAGGTATTTGTTTTTATGCAGGAAAGTTTGTCGACTGGGTGCTCTACACATGGGTGACGTCGACTGTACATACATACATACATACATACATACATACATACATACATACATACATACATACATACATACATACATACATACATACATACATACATACATACATACATACATACATACATACATACATACATACATACATACATACATACATACATACATACATACATACATACATACATACATACATACATACATACATACATACATACATACATACATACATACATACATACATACATACATACATACGGCAAATTTTCATAGAGGATTTTGTGTCATCAGGATACATTTTTCAAAGTGTAAAATTTGGTGTGCGATCTCTAAAGCTGGTGCGGGGTTCACAACGAACAGCCAAGGCTGCAAAACCAAATGTATTGAAATCTGACAAGTACTGCGAGTCAACAGTTACATATTGCAGAATATGCTTCAGGCATATTGATTATATTGATCCATTCTTCACAGCGTAGCAATATATTTTACAAGTACTATAGCTTGTCCATCGCTAGTGCGGAGTAATTATTACTTCAACGAGAACCGGTGGACTGCGTTTGAAGAGTAAAATGCAGAAAATATAAGCGCCCCGGGGGATGATCTCCGGATGTGCTAATGGAGGAATCTCTCGATATACGAAAAATGGTTTCAGTAACCAACTTCTCCTACTCAGAAATATGTTTCGTCTTTAATGAATGGCCATGCCAACATCCAAAAATGGTGAATGTCCAATTATTTCTTGCCATATTAGGAACATTAAGGAAATAAACTAGACTGGCTATGTTTGAACATTTTTGGTGCTAATATTGTCCATTACTGCAACTTTTAAGAAACGCAAAAGTGTATTAAATATGTATTAAGAATGTAATAAATAATTATCAACTTGGCAAGAACATAAAGAGGCTGAACATAATAAAGTATGAAATGTGAGATATATATGCTGATAGCTCAAATTAACATTACCTCAATCTTACGTACGTACGGTCAATTGAAACTTCTGTCCCTGAAGATATGCAGAAATCCCTTATCATTTAGTAATGAGTCTTTAAACTGCGTGCCGGAACACTCAAATTACGTCATTTTGTAAAGTTTGAAGGTTGAAAATTTTCAAGAATGCTTATTAAGGTGATACAACTCTGTCTAAGTAGCGCTTCTGTTCTACTGGCTTAGCAAAGCGAAGAAGAACGCATTAAACTCGAGAAAGACATAATAACTGTACCGGCATTTTTTCACAAATAACAATAAAAATGTGCCCACAAGCGCCAGCAGTGGTATTAGGAAGTGACCCTTTGCTAGAATGGTTAAATTGTCATTCAATGATATCACTGTTTGAAGAATGTACCATTTACGTTGAACATGGAAACAAACAAGAAATAGTATACATAGGACCGGTTTCCGGGAACATTAAGCAGGGACATGGTGTAAGATAAATAAACTTGTGTTCAACATCGACCAGGTATTCAGCGCGGAACGTTCCGCAAACACTCGACTCGCAATAATTAGAACCGTGCACCAACCTGGGAGATACGCAGCGTCGCTACTTTGTCGCCTTGATTCAGCTAGAATTATGGGGACCGAGTGGTGAAGCAGTTGCGAATACGAACTGGAGTGCCTGCGCGTTTTAGGCAAGAATTCGATATAATTTATTCCAATACTTTTTATGTGACATGACTGTATTGCACATATACCTCTCTGCAAGGTTACTATTTAGTAAACGGTTTAGGCTGTCATTCAACCTGTGAGCTGCAACAATGTGTCGCTTGGCTCCCGCGAAAATAACACAAAGCAAAATAAAATCTAAAGCCTACGCTAAAAAGAATAAATAAAGAGTACACATTTGTTGGAATACTAGCATCTAGTTTGGGTTCTAGAATGCGATTCTCACCTACTTTCTAATGTCTAATGTACTGAAATGAAATTCGCTATTATTTGTTGGAAGTGCGTCAGGTAAACAAAGATAGTAATCTATAAGCGAGCAAAGGGACCTTCTGGAAGGTTCGTGCTTCGGGATTGCAGCTTCTGAAAATCAGTTCTTTGGCCTCGTCCTGCTTCGAGGTGCATTCTGGTCAACACACCCACTTTATGATTCCGTTAAAAAGGGCTAAATATAATTTCAACTAAGTTCAGCAACAATAAGTTACGTTTGTGCTAAGTGATGAACAAAAATAGTGGAAGTTAATATTGTTAAAACGTAGTTAACCAAGCGTGAACTATGTTAGGCGTCGATACTGCAAACTTGATTTCTGAGCTGAAGCGTTACGCATTTGAACCGGCACCCAACTCATTCTTGCAGAGACCGAGTAAGCAAGCGCCAGAAATGTTGTTGCTAAACCGATCGTGCAGTCACGTGGTCAGTTTACTTTTAGATCAAAATATTAGGATTCCTCCACTACGTCGCCTGTCGCATCAAGATAGAGTGACGTTGGGGGTTCCTGCACTTAATTTCTATAGACTCCATTTTACCTTTACGGGCTTATGCTTTGTTTCATGTCTTAAAAACACACTTTTTTCAGGTCAGAAGCTGGATGGTGCCTCCGGGAAAAAATTCGAATAGGAAAATAAAGAAACGACAGTTCCCAAGAGAGCTACCCGGAGATGTTGCAAGCCGGGATCAAATATGCAAGCGTGCCTTTCCGAACGTTCCCGAAACGCACTTTTTAGCTGTAAGTTTTGTAGCTCGTTTTCTGCGAAATAATATACTCCTCATATTTTCGCCTTCCCGATCAAATACATTTTGAGCTAATGAACTACCAAAAGGTATCCTTACCAATAACAGTATTCCAATTGATGTTCAGACGCTTTTGGTATAGCGCTCGCAATTGAATGAACGAGGGCGCCCAGAAGACAAGAGCCAGAAACGAAAAAGGAAACGCATGAAAACGACAGAGTACATGCATTGCATACACGTAGCCCGGGAGACCAGTGATGAAGCAGCGCGGCTTATTTCGTACACTTGATAAGGCGAGCATCAAGTAATGGAGATTTGTCAGGTGGTGATTCCAACGCGGCCGGTTTATAGCTTCGCTTCTGCTAGTATAGCGTTCTGAAAAGCGCTTTTAACCAGTGCGACCACCACTCGCGTGCTCCGTTCGTATTTGATGCATCTGTACTCAAGCAAGTGAAATAACGAGTTATCCCTTCCACCCCCGCGCTGAAGTGTCCGCCGATAGCAACACACTGCCTGGTTAAGACGTGCCACCTCCTGTATAGCAACATGTGCAAATAACCCACAGTATGCAATATCACAAGAAAGTGCATCTGTCGATGGATGACCTCGTGTAACGCCGGCAAGAATTGTACTTGGGCACATCCGTAGCCACGGGGAATAAGGTTAACAAAATTACATAGGGTTATAAGGCCCCGAGCTAAAATGAAAAAAAAATGAAGGTTCACTTGCAATATCAACCTCTCCCGTTCACTTGGCAGTGGAAGAAAGCAAATATTTATTTAAAGCGGGGACGGAGGGAAGGGCATCCTAGCACTTCTTTCTCTGTCTTCCATTGTGAGCTACCTGGCTGTATCAGTGTCCTCAATGCCACTCCAATACACGTGAAGGTCATTTACAGTTTCAGGAATAAAGTATCAAAATAAGGGCGGTTTATTGAGACAGCCTTGAGCTGAATGCGCGATTGGCGGACGGGGGACTATTCTGGTGGGTAATGCTGCATGGACGTAGGATAGGAAAGGAGTGATTAGGGAAAAAAATGTCTGTATAGCTTACAAAACTACCAAATGAAAATGGTCGCTGTTCAACCTCGATGTTTCGGTATGCACAAATCCCGCTCATAACATGCAGTAATATATCTATTACACGCCACATCTATTTTAGTGGGTTTCCAACATATTTACGACACCTTAAAGAATTAGTACAGCTGAGCTGTTATTTCAAAATCTGCGCTAACGATGTGCACGTCAGTCATCGATGATTTGCTATACACAGCGCAGTGATCTAAGCAGAACCATTCTTCTCACTGGTTAGTGAATGGCAGCGTTAAATACTTTCTTTTTACATGTGGTTTCAAGGTAGCGATATGTATCGTAATTTACATATGGGTGCTTCTTATGAATGCGACGAAGGGAGGAGGGCGGAGAGGGACGGTGGTTTTAGGGTTCAGAGATTGTGCAGTAAAAGACTTTCAAACAACCCTTTACCTGTACACCATGCCCATTAGATTAGAAATATACATGTGCAGAAACAACTTGGAGAAACATCAAACCAGGAACGCAATCCGTACTGCGTGTAGGCCATGGAGACGGGCAACATAGAGGAGGACAGAGGCCGAGTGCAAGACAAACATGTTGACCGAGCAAAGGGGTAAAAAAGTTGCCCCTTTGTTGAAGTAGACGCCGCCACTAGTAATGGTAATGAGCTTGTAGTGGGCAGTGCGATCACATTCCTGTTAACCCTCTGGCCCAGAAAAGAAAATCAGGAATTGAAGAGAACGAAGTTCATTAAGACATTTTTTTTTATTCCGCAAGCCTGCCATAAGGCATATTATAAAAACCCGTGTAAATTATTTTCCGTTAGGAATCGAAGAAGGCTTCTGCTCTCATTGTTGTCGGTGAGCCATTTGGAAAAGTACTCTTTCCTTGTTGCGGTTAGTCCCAGTTTCTGCACAATCTTTATCCTTGATGCCCTTGTATCTGCACAAGTCCACGGCTGGTGGTGAATATCCACTTCTGCAGCTAGTGTGGAACATTTTGGAAATGTGGTGGGTCCGATGTCTTCTTCAGATTCCCAACGGCATGTCACCGACGGGGCAAGGGCCTCCCCAGATCTTATCATTCTAAGGGAAACCTCCTCCAATCGCGTTATGAGCGGGGGGGGGGTGTGCAAAGTGAACGGGGGATTGAGAGCACGTATATGTTTGCTTAAAGAGGGTGCTAAGATAGGAATAGCGGAGCGGGCAACAAAAGGAAACCTGGTGGGGGTCCATTAGTGTTTGGAACTTCGTGTGCGAGGTGGTCAACATTTTTCTGCTCAGTGTTGTGAGCATCATCTTGGATCCAGTGTATCTGGATGCGTACCTTTGCTTTTTATTGAGTGCCTGGATACCCTGGGTTACACATAGTGTCTCTGGCACTCTTCAGTTGTTTTACGGCGGCTGAAGTCTGTATAGATGTGGGCTTCTTGTCATAAACGCGTGTTGTCATAAAACGCTTACTCTATGTTGATGTGCTTATATCGCTCAGTAACAATGCGTTTGCTCACAGATTGCGGCTCGACAAGAATATTGTTACGGGAAATATTCACAGTAAGGCAGTTGTCCACACCACTGAGGATGATCACAGCACAGCACTCGTCTGCGTCTTCTTCTTCTGGGAGTCTGTCGCACTTCTTTTTCGTCAGCACGGCCAGCGAATACCACTCAGTAACACTACCCCCCCTCGGGAAAAGCACAGTCCCGGTGCGTTCTACGTTTGTGAAACAGAACGTGCATAATAGGGCTTTAAGCGGGACACATCCACTATTTCAGAGCATGGCGCTCTGGACGAGGATTTCGGAGGCACAGATTCAACTTCGTATGTGACGTCTGTCACGGGCTGCAAAACTCGGTAAGGGCCTGTGTACCGGGGCAAAAGTTTTTCACACAAGCCCACGCGACGGCACGGGAGCCACAGCAAGACGAGTGACCCAGGACTTAGTGGACATTACGGTGGCGACTGTCGTACCGAATTTTTGAGAGTCTTGGGATGCAGAGAGCCTGGCATGAGCTATCCGGCGAGCATCATGAGCGCGGGCTACGGCATCCCTGGCGTAAGTACTGGTGGCGTCTGCCGCGGGTAGTGAGGTGTCGAAGGGCAGTAACGGGTGTCGGCCAAATAACAGATAAAATGGGGAGTATCCAGCGGTAGAATGGACTGATGAATTGCAGGCGAATGTCACAAAGGGTAAATGAACGTCCCAATCCCGGTAGTCGTCAGACACATATACATGGACAGCATGTCTGTGAGGGTACGGTTTAGGCGTTCCGTGAGGCCGTAGGTCTGGGGGTGATAGGCTGTGGTGAATTTGTGACTGACGGAGCACGAACGGAGAATTTCCTCAACCACTCGCGACAGAAAGCAGCGGCCACGGTCAGTTAGTAGTTCACGAGGGGCACCATGATGTAGAATCACGTTTTCTAGAAGGAAATCAGCGACGTCTGTGGCGCAGCTGGTCGGGATGGCTCTGGTAATAACATACCGCGTAGCATAATCGGTGGCGACGGCGATCCATTTGTTCCCTGAGGCTGAAACAGGAAAGGGCCCAAGAAGGTCAACACCTACACGGGAAAACGGGTCAGTGGGTATGGGGATCGGCTGCAAATGGCCTGAAGGCAAAATTGTGGGTTTCGTTCGACGCTGACACAATTCACATGCGGCAATCTATTGTTGGACGGAGCGATAGAGCCCCGGCAAGTAGAAGCGTCGGCGCAGGCTGTCGTATGTGCGAGAGACACCCAGGTGGCCAGCTGTTGGAGCATCATGAAACTAGTCAAGGATGGTGGAACGCAGATGTTCAGGAACGACGAGCAAAAGGTCTGCGCCGTCTGGTCACATATTGCGTCGGCATAGGGAGTACATATAAGACAAGAGATGGATCAGGTCGGTCGCAGGTCAGACGGAGGATAATGGAATGGAGCAAAGGATCTAAGTGTTGTTCGTCGGCAATGTTAGAAAAGGCCGACACAGACAAGACACATGCGTCATCTTCAGAGTCGGTAGGGCTAGGGGAGTCGACGGGATGACGAGACAAGCAGTCTGCATCTTGGTGAAGCCGGCCGGACTTTTACACGACGGAAAATGTATACTCTTCTAATCGAAGCGCCCAGCGCCCCAAACGGCCTGTAGGATCTTTGAGGGAGGAAAGCCAACACAAGGCATGATGGTCTGTTATAACAGTAAAGTGCCGGCCAAACAAATAAGGGCGGAATTTTGTAATAGCCCAAACAAGTGCCAGGCACTCTCGCTCTGTGATAGAGTAATTTTGTTCGGACGTAAATAAGAGGCGGCTGGCATATGCAATCACCCTTGTGTGGCCGTGTTGTCGCTGGGCAAGTATAGCTCCAATGCCATGGCCACTTGCGTCGGTGCGGAGTTCAGTATTGGCAGATGGGTTGAAATGGGCCAAGACGGGTGGAGTTGTGAGAGCAGCAATAAGTTCCGAGAAAGCTGCAACTTGTTCAGGCCCCCAGGAGAATGAAACGTCTTTCTTTAGGAGTTTGGTGAGAGGACGAGCTAGCGCTGCGAAATTCGGGACGAATCGTCGGAAATAAGAACATAGGCCAATAAAGCTTCGAACATCGCTAGATGAACGTGGAGTGGGAAAGTCGCTGACGGCACGAATCTTGTCTGGGTCAGGCTGAACGCCGGCAGCTGACCAAGTGACCAAGGACTTTGATTTGTCGGTGACCAAAGCTGCACTTTTTGGAGTTTAGTTGCAGTCCCGCGCGGCGAAAAAGCGCTAGTATTGTAGAAAGGCGACAAACATGGCTTTCAAATGTAGACGAGAAAACTATTACATCGTCAAGATAACACAAACAAGTGGTCCACTTGAAGCCTCGGAGCAAAGAGTCCATCATACGTTCGAAGGTTGCTGCGGCATTGCAAAGGCCAAAAGGCATGACTTTGAATTGATAAAGGCCGTCAGGGGTGATGAACGCTGTTTTTTCACGGTCTCTCTCGTCGACAGAGATCTGCCAGTAGCCGGAACGAAGGTCGATGGACGAAAAGTAACTGGCTCCGTGCAAAGTATCAAGCGCGTCGTCTATACGCGGAAGAGGATACACATCTTTTCTGGTTATCTTATTTAGATGACGATAGTCAACGCAGAATCTCCAACTGTTATCTTTATTTTTGACCAACACAACAGGGGATGCCCAGGGGCTGCTGGAAGGCTCAATTATGTCGTTCGCCAACATTTTGTCGACCTCTGTTTGGATGACGCGTCGCTCGGCAAGCGAAACATGATAGGGCCGCCTGTGAATAGGACTGGCATCACCGGTGTCAATGCGGTGACTGAAAACTGTGGTTTGACCCAATGGGCGGGTACCGAAGTCAAAAAGGTCACTGTAGGTGAGCAAAAGCTGTTTTAACTCTGCGGCGAATTCAGCCTGGAGATCAGCTGCAATCATGCTTTTAACAGGATCAGTGCGCGATGTAGAGGACGAGGGAGGTGTTGCAGGGACGGCATTTGGATTATCGGTAGTCAGAGCTGAAATGGCACAATCGGTCATCGGCGACAGCTCTGCTAGTGAAATTCCCTCGGGCAGAACCTGAGTTGATAGGCTGAGGTTAAGGACCGGGAGGGTGGTACGGTTCTGGGAGATATGCACAATCAGATGAGAAAGGGTGACGTGCCGCTGCAAGATGACATCAGTAATAGGACACGCGAGATAGTCGCCGTCTGGGACGGATGGGAATAGTGACATAGGGATGTAGACGGCAGCTTCAGGAGGAAGGCGGCAGAACTGTGCTGATCGAAGGCGGGGTGAGCAGGAGGGGTCTTCAGAGCAGAGCGGAAGGTCCAAGCGAAGTAGGCCGGTAGAGCAGTCAATCAGGGCAGAGTGGGCTGTTAAAAAGTCAATGCCAAGGATAACGTCGTGGGGGCATTCTTGGAGGACGGTGAACAACACTGGAGCATTACGACCACCAATGGTAACTCGCGCTGTGCACATGCCAACCACGGCAGTAGGGCTTCCATTGGCAACGCGAACTGTGGGCGAGACGGCTGGAGTAAGGACGTTTTTGAGGCGACGGCGAAATGAGGAGCTGAGAACGGATAGTTGGGCGCCGGTATCAATGAGAGCAGAAACGGGAACACCATCCACAAGGACGTCGATGCGATTATTTTGTAGGGCAGGGGTCAGCAGAGGTTTTTCAGTCCGGATCACAAATGCAGCGTCACCTCCGGGAGCTGCATTGGCTAGTTTTCCGGTATGTGGCTTCAATAAGACGGGGACAAACGGCGGCGAGGAAGAGGAGAACGCGAGCGTCGGGTCTGCGGGGATGTTGAACGGTTGGCATCACGAGCAGGGACACCGGGATCAACAGTGGTCTGGTCGGGGCGAGGTGAGGTGAGTTATAGCGAGGGGCATAGTCTCCGCGGCGGTCGACGTAGGTGAATTGACGAGATGGCGTGTACCAACGGCTACGGCAGTGACGGGAAATGTGGCCAACGCGTGAACAAGTAAAGCAGATGGGACGATTGTCATGGGACGCCACTCATTCGGATTGCGGCACCGATATCGGGGCGAGAAACCGGCGGTAGGTGAGGCAGCTGCAATTACTGGAGGGGCAGGTCCTGAATCCACGGTGTCGGTGCGGCAGGTGGAAGGAAGACCCATATTGGCAACCTCTTGGCGAACAACAGCCTGAAAGAGTGATATTGTAGCCAAGGTATTGTCGGGGGTAGGCGAGAGTGAAGCTGCAGGAGTCATTGCCTCGAGCTCTTGGCGGACGATGCGGGTCAAAGTAGTGTCATTAGTTGGCGGTCGAGGAGGCGGAAGATCGACACAGGAAGAGCTGGCAACCGTGTTCGGTAGACGGTCGAAACGATGCGATATGCGTCTCTGTTTCGCTTGTTCGAAACGTCGCCACACTTGTAGTACAGAGTCCACGGTGGAACAATCCCTGCATAAAAGGAGGTTGAAAGCATCGTCGGCAATGCCTTTTACTATGTGACCGACTTTATCCTCCTCAGGCATGGCGTGGTCGACTTTGCGGCACATGGATAGGACGTCCTGTATCTAAGTGATGTAAGACTCTGTAGACGTTTGCGCGCGAGAAGCGAGCGCCTTTTTCGAATGGGCTTTCCGAAGAGGTCGTGTAGCTTCTGCTTACAGATGTCCCAAGATGTGAGGTCCTCTTCATGGGTCTCAAACCACACCCGCGCTGTCCCAGTCAAGTAAAAAATGATATTAGCAAGCATAAGTGTGGGATCCCACCTGTTGTGCTTGCTGACTCATTCGTATAGAGACAGCCAGTCGTCGACATCAACGTCGTCGGTCCCACAGAAGGTTCCGGGGTCACGGGGATGGGCCATGACGACAGCAGGTGCGGCGGCAGTAGATGTAGCGGTGTCAGTAGTCAAACTGGTGATAATAATGCGTCGGCTGCTGCGGAGATCCGGCTTGTGACGGGGATCGAAAGATTGACCTCCACCAAAAGATGTTACGGGAAATATTCACAGTAAGGCAGTTGTCCACACCACTGAGGATGATGACAGCACAGCACTCGCTGGTGTTGTTGTTGTTGTCCAAATAACTTATGGCACATACCCACAGAGGGGGATCGGCCAAGAATTGCGTAGCAAAGAAAATTTTTGAAGTATACTTGCATAAAAAAAATGATTTGAGGGGTAGAGCAAAGGAAACAAAACAAGAATTCGTGGGAACAGCACTCGCACAGCACAGCACTCGTCTGCGTCTTCTTCTTCTGGGAGTCTGTCGCACTTCTTTTTCGTCAGCACGGCCAGCGAATACCGCTCAGTAACAATATTTAGCCAATGGCGGCGTTCTCTTAGTGCAGTACGTTCGTGAAAAATAAATGCGGCAGAGTTAGGGGTGTTCCAAAATGAGGTGCGATAGAACAAATGTGGAACAGGAATTTGGGAGTGCGAGAAAAAGCACCTGTTATAACGTGTTTAAAAGAAAACCGCTATCATCGCTTATTTCTGTCAATATAAAACTGTGTCCCTTTTGAAGCGAGCCGTGAAGCACACTAATGCTCGTTAAAATTCTACTGCCTTCTTCTTCAAATTGAATTCATTTTGTTTTTGAAGCCAGACTAACGTCCCTAATGTCAAGCATTTTTATACTCATCAATATTCATTTATGGAAACGATTGTGCCTAAAGGAGAGAAAGAAACTATTCTATCTAAGCATTTCACGTCATTGTGGCGCCCATGGATGATCTTCATACACACTAAACTGCTTTCAGCATCGCTGAAATATGAATGTCGTGCAGTTGCAACGCAGCATTTCTAACAGGATGTTGAAGTACAGTATTCCCACGAATTCTGGTTTAGAGAAGCCAAAATGTGTGCCAGGAAAAACATTCCGGATGTGTATTAGAAGGAAAAATTTGCACACGTTGTCTGCAAAGCGCTGCTAATGTGTATCTTTTTGCAGGACTCTTACGGAGTTGCGCAGTGTCACGCCCGATGTTTCATGCCAGCATATGTCTTCGGCTCTGCTACGTGGCGGTATACATTTCTCCCTGACAACTCACCTTGTAACGCATCACATGGTGTATGTTGATATTGCATGACTTATTGATCTTTCTCTGTCTTGCATTATGTGACGCGTTTGATGAATTTTCCGAAACAGTGTCACACCGGTAGATGTATAAGATAAAGATAGAACTGCTCATTCTGTATGGTATAGTCATTATTAGCAATAGTCTAAGAAATTATCTGTAGCTAAATGCTTATCACAAGCGATGTAGAGTTTGAGAGCTTAAATAGTTTCAGCCCGCAAATGACTTAACTTTACGATATAAGAATTGGGGAACACAAATCTTGTCAAAAAAGCTTTCTAAATGATTATTTTACAGAATAAAAATAATGAGATAAACGGTGTCTCCTGGAAAAATAATAAAACTGACATTTCTTCGAACTTGCTTCGCTGCTGTGCTTGTGTGTTAGGCGCTCGGCTGCTGAACATAAGTACGAGGTATAAATCCTGGCCGCAGCAGCCACTTTTCGATTGAGGAGAAACGCAAGACACTCATCTTCTCTGACATGTTTAACAATCTCAGTGATCATGAATTCCCAAAGCGGTGTCACTCCTGTTCGGAGTCACAGTATCTGTGCAAAATATGTTCCTTCATTTTCTTCTGTGCTGCCCCTCGCTTCTTCAAGGCGCGCCATAAATTGGCTGGAGGCTCGTTCTTCACTATTTCTTCTATTCTAGTACCTGCCTGCTTCCGCCGTCCAAGTCTGACTAAAAAACAACTATCGCGGTGTAAACGCTCTTGAGTAACGTGGGTGAAAATTTCCAGAATTAGAGAGGCGCGGAGGGGGGCTGAGGGAGAGGCAGCGTAAACCTTGCTGGAAGCAAGAAATTCTGCTCGGCTCCCCCCGGCGCCAGAATGTACTCGCATTTTCTGTAAATTACGTTCTACGCGGCCCTTATTCAAGAATTCCGGAGAACAGGGCCGGCGTCGCACACGAAAACGAGGAAGCGGGTGAGCGTGCCCTCTCGGTCTTTCCTAAAATGTTCTCGCGATTTCTATTTCAGCCTGCAGACGGACGACCTGGTGCCCGCCTTGATGGGACCAGGAGTTAGGCAGAGGACGAGTCGCCTTCGGCGGCGCAGCTAACGTCGCCATGCTCTGAATTATAGAGTTTTCACAGTCGTATTAATATAGACGAGCTGAGACTGTTGTCAAATTACAACTGCTAACTTACATGCCTCTCCTAACAAGGATTTATCATCATCAGCCGAACTATAACCACTCCGGTTCGAACGCCTAATTCTTCCAATTGAGCCAGTTTTGTGGTGGATGCATCCCCTTGACCCCTATGTACTTCTAATACTCATCCACCCAACTGACTTTCTTGTTTTGGTATACACTTCGTTACCCTTTTTTACCCTTTTGATCTTGTCTTCGTACTACGCACCCTTGCCATGCACATTTCTTTTTCTTAGTTTCTACTAGAATGTCGTTAACTATAGGTATTTCTATGACTCACACTGCACGTAATTACTTCACGTTGCACTTACCACTTGCTTTTCCTTAACTCTGTGTAGTCTTGAACCTAAGCAGAACCCTTGTCGTTAGACTCTATGTTTCCGCCCCATATGTGAGCACAGCTAAGATGGACCCGTTATTACTTTCCTGTTGAGCGATACAGGCAAGCTGTTAGTCATAATACTCGAATACTTGTCAAATAAGCTCATTCTCAATCTTATTGTCCTAGTTATTTCTTTTTCATGGTTCAGATTAGCAGTCACTACCTATTCTAAGCAGACATATTCATCTACCACTTCTAGTTTACCGCTATATCTTGTAATGTATTGTTCCTTCTCGAGACTGTTGAACATTACCTTCATCTTCAGCATATTAATTTTTTTATGCCTACCTTTGCGCTTATCCTTTCTAGATCATCATCATTCCTTTCAGTTCATCCTTTGGGCTACGTAGGAAGGCCATGCCAACAGCGAATTGGAGATTTTTATGTATTCTTCGTACCCCCTTGCCCTAACTGCTCCCATTCCAAGCCTTTGAATATTTCCTCCAAAGCAAGGTGTGAACAAGGATTGCTGGAAGTTTTGCGCCTGCCCCGTCCAGGCGGTCCCGTGTTTACAGCAGTTCACTGCTGTTCCCGCGAATGCGGATTTGAATCCCGTTTACGGCATCCGCTTTTGGATGGAGGCGAAAAGCAATGTGCCCGTGTGGTGTGTTATGTCTGCCAGTTAAGTAACTGAGGTCGAAACTTCCGAAGCCATCCGATGTGCCCGTTTTATAGCCCGAGCAGGTTTGGTAGTTTAAACTCTAGAAACTGAACAAAGCAAACCTTTGAGAGAATTACCTTTACTGCTACTGTTCCCGTCTGTCAACAGATGCCCATTTGGCCTCTAACGAAGGAACGAAGTCATTAGTCACATACGTCATTGTTGTGGCATGGGTGGTGCTCTGGCCATGTCACCATAAGTAGAAAATATCGATAGCCTTACTCTACTGTGACGGACATGATGGTGGCACTAAAGTGTAGTCAGGACTAAGCCGAAATTTAGCTCTGCCCCCCCCCCCCCCAAAAAAAAACAATTCGCCCTCTGCTGGTTTGGACCAACACACACTTCCAGCCTTATGCGACTATAGCGAACACATTAGCCATTGAAACTTTTGCTTGGGCCGCGACCAAGTTGGCCCAGGTCACGCCTAAAATTCGAATTCGGCTCATTAGGAAGAAAATGGATGCTCGTCTTAGTTAGATTATTGGAAACACGATGGTGACATCAAAATTGGCCCAGACCACGCTCACATTTGACATGGGTTGATTCAGAATAAAATGATAGAACGTTACAAAACCTCCATTAACAAAGAAGTTACGTGGTATGGAGAAGCAGACGTATTGTCCCGTTGATACCCCGATAAATAACGCTCGATAGTCAAGTTCTGCAACGTCAACACTAGCGGTTTTTTTTTTTGCTCCTGCCGACCTGGAAACAGATAAACAATGCCTTGCTGTTTACAAAGGAAATGTTTCCAAGCACTGTCCTTGTGCAATTCCTTCAGGCATGCATCATTTTTGCAGCTAGTCCCCGTTGTGCAGCTATGTACGCCATTGTGAAAGCAAATTCCTTGGCGCTTTCGTATTTTACTGAACGGGCATTTTGAGCTGTTCGCGTCATCATATATTTTTATTGTTAGCGAATGATGGCGTGGTATTCCAAGTGAAAATGAAAAGGATGCCTTCTAACCAATATGCGACACGAGCGCGCATTGTTTTTAAACATCTTCATACTGTCCTTGCTCGGTTAGCTGTGCTTGAGTCCGCCATTCTGTACGCTCAAAGCAGCTTTCTGTCGCACTTTGCTTTTTGGTTCAACGGTGCTGCATTCCCTTCGGCGTTTGTCAGCTGATCGTAGGGTCGCTGACCGAATCTCACCAACGGTCTCATTTGGAAGAAGTACAAAAACGCATTTCCTGATTCCACTGGAATGACTGAACACCTAGGGTTTAATTTGGAGAGTGTTCGTTTTCGATTTTTCTGTATATGAAAACGGTTGGGGTGTGTAAATAGACCTCTGCTCACCTGAAAAAAAAAAAACAGACATATCTGTGAGCTCCCGCTGAATGAACCACTCAGGACGTGGTAGGGTCGTATGTCGTAGGCGTCAACAAAATCTTCACAGCGCGTTGGCAGACCAGCGCTAGAACTTGACTGACGACGGCTTCAAGCACCTGTGCTCAATATATGTACCGCCCAAACTAGGCGGCATGGTATAGCGCGTTGATGGCATCAGCAACAGCGTCCCGGGACCTTTTTGAATTACTAGGCAGGGATGCGATATCTAGCTGACCAACAATTTTGTCTGCTTTTGTCTCGTTCAAGCTTGAAATACGGATCCCCATGCCTGGTATGGTTCTCCACGGAAACAAACTGACGGACTGATACCAAAAAGACAATTCAAGCGCTACACCTTTTGTGATGCTTTTTTATTTGCCGAGGTCTCCGCAGCTATCCGCACCCGCTGTTTGATAATCAATCCGTCAATCTGTGTCAAAGCCACCTCGATGGTCATGGCATACCTAAAAACTTTTCGTGGTGTTATATATTCCGTGGCGCTGGTTCCTACCCTTGAAGGAATCATTCCCTCGCGGACGTCATCGCTGCGGCCCCAGCTTGGTGCAGTGCAATGCGAGCACTGCATGCTTACTTAACTTTATTCGGCGAATGCACAGGCATTTCAAGTACCAGCACAAAATGACGTCGCATTCTTAAAATAAAAATGAAGTGAAACTAGTGCTGTGTGAGTGCTTGTTTTTCCCCCGTCCTTCGAGTCGAAATATTTTGTCATATAAATTAAAGAAGAGGAAAGAAAGTAATACAGAATATTGCAACCAATAGCCTAACTTGATATTTTACTATTATGTACATGAAACAAATGCATCGAATTTTTTGTAGCTATTATGCACCAATTTTGACAGAAGAATGTGGAGCTTTCAGTCGTCAGCAGCACAATGAAGGATTTATTATTTTGATGTGGGGGTGTTTTTGTCATTTAAGAATAATTATTATGCTGCTTGATTTTTCAAGGCGTTTGTGATATATTCTGTTCCCTATCTTTTCCGGAGATTCTGCATAAACGGGGACTGTAAAGGTGTGAAAATAAAGTATCGAGAATACCAACCATCAAGGTAAAATATTGAAGAATGGGGCTCAAATATTGAGATTGTTAAGTAAAGAACACTACATCATCAGCACCCTTATTGTGGTACCAATAAAGTATTCGAGAGTTTGTACATTATGGCAATCACATGACAAGTTATCGTTTTTTGAAATAATGCATCCCTAAGAAAACAAATGCTGATGACGCTCAGCATGCCAGCGCCATACCAGATTATGGTCACAGTATCGCGCTTGATACCACAACGAGGCTTATTACTACCTGGTATAATCGAGCCCTGGTGTTCGTGATCACCGGGCAAAAAATAATCCTGGGTAATTGATGCAGTAAATTAGCTGCAATACTTAAAAATACCGAACAATAAAAAGATGACACAAAGAATTTGAGCATTCTCGAACTCCAGCCAGACACATTGTGATGAGAAACTTTAGAATTTTTCCCCCATGCCTCTCTAGATTTTGATATTAAATGGAGAAGGAGGATGGCGGTGCGGCACGCAAACGTTGACGCTCGGCTATTCAGAGAACCCATTAATCAAGATAATGTCACATATTTACAAGTTATGAAACTTGCCGAGCCAATATTTCACTGGCTTTCGCACACTTAAACCTTAAAAATACAAATTATTTCAGCCTTTTATATCAGTCAAATACGGCTCATGGGTGTTATGGAAGTAGTTCATATATTATTATAAAAATGGACAATGCAGACAGCTAAAGCAACACTAATTACATTTCAATCTTAAGTCCGCCACATTTTTCTGCGTTAGAATTTTTATTTTCATGTGCGGAAACTACCACCACGGTTTTAGCGATTACAGCTCTTTTATTACGGCAGCTCTTTGGCACCTCTTGGAACCTGGCATTGATAACCTGGATGGCTCTACGTAGCACAGGATGCACACAAACACTCTTTACATATAAATGTTTACAGCGCTGGAGGTTTGCTAAAGCTCTGCTGCCGCCCTTATAACTGCGACTAAACAGGGAGCTCCCGCTGAAATTTTCAGTTTCACAGCAGCCACACAAAGCTGCGAGGCACTGTATTATTTCGAAGTAAACATTGGTTGTATGCAAACACTTCAGGAAGCATCGGAATGGACGACGGTTTGGAGCAAAAATTAGCGCAAAATGCAGAACACGGCTCAACGTATCATAAGGTAAAAATGCTGTAACACATTTTTGTCACACTGGTCCATCGATCGGCGGCTATTGGTGTGTTGTTTTGTTTAATTCATTGCGCTGTTTCGACTTAGCCAATATGTTACGCCGTATGGCATTGCGTAGGCTTTATATGGGGTTTGTATTCAGCCAGCGGTGAATATTTAGGCGGCATATTACCATGTTCCAGTATCCCTTAAGAAAATTTTCATGTTTTCAATTGTAGCCTAAGCCACTCACTTCATTTTCTCTTCAAGTAATTTGTTAGTCGGTGATGTGAGGGTGAGACACCCACTCGAACCACGGTTGCCTCAATGGGCTGTACCAGCCATTATTTAAATATACTTATTATTAATCCTTATTTTCTATATATAAAAAAACATAAGTGCCGAAGTCGCAAGCACGCTTGTGCGGTGACAACTGGTCGCCCATTTCAGTCCAATATGCAAATTGATGATCCAGCAGAGATTGAACGCATAGTACATATTTTATATGAATGTATTAAATTGTTTTGAAAACAACTTGTTCCTCTTACACCCGTTGATCGCTCACGTCAGCCATTTATGCATCCGCTATTGCACCAATTAATCTTTTAGCGGACATGTATGGTCCTGTATAAATCTCATACCGGCGTGACCCATCCTTAATAAGATTACGCAGGCTTATACTCAAACTGTATAGCACAGTCCAGTAAGGAGGTAAAACGGGAACAACCATCGCCATGTCACGTAGGGGTCTGAGACAGGATGAACCGGTCCGGTTTGGAGAACATATTGCTCAGGCAATGTCCCGTATGGATCTTAATACAGACGGACCGGTATGAGTCGATATCGATGCCGGCGAGCAGGTCCGCTATGGTGCTTATATGCCGTACACACCAGGCATGGGTCGGAAAAGAAATCGTACTAAACGGTCCTTTATGGAGCTCATACCTGAGGGCGAATCCACGTTTAACGACGGAAACTATTCCGACCGAACAAGGTCTACCACCCAGCGCAGCATGCCAGCGCGCTAATAAGTATGACAACGTGCCGAAGTCTTATTAAAAACCTCTGTGTATGTAGGGAAAGAGTGGTTTTAACAAATATATCCGAGTCATGAGGATTTAGAAGTGTACACTTTCTACTGCACAATTTCACCGTATCGCTTGCTGCGACTTCTTCCCTGCGAGTGTACGCGTTATTACAAGCCATAATAGATGGCTACAGCTCATTTAATTTTGCTGTACGCTTTTATACTTGGGACCGAAGAAGAGCCTGCAACAAGAAAGTCCAATGAAGAATGCATTATTTCGCTAACAACATGAAACATATGCTCGAGTAAAAAAATATTTACACATTGCTAACCATTCAAATATCCACTGATAGCCTCATATCAGGTGACGTACCCTTGAGAATTCACACATGCCAGAATCTTAGTCGGAAGTGAATTATTTGTGTCGAGGCTACACTTTAAGCATGCCAAGCTAAAAGTTGCAATATGACACAGAGTATTGCACGAAGAATCTTTGAATGTAGCACGAATAATATGTTTTCTAACATAGTGTGGAAACAACAAACTCCTTTAGCATAATGTTTTCTGAGAACTACTTCCAAAAAATTACAGTAGTGCTGCTAAGATTACTTATGAGCTGAAAATGCGAAAGCCTTACTCTCTTTATCTCATTTTTTTCTCTCTGCCGCACGGGACCGCTGTAATATGGCGTTTTCTGTCAACCTCGCAAGATGGCGTAACGCGTCTGACAAACGGGAGATTCAGTTTTTTTTTGCTTTCAAATTGGCATGCGAAGATTTCGAAACGCATTCATTGCGCGCAATAAACTGTACTCTGAGACAGGTTTGGTGTCTTCTCCACATTTACCTACATCTTTTCTACTTCCACTGTTACCGTTTTCATCAGTGCCCTCCGGCGTCTTATGTTTGACAAGGGCATTTGCAAAAGTATATCTAGGAGAAGGCTGCTCAACATAGTCGTTTCAAAGCTCGGCTAAGAAGCAGAAGGACAGTATTTCAATTCCTGGCCGAAATATAGATACTTCCTCAACTTCGTGCACACACATTTTTGGCTGACACCATCTGTATGCGCCACTGATAAGCTAAAAAATGCTTTCGTCTTAAGCACCGATCATTCTTTATGACATAGTCGTTTCAATGCTCGGCTAAGGAGCAGAAGGAAAGTATTTCAATTCCTGGCCGAAATATAGATTCTTCCTCAACTTCGTGCACACACATTTTTGGCTGACACTGTCTGTATGCGCCACTGATAAGCCAAAAAATGCTTTCGTCTTAAGCACCGATCATCCTTCATGACATAGTCGTTTCAATGCTCGGCTAAGGAGCAGAAGGACAGTATATCAATTCTTGGCCGAAATATAGATTCTTCCTCAACTTCGTGCACACACATTTTTGGCTGACACGGTCTGTATGCGCCACTGATACGCCAAAAAATGCTTTCGTCTTAAGCACCGATCATCCTTTATGACGATTCGGGACATTGGGGGTCTCTAGAGGTCAGTACGAATATGTTCAGCATGTTTAATGGGCGATCGTTAATTGACGAGTGCAATTTCTACACTTGAAAAAATGAAAGTTAAGGTAGGCAAGAAGGTATACGACGTTACTAACCTGAAGTTGGCTAAAAGTAAATATTTAATAAATGCGCGTCATACATCACGGGAAGCTGATGATAAATGGCCTGGGACAATTTGTCGTATCTGTATACAGCGCCAATAATCTAAATTGCCTAGACATTGTCGCGAAGTTGTGGCAACTTCAATACATTCATTACTGTGCGTACGTGTTTCCTTGAAATATTTTGTCAAAATAGAAATAAAAATACTGGATGTTAAATTACTCCACCACGTGATGCCTATATCACTGCGCAGCATGGAGTGAATTGCAAGCCTAGCAAAGTACGTACTGCGACATGTAAATGATGCCTGCAATTTGTACTGCTGAAACATTTTTCTTCTTGCTGCGTCCAAAATGTTTTCATACTAAGAAGTGGCCACGTCATATATCGCATCTGATGCATGACCATTCCGATATTGCGCGTTGTTCTTGCGTAAGCCATGTTTGAGAAACATAAAGATGCTTCTATCAGGCCTTAAAAATACAAGGTGATGTTAGCGACTAGGTCAAGCATTGTAGACATCGTTATCGATGAACTGACAACTAGAGCCAGTTTCTATGTCAGTTCGAATCCGATGTGTGGGGTTACTCACGTCTATTAGGGCAAATGTGAGAGGGCAGGGCTCATTTTGTCAGATATATCGGTTGCTCTTTCAAATGAGACAAAATATCAGGTGTCTGATTCATTATATAGGAGGCCTCTTCCGAACTAAATGCTTTGATGACCATGCATCTCGAGTTTCCAGATAAGCCTGGATATCGGTCATCTGATGGAGAAACGTGTATATGCTTCGTGATCGACGTGAGCGATGTGCTTTAGGAGTGACGCTCGATGCTGCACACATCCGATTTCCTCTGTTGCATGGATTGAACCTAGAAATTTAAGTTTAGCTAAAAAGCCAAAACTCATGTGAAATGACTGAATAAATTTCACGCGTGAATCAAAACAGAATTTACAAACCACCTCTCAAAACACGTTCTATCCCTTTGTTGTCTGTAGGTGGTTGATCGGGCCTATAATAAATCATCGATTTAATAAAGAAACAATTTGCGGCGACCGAAATTCTTGCAGTTGTTGTGCTGGAGGAATTCACCACTGGATGATCACAAGGAAGATAATATGAGAGAGTACGTCTTTCAGAAAGTTTGCTTACGATAGCGTACTTTTAAAATGTTGAATTAAGCAAGCGACTAAGAACAAATAAAGAACCAAACAATTAAAACGGATAAAGCATGGATATAAATCAGCCCGAAACCAGGAAAATAACAGAAAGCTGCTACTGTAATGTGGAGCCAAATAGCCAAGATCTCTTTTCTACGGAGGAATCGATTTCTGGAACTAAGTCAGACCTCCCTTTGCGCTTCGAAATGCCGGTGATGTTTGGCGCTGGTGGTTTCTCCTGTGGCGAGCCAATACGGTCGGCCTATAAAATACAACGAAATTATAGTGTCACTGACCATGTCAAAGTTTAGTAAAAACGTAATGACGTTTCGGAAGCCCTATGGCTTCCTTGTTCACAAAAGGAAAACCAGACATAAAACATGCGTTTATAGCTTCTTTAAAATGCATTGTAATGATCTTGCATAATCAGGTGGTAGATACCCTTGCGTCCGATTGAGTGTGCCATGAGTGGTCTGAATCATCAAAGGCTCTAGATACAAACGTCTAGACGCGATCCGTTCTCTGGCAAGCACACGTGCCTCGTCCTAATTGATGG
The DNA here is from genome assembly GCF_055883805.1 of Amblyomma maculatum. Classification (NCBI taxonomy): domain Eukaryota; kingdom Metazoa; phylum Arthropoda; class Arachnida; order Ixodida; family Ixodidae; genus Amblyomma; species Amblyomma maculatum. The sequence continues at coordinate 65,634,033 of NC_139354.1, forward strand.
CGTGTCCAGTTTCTTGCACAAATTCGGCCAGAGCGTTAGTAGCACTGTGTCCTTTCGCCATATCATTTTTGTGCTGCTGTATCGGTTTGCACCAGTTGCCTGATTCCTGATATAACTGCGATCGCAATCTGCGCACGAAATCTACACGGCCTCAGGATACTTCTTAAGGGGAAGGGGGTCTTTCACATTGACAAGCTCGTGCCTAAGTTTGCTCGTTAGAACGTGGGCAACTTGCACGCCGTACTTTTGGAATACCCGATCAAGCGCTTCACTGGTCTGTGGGATGTAAGGGATGCTTACGCGTTTTGGCTTAGAGGCATCGGAAACGTCAGAAGGTGGCGGCGGTCACTGTAGAAGTTTCTTTTTTGTGTTTGCCACAAAGCTTCTTGGGTAACCATTTCTCATCAAATCATATAAAATTCGCGTTGACATTGTTTTCATTTTCGGGCATATATATCAGTTCAGTTCAGTCGTTCAGTCGTGTCCGACTCTTCGTGACCCTATGGACCATGTCACGCCACGCATTCAGGTCTCTCACTATCTTCCTAACATCACATAACTTCATCTGCAGTGCCTCGAGGATGCCATCTAACCATCGCGTTCGCTGCCTACCCCTTCTCCGGCGACCCTCAGCCTTTCCCAACATCAAATCTTTCTCCAGCGACTCCTCTCTTCTTATCAGATGACCAAAGTAGCTGAGCTTTAACTTTAGAATTTGACCGTTCAATGAGCAGTCAGGGTTTATGGTCGACAATATTGACTGATTTGATCTTCTGGCAGTTCAGGCACTCTCAAGAGTCTTCGCCAGCACCACAATTCAAACGCGTCAATCCTTCGGCGGTCAGCCTTTTTCACAGTCCAACTCTCGCATCCATACATCACAACTGGAAAGACCATAGCACGAGTTATACGGATCTTGGTTGGCAGACTAATATCTCTGCTCTTTACTAGGAGGTCAAGGCTAACCATTGCTCTCTTTCCCAGAAGCAGGCGTCTCCTAATTTCATGGCTGCAGTCTCCTTCCGAGGTAATCTTGGAGCCCAAGAACAGAAAATCTGTCACAGCTTCCACTTCTTGTTCATTGATGCTCCAGGACTTGATAGGGCAAGACGTCATGATCTTTGTCTTTTTAACGTTCAGTTTAAGCCCAAACTTCTCACTCTCTTCTTGTACGCGCATCAGAAGGCTCTTGAGTTCCACTTCACTTTCTGCCATTAAAGTGGTATCATCCGCATATCTTAGTTTGTTTATACGTTTTCCAGCAATCTTCACTCCAGCTGAAGACTCGTCCAGACCGGCCTTCCTCATGATGCACTCTGCATGTAGGTTAAATAGGCAGGGCGACAGTATGCAGCCTTGCCTCACTCCTTTCTCGGTCGGAAGCCAATCAGTAAGACCATGCCCAGTTCTGACTGTGGCCTCTTGCCCTTCATACAGGTTCATGAGGAGACAGATGAGGTGAATTGGAAGGGCATATATATAGTAAGGAAATAAAATGCTGAGTTTAGATGACCGAATGTTGCTATGTGTAGCGTCTTTCTTATTAGTTTCACAACATCATCGCCATAGAAATTTATTGCGCTTCCTAGACATTGAAGATGGATAGGAGATAACATAATGCATCTGCTTGTGCCTGTCTCTGGTTCTCCAGATGCATGAGTTATTGTAATTATTTTGGTGGGCAACAAAATTACGACTTTCACTTTGAAATGGTACAGGAAAGCAGTCTAGAATGTACAATATACGTATGCTCTTTGTTTCTTTGCTACTGGCAGTGCTTCTCTACTTTCACCTTTTTCACAGAGAAATATACGTAGCGCACCCATATGTTCACCGACAGTTAAACTACTCAAGGCATTTTTTGTGAGCATTAAGTGCCCTGATGAAGCAAGTCATTTCTTACCGGTTGCAGCGAAAGACATAATCTGCATCCAATGTTTACGCATTTAGCAAGCTGTTTCCTATATCATGCCCCGAACCCCTGTCCGAAGGGTAACCTTGCCGACTGTAAAGCATCTTTGCAAACTCTCTTCCGCCTGCTCAAGAAAACTAATCAACGCCTTTTCCTTGGTAGAACTTGCGTGCGGGCTAGTTGGTTACACGAACCTTATCACTTTTAGTGCTGCATTGTCCATGACATACACAAGAGACACGAACAATACTACCACGCTGGTGATGCGCAAACTACCAAATGAATACTTATTAAACATATGATGAATAAATAAAACATTTCATGATGAAGAAAAGCAACGGTACAACAAGAAGATGAAGAAGACTTGGAGAAATATTCAGCGAAAAAATAGTGAAGGAACAATAAAACCACATCTATAATTAAAGATTAGAAACATGCGCCTATTTTCTTCGCCTGTTTTACAAGTTTTGTTCCTTTTCCTATTGTAACCTTGTTTTTCTTGTTTCTTCTTCTGCATACCACTAATAAATAGCCAGTGGATAGTGTGTGCATCACCACTTTGGACGTCTTGTCGTGATCTGTCGTGTATGTCATTGACAATGCAGCGCCAGAATTCATCAGATTCGTTTTCCATGACATCAGATATCTGAGTTATTTGGGTATTGCCGCAGTCCATTGGATAAAATTTCAGTGGATACTATCTGAGGCACTCCCACCAAACAGATGAAGCTGCCCGTAAAGGCTACCTTCACTCCAGATACATTCGGCCTATCTTCATGAAAACTTATGCGCGCCAGTATACCAAAACAATTGCTTGTAAAGAAAAGAACCGACCCCATTGCGACAAGTGGGGCGTGATCGAAATTGTTAAATATGTCCTGCTTTAGTGCCCTGCTTATAATTGTGTACTGTGGAATTTGGGCGGAGCAGCGCGCCTTAGTGGTTCGTAATATATTGTTTTATATTTGTTTGTTATATACTGGACACTATTTTAGGACCCTTGGCCTGTCCTAGGCAACATACACATGACATGAACTTTGTGTTTAACCCTTCCGATCCCGCCCCACTTGTCGCAATGGGGTTGGTTCGCTTGACTGAAAAAAAAAAAAAAAAAAAACATATCGCAAGTATTTTGTGAATGCCTAACTAAGGCAAAGTAGATGATATATAGTTTTCAGATGGCGAGGAAATCTGCGCGAAGCAGCGCGCCTGAGTGCTTCTAACACTGAACACTGTTTTAGGACCCTTGGCCTTTCCTAGGCAACATACACATGACATGTACTTCGTGTTTGCTAACTTCAAATTGATTGGACATCTTGTTAAGCTATAGTTTCACCTTACAGGCCACGCTCACGCATTTTTCACGCCGTGAGCTTTGTGACCTCATTTGTTGTACTATGCATCTCATTGACATTCTCGGCGATGTATCTTAGTGCGCATTAAAGGCGTTAATCGCTCTCTTCCCAAATTTGGGTATTTTATTTTAAGCAGCTGTATTATTCGGTCTTTATCTCATCAATTCCCCTTTCTACTCAGGGTATCATATGCACAAATTCTAAAAGCTAGGCTAAATTGTCTGCTTTTGATTAAAGGATGCTCGCTCTCTCTTTCCATTACAACAATTCTTTTTCGTGACACTTAGTTTCAAAGATTCGGGATACACTTTGCGTACTCGTTCTAATTCCTGATGTAGCACACCATCGAATTTGTCATCATTCCCATCCTAAATAGCAAAACAAAATGCTTCCAAAACTGCGAATTGCTTTCTCGCCGTAGTCGACATAGGATATCCTTTCTTAGTATGAGCAGACGTTCTACCCTTTTCTTCAGTTATGTTCTGTCTTTTTTATTTTTCCTTGTATTGTAGCACTTCTCTTGTAGTATACTATTATATTTTATAAACTCGAAAAAATATAACCTTGATTTTTATAAAAAAAAATAAGAAATTCTTTAATATAACAGGATGTGAAACCAGAAACCACGAACTCATTGAATCAGTGCTCAAGTATGAATGCATGCCGGGATGTCATTGAATCTACAGAACAAATGCACGAATGAGGTGTAAAAATTTGCTCGATTTTCGTACCCTCCTTTTGATTTCATTTGTTATAAATTTATTTTTGGTTAATAAAAGTCACAGCAATGTTTGACGACACTATAAAGCAATTAGCAATCTAATGCTTTAATCATTGATCTGCATTCGCGCAGGAACGGTGTTTTTGAAATATTTATACGAGGTCTCGCGTTTGGGACATAGCGAAGCGATCTGCCTATAAAAAGGTAATTATCCGGAATACCTGGGTATCCTGCGTACTACCATATAGGTCCAGTTTCCCGAGTTTCTCTGTTTATTGCTGCTGCCAGAAGCAACAGGCTTTTGAGAGCAGCAAACACCGAATTTAAGGAAGTTAGAGCCCTTTTAATCTGCCTCGTGGAGTGTGTAGGCAGAATTGCGGAAGTGATAGAACATAATGTTTTTCATGAATTCAGTTCGATTCGATGGGTTGAGTAAAGGCAAGTATTCAACAGCGTTAGGACATCTTATCTTTGAACACAAGGGTTGGTAACGGAAATATATTTAATGATTGATTCACAGTTTGATTATCGTTAGATAAAAGTTGAATAAAGACTTTATTCAGTAGAACATTTTTGGCACATACTGCCTGCAAGTCAGTAGCAACCTAATAAACTCAGGAAAAGTTATTAGGCACCTGCAAAAAAAATGCTGATATGGTGCAGGCTTCCAAACATTTACCTGTTCCACTGTAAGTGGCTAATATGGTTACTTAAACATCATTTACGGGTGATGAACTAAACTCGTCATTTTAAACCTGTGTAGCAGATCTTTAATAAAATGCTAGTGAAATGTAGTGTGGCTTGTCCGCGTATTTCCCCTGATGCTATATAGCATCAATTAAAATATCGTTCGTAAAATCTTGCATAAATCTAAAATAAAGGTTGAGTTCTTGCAGTCGGGACCCCATCACCACTTATTGTGTATCGAGAGCTGATGAGCACGCAACATTTAATCTGCTGTCATAAGTTGGCTTCGACGTTATTGCTTTACCTTCAAGTAACTTTGACTTTCTGGCATGGGGTCATAGAAACCAATGACGCACGTTCTCTTGACCGATGCGCACAGTACAATGAAGGGTAACTTTTTTATGTAGTTCGCAAAGATCCTTTTAAAGTTTTTGCGGAAGGCAGGCAGTTTTCGCTTTTTTTCCATTTGACGCATTGTCCGGCTCATAAGGTGAAAAAAATGTCTACATTTGCAATGTGATGACCTGTCATCTGTTTGGAAAAGTTTGGAAAAGAAGTCCTTTTAACAAGAGGAACCTATAGATGAGGACCTAGAGTTTCTTTTGTTTTCACCTAAAGTATGATCTTCATTTGTTCTGCTCCTTGGCATGTTTGTTATGAAATCTTTCTGTGGAGGCATCTTGTTAGAGGAACATGTCGCTATCTCAAGGACAGAGTCTTTACAGCTACTACAGGACATTATTATGGCTACAGTCCGCGGCTTCCACCTTATTCGCATCCATGTAATTTTTTCTCGTTTAATGATTCTTTCTGAATCTGTGCACTTATTGTCATTAATCTTATCGTGCGCACAGAATGTGAAATGCTCTTTCACATAAACGCCGGCTTTATCAAGCTGCCCGAACAGGCCTCAAGGCCCGTTCCGACTTAGGATTCCGGATTTCTGGGTTCCGGTTTCCGCTCACGAATAATAAAAAGTAATTTCCCGAGATTCCAGTCCCTGTATGATGGCCACAGTTTAGGCGTCGCACAAATTTCACACAATCAGCCCACCAATGACTGTCCTGTCACGTCGCCTGACAGCTATAGACTACCATATTCACGCAGCTGTTTTATTTTTCTTTTATATCATCTAGCTGTGGAAGAGGAAATAAAGGCTCGTGAGTCAGATGTAAGGCAAATGGCTTATATTACTCACGAGATGCGAGATTGTCGGCTAGATATTATCACGGAAGCTATTCGTAAAATTTATCACGAAACGTCCCAGTCACGCGATTGCAAAATCAGTAAGAGGGCTGGTGTGATTGCTGAAAAACATGAGGTTAATCACGTGTGTCGTATGTTGTAACTAGCAATTAATGACGTTACCCTTTCATATTGCCGCATGTGATCTCATCATAGAGATGACTCGCAAAAAAATATATGTCGTGGCTGTGGCTAGACAAGGTTGCCTTCTAAATATGATGAAGCAGTTTCTACTAATCAGTGCCATCACAACATCATTTATCAAGGACGAGTTATCATACATAGCAGAAGAACATGTTCTTACTAGTTAAAGATGACGTCGTTAATTGTTATCCATGACGATGATCATTAGCAAAAAGCGAAGTCATGAAAGCCATATGGTATACTGGCTAGTTGCCATAAACACGAGCTAGCCCACTTCTCAGCATCTACGAAGGCCACACAGAGTGATCACTCGAACAGAGTGGAACATCAAGTCCTTTCGGTTCTCACGTTATAATGGGCTAGCTGATTGCCGGCAAGCAGTCACACTGACAGATTCATTAGGCTCCAATAGCCTACTCCAATATCTAGTGCACTTAACGTATCTTACTAGCTTCTTGAATACATTATTGAGAATCAATGGTTACGTTATTTTAAAGGCTGCCGGCACATTAACCTCACAGGAATTCAGAGCCCCTCCTGCCCTGCAGCATCAGAGATTTTGTAGGATGGTGTCGATGGCACATGCAGTGAACTAAACGTTCCACTGAATTAAAAGACTAACAGCATCAACAAAGTTACGAGACTATCACACGTGGTAAAGGAAGAATAAAATGAGCCAACATGCAAGCTAACTGGGCTAATTGTTCCAAATGTGTAGGCTTTGAAGTGAAATAACAAAAGCTTATATAAATATCAAAGTCATTGGAAATTGAGAACGTGCGCCTGCTGCCCCGTGCCGAATTTTCGGAGAGCTCTTCCTATGCACAAAATGGTTAACCTTTAAAAGTAACGGCCAGAGTACATTAAACACTGCTTTGTTTAAAGAGGTCTAGAATCGTCGCTTTGATAAGGACGTGCAGAAGAAAACAAGTACTCACCGCCTCTCTGCCAGCCCCATACATGATGTGCCTGAATTGTTCGCGCTTCATTACGCAAACGTAGCCTCCAGAGCCAACTCTGCCAGGCTCTGTGCCAAAGGGAGGCACCGTCTCTTGGAAAATTTGCTTACAATAGAAGACATCATGCTGATACCGTAAGAGTAAACTTCTTTTGCAGCACAAAGTAAAAGGAAAAATAAAACATCTTATAATAATTATTAAGTGCATATCTTACACCCTATAAGATGCTTATAAGGTGCCTTAATGTGCCCGATAAAATTGCTTTAAAACGTTTCCTCTACAATGTGCTTGCAGAAGTCTGGCAATCGGTCGAACGATAATAGGTGAAAAAATATGTGTGGAATGTGTGATCACTTTAGTTGCATTTTATTGACTGTAACATAAGAGGGCGCAAAAACAAGATGACGCACAAAAGGAAGAACACGCCCCACACGGAACCCACAGCAACTCCCACACCCCAAGCGCTATGTTGTGTAGCTGTCGTACAAATACCAGTGACACATTAGAAAAAAAATACAAAATGTGTTGATATAATGCTTTCCGCTTCTACGCTGCCCCAAATGCACCTCAATTATTTACGCTACACGTAAAGGAGAAACCTTACCAAAGCATCTCTCAGTCTCTTGGTATGTAGTTCGTTTTGTAGAAACACTGAAGAACAAACCATCCTGCGATTTTTATCAAACATTTGCGAATATTATGCTGCCACATAGAAGTGCGTTTGGGCTTGACAATAAGTTTGCACACAACGCAGACCCTAGAAGCTGTAAGATAGAGATCGAGAAGTGAGTTGATTTATTTTAGGCGCGAATGTATTACCTACATTTCATAGCATCGAAAATTGTGCAAGCAAGAAGGAAAAGCAAGCTGCGCTGAGGGCATTTTTAACGACATTTACTATATCTTGATCCGCGATCCGCCACCGTGAGCCACTGCGTGTAGGCGATGCGCACGCTCAAGTTGATCCAGGCATGCCAGGTCTGTGGGCCGACATCAAGCATGTGGCGCCATCTCTCGGCGTGGGGGGGGAGGGGGGGATCTGGGTATATGGAAGCGCGGTGGTGGATCACTGTAGCGGATCGCGGATTGCGCTGCTCTAAATCTCTCTGTTAACAGCGTTTGTAAGCGTGGAAAAACATGAAGTAGATGTTGACAGCATATTAAAATATTTGTGGGGATGGTGGAGCCCACACTGACACAATATGAGGTGGTATACGCAGTGGTTAACCACAGTACCGGGTTAAGTGGAGAAGTGTGGGAGAGGCCTTAGCCCTTCAGTGGGTATAGTCAGGCTGATGATGATGATGATGATGATGATGATACGCAGTACTTCCTCCTATGCGTGGTTTTAAGCAAAGTGATTTAATTATGTTCATTGTGTACGGAATGCAACGCGCAATATCGCCACGACCTTTATAAGGCGCTTAGCCAAAACTGGAAAACATTTGTTGTGGAAAAATTATGCCTTAATGTTGTACATTTTTGTATGATTTTGTGATTGCATGATATTGTGAGCATATATTTTCTTTCGATCAAGCAGATGCGAAAGCTTCTGCCCGAACGAAAAATTTGAGAGAATACCGCACACACACACACACACAAACACACACACACACACACACACACACACACACACACACACACACACACACACACACACACACACACACACACACACACACACACACACACACACACACACACACACACACACACACACACACACACACACACACACACACACACACACACACACACACACACACACACACACACACACACACACACACACACACACACACACACACACACACACACACACACACACACACACACACACACACACACACACACACACACACACACACACACACACACACACACACACACACACACACACACACACACACATATATATATATATATATATATATATATATACATATAATGTTAAATACCGGGCAGAGTTTCATTCACTTTGTGTAGATTAAAATAACATATATTGACGTCCTCTTCAACCTTCGGCAGATGCTTGCATTAACTACGGTACTCAAGAAAAACGAAAGAGTCGAGTCAAAGCCCATATATCACATTAAAAAGGTGGTCGTAAATGCTCTTTGCTGAACGGCTCTCGCTTGGAGTGCTCGTGCATATTGAAAAACAAACGTATGATATTTAAGCTCAGTGAAAAAAGCTGACTGAAATTTGAATACTGCCCAACAAACTTTCACATAAAGCTTTTTTTCCGTTAAACTTAGTGTTCCATCCACCACAGCAGCAGAAGAGAGCCAACTATGCTCTTGCAACCCTCTTCTGGGTATTCGTGTTTACTGATGATTACATATATTTATTTTTTATACCGGGCCGATTGCACTCCATGTAAGTTGCTTTTTGTATTTCTGTGCAAACTAAAAATAATAGTAAATATATAAAGGCTGTCCTCTAGGGTCTTAGCAAGAGTTTTTTGGACCAAAATTGCTCATCTTTTTTATTTCTAGCAGACTGAACTTGAAGATATGTGTTTCGAGCGAAGGAATTTGCCAGTGGTCCTATAGTAATCTATCACATTATTAACACTGTTTGAGAAAGCCATTGTTGCTCCAAGTAATATAGAAGACCTTGACGTAGATAATATTATCTTGATTGCACCTGTTCTTTGATTAGTGACACTTATATATAAAAAATATAACAGCCTTAATCTATGGTGGCACAGTTTGTAATATTCGCATGCCTGTATTCTAAGCTGCTGGCATGCCCTTTTGCCTTTTTTTAGCGACAGAGGCGACCAAGTTTCCAAGGAGTGATCACATTCACTTAAAACAGTTTTCAATTTCAAAGATTTTATTACATTCATTTTTATGCTTTTTTTCGTACATCCTTTTTTCATGTTTACATCGATCACTGCAAAACACGTGAGTTTCTGCAAACCTGGCAATTGTGGTACAACTGTTTGGCACGTTCATGGTTTCCAAATGTAGTTTCAGCGCGGCCAGCAACATCACTGATTCTGATTGGCAGCCATCGAAGGAAAGCGTTCCAACCGACGCCGCTGAGTTTTGAGATCGTTACCAGTGCAAACGAATTACCGTCAATTTGGGCAGAAGTATGAGCCATTCAATATGACATCCTGCACATAAACTTGTGCACTCACCCAAATACGTACAAAATTTGCCACGAGTGGCTAGCACAATGTGGGACAGAAGATAACAAGACCTGCTGTGGTCCCTTAATCGTATGGTACGTCACATGGGCTTAAAACAGTTGCTGCTACCTATATAATCGACGTCGTATTTTCTGCTCGGAGAAAACTGAGCTCCATGTGCAAAAACGTTAAGCAGGTACAAGGCACAAAGAAAGATGCTTGGCAGCTATGACATGTGTCGCCTTCCGTCCGTTGTGAAGAACACGTGATATAACAAACACCGTTCACATGACGTGAAGTTTACGTTGTACATATTGGCAGCTGCTTAACCAGAGGTTAATGAAACATGCGATTACGAGTAAAAATGATCATATTTCAAGGCTGGCGCTCATTGTGGCAAGTGAAATTAAAGGCGAAAAGGAAAGGAAAAATGAAAGCCAGCGAGACAAAATGGCCGGCTTCCAAGCATAAAGTTTTTATGCAAAACACGCAACTGCTCACAGATGTACAAAAATATTTGCTGCGTTTTTCCTCTTCAAGACGAGGTGACGCCCGAATAAATGAAAGCATATTAGTTCAGTTATCATGGCGAACACTAGGTCAGCAGTGCTTCCATGACATTAAATGACGAGAAAATACGATATACTAGCTCCATATAGCATTCATTTCTTGTTTCACTATGTCGCAGTTTTATTATTACCTGAATGATTATTCTATTTATGTACATATATTCACAAATACTTGTTCTAAACAACTATTCAATTATTTTTTAGTCAGTGTTTGTGTCCTGTATATCCCATCTCAGTTCAGCCATTATATACGATTTTGAACGATAGTAGCCCGTCTTAGACAAGGACGGAAGGAAGACACACGCAGGTCCCAGCGTCCTTGTCGAAGCTGTGTTGCTCTTCTTCAAAAAGGCATACTGATTTTCTCGAGCATCAGTTGTGACGAGTGTGTATAAACTCGCTGAAATATCACATTTACACACAGTTAAATCTTTGTTCAATGTTAGCAATCTTCTGTATTTAACTAGGACTTTTAATTTGTAAATGAAACTCAGTCAAATAAATGTATCGAAAAAACTAACTTAATATTGAAGCTCAAATGATCAATTTTTATCAGATTAAGAAACTGATGCTAATATTTCGGAGCTATAATCAGCCAAGGGCAATAGTGGTTGACATAAATTATGCGACCCTATATAAATCAACACTGCGACGTTAAGGTGAATACATATCTATTTGTTTAACGGTACGAATAACTTTAATTAGTCCAGTGCCATTATGCTGGACAGAAAATAACAGATACATGACTTGAATATGAACCAAAAAGTTCAATTTTATTGTGAAATACAAATCGTCGGTACATACTGTGCATAATTAGTGACGTCTACATATAGTGATGTTTTCATAAGATGTCATGGAGCCATGGAGCAGTTCACCTTAGCGAACCGTACTAAATGAGATTTGCTACTAGGCAGGCGAAGTCCCAATTAAAAGCTACCAAGGTCACTTTGCAGGTCACTTTTATGAAACATGGTGCTTTTTGGGTTTTCACCTGAAGTTGTAGTGCTATATATCTAGTAAGCTTTTTTCTGCTTGTAGCAGATATGCCTGTATCTTTTACACAACAGTGTACAAAATTGTAACGTCCAGTTTTTTTCTTGCAGTATCGCATGAAGAAACAATTATTTTTCCGGTGATGGTGGAGAGTCGCGGTGACAATGGGGCTAAAGTTGTCAAAATTACCGATGATCTGACCCTCAACTTGGAAAAGAGTTCTGTTGTAGAGAAGGATTTTTTGCTGCGAACCTACGAAGGACATGTGATGCAACATACATACGTAAGAAATGCATTTGTGCTCTTTTGCGATTCCTTTGCCTTTAATTATTTGACATACAAAATAGTGTGTGCTGCTTCGGAGGTGACTACAGTTACTGCTATATTATTCCCCGACGTTAGAAAAGGCGCATAAAATGTTTGAGCTAAGACCTGACGGAATATTTCAAGCATCTTTAAAACTTCTTCGGTAGATATGCGAGGCACATATAAAGGGTGATTGCCATAAGCGTTTTATTTCTATATGTGAATAACAACCGGGGATACATCTGTGCGGTTTCTGTAAATTTAATTAGTCCAAGGCGGTAGTCATGTTCATAACAGACCCTGAAATAATGGTAACAATTATCCCCATCATTTTATATGTTAGTGCTAGATTTGTTATTACATCCGAAATGTAAAGCTGTAAAAGTTATTGACAAGCGCATGTCTTACAATGCTCTTGTTTTTCTTTAACGGCATCGGTCTTTGAATTGTGGAATTCCAAAAATGAGCATTCCAGAACTTCCTGAATTGGCTTTTCATCAGTGAAAATTACACAATAACCCCGTTGCGCGCCCTAGAGCCTCCAAAATGATGTCAATTTTTTCACCATTAGGAAGTACACAGAATCCGTATTTATTGCATACCAAATATGGCAACGTTTAAAAATGTGCGTGCCGAAAACCTAACAGAACGAGCTCGCGCCTGCTTTCTTTTTCGACCGATATTCAGAAATACACTGCCCTTGAAAATATTTCAATTAAACCACACCTTTGATAAGCGCAATCTTCAAATATAGTATAATTTTGGCAGTAAAATAAAAATGAAAACGCAGACTGCTATTTTAAGAAATATTGTAAGCACAACCTTCTAACGTGTACAGTCGAGAGCAAGCGTACAACATAACATTGGGAAAATCATAGCGGTGCCCCGCTTCTACTGTCGCTAAATGGAATTTTTATGCCCTTTTCCCGAACTTTGTCACCTACTGTCTGTTGCATACCACATTTGCTCACAGCTTCACATAACGTCCTCCTGGCTGAAAGACGCAGTTTCAGAAGAAGCGCAGATGTATCTCTGTAATTTGCAGAGTATAAGTTTATGAAGGATAACAAAATTCTTTGCGGATGCAGTTTTAATATGTAAACATGAACAATGAAGTGCAGCTTCTATTAAGATTTTTTTTTATTATCACTACACCATTGTGCCAAGGTATAAATGGCGTGTATGTATAGTACATACATTTATCAAACAGTTTTTTTGATACTGACCTTTCTAACACATACTTAAATCGTTTGTTTACGTTCTAGCCAACCATAAATAGATAGATGAATTTATTGGAAGGGAAGGCAGAGAGGTAGGCCGGAATGAATAAAATCTGGCCGGCTACTGTGCATTGGGGAAAGAGAATGGGAGAAGAAAGATCATGATGGGTGAAGATGTGGGAGAAGGCATATGAAATATATATACAGGCACGGCTTTACAAGCGTGATTCAAGTCCAGTGGCGTACAAAAAACGGCGAAGAGCCCGCACTGCCCGCACTGTCTGGACACCCTTCCCTTTGTCCTGTCAAGCGCCCAGCAGCAGCTCCTCCGACGGTGGCCTCTTGTCCAATAGGCATATTTGGTGTGTCAGTATAACTATTTATATTGCAGATACTCGTAGCATGAAGTATCCTTAAAGTAATATAATTTTGACGTTGCCTCGACATGGACACAGTGGTTATACGAGTGACACTTTTATTAGTGTGTTAGTAGTCAGTTACTATCTTTGTCAAAAATGATTTTTCACTGAAACTCATCAGTGCAAGCACAAAATAATTGAACCCCATAAGCTACGGTCGGGATTCTGGAAGACAGGCGAATTACGAATATCAATGCAAATACCAAAACGACAAAACTTATTAAACGGCAGATAACAAATATAATCATAGGGGCAACGTTGATCTAGAATTAAATGGGAAAACTACAATGGACGCATGGGCCTTGGGCCAACCTTTTGACCAGGTGGAATAAAAAAAACATTATACGTGCCGATGCTTTGAGAACGGTAGCTCTGCTTCTTCGTGCCAAATCCTAACGACATCTGGCAGCGAACGTCTGTCCTACAAGCGGAGCAGGGAAGGTGTATTCGTCCCGTCATACCATGTGAATAGCGGTGCCTCTCCGCTGCATGTGCTAAGTGGATTGCTGCCACCACTCGCTCACCTCGCGGTACCATGAATGCGCGATACAGTTTGAACTAAGCACAAATATTGTGTATAAGCATACTTAAACGAGTTCCGCCCTGCATAACTAGGCTGAGCTGAGCTTACCAACAGATCTTTTCTGCTTCTTTTAACTTGAACGAAAATGAGAGCTAAAAAAGCGCGAGCACCAGAACCATATCTGCTGACTGAGCCATCTCAACTGTTAACAGTTTTGTTTGGAATATAATGTGATAAATATGTCGGAAGTGCTACGAAGAACTGTATAAGTTCGCGCGCCCTGGTGGATGTACGAGTATGTCCGCTTTAATCAGAGAAAAAGTACGTCTTATTGGTATTAAATTCATGTTTGAAGAAAAAGCAGTTTTTTTTACTAACGTAATAAAGTACACACCTCGGTGAGTTCAAGACAGGGTCTCGATGCCTGTTGTGTCTGATAGTGCTTGAAATCGAAGGTGCCCGCTTCCCTTCAGCGCACGCTAGAGCGACAATAACAACTTCTTAATTATAATTTTCATCACAGCGAAATCTGATAGTACAGCACTTTGGAACTATTACGTCACTTTTTCGCTTTACAACACATTTCTGAGACGTAGATTCGAAGTTGAAAACGTTTCTTTACCCGCCGCTGTGATTCAAAAGCAGTTATTCATTAGGATCTCATCGGAACAAACTCATGAGTACTGTTTCGCAAATACACACTGTGCTATTTCTGGTGCATGGCGACTGGCACACTCTAAAAAAGGCTGAAATTGAAACTACCGCAGGCACCAGGCGTCGCTTCTGTTGCATCAGCAATAGGTCCCCTAGCTCCGCGGAGGGAATGTCGGCCTGCAAATAAGTTATCTCAGCGCCATTGATGTCGTGAAGACCAAACAATCAGGTATCAAGAACACCTGGGGGCCGACGAAGCGGAAGAGGCGGCATCTGGCGAAGTTATGGGTGTCGAATCATGTATTGCCGAGGCGCGGGTACGACGGACAATTGAAAACGGCTACGTAAACATGTTTTAGATGCTAGCCAGCAGTGAAGTACATAATTTGGAAAAAAGAAACAAAATGACAATCTAAGGCCAGGTTTGGCCCACTTCTATTTGTGATGTATGGATGCGACAGATGGACTGTAACGAAGGCTGACCGTCGAAGAATTGACGCGCTTGAATTGTGGTGCCGGCGAAGACTCTTGAGAGTTCCTTGGACAGCCAGAAGATCAAATCAGTCGATATTGTCGACCATAAACCCTGACTGCTCATTGGAGGGTCAAATTCTAAAGTTAAAGCTCAGCTACTTTGGTCATCTGATGAGAAGAGAGGAGTCGCTGGAGAAAGATTTGATGTTGGGAAAGTTTGAGGGTCACCGGAGAAGGGGTAGGCAGCGAACACGGTGATGAGATGGCATCCTCGAGGCGGTGCAGACGAAGTTATGTGATGTTAGGAAGATAGTGAGAGAGCGCAAAGCATGGCGTGATATGGTACATAGGGCACGAAGAGCCGAGCACACTGAACGACTGAACTGAACTGAACTTGGCCCACTTCTTTAGTTTCTTTCGGTATCGAATTTCTTAATTTGACGCAACCAAATTTACGTTCGCGTGTCGAATGTTTGAGCGTTTACAGATTATGTAACTTTCTCGATACTTAACAGCATTTCTGCTCCACAGGACACAGGCGTAGTTAAGGCCTTATACCACAGACTAATGCGCCAGGCAGCTCAGTGCGCAGTAAAATTCCTACGTTGTGAGACTATGCAGAACGGCTATAATTAAACAATTAGAAAATATTGAGAAAAGCTGCAAAATTCACGGTGTAGAAAATTACCGCTTACCAGCTTACCAAAAAAGTTCAAACTCTTCAAAGACACCTGGATGTTGATGAAAGTTCAAATGCTTCAAAAAATTATCGCCAAAAGAACGAGGTTACGATAAAGAAGCAATGCCGTCAGCGATTTTTGCGCTTGGCTTGACTTAGCGGTTAATGCACTCGGGAAATTCTCCGAGCGGCTCATATTTAAATCCAATTCGCATGTGTTCTTTTTCCTCATTTCGAATTTTCACTTTCCTAAACCCGTGGTATGTAAAAGCTTATAACAATTTCAAGCCCTGTTCTCGTGTCGAGTAAAAAGGGCCTGCAAACAATACTTGGACAGCATTGCAGACATAAAAGAGAAGCTGATAACTCGATATCAGTCCTCTGTTCAGATAACGAGGGACCTCAAGCACCAATGTCAATGGGCGAATGTTAATGCTGTGGTTTACAGGAAAGGGTGTCATTGATGTTAATATCATTTTAGAGTTAACTGTCGACGCGGATCGTGTGCGTGTTGGTAGTATGCAAACCACATCACCTAACCAGGGTGCCCTGGAACTCAGAGCGTGCTCAAAAAGCTTGAACTGTTCGCGTGCAGAGCTGGCACTAATCAGATTGTATCAAATGTAGTATTTTGAAAAGACATTCCTAGAGTCTTAATAGAACTTTCAAGCGATCAGAGAAACGGCACACGTCAGTCATCTTATTACACAAGTTACAAAAACAGATGTGATAATATGGTGTAGAATTTATTCAGAAATGCTTGCCGGCCGCAGAGCGCTGTGCAAAGACAAAAGCGCATCCACTCTTACCAGTGAAGCTTTATTGTCTCAATCTGAACTCGCTAGCGGAGCAGAAAATATTACATGAGAACTACAGGGCTGCTCTATCTTCATTTATGTGTCTATATATTTCCATTCGTGTCTTTGTGTTTCTTCTACGCATGAATGGACAGGTGAGAATAGACGCAGCACAGAGATGCATTTTGTGCTTCCTTGCATGTCTCGTCCTTTCTGCTATAGATATTGAATACCTGTACCTATATATCTATATATAGAGGGAAAGAATACCTATATATCAAACAGTTGCTTTCGTCTGACAACAATAGTTATTGAGAAGCATACTAGTCATCCGTTCTATGGAGTTCACTACTTCTTGTAATGCATACGTGCCCTAATAAAAACAAATATTTTTTTTGTTTCGTTTCAGCTTGACGGCGAAGTACTCGAGGAAGACCTGTACCATGATGCTCGATCTTTTGCGTCTGTAATGGTTTCTGAAGAGAACGGATTACAAGTGGTACGAAGTGGGGTTTTTGGTTGAACTTTTCGGAAATTTATACTAGAATATCTGGGGGCTATTTTTAGGTCATTATACCACAAAACAGTATCTGGCTTTTATGCGACCATTATTTTGCGATAAAGAATTAAGGCTTCCTACTTGCCAGATATTGCAGGTGCCAGAGTAATTGGACAGAGATGCCCTCTTCACATATACGCAGGGGAAGAAAACGTAAGGGTCGACGGCGATTCTGGGGAAGTAACTGCGCTAAAAACATGAGTTGTTAGGAAACACGATAATGTAGTACAAACCATTATAGATGAAATAGCGCGCGAAGTCACTGTAGCTGCATCAGCTATCAGAATAAGATCTTTTTAGCTTAAACGCAGTTGCTAGCCAGCAGAGGTCTTGTGGTAGGCGTTTACCTTCTTAAGCTACTTATCCCATGAAAGCATATTTTTATCGCAGTTACTTGGGTGGAATTGCTCACCATCAAGCGCAAAAAAAACAACCTTGGCGAGAGCCAACAGATGGCTGAATTGCTTAAGTGGGTGTGTGTGGGGGGGGGGGGGGGAGGGGGAGAAGTGGTACAATAAATGTGCAGGTTTAGAGAACCGGAGGTGCGCAGGGTAGAGAAGGAAATGCGTTTCACCAAGTAAAGAAGAACGAAGAGCCGTAGAGGATGAGATACCTCGTGTTGCGAGGTGGCTTGGTGAATGGTCTATGGAAAGAGAGAGGAAATTTGCAACTATAGTGGAGCCGCCAGGGAAGAACCTTGAGGGCAGCTGCAATGGAATTAGCTGGCTATGAAAAGGCCAAATGATGCGTACTATGAGGGCACTGCAATGTGAAGTAGCCTGACGTTGAATAATGTGGAAGCGGCAGCTCAATGTGAGAGCGAAGGAACGCGCAAGAGGAGGAGCTTGAAATTGTCGGAGGGGATGATGCTAGAGAGGAGCGAGAGCTGTTGCATAAGGTGGAAAGTGGGGCAGGAAGGTACAAATGTTGTAGGAGAGAGACACTTCGTTCAGCTTGCTTTCGGTGATGAATAACCTGTGGTAAAATATGATTGTAAGAGGAATGCGGGAATGTGCTTCCTCTATGCTCCTCTCGAGGCCAGAGCGAATTTTCATAAAATGAGGTTTGCCATCTATAGGCCTTGTATTATGCAACTAGCTGCGGGAGTAGCAACATTTAACAATCTTTTAGGTCATGAAATCACAAGGCTTCCTTTAAACAGTTTGGAACTGAGAAAGAAGCGTCCGAGGTCAGCGAGACCTACGGTTGTGAGGTGAGCGAGCTTTGACACAAGGGAAAGGCTGAGATGGCTCAGCAGCGGCTGACACAGGAAAATGAGGTGACTTTCTTTAGAACCCAAATAGCTAACATTAGAGCCCATTAGTTATCTTCTTTCCTCACTACTAGTCCTGCCGATTTTCAATTTTTCTTGATGTCCATTTCATTTTCCTTAAAACAAGTTTTTTCTCAATCCTACTCTGTATTCCTGTTATCACTTAAAAACACAACACTTTCCGATTCATAGATGTCGCCTTTTCCCTCAAGTTAAATTGAGCCCTTTTCGTTAGCCTCTGCATTTCATCTCCACACGTGAGTGCCGATAACATGCAACTATTATATAATTTCCTCTTGAGCAATGCCGATAAGCTGCAAGTCATCATTTACGAGTAATGACAAATGCATCCATTCCAATTCCTCCTATAAGTTATTCCCAATTCATTATCCTGCTCTGCGCTTACCTCCTGTCTTAAATAAATATATTCGCCTACAACATCCAGTATTTCGCTTCGTATTATAAACTGCTGTTTTTTTCCGCGGCCTTTGTGGGGGTATGAGGGGGGACGGTCTTCCGCCCCGCTCCTACTCCGCAGGTGCAACGTTCTCGCTGGCGACCCGCGGAGGGAACAAAGGAGACAAAGGACGGAGAAGACACATAGTTAATACTCCAATGCTATTTATTGCACTTGCAAATAATACAGAGCATGCCTTGGAAGGGCAAGGCTACGTAAGAAGGACTTTTGACTCACCGGCTGGGGAATGGGGGTGCGATTTCGGCGGCGGACATTTAACGCGCCGTGAATATGGCGGCCGGGATCTCCCGTGCGCGCCGCATTCTTCGGACGAAGCCATACCACGGCGTTTGCCGCGGGAGGCGGCGAGAGCGTGCGGTATTTACCGGTCGCTTCGCCGTTGGGAGCCAGAAAATGGGCGGTCGTGCACGACGGGTCCTCCCGTGTGCGCAGCGTAGTCCGTGCCCGCTATCCCTCGGCATTTGCCGGGAGAGGCGGCGGGAGACCACCGCTCTCGCTGCCGGCTGGATCCAGAATCTCATCCCGTCTTCTCGCGAAACCCGCGTAGACGTCTTGGTGGCGCACCCATCGCTGGTCTCCTTCCCCCAAGGGGAGGTATTTACCTCCTCTCCCAGCCGGCGCTGCCATGAAGCTCGTTGGGGGGGTGGTGGTCGGTCTCGGCGAAGGGGGAGGAAACTGGTTTTCCACATCTTAAAAGCTAGCATATTCTTCTGCATATAAAACTTTATGCCTATCTTTCTGCTTTTCCTGCCTAGGTCCTTAATCATTTTTCGAAGTTTTGCCTTGAGTTACTTAGCAAGACAACGTCATCAGCGAATCACAGATTACTGATTGATTCTGCATCCACATTTATTTCTAACAGTTTACATTCCAAATGTCTGAATACTTCCTGTAGGTTACCTGCGAATATTACTCTAGAGTTCCTGTCTCCTTACCTGACAGCTTTCTTTACAAACTTTTTTATTTACTTTACGAACAACTATTGTTGTTGTGTAGCAACCTTAGATATCTTTCACTTCTTTCAAATATGGCTCATTTAAAACCCTTATTTTACAATGCCTCTAAGACAGCTTAGTTTTCGACCTAGTCAAATGCTTTCCTGTAATCAATGATGCCATGTAGAGAGGCTGAATATATTCCGAGCATGTTTATGTCACCTGGATGATATGAGTATGATAGATGATAGAGTACCTTTTTAAAAATACTGCTTGATCCATTGCTTGCTTGATTGAAGTGTAAGGTTGTCCTGATTCTGTAATCGACTGTCTTAGTAAATACTTTGTATGTAATGAATATAGCAAGCTGATGAATGACGCGACCTCCCCCTGTCCTTCAACAAATCTGTAGTGACCTGATCTTCCCCCAGCTGCTTTCTCCATTTTCACAGTTTCTGCAGCTTTACTGGTTCCTTCCTTTGTTACTGGCGGAATGTCTGCTTGTTCTTCGCTACTGCCAATTGCACTTTTATTCTGACTACTACTGCTAATGAGCAGGTCAGAGATGAACTCCTGCGATACTTTGATTACCATGTCCCTTATTTCATACACTACTATTCCCTTACCAGTCCTAGATTACTAGGGAGTAGATTACTAGTCCCTTAGTGCCCACCTAAGATTTTTGTCTATGCCCAAATTCCTATTTCACTGCTTTCAGACTGCCAACGCTCTTTAGAATATATTCGACTTTTTCCATCAAATATTTCTTTAGGTCAGACACTTTGCCCCTATTGATTAGATTTTGTAGCTCTTCCATTTCTCTCCTGTGCCTTGGGTTGCAGCTTTCAGTCTTTGCCATTTCTGAAATATTCCGTCTGCTTACATAGCGCGCCAGTACTCTCCTTTCTTATTCAACTACATACATCTATCGTGGGTCTGAAATTATCATCCATTACTTCTACAATTGTGTGCTTTAATCGGTTAAACTGTATATCTGTTTTATAGCGAGATACTGAATTTTTCTGGATTCCCCTCACTGCTGATGCTTTCGTGAACTTCTTCCCTACAAACTGTTTTGTTCTCGAATTAAATGTAGACATAGTTGATACTGCGCCATAAAGTCGTCACTTCATCGCGCCTCACCTGTACCTCTACATTCGTCACAATGCCGGGGATAGATTGTAATATGAAGTGTTTCATTTTTTTTTTCAGTATCTAGAATAACGCTCTTCTGTATTTAATTTCGAGGCCTTCCGTATGTTCAAAAAGGTTTTCCTGAGTTTTAATTTAATGCCTTTTGCGTACTCAAATATTAACTCTCCCCAGCTATTTTAATGTCACTTCCATATTCACCTACTCTATCCTGTTTTTTGCCTACCCGGACGTTGAAGTCGCTCATCACAGATGCTGTTTTCGTTTTACATTCCCTATTGCTGATTCTGCATCATCCTTGAAGCCTTCGACTGCCTATCCATAATGATAATAGGCACTCATCCTCAGTACACGTGTACGACACTGCAGTCTGAAGCTGAAAACCATCTAGCCCGTCTAAAAGTTCTTTTAGACAGTATTGAAGCGAAGCATAGACATTGAGGCGCAAGTACAAAATACCTCTTCAACTGACAGAGACACTGTAATGAAAATAAGGGGGAGGCAAGAATTGATCATATAAGTTGACACGGCGGGATTATATTTCAATCTACTAGGATAGCATTCTTTTACAACATGTTTAGGAATCGGGTTCTACTCTTGAATTGCAGCTGGTAGAAAAGATCTGTTGTACGACTTAGTGCAGCATTGCAAGTCCTGAGTGCCCATGGAATTTAACGGCATGATGTGCATACTGGTGGAACTAGAAGGCGAAACTGACACTGGGGAAGTTGTAATAAAGTCCATGCAGCAAGCTAAAGAACAAAAAAGAAAATATATCACTTATATATGTAATATATAAGTGATCTATATTGCGGAAGTTTAATAAAAAAACCGGTAGAGAAAAATGAAAATTTAGCCGTACATTGCAGTTGCTCCTTCATGATATTGTTAGTTAAGGAAGATGCATGAGCACGATGATAAGCTCTTTATTTACTCCCGAAATAGGTTAACCAACCTAAAGAATGGTTGCACTGCTTAGGGAAGGTCAGCAGGGATCCCTTGGGACTCTGCGGCCTCCAATGCGCTGCCCCGGATCAGTCTCAGAAAACACAGCACATTTTTTTTCGTGCGCCTATTATGAATCTCAACAGACAATAGAAAAACCTACTTCACCCAGTAAACTCGTCTGACGCGGGATTTAATAATAATAATAATAATAATAATAATAATAATAATAATAATAATAATAATAATAATAATAATAATAATAATAATAATATTATTATTATTATTATTATTATTATTATTATTATTATTATTATTATTATTATTATTATTATTATTATTATTATTATTATTATTATTATTATTATTATTATTATTATTATTATTATTAATTATTTGTTTGAAGGAAAGAAAAGGCGTCGTATCGGTAACGCTTTTACTGTGGACTCCTGCACCTCGCTTTATGGGAAGGAAGGAAGATGGGATGGAATTTGGAAAGAGAGAAAGGGGAGCCGTAGTGCAGGACTACAGAGTAGTTTCGACGATTTGTGGATCTTAAACGTGCCCTCACTTCGAACAGAACATGAACGTCTCTCCGTTTCCCCTCCATCAAAACGCAGCCGCTGGGATTTACCGCCTGTAGCGTTTGACTACAACATGATTTTCATTCACAAATTGCGTTTTTCTGCCAGCAAAAGCATTTAAGTTAAGTAACCAGTATCGATAAATCGCTACCTAGTCAAAGATAACATTGTCTTAAAATGTCCCAGCATTTCGAACTTTATATTATGCTTTGAGCTAGTGCAAAACTTATTCCATAGGCAGCGCTACGTGGCACGTATCATGGACACGCGCCATTAAAAATTGAAAACGGATTTAAAACTTTCTCCTATCTATCTCGCCCTATAAACACTGCCATTTCGTACATATATACCCTTGCCTGTTTTGGCAAGCTTCTCGCAACCCAACCTTTTTTCAGTGTTACGAAATTTAAAGATGAGGGAACATAAAATGATTGAAAGTAGGACATAAATAGTGCTATTGCGACGTGTCCGTTATGAAAGTAGAAGCAACGTCTGAAAAATGTAATCTGTGGCAACAACGTTTACCAATCGAACGGCATAATGTCCCTATGGTTAAGGAGACAATTTATCTTTAATAATAGGAAGGTGTCCTCGGACCACAGTTGAGAATAAGGCCATTGAAGGGGCAGGAAAGAACGATAAAAGGACATGTTCCACATGTTCTTTACGAATACAAGGAAGAAGCCTCACCGTTTGGAGCAAAAGGTACGTATTAAAGACAAATAAATGAGTAAAACAGTTGCCAAGTATTTGGAAGAAAATAAACAGCTAGTCTACATTGACTGACTCGAGAGGAGGGCAATATTTAAAGTACACATATGCGCCTAGCAAATCATAAAACTTCACATGCTCTACATCATTTGGTACTTAGAACAGATCCTCATATGTTGCAGTGACCACGAGTTATACGAAGCGCAGTGATATTAATAAAGGTTGCGTATTAGCGCCAACCCAAGCTCGTTCGTCGAGTGAATGCTATTTGAGGAGAGAACGCGTGAGGGCTCTTTACAAAGTTTAGACAGATATATGCCGCAATTGAGAAAATAAGGCTGACATTTTTGTTTTCATTTTCCTAAGATATTTCTGGACACATTCAGACTTGCTGTTTGGCGCCATTTACAAAAGAACGTTTGAATGCTACGCTATATCATTTTCTGAAATAAAAATTTCATAATGGGAAATGTATTTTAAGAATAATAAGCTTATAATTTATGCAAACCGGTTCATCATTCCGGAACAACTTGTAATTGTGGGGGAAAGATTGGATAATATATGATGGGTTTCCGCAGGTTAATGAGAATGGCCTAAGCATCGATTAAGCGGGGGATGTTCGAGGGCATAAAACTGTGTCGTTTTCTAAATCTAAAGCGTATGGGTTTTGTTTTAATTAGGTTAAAATAAGAATGGGTATAAAAAGGTTTGGTAACATAATTGAGAGCAAAACCATGCTTTTAGAAAGTTAAAATCCACAAACAATATCCATAGAACTTCTGCGAAAAACGTTATTGGTATAATGATGTTATACAAACATTACTTTCCAAACTCTTTTTGGTAGCACAATTAAATTATCACAGTATGTAATGAAAGCGGTCCCTAAGCAACTGCCCCATATTTGCGTGAGAACGCCACCAAGACTAAAAGTTTATTCGTAAAAAAAGCGAGAAATGTACGTGAGATGATATGGAACAAAAATGTAGGTTCCCCTAATTAGCCCTAGGCAGCGCCAGATAGGAGGTAATGGAGCGAAGTATGGAATGTGTAAGTTCTCCTTAGACAGTCTGAGCTGCTGTTCTAATAAAATTTCTGATACCTCCAGTGCTGTGTTCAAAATCCAATAAATACCGTAGGCGACATAGGGCGTGTCCACAACTTTGGACGTTGTCACCGACCCCTCGATGCATCGCGACTGCGACCACAAAAAAGCTATATCGAAGTAGGGAAGGCATAGGAGCGGCAAGTTTCGCATGTTCGGTATACTTTTCACACGTGCCGGAAACTATAAAGGAGCTAAAGTTGAAAACGATCATGGATGCTTCAATAAGAAATGTCACTTGAAGGCCGGGTTAGAGTGGATACTTTTGGTAACATAATGTAGAGGAGCCTTCGGGGGATAACATGTAGAGCACGTCAGCACTACTTGGGCTTTAATGAAAGTGCTCAAAGTGTACATTTTAACGCTACAGCATTGAATGCTGAGTTCACCACAAAATCCACCGTCGCGTCGGGTTTTAAACGAATCATCACCATCATGGCTCTGACAGGCTGTAGCTGGCAGCTGACATAGACTCGCCGTGACTGGCCGTACGCTTTCCTGACATATGTTTGGCAGGAGCCGCCAACTCGATCCGCGCATTATTTAAGAGAGGGTGGTGTGAGAGACTGCCTGCTAGGAACCATGGATTCTCTTAGCACTAGACCACAGAGGCAGGTTCCAATGACTTGGTTTAAATGATGTTTTATATCTGAGGGCTAGCCTATGCTATCATAGAATTACGTGTCAGAAAATTCGAAGCGAAGTTTACGTGTCGAACATAATGTTTCTTATTGTCTTTGCCTTGACCGGAAATATGTAATTTAACTCAATTTTGATGAGATCAGTGGGAGCGACATGCCTGTACAACTACAATGTGTTGCAAGTGTTATAAATTCTTTTTTATATATATAGCGTCAATCGCAGGAACCATTTCAGCGCCCTCAAGCCAGCGTGCAGAAAATTAATTTGAGGAACAGAAAAATTAGGAAAACAGGCTGCGCATTATTGGAACAGTATAGAATTTCCCTAGTCGCCTGAACTCGGTGAGGCTGTAGTGGAAGTTGAAGAGTAATTCTGACTTCCTTGAATCATTAGACGTGCTTGGACATCGGCACGGTGCATTAAGCACGAAGAGCTAATATATTTCAATGACTTTCCAATGCTATAATCTGCAACTGCATTTCGCCTTACCGCATGCGTAATGAGCATAATTTATCACAAAGCATAATGACAGCATAATTAGTCATTATGGAATAAATACATCTGTAAAGAAATCGAGATTTTAACGAAAGCTCTTCTGGTCGGCATGGATTTAAACGTGCATATTTGACGCCGACCAAAAACAGCAACGTAAAAAAAATAACATTTAGGCTTCCATACGGACTAGCCGAAAAGTCATGTTTGGTTTTTATTTTTATTTTTGGGTTGTTATTTTTTTTTAACGGTGACAACAATATCACGTTTAAATACGGCTCTGAAATTTCAGCATAAATTCCTACATTTTTGTACTACAGGCTGTTGGGTAGGGCAGAGGTCCGAACAAATAATACTGTTTATGTTTTGTCCTGTCATAACGGCGAGGTAGATAGACTCATCTTCTAATTACCCACCCCACTTTTCATTAAGGTAAACACCTACGTAGGGACACCGGCGCATTTAAAACGTGTTTGATCTCAAAACCCGTCAGGATTTGAAAAGAACATTCAACCTTGGACACAGCAGCGCGGTCAATTGTTTTGCATGTTAACGTTTAACGAGGTTTGAAGTGTTGCACTCAATATTTACATGCAGTGACCCGACAAAAGTAAATGTTGAAATAAGATACAATCGTCTTCCTCTCTCGTCTTTGTTTTAGGTGTGCAAGTGAACACACGGTTCAGGAATATTACCGAACGCCAAGGTAAAAAAATAAATGTGTTATTTATGTCCCGTTTTAGGCATTACACCTTTTCCCCTTTCCAGGTAACGCCGTGCCCGAAACTGTATACCCTGAAATGCTCATTGCAGTCGACAGCACATTTAGAGCGCAGTTTACATCAAAGGAAACTCTTATGAAGTACATGATGATCACCTTGAATTCTGTAAGTACCAGTGGGTTGTTTTTCACATTGTCATGATTGCACCCCGCTCTTGTTTTTCGTAACTGTACAAAAGAAAAGATTTGACATTTCTTTTTCGGTTGACGTTATCTCTCGCACAGTGAAATGATGCCTGTCTCGAGAATCCTATAGATTACTACATGTAACAAATGATAAATTTTTCACCACTCCTGTCCCTATTAGGTTAATGTCAGGTACATGACGGTTTCCAGTCCAAGGGTTCGACTCAAGTTTCGTTGTCTGGAGATAATGACTGTAAGTAAAGGCTTTATTTCTTAGTTATTAGGCATCTTAAATTTGCGAAAGGAAACCTTATAATAATGTTAACTTTTCGTTTGCAGGCACAGGTAGAAACTTTCTTGCAGCGCTCTGGAAACTTCGTTTTGGCCCTGCGAACGCTCAGTCAGTGGAAAGACTACGTTAATGCAAATCCGAACAAATACAAAGATTACGACGGTGTTTACCTAGTCACAGGGTGTGTATAGAAGCAAACAGGAGTGCCAATGTTCATTTATTTATGCATTTTATTTCGCGTTCATTGCAGGCTTGATATGGCTGAGTGGGGGTACTACGGCTGGAACAATGGCCTCATGGGTAAGGTGCATTTTTACTGCATTTTTCAGAGAAATATAGAAGACATGCTTATCTGGGAACGATATGAGCAAGACTAGCCCTTCCAATGCCGCACGTTATATTTTTTGTTTTATTCTTACGGGCACCAGATGTTTAATGCTTCTTAATTGTCCTTCAGCCTTGCTATGCTTCTGAGACCCAAGTCAGAGCGTTGGCTATGACTATAAAAAAGAATATATTGCAATCCGCTAAGTTGTGCTTTTCACTCATAATCAAATACTAAAATTGGGAAGGGAGGAAGGTGGGAGTGAAAGTGGAAAGAGAGAAAGAGGAGCCGTAGTGGAGGGCTACGGAGTAATTTCGACCACCTGGGGATCTTTAACGTGCGCTGACATCGCACAGCACACGGACGCCACTTCGTTTCGCCTCCATCGAAACGCAGCCGCCGCGATGGAGGCGAAACGAAGTGGTGTCCGTGTGCTGTGCGATGTCAGCGCACGTTAAAGATCCCCAGGTGGTCGAAATTACTCCGTAGCCCTCCACTGCGGCTCCTCTTTCTCTCTTTCCACTTTCACTCCCACCTTCCTCCCTTCCCTTACGGCGCGGTTCGGGTGTCCACAGAGCAAGTGTGACAGTTACTGCGCCTTTCCCTTCCTGTGAACCAATTTAACTTTAACTTTAACTTAACTAAGATAAGAAATTAAGGTGCCCTAAGAAATATTAACGACAGTGTCCTTCATTTGTGATTTTGCGAAATACGAATTATTATGAAATCCTCACTGTATTTGTTCTGAGTTCTTGTTCCTTCTTGGGGACGAAGAAAGAGGAGGAGTAAAACTGGCTTACGTTAGAAACAACCAAAGGCGTACTCCATTCAGGGTGCAATGGTTCCTTTACAATGGTTTAATTCCCGATACATAGCGGGAAATAAGTGCGAGATGCTTTCGTGGTATTGTAGTGATTAGGGGCAGCGAGCACTAGTAAAAAGATCTGCCTAAACTTTTTAACTCAGACATCGGTATTGTGGTCTAGGGGCTCTCATTCACAGCTTTTTCTAAAGGTATGTAAATTTCCATGTTCGGTAAGGTTTTTGAGCGTGGCCTTCCTGGAAGTAACATTGTGTAAAGGTAAAGCTCGCAGGTTTTGGTAGCTTAGGGCATTGAAATTGAGGAGAATAAACGCGAAATAAATTGACTTTACGGAATAAAAAACTCCCGAAAATAATCACCGGTGTATCAACAACTGCCCTATTCGCAGGCAAAAAGTGATGGTTTGAGATTGGTTTCGTTAGGTTTATAAAAATTATTGTCCCAAAGAGGCTATGACGGACGGCGTAGGAATTCTAGGAATTCCTACGGTTCTAGGAATTCAGTCCACCAGCCGTTTTATAACGTACAGTTCCATCTGAAACTGCGGGGGCGCGTGGTGTTACGCCTACATCGAAAAGCTGCCGCCACAACTGGGATCAGATCCCGGAGTCCTCTGGTTCAGCAAGTCGTACCACCATAACTGTTAAGCCACAGAGGCAGGGCATGATGCTCCGAGATCTTCATTAAGTGCATCCGAAAGGTTGCGCGAGGAGTTAATCACAGTGAGAATGAGAGAAATTGTTGCGATAAAATCCGCCCGAAAATGCACCCAAAGAAGAAATAATTTCGCGACCAGTTTTCTCAACAAAGAAGGTTTGTTTCACACTTGAAAAAACTTTAAATGTCAATTTCAAAAAAATTTCAATAACGTTATTTCATTATCTGGTTGGTAATCATGTTTCGATTTACCATAGGCTATTAGCTATAAGGAACGGCAGAACAGAATGCTCCGAAACGTTCATCCACTTATTGCCTTTAATAGTCACTGACATGGTGAAGTACACGAGTGCCGTGCTTTTTCCCTTGACTAAAATGGGTTAGCTGCGAATGCGAATAATACTGTTTATATTAATAATGAATAAGTACCAACTCGCCCAACAAAGTATCTTGGTAAGCGAATGATACTGTGTCTTTAATATACTCGGTGTACTTTCTCTCAACATCCCCCTTCATCCATGCATCGTTAAAATAACGCGGCGGGCTGTGCGCCACGATAAGTTGCCTGAAATTGATGCCTGGAAAAAATTAGATGGCGCAACTTTTCTGACGTCATGAAGACATTATAGTTAGTTAATTTTAAAATCTTATTCGCTGTTTGAAGGCGTCAACCAGTAAACTAGAGTTACCAACTCGCGAATAAAACAGGAATAATAGTTTATTCACACTTCAGTGACAATAATATTGCGAAATTATTTGGGAATGCATTATCAGGAATTGTTCTTTTGCTGAGAGAACGTATACATGATTTTTCTGTACCGCGCACTTGGTACCAAAAACTGCCATCTTTTTTTTTCCATCAGGCTACGCGTATATAGGAGGAGCTTGCGGGAAACAAAAGGTTGGTTATGGTGAAGATACCGTTGGAACTTTCCGTGGAGTCCGAATATTGACACACGAAGTTGGACACCTGTAAGTATCTAATTTACTGTGTTATTGTTTCATTCCAAACATATTTTGCAACCAGATTATGCGGAATAATATCTATGAACTAGACTGGATATATTAAGCAGGAGACGTAAAAATAGCGTGCTGAAATAAATAACGTATACTTCATACAGCCGCAAAGACTACAGTGAAAAAATTTAATTTTTGACGTTCAAGTAATAATATAAGCTTTTAAACGGCAAAAAAAAAAACGAGGGCTGCAATTGCTGCTAATGATGTAGTCCTACGAGTTATCTGCTCACATAAATAAAAAACTATTATGAATTTACACTTTCAGAAGTGCCATCCTGCGGTATTATTGGTGAGATGTCAGGAAGAAAAGGAAAAGTAGGCCAGAGAGGTGCCCATATTTTTGCGAGCCATCGGTGTTTAACACTTGCGATCTTTCCGGGGATGTATGCTAGTTCTAATTGAAAACGTGTAATTTTCGCGTTATTTTTTAGAAAAACAATGATACATTAGACGATTCTCGAATGTCCTAAAATTTATTTGTGAAGTGGTCCTAACCTTCAATGCCTTATTATTCGCTTCATAATTATAAATGTGGGATTTTACAGACACTGAAACAAAGGTTCTAAATACAAGGCTTGCTTTTCAACACTGATGCGAGACCTTAGGGCCTACACTATATGCGGCTAAACCTTCTATCATGACCTTTGTTATCAAATTTTAATCACATTTAACTTTTATCAAGGGAGATTGAACCACTGAAATGAGTTTTCTATTGTTCAGACGGAAAAGCGCAAGAGTGTAGAGGAAGATGAATTAATCAAGACGACAGCATTTGAAACGTATTTAGCTCAAGTTGTTGTCTACGGTGTTGCTGCATATAAGGACTAATTATGAGAATAAAAATACGCGGATTGACAGGAGCGGTGTATAGAGCATCCCGGATTTCTCGAAAAAAGTAGGCAGGTGGAACGAGACACGCTGATGAAAATAAAACAAGAATGATGAAGATTGTATTTGCAAGGATGTCATTTTGCATATTCTCAAAAAAAGTGTATTGTTAGAGATTGATTGATTTTTTGTAGCAACAACCAGCTTCTTCAGACCAATACAGACGTTGAACAACGCTTCAGAGGAGTATACCGAATGAAAGCATTATAAGGCTCTTTATATAACTTAGCTTTGGAAGGGGCAAGCTATATAAATTGAGAAAGCAGTATGAGAATGTGCATCACTTTTTTGTGGCGCTAAAATGGAAAACTATATGATAGCACTTAGATTGAGGCTTAATTAAAATGAAACAAGAATAGAATCGGCTTAGTAAATTCTTAATGCATTTAGTTACTAATTCGTCTTTGTCACGAATGAATTATTTTCGGGAAGAAACAGAAACGGCCATAAATTTACATCATTCGAAAGCATAGAATAAGACAAAACTAATCGCCTTGTAATTGTGGAAACCATGACATTTGACATTTACAAATGCATGGAAGGAGAGAAATTGTCGGGAATGAGGGCGTGTTATTTCAATATGAGTGCATCGCAAGAATAAAAACTAAAGGTTGCAATTCTACCAGTATAGAGCGGACAGAGCAACGTCAGCCAAATGTTTCGCTACCTGAGAACATTTTTTATGATCACACCGCAGTTGGTTTAATATCTCTCAAACTTCTACGAATGTAAATAGAGCACCGTTCACTTTAGTGGCGCCGGGTGTTTTTTTAACGTCAACACTCGTTTCTTATAGGACTGTATCTTCGTTGCAAATCAATCGCCATGATATGCGGCAAAATAAGATCGCTTAATAGAGAGTTTGTAATGGGTTCGCTACATTCTTCATTAAGCACCCGTTGCATCTGGCTCTCAAACTGAAAATCTTACCGAATCGTTCACTGATATCATTTGCTTAAAGTTCGCGTCTATATCGTCTGTAGGATCGTTTCTCTACTTACTCACTACTTTTTTTTTTACATTGTTGTGCTAATTTTGAGGTAGGAAAGAACATCTCGCAAAGAATGAATTATAAGCAATTAACGACGTGAAACAAAATGTCTGCTGTATTTCTCCTCTAATAATCTCTTGTTTCTCGCTGTATAATTTGAAAGAGGCACTGATTGAAAACGTTAATTGGTTTTAATCAGGGGCATCCAGATGGTACACAATTCGGATTAGAGAAAGGAACGAGCTATTTTTTCCTTCTCCGTATTCCCTTTTAGCGTCGAAATGAACTTAGGTACCCAACTAGAAGAAAAGATAATATCGCGAGCCTTCCATGAATCTTTTTCTTTCATTTGTACATACCACCGTCATAATCCCGCCGTGGCACCTCCGGCACCGCGGCTCATGACGCTTTAGGTATGTATGGTGACCGTACAGTACGTCCTAGATGTCAGGCTGACAACTGCGCGCATAGTACCTGCACTGCAGAGCTACATTTAGGCCTTGAAAAATTTACCATGTTTGTCAACATTTATCTAATGAAGATTGCCCTATATATCACATTTCTTGCTTTAACTAGTCCCAATGTGTAGCCACGCGGTGGTGAAGATGTTGAGCGCATTCATATGCATATAGTTGAGGTACTTCCGTAAGCATAGCGAAGGCTTGAAAATTGAATTTATTCGTATTTGTTACTTCATCAATGCCCTATGTTTTCCTCACCGTAATAGGCTAGGCTGCCCCCACGATGGCACGTCCTCTGGCTCCTTTACAGCTGTCAACTGTCCTTGGAACAATGGCTTCATCATGAGCTACAAAGAAGAAGACAGTAGGAGTATGAAATTTTCTCACTGCTGTAACGAGATGATCACCTGGCTGGTGTGGTAAGTTACCTGACTCGTTTACTGAGGAGCCCGCCAGGAGCTTCTGAAGAGTATCAGGACTTGGAGAATGTGCGATAATTCCTCTAGCAGTGCAGATGCATTTGCGAGGTTAGTGGGACATTAAACTGAAAGCAGAGAATTCTCGGCAGATTACAGCACAGACACCGATCCAATACACGCATATAAGCACACAAAAAGTCTTGCTTTGGAAGACAAAAATGATAGAAAAGGTTACATAGCGCGAATGTTCATGTAGTGGAACCACACCTATAATAAATAAGCCTGAAACGCCGTAACAATTCACAAATAGTGTTAAAGTGCTGTCGCTTTGACCCTCTCGGAGCCTTCCAGTTAATAATATGGAATATAAAAGACATTAGGGCGTTAGAAGGATGTAGATAGATCTGTGAAACCCTTGCCTTCGTTCAGATTTTTCCAAAAGGCGCCCCTCATGTTCAAGTACCAAAGCAAAGCGGTAGATTTGTGGTAGAGCATTCACCTGTCCTTTAGGAGGTGCTATATTGGATTCCGGATGTTGTTGCATGCCCACTCTGCTTTTAATGAGTGCTTGACCTCTTGCGAACTGGTCTGGGGGTTTCCCAGTGATCAATATCAGAAAACAAGGCTAGTATACATCTTCCCCTTCTCCCGAGAGATAATCTGTTAAACATATAATATTGCAGAATTTACTTCGGACCAATGATAATAGAGGCAGAAAGAAGGAACACCACTAAAGTCGGTGGACGACTGACTGGAAGAGGCAGATGATAAAAAAGAAACAAATATTAGTTGTGGTTTAGCTCGTGGTTAAACCTGGAGTTACGCGAGAGCTGTCTGCATGGCTACGCTTAGGTTTGGCCTGAAAACGTACGTGGCCTTTGCACATATTATTATTATTATTATTATTATTATTATTATTATTATTATTATTATTATTATTATTATTATTATTATTATTATTATTATTATTATTATTATTATTATTATTATTACGATTCCACCCTTATTTATGCCATAAATGGAATTTTTCACCTTTACAGTGCTATGAGACGAAAGCGTCTGTTATCCCAACTTTCTCCTTTTCCTTTCCCTTAAAGGGTTCGGGGACAATTGTGACCGATACTGCGCCTTTGCTTTCCTGTAAACGAATTTGAAACGCCGCTGATGTCTGCCGCTCTGAGTCTGCTTCTATATGCTGTGTGGCACGGCGTTAGAGGAAGTGCCAATTGATTGGTGCCGCCCAGACTTCTGGGTCGAACGCCCGGCGGGGTTAAACTTCGCTAGGGGACGTCATCACCAGTCGTGACGTCATGACCGAATATGACGTGTTATAATGATGTCACTTATGATTATTAGCCATGCACGCATGAACTACACGATGACGTAACATCCGATGACGCAACCATATAAGGATGTCATGTGTAATGACTAGTCATTACTCATTACTAGTTTTCACTAATGACTAATTAGTACTAGTTCGTGACTAGTTTAGTTTGAAATTAGCTGTCGTTTAGCTTTTGGGTAATCATGGAAGTAAGCGGTTCTTAAACCTTTCGTTACGTGGGAGGCGGTAGCTGGCAGCTGACATCGCTGAGCACTGACATTACGTTTGGCACGAACTGCTAACTCGGGCCTCTCCTTCCTTTCATAAGGGAGAGTGATATCACAATGAGCCTGCCAAGACCCTTACATTCACGTTGTCCTTAGGCCACGCCCAGCGGCACCGCCAGCTGAGGCGGTTGCTAGGCAACGGCTCATGGTCAGTGCGACCACGGCGAAGTGGCTGGCGTAGTATAGTTCTCGCTACAGAACAAACCTGTCAACAGTGTTCAGTTACGGAACTGTAAACGATTATACGGATATACCTATGTAAGCACTCGTTTAGCTTCTTTGTTTTTACGTTTTGCTGCTCAGTTTCATTCAAAATTTAGCAATGAAGCATTTACCGCAAGGGCTTAAAGAGGTTAGAGTGTTCTAAAATGTCAGACGCTGGCATAATATATATGCCTTTTTATTCCTTGTGAAACAAATATTGTTGAGAAAGGAACAATACGCTAGCCAGCCCGGCTCGTCGCGTATGCTCGTATGCCGTAGCCGCTAAAGGCAGGAGCTGCCAACTTGGGTCCCTCGTTTCACATGGGACGGTTGTGTCAGAATTGGCCTGCCATGACCGGGGTATTCGCGTTACCCCTATAGAACGCTAAGGCTCGTTAATACGGCTTCCTTAAGCGGAGATTTATATGTGGGCTGGTTCTTTCAGCTCATCGTAGTAACCAGGGTGCACATATCTCCCCAGGCCAGCGTTGAAACTGCGTTGGATATTCTGGCTACCTGAATGCCTAACCGAACTGAAAAAGAGTTAGTTATCGCGACGGGATACTTTATTAAAGGAAAGAACTCCACCTTCGTTCAAGCGGCAGAGGAGCGGTTTCTACTCGAGTTGAGCCAGCACCAATCTGAAACAACCTCATATTAGGGAAGCAGTTTATACTTGGTTTTACAGAGAGCCTCGGCAGATACAAAGCACGTCGTCAGAAGAGTGAAACGAGGTCTCACTACTTCACTGATCATAGCAGCGTCATCATCGGTGTAAAGGATAAAAACATAGTCTTTACCTGAACAATTTGTCTTGTTTTCTGCTCCGCTTTATGAGAACCACAGGCCTAATCGAAAGACTATGAGTGTGCTATGACATGACTGTGACGTCACGTGATGTGGTGTGTCTGTTATGTGACTGTACTAACTTCAACTATCCCTCTCTCAACTCTTATATCCACTCATCCCCTCTCCCCCAGTGCAGGGTAGCAAACCGGTTTCTTTTATTGGTTAACCTCCCTGCCTTTCCTCCTCATCTTCCTCCTCCTCCTCCTTCTCTTGTCTTACAACAGGGCTAAACCAAACGCTTAACCACGAGCTGCAAAAACAAGCGCAGTCATGAAGCCGTTAATTTCGCAATTCAACTAGATGTACCCAGAGCTAAACCACAGCCAATAGTATAACTGTGTATGTCTTAGAAACGGCTCCAGTAATCTGATTACTCTAGTGGCAAATACAGAAATAAGTGCGTATTGTTTATTGATATTCCTTTGGGATTTCTAATTCCTGCTCTATATAGTATTCCTGTGGCAAAAAAAAAAAATTCACATCAGTTTCCGGCTGAGAAACAAAACATACCATCCCTTTTGACCGAATTAAATTGCAAACACAGCAATAATAAAATATGCTATATTGTGATAGATGTTATACAGAGAAGGCCCTAACTGTCGCAAGGTTTGAGTCCTTGCACGGTCAGTTATCAAGGCTACTAGGAAGAAAGACAAGAGATTAGACATGGACTTAAATGCAAATATATAGAAAAAGTAGAAGTAGAAATTAATGGACATGGTTTCCGACAGAGAGTCAGAAAGGAAAAAAAAAACACATTCTAATGTAGTTGCTTCCCTCCTTTTTTTGAACATCTTTTCGGGTTTGCAATGAATGTTTCTCTCGGAAGGAGTATCGAGATTTATTTATTGCTACCGGCTCTTTCTAATACACTTCTGGATTTCTCCTAAACTCATCGCTCAGGAAAATGGCTGCAATCGGAAGCGAAAGTGCTTGACGTAGTGATCCAAGCCAAGGTTCAGCCTGTGTGCACCCGGAGAGAAAAGCTGAACGATGTGCATGAATACCGCTTCGATTGTATTACGGTCTTGATACCGGTGTTCAGCATTACGCAATCGTGTAGGACGTGGTGAGCTCACTGTCGCCGCAGACAAAGTCTCGCATTTTTGTCGAGTGAAAGCATGATAGATGGTATAATACGCCCTAGATGGGAAGAGTGCGTGGGAAGCGTCTGTTCAATCGCCAAGCTGCTGGCTAAGGCTGACCTTCATCCAGGTTCATTCAGAGAGATTTATGGCTACTTTGTGGCAACGAAAGGGTCTTCCGTTTGATGAAGTGAATTCATTTTTTTCACTGCTGTTATGATGCAATGAATTGAATGGGCTGTATAGCTTCGCAAAGAGGGTTGTGCCCTATAATGTATATTTCCCGGCGTCTGTTAATAGAAGTGTACTGTACTTTCGTAGGTCTACTCAAGGAGCATGCCTACGCATCAAGACCACGAAAAGGAAAATACGATCGAAATACTTCGATAAGAAATTTCCTGGTGATATGCTCAGCAGAGACAGAGTTTGTAAGCTGGCATTTCCCACAGTCTCGGGCACACGTTTTATGGCAGTAAGTATTTGTTAGGACAAAAATAGGCTGTTATGTTTTTATCTTATCTTATATTTTGGGCAGATTTAGTGTGAATCGTACACTCAATAATCAAAATTGCGCTCAATTTCCAGGCATAACCTATTGCTAAACCTGCCAAAAAGCTTACGTGCCTTATGTGTCATATATTAGAAAATGTGGACCATAAAATGTTATGGCATAATATCAAAATCCGTATCAAATAAAATATCACAGTGTATTATAACGCAAATATAGACCGACCACTTGCATTAATCGCAATAATTGTATACACAAAACGAGTGACCGAAAATTATATAACAAAAAAAACAACACTGGTACTCTGCTAATGTCAGCGCCTCCAGTGTGAAAAATCCATTTCCTTACTAGGCTCTGATGAGTGACGCAAGCTGACTGCGCTAGAAATTTGAAATAAAAAAAAAAAACAATTTTATTACCGCGGATCATTCGGTAATTACGTTACTCTCAAGCCACGCTCGAAAGAGGAGATTCCGCCCCCCTCCCCTTTTTCAGTACTGTGAAAGTCGTAGCTTTCATTTACCTGTCAATTTCCACGCCAAGATTTCGCTCCCAGCAGTACTACCAGAATGCGTTATGCTTTTTTCCATTCATTGAGTGAAAATTTGCCAAATAGTTCTTGCGATGGCATGCGCCGACTGCTTACATAGCGTCAAGTGAGGACAGAAGGCACCCATGGCATATCACGAAAAGATCGCCGCAATTTTTTGAATGTATATACTCATTCACAAGCAAGCACGTCCTTTTCGGCTTATATCTCCCGTTGCGGAGGATGAGCGGAAGAGTACAGCGCATTCGCGGTGAAGCACGCTAAGTGCTGATGTACTGGTGAGAATGAAGTTTGACAGGTGTGCGAAGAAGCAGGTGTGCTATGCAGGAGAAGAAGCAAAACAGCAGCAGGAGAATGGAGCGGCGCCCACTCCGTACATCACACCTGCGAAAAACCGGGCAGCGAGCAGTCCGCGCACCGCAAAACAGGGTGCTCAAAGTCGGCTCAAGGCCAAACTGAGCCGTACGTGAAACGTGCAGCAGCTAGCGTAGTGAAGCTTTCGCTTCAAAATAAATGGCGAAATCGGCTCCATATACAGCAAGCGGTAAACGCTGCGAGAGGCTCCGAGCTCTCTAACCAGCATACAGATGATAGACTGATGGACGGCGCTTGAGGAATTTGCTGAAAGCCAAGAGTTGCGAATAAGCAGGCAGAAAATCCTGAAAAAAATTTAATCTGGCAGAGAAAGCTTGCGATTTCCTCCGCAAAGGAGCAGTCTTGTATCTGAATGTACCAGAGGGGTACGGTACACATTGTATTGCCCTTCGCCGCAAGTGTTCTTTATGTTCAGACTAACTGAGACTACGAAAAAAACTATTTTAATTCAATTCGATCGCCATTTATCATAGCGAAATAACACTGTAATGCTGGCGGTAGTTTGGAAAGGAATCGGCGATATAAAGATGCCGCTGCTTTGTATCTCATTTGACTTAAGTCCGGTGATTACTCCTTTTGATGGTAGTACAAATAGCTGCCGTGATTGCAAAATATTAGGGCTTTTTTGTTTATGCCGGGCACATATTGGGAGAAAATGATTTTAAATAAATAACTGATACATTTTGAAAAATAATATTAGTGATGGCCGTCGCCATGAGCAATTGATAACATATGAATGATTGGATCTACAAATATAAATTTGTGTCAGGAGTGCGTATTACTGGAGCAAAAAGCTAGCTTACCTGCTACTGTATTAATTTGCGTCTATGTACCATGGGACATCGTGGTTTTTCTATCGGCAATCAATAATACATATAATGTCCTCTTATTTTCTTGCTTCCCTTCAATTAGTATTAACTTCCAAAACTTCTAAAGTTTCATCAAAATATTATTTACTATATCATGTCTTTCTGCTCTTCATATGTGCTCTGATGCTTGATGCATTAGAGTACATATTGCAACCAAAGTAGATTTTACACGATCATTTTAGCGCAGAGAAGAGGTTGTAGTGTCCATCACACCTGATTCATCGGGTCTAAAATTTATTTCTTCTTTTTTTTTAATACATTATCAGCAGCACGAGCAATCGTCCAGCCACCTATGCACGCAATAAGTCATGGTGTATATTGTGTCCTTTCACGTGGCTGATATGAATTACACGGGAGACTTTTGGTCATCATCGCACATCCTTGCAATCACGATTATAATTTTTTTTCTAATCCAGACATCGACTACTGCCAGGTCTGTTCATATTTAAGATGAATCATTACCGATCACAATATTATCTGTGGCACTTCCATTTATCCACAGGTGAGCTAGGTAGCGGTAGTTGACGCTTTGGTTTTGAACGCTGGCAGGAATAAATGGGCTGCACAGCTATCTGCCATAAAAAACTCTATTAATAAAAAGCCATTCGCATAACAATGCATGCTGACTGCCCAACAACACTATCTGCAGTTTGGAAGATTTTTAAAGGTGTTCATTGATTTTTATCGTGTAGACGCATAATTGTTTGAGTCTGGTTTGAACGACTGCCGAAGGAGAGAAGCGTAAAGAGGTTTCAGTGCATACCCTGTTGAATACCGTTAAAAATCTGTCATAAAAGCGAGAAAATGATAGTCACTTGCACTTAGCTTAGCTTTCGCAGGATGATATAAGCTTGTCAGGCATTTCAAGGCCTTTAGTAAGATGCACTGAAGAGTTTTTATTCCATAATGTATGCATTTGGAATAAAAACAAATTTCTGTATTCCATTAGTAGCAAGCACAACCAATCTTATATTAGAATGAAGTGCACTGAGTTGTTGGCTCTGAATACAGGCAGTGCTTTACACATCAAACCCTCTGCCTAGTTTTATGCTCTCTTTCACTGAAGTAGCTTTCCAATTGTTGCTGTCAATGCGACCGCACACCAATACAACCCTCGGCTTCTAGTGACTAAGCTTTGCAACTATATTTGTACATAACGCTCACGCCTTTCTCTTCTATGAGCAGCATAAAAGTTAATATATCACACATAACCGCATCGTTTTCGTAGTAGATAAGGCTCATACTTATTTACAGGTAGCACGTTCCCGAAGTAAATGGGTCTCAAATTAACCGTAAATTACGGAAATATGATTTCTTTCCTATATCCGGAGGTGTTGAAATATTTTATTCCTA
Source organism: Amblyomma maculatum (assembly GCF_055883805.1). Classification (NCBI taxonomy): domain Eukaryota; kingdom Metazoa; phylum Arthropoda; class Arachnida; order Ixodida; family Ixodidae; genus Amblyomma; species Amblyomma maculatum. The sequence continues at coordinate 65,673,892 of NC_139354.1, forward strand.
TTGCTAGCAGCAAGAGTGGTGTTATTTGTTTCAGGAAGCCAACGGCGAAGAAAGGTGCCTCGCTCAATGTTTCATGCCAGCAAGCGTTTACGGCTATAATACTTCACTGCCGGCTCTGATGCCAGACAATTCTCCATGCAAAGCCAATGGCGGAGTAAGTTGCTTGAAAGCCTTCTTTCTGTTTCAGTTTTATCCAGACCGCAGGACCGATTGCCGCGGAAGTGAGGTCCTTTTTCTTAACACTAATACTACGTAAAACACGAAGGCGGTATGATTTGAAGGAAAACAAAATTGTCGCCTAGGCGCCCACAAGCAAGAAGAATAAAAAATATTTAGAGAATGGCATTTAGAGAATGGAACCAACATGTTTGGTTCATGGCCCCTTTTCCCAAGCATTTCACCCCAGAAGAGCCGAGCACCAGGCCGGGGGAAATCTTGTACCCATTGGAAACCGGTGGGTACCCGGCGGTACTGGGGATCGAACCCCGTACCTCCCGAATGCGAGGCGGATGCTCTACCACAAGGCCACAAGAATGCGTTGTATCAATGTAAGTCCAAAAAGACTATCGATTGGTTTCGAATGCTGCCTATGCTACGTACCTATTAACCCCACTTCAGAGAAGCTCATATGAAAACAAATTACAGCTAAGTATCAGATGCAATAATTTCTTCGGTAGAACGGAAATACTGTGAAGGTGAATGGAGGGCTTACTCTTCCGGTGAGAAAGGGTCCAGATGTATAACCAAGTTTGTGTTGATTTGAAATGCTCTAAGCGGCATCAGGATGTCGAGCGTTCGATCCCCACTGCCACGAGTCTACCCAACTGGTCTGTTCTGTGTTGATATTTACCCCTCCCCGCTCCCGCCCTGCTCTCCAGTGGAGCACCACGTGGGAATGGAAGCCTGAACAGGCGAATTTCCATTGCTTTAAGCAAAACGACTCCCTACGTGGATAATAATAGACCCAAGACAAGGATAAGACCAAAGAAGTAAAAAATTTGGAATGCTATTATCTCAGCAAAAACTTGGCGTTTAGAAATATAAAGCGTTCAATTTCTTCAAAAATAAGAATTCACGTTCCCATTCCAGTAGACCAATATGCAGTATTTCTCAAGCTCTCAGAGATATTTGATTGGAAAAAATATTCCTGAAATATTTTTTTCGAATAAGTCAGTGAAGAAGATTTAAATCGCTTTTGAAATAAACTAGTTGAAACGTTGGCATCAAGGTACAAGTAACGCTGGTTTATTTACTGATGTTAGAGAGCAGACGCCATGACTGTGTCTTTCGCAAGTGGGAATTCAGATGACATTCGGTGAAGGCGCTCTATATCTATGAGAATCATCTGTTCCACAATAAATAAATAAATAATCGAAGCATACAGGCCTCGGCGGCGGCTTTCTAAGCAGCGAGGAGCTGTCAGCGCACGTTAAAGAACCTCACATTGAAGAAATTTCAGGAGCGCTCCACTACGGCATCTGTCACGCATGAGCCTCTTTGGGACGCTAAACCAGCTAAACCGAACCAATTTTAAGTATTTAGGCGTTACGGAATTGATTGCGACAGTAATGCTATAAACGCTCAAAGGCGTAGAACTGAGAAAATGCCTAACATAAAATCTCATATTTGGCGACTGATTGCTCAGGATATAGTTGATGACCTGAGGTTTGCCACATCACCCTTGCTAAGGATATTTTTCAGCGTAGGAAGGAAGCGAACTGGTTAAGCTTGTTTGCCTACATTACAACGTTCAAACTAAGGGCCATATCAGAATAAATGAGGGAAAGCTAGAACTTCAATCAATCAATCAATCAATCAATCAATCAATTAGTCAATCAATCAATCAAAATTTGATTTGTTCTCTCAAGGAGAAAAGGGAGTGACGGGTAAAGGCCGCTTAGGTACGACTTGACAAAGCCCGACACCCTCTTTAAAGATACATTAACGTTAAAGATACATTAACGAAATATGTTTCTAGTAGCGAGTCCTCTCGTATCACACTTGCGGGTTCGAATACACAAGAAGTGAATAACATGTATTTTGTTGCCTGATGTGATTTAAATGTAAATATAGCAGAAATCTTTTTCAGCACAAAGAAAACTTCAACGGATCCCAACTACTGGTCACTGATATACCACTTAATATTACATGACACTCAATCGTTGCATAGCAAAACGTTTCGAGCGCTTGTTGCGTTTTCTAGCATTTGTACACAGCGGTTTTATGGTTGAGATTTCAAATATAACAGTGTTTCATTACGTGCGTGTTACACATAGCTAGTGTTACACAACCATTGCTATTTAGTATGCATACGCATATTTCATGACACTTCTTAACGTGATAGCGATGAAGAACCTGTTCACCAAACTCCGACGTCGGCGGCCGCCTGCCAGCGTTGGTGTTGTCAGCGAAAAACCATAAGCATAGCGCTGGCAGGTAGAAGCTGGCAGTTCTCATGGCCGCGGCTGGACGTACGGTTGTGGACATTATCTTTGCAAGAGCTGCCAACTCGGTTCTCTCCTTTCATGTGAGAGGGTGAACATCAGAATCAGCATGCCAGGGCCATTGTAATCACATCACCTCCAGGCCACGCAGGCAATTTCATACGGCTTGGTTAAAGCGGAGCTTTATATGAGGGCTGGTAGCCTACGCTATCACGCGATACCCTTCAAAAGGCGGTGCTTAAGTGTTCCTCATATTTAATGCATACGAAATTAGCATCTTTAGGTTCAAAGTAAGAAAGAAATTGGATTTTAATAAATACTACCACTTGTTCGACCTTTCATTAAACTTTGCTACGCACACATTTTCATGTTCCATAATGGTTACTCGAAACTAATCTTTACATCAAAAGCAGGGATTGGCATATAACTTATATGATCAAAGCGCGGAGCGGTTACTCTTCATGTGAATAGCATAATATGTATTTAAAGCTTACAGCTGTTGGGATTATAGGTTTTGTGCTGTGTGTCAAGATTTGTTTCGAAATAACAAGGAAAAGCCTGATAAACCTGTCCTAACATTTTAGCGAAAATAGAAACAGTGTAATATCCTTCTAGGTTTATAGGAAGGGCGTGAACCAATAAAAGCCAGTCATAAACGAATTAAGAATGCTGCTTAGTGTCTCAGTTGCAAAGATGAACTCGCTGGAGCAGACTATTTGTAACTGCCATACCGAAGCAATGAGATTTTAGTACTGTACCAAAGAAGCAACAAAGCAAGGTCTAACATGCCATCATTAAATACTAAGTTTAAATTATGAAATTATTACCACACTTTGTGACAGTGCGTTAGATAGATAGCAAAAATCCATTTTCGGCACAAAGAAAACTTTAGCGGATCCGAACTACTGGTCACTGATATACCACTTAATATTATATGACACTTAGTCGTTGCATAGCAAAACGTTTCAAGCGCTTGTTATGTTTTCTTGCATTTGTAAATGGCGGTTTTATGGTTGAAATTTGAAATCATAATATTGTTTCCTCACGTGCGTTTCATTTATGATAACTTTATAGTTCTTCCACTGTTTATAGCAAGGAATCCAGTCCTTTTGTTGCAATACATCCATAAAGTCTGGACCAATTTCCATCACTTAACAGGCATTTAAAGAAATTTAGTATTTACAATATTTGTATATTTGCGGCATTGTAAGCGTTTCTAGTTTTGCTTCAACAAAACTTGTTTCTAATTGTGTTTCAGAAACGATGCCTGAATGGAGACTGCGTGGCTAACAGGCTGAGATACTCGAGTTACAAGCCGCGAAAATAGGGCTGATATAAACGCCTTTTCAAATATATATATATATATATATATATATATATATATATATATATATATATATATATATATATATGTATATAGTATGGTTACATATTTCATGAATAAAATTAAAATGTGTATCTCAAATGGTCCGTGTATGTCAGTGCTCATAAATATTTCTTTCTAATCATGTGCATATTTCTTATACTTACAGGCCTATGTTTCCGAATCACACGGTATAATTTACTGCAGATCCAGCTGTTGAATATTTGAAATTAAAAATGTTTATTTGTCGATCTCAAAATTTTGAGAAAATGACGCGTGCCTGCTTAGCTTACGGGCTGTATCCTGCGTTTGGGGAAAGCAATTAGAGGCCCACTTCGGCTCGAATGCCATTCCTGGAATTAATATAGCTGCCGAATGTTGATTAGGTGTCGAAACGGTATGAGACCACAAATAACACTTCATGAAGAACGGTTATTTGAGAATATTGATTTTAAGAGGAAAAATGGCTGCCAAAAATGAGCCATCTGATGGAGGTGTGAAGTTCCAAAACAAAATGACTACACACCACCGTAGTGGCGCAGTGGTTATTGTGCTAGAATGCTCTGCCCGAAGACGCGGGATTGAATCGTGGCAGTGGCAGCCGCTTTTCGATAGAGGTGAAAAACAAGGTGGCTGTATGGTGTGTGAAGCAGGAGGAGGAGGAAGATGAGGAAGAATGTAACGGAGGTTAACTCGTAAAACAACCGGTTTGCTACCCTGCAATGGGGGAAGCGGGTGAGTGGATGTGAGACAGGGATGGTTGAAGTTAGTACAGTCACATCACAGACATGCCACATCACATTACGTCACAGTCATATGCTTAACATAACAGCAAACTCATAGCCTTTCGATTAGGCCTGTGCTTTTCATAAAGCGGAGCAGTGCCTGGGAGGCCTTCACCGCGGACGATCGCCGTGGCCAGGGACCTAAAATCTTAATTTCACTCACTGGGTGTCCATCTAGATGCTCCAGCGTACGGCACAGACACTGTATTTCCTCACGGTATGTGGGGCACTCACAAAGAATGTGGCCTATAGACTCGTGGCATCTACAGTTTGTACACGCAGTGCTGTTTGTTGCCATGCCTCTCATTAAAGAATACGAGTTTGTGAATGCTACACCAACCCACAGGCGGCAAAGCAAAGTTTCTTCGCGTCGGGGTAGGCCAGGTGGAAGACGTAACTTCAGGTCAGGGTCCAGGGATTTTAAGCGGTAGTTCGCAAGCTGGTCAGAATTCCACAAAGAGAGTGCGTGATCTAAGTGAACGTTAAAGGCTCTACATGGTGGAAATTTCCTGAAACTCCAATGCACCACCTCTCATAGCCTGAGGTGCTTTAGAATGTTGGCCTGCATAACACGAACCAAACCAAAATACTACACAGAGTTCGAAAAGTAGGGTGATTACTCACTGGCATCCTCTTAAGCACGGCCGTGTCGCTACAAAAGAAAGCTTTGTAGCTTTGTACGAAACTCCGTACTGAAAGACAAAATTGTGCTGGAGAGTTTCTGTTGAGACAACGACATTTCTGTGCGCTTCTTTGTCGTAAACCTATTGTGAGTGCAGAAAGCCTTGTAGTATCACTACGCGTTTGTGTAGTTACAACAGAAGAGCAGTACAGAACGAGAGACTGTGGAAAAACACTGCAGAAGGAACTGGTGACGTGGCAATGGTAACTATTTAAAAGTTGACTGCAAAAAGAAAAAGAACAAAACATTTTGGTATTCCTGATGCACTTTTACAGATTTTCGGTTGGGCAAAGGCACTCAGTTTCATTGAAATAGGTTACTCCCGCTATTTGTGAACAGCGCCACTGACCAGCGAGGCATTGGGCATTGAGAAGAGAATCCTCTTATGGTGTGCGACATAGCAAGGGCAAGAGGGGATATAAACTAAAAACCGGGGGACGAATCTGGGCATCCATGTCATAATTACCTTTGTAAGAATCAAGTTGTTCTTCGGAAAACTATCTGGAACCTCAATAAAGAACAGGAAATTGCAGTTCATGTGTCACAAATAAACGCATGCTTCGATCCGAAATATTAGCATATTATGTAGAGACCACTACATGGCTGAATGCTAGGTAGGCTGAAAAAAGTATCTATATCATTCGATATATTATTACATGGTATCATTTGATATTTTTGTATTTTCAGGATACAGCATAACGAATATCTGAGTTTTCACTCCGACAATTGAGAAATGGGAGAACTTCATATGGGATGTAATCGGTATCTGAATTTTTACTCCAACAATTGAGAAGAGGGAGAACTTCATATGCGATGTAATCGGTAATAATACTAAGTTGTATCGGAGTCGGCTCGAGATACAGCGACACAAAACAGGTCTCAAACAAAAACAAATCTGTACATTTTAAGGCTGTCATGAACACCTTACTCTGTTAATTTCTTTTTGCAGTGGAGCGGGTCTAAAAAAGATTACTAACTTAGTACATGTAGCTCATGTGACTATGAATAGTGAGCTTCAAGGACAATCAGTATTTTCCGAAATAACTCTCTTTTCATACGACTGGTGCATGCCTGAATTCATTTTACACACTCCTAGTGCCAGGCTGATAACACTCGACCGCTTGTTTGCATGTTGAGTAGCAGAGGTACGATATCGTTATCTGCTGACTTTGATCCGATAAAAGGTGGCTCGCATATGAGAGTTGTTAGCTAAGTTGGTGATTAAACATAATGAATAGAATTAAATTCTCACAAACAAGCACTGGTAGCAACTAGTTGCGACTCAACGCTCGTGTTTGGGAGTGTTCATATGTTTTCGTTTTCTTTCTTGTGTTCTTTCTGCACCTTAGCCACTTAACTCTCTTTCAACCACCTCTTTCTGTTTCTCTGCCGGTCGCATGATAAGTTGAAGGTACTGCGGCTTCTCGCATGACAATCCCACCATAGTTTCAGTGTTGAAGTCCAGGATATGTATTATGAGATATTAAGATAAACTTGTAAAACACCGTCTGTACACGTTGCCATGTGGAGCTGAAAAATTTTCTAAGATGCACGACTAGCAATGAGATTTATAGGGAAAATACTGCTGTGTTGATGAAACAGACTAATAAAGCGCTTTCATAGCACAGTTTAATAATACAGTGGCACTCTTGGAATACTTCAGTAAAGGAACGATAAAATGGTATGGTGATTGACACATATTGCTTTATCTCTCCTTCAATATATACAAAGCGATATGCGGTATAAATGGTGTTATTCAAAAATGTTTGAATATTTTATACAGCACATTTACTGGGAACCGTTGAGGACCACACGCAATAAGGAACACCTTAGTAATCTGCGGTTATCCGAAAATGTGGTTTTTAAGGAACGGTAGAGCTAAACTGCGATGCATGTAGAAATACGTGTAGAGGCAAAGTGAATGTAGGCTTAAGATTGTTTTCTATAAATATTGATGAGTAGTTTCCAAAGGAGTAATAGTTGATGACAGCTGGTGAAGTGTTGACAGAGGTAAAGGTGTGATCATTTTAGGAGACTCGAAGTCTCAAAAGGAATCAGGCTCATGAGTGGCATTGCAGTGGTCGCCTCAAAATGGTTCGTCAACTGGGTGAACACAGTTCTTGAAGTGACGAGAGCTCTAATAAGGATGGCCACGCAGCCTGGATTCAAGCCGGATTTCCCGGCTCAATAGTCTTCAGCCCTAAGCGATGTTCCACCACTGTCGAAGTGCTAAATATATCCAGTTATGGCACGTAACCGCGGATCCCAACCACAACTAAGTAGTAACTATATAAAAGAAGAATAATTAAATAATCGTATTGGCAGGCTCTCGCACATAATATAAATATTAAGAATACCATCGTTTATTTTCCTCCCCGCGCGCTGATGAAAGGGGGGGGGGGGGAATAAAGTCGATTAACGATGGAGAAAAGTTCTGAACAGCTTGAAAGCAAATGAACAGTGGCATTTGATGGTGTGTGTATCTCGATATCAAAGGCAAAATATGTAAAAAAAAAAGGAAGCGGCAAACGTGACAAAACGTATACAAGAAAACGAAGTTCGCTCAGAAAAAGTATTAAATAACATTACGAGCAACAAAACCCCAGTTGTAAAGCATCTATTTTTAAGCATACGATTACACATGCATGATGCATAAACAACAAATAGAGGGAAGCTTCGCGAAGTAATGAAGTAAGCTATTGTAGCTTGTACTCTCTATGTTTACATTTGGGTGAATTAGTTCATTAAGCAGTGATAGAAGTGAAATGCAAGAAAGGATGGCTTTTTAGCAGTATCTATCCAGAGTAAGTTGGACAAGAGCTCAGTCCTATCAGCACTTCCTTGAGAGCAAGAACAGTGAAAAATAACAAAATGTTCCAATTATATGAGTATTTGAGAAAATATACGACAACGCAGTAAAGTGTGAAAAAAACAAAACATTTGTGCCTTTATATAAGTAAATATTGGAAAGTGATAGCGAAACAAGAACCAGATAATATTATTTTACCAGACATAGACGAGAATAAATGTTAATCGGCGCGGGAGTTGTACTCCAAAAAGACGAATGTGATGGACGTAAGGGGTACGAGAATGAATCCCCAGAGTTTGTAGGAATTTAAAAAGGGACTACAAGCCTACAACATTTTGGGGCGGGTGAGATCAGATTTTCTTGTCCAACCACCCTAATAGTAGGAGGTGCAGCAGGCGCTGTCTTGATGAATACAGCGTTGAACCTACAACACAAATTTTAGGGGGTTATTACACGGCATCCTTAGTGCTTTTGCAGAAGCCAATTCCTATCAGTGTCAAAACATTAGCCTTATTGAGGAAACTTCGCATCCTAACAAAGAACATTTTTCACGTTGAGACAGCTGGTAGAATCGCCATCGGTGTAAAGTTACCAAGGGCATTTCGTGTCATCCTTTTTGATCAGAAAAATCGCTAACCGTATTTTCAAGTCCGCATCGAGTCATTCATTACGTACTAAGAAGTAAGCAAGTACAGATGCAAAAAAATACAGGCTTGGCTCCGTATATTTAAACATCAACATACAAGGTACTGCTTGTGCTTATTTCTTGACACCTATACTATTTCGACTTTTGTGATTTCACGTACAAAAGTTGTCTCATTGTCCTGCGTATGTGCGCAATTGCAAGGATCAGTTCCTACGACGCAAGTAACCAGGTTGCCTAAAATGCATTGAACGGCTTCGCCAACTCAACGCGAAAATCCCCCGCAGGGGGCATCTGTTAAAGCAGGTGTTTGTGCGTTTTGTGCGACATCACGGACCCCGGGCACCCACGCTTAGCCGTGCGTGGCATCGTCGTGTCTGGGGAAAAGGGGATCCTGGTGGTTGAGCCGATTCCGAGTGCTTGGACTTTTAGGCCCCTCGGTGGAGGTAACACACCACTTCGGCCCACGCTTCCCACAGACGACACCTCCAGGCTGACCCATCCGGGGGAAATCGGCAGTCGCCTTTCTCTGTCCTCCCCTCCATGTTTCACCTTCCTATCCCCTTTCTTACAACTGTCCTGTCTTCTCTTACCTTCTTCGTTTCTTCCTACTTCCAGGCGGCGAGGGTTACCCTTGTGTGCCTAACCACCCTGAGCTACGCCATATTTGGTTATAGTCGGGGTGTACGGCTGGCGTGAGCAGGACCTTACAAGCTCCTGTTCCGTCCCCTTGTTGGGCTCTAAGGTGGGTGGCCGCCACCCTGGCCGAACAGACATTATTTTTATGGCTTCTCCTCTACCTTCAAATGATCGCTCCCGAAAACTGGGGCGCACCAGTGAAACAGCGAAGTTTTTCCCAAAAAATGCCACCAACTTTCCACGTTTCCACGTTATCCATAGTGCAGACAACAAAAAATCAGCTAGACTAATTTCACCATTTCTGGTCACCAAGACACTAACCGAGGCAATTGGCACCGAGGCAATTGGCCAAGGGTACAAAGTGAAAAATCTACCGAACGGCGACCTCCTTTGGAAGTTCTGTATATTCATCAGTTCGAGAAACTCTCAAAAGTGACATCCTTTGAAAACTGCCCAGTAACAATCTCCCAACACCGTCCAATGAACACAGTGCGTGGAGTCATTTTTGACTATGACCTAAGATACTTGAGCGAAGAAGAACTGCTTGAAGGACTAAAAGACCAGAATGTCACTCAGGTTTATAGAATCAAAATCAGACGAGATAACAAAGAGACAACGACCAAGCACATAGTCCTTACCTTCTCATCGAGCCCACTGCCCCAAGATGTCATCATCATCATCATCAGCCTGATTATACCCACTGCAGGGCGAAGGCCTCTCCCATATCTCTCCACTTAACCCGGTTCTGTGCTAGCTGCATCCACTTGACCCCTGCGAACTTCTTAATCTCATCCGCCCACCTAACTTTCTGCCGCCCCCTGCTACGCTTTCCTTCCCTTGGAATCCAGTTTGTTACCCTCAGCGACCATCGGTTATCCTCTCTTCGCACTACATGTCCTGCCCATGTCCATTTCTTCTTCTTAATTTCCACTAGAATGTCGTTAACTTGAGTTATTTCTCTGACCCACTCTGCACGCTTTCTATCTCTTAATGTTACCCCTACCATTTTTCGTTCCATAGCCCTCTGGGTTGTCCTCAACTTAAGTAGAACTCTCTTGGTTAGCCTCCACGTTTCAGCCCCATAGGTGAGTACAGGCAAGATGCAACTGTTGTATACTTTCCTCTTGAGCGATACCGGTAAGCTGCTAGTCATAATCTGCGAGTGCTTGCCAAATGCGCTCCATCCCAATCTTATTCTTCTTGTTATTTCCTTTTCATGGTCCGGATCTGCGGTTACTACCTGTCCTAAGTAGATATATTCGCCTACTACTTCCAGTATTTCGCTACCTAATGTAAACTCCTGTTCCTTCCCGAGGCTGTTGAACATTACCTTAGTCTTCTGCATATTGATTTTCAAGCCTACCTTTCTACTTTTCCTGTCTTGGTCATCAATCATTATTTGCAGTTCATCTCCCGAGTTGCTTAGCAAGGCAATGTCATCAGCAAATCGCAGATTACTGAGGTATTCTCCATCTAGCCTTATCCCTAATTGCTCCCATTCCAAGTCTCTGAATACTTCCTCTAAACAAGCTGTGAATAGTACTGGGGAGATTGTGTCTCCTTGCCTAACACCTTTCTTTATGAAAATTTTGTTACTTTCTTTATGCAGAACTATGGTTGCTGTGCAGCCACTATATATATCTTCCAGCACATTCACGTACGGCTCGTCTACCCCCTGATTTCGCAATGCCTGCATCACCGCCGAGGTTTCAACTGAGTCAAATGCTTTTTCGTAATCAATGAATGCTATGTATAAGGGCTGGTTATATTCCGCGCATTTTTCTATCACCTGATTGATGGTATGGATATGATCGATAGTAGAGTACCGTTTCCGAAACCCTGCTTGATCCTTTGCTTGATTGCAGTCTAAGATGTACAGGTGGGCTAAACAAATATAAAACTAAAACCATACATACTAAACCCCCGTATCTGTTTTAAGTGTCAGAAGTATGGCCATGGCTCGCAGACCTGCCGAGGCCAACTCACCTGCGTTAAGTGTGCTTCACGCGAGCATCGTGCAGAAAACTGTGAAGTTGAAACACCTCGTTGCATACACTGTGAGGGCAGCCATGTAGCTTACTCTGCCCTACCTGGAAACAAGAAAAGGATATTCTCACATTGAAAGTCGAAGAAAACCTTCTTTACAGGGAAGCGCGAAACAAGCGCACCTCTTCTCAGAATCCTTCATACTGTGCGGTGACGCAACAGGGGGCCGCATCGCAGTAGCCTTTGACACCTGCCCAGGCCACGCACGGTGAGCCTTGGACAGGGCCGTCTGCCCCCAAGTGAAGGAGCTAGTGCTACTCCACCACCCCCAAAGAAGGCTGCGCAGACCTCTAGGTCAGCCGGCCTCAAGGTCTCTCCAATCATGGCGAGGCCTAACTCAAATGTGTCTGTGCGTTCAGCAAAATCGTCCAGCACGTCCGAGGACGCAATGGACACAGCGAACAGTGATCATTCGGGGCCGTCAAGATCAGACAGGCGTCGGAGCTCCTCGGAGCAAAGTACAAAGGAAAAGGCCCGAATCACCAGGCCAGAGAATACCTAGTCTCGTTACATTCCTCTAAAGATGGCGTTCCTTGTCCAATGGAACTGTAGAGGACTTCTAAAAAGATACAGCAATATAAAAGATATTCTCGCTTCACTCTCGCCTGTAGCGCAGTGTCTACAGGAAACCAATTTCGGTCAAAACATTCAAATATACTGAACAAATATAGTTTTTCACCGGGACCGAGAGCAAGCCAGCGAGCTCTCAGGTGCTGTTGCAATCATTGAAAAAAATAAGGTTCCAACAAACGAACACAAACGTAACACTCGGTTTGAAGTGGTGGCAGACATCTTACTTGCTTTCAAAGCAATAACGGTATGCTGTGTTTATATTGAGCCACACCGGACTGTAACTCTTAATGACCTTGAAGATCTCCTTAATCAACTACCAGAGCCATACGTGTTAGTTGGACATTTTAACGCGCATTCCCCCTTTTGGGGAAGTCAGAAAAGTGATCCATGAGGACAGATTATAGAAGATGCTATGTTATATAACATTGTCTGTTTATTAAACACCGGCAAACCGACCTACTGTTTACCGAGCACAGGAAAAATGAGTGTTTTAGATTTATGTTTTTGTTCACCCTCAGGTTTTAACGATTTTAATTGGGATATTTTAAATAATCCTTACAGGAGTGATCATCTACAATTAGTAATTAACCTATCATCATCACCTGCAGTCATGCCATCAAAACCACAGCGCTGGAGGCTACATCTAGCCGATTCGGCAATGCTCAGAGAAAACGCCGGGTTACATGAAGCATTTTCCGAAAATCTGTCAATTGATGAATAAAATTTAAAGTTTACAGATCGTATACTTACGGCCGCAGGATTTGCAATCCCACAGTCCTCGGGAATAGTACATCAAGGCTATAAGGTCTGGTATTCTTCACATTGTAGGAAAGCAAAACAACAACAAAATAAAGCCTGGGGAGTGTTCCGCAGATACTCAACCTATGAAAGCTTTGTCAATTTTAAAAAAGCAAGAGCAAAAGCAGGCTACATCCAACGAAATGCTGAAAAGGACTCGTGGCAAAGATATGTAACCTCCATAAACAGTTCAACTACATAAAAAAAAAGTGGGTGCAGGTTCAGAAACTAAATGGCAAATTTTCACCTTTTACAATCCCCCTACTAACAACACCTGGTATTCGAACCACTCTAATGGAACAAGCAAATATACTGGGGGAACACTTTGCTACTATTCTAGTTCATCCCACTATACACAGCGTTCTTAAAATATAAAAGTATGGCCGATAAATATAGATTCCCAACAAGTGGTGGCACAAAAGAACCTTATAAGAGAAAATTTACAGCCAATGAAATAAGTACAGTACTCTCTGCTGGAAAAAAGACAGCCCCAGGACCTGACAAAATACACTATGAAATGCTGGCGCACCTTTCTGATTCCGCAGTAGAAGCACATTTGAAATTTTTTAACAAAATATTAGCACTACGAAAGCTACCCGATGCTTGAAAGAGAGCCGTTATAGTTCCATTCCTTAAACTAGGAAAGCCGCCTACCCCCCCTTCTAGCTACAGGGCCATAGCCCTTACTTCCTAAATCTTTTGAGAGTATATTAAACATTAGGCTAACTTTTATTCTGGAATCACGCAAAACTTCTCGACATTAATCAGTGTGGGTGTAAAAAAGCCTGCTCAACAACAGATCATCTCGTTGGGCTTGAAAATACAATTCGAGAAGCATTTATACACAAACAGCATTGCCTCACCGTTTTTTTAGACATAGAGAAGGCATATGATACAACTTGGAGGTTTGGTATTCTGCGTGACCTAGCAGATTTAGGATCCGCGTCAAAATGTTGACTGTCTAAACGATTTCCTGTCAAACCGCTCGTTCAATGTACGTCTGGGCTCAACCCTCTCGAGGCCTTTCACTAAAGAGAATGGTGTGCCTCAAGGATGCATTTTAAATGTCACGCCACGCTTTCCGGTCTCTATCTTCCTAGCCCAACATAACTTCATCTGCAGCGCATCCAGGATGCTATCTAACCATCGCGTTCGCTGCCTACCCCTTCTCCGGCGATCCTCAACCTTTCCCAACATCAAATCTTTCTCCAGCAACTCCTCTCTTCTCATCAGATGACCAAAGTGGCTGAGCATTAAATTTAGAATTTGACCCTCCATTGAGCAGTCAGGGTTTATGGTCGACAATATCGACTGATTTGATCTTCTAACAGTCCGAGAAACTCTCAAGAGTCTCCGCCAGCACCACAATTCTAGCGCGTCAATTCTTCGGCGGTCAGCCTTCTTCACAGTCCGACTCTCGCATCCATACATCACAACTGGAAAGACCATAGCACGGGTTATACGGATCGTGGTTCGCAGACTAATGTCTCTGCTCTTTACTAGGCGGTCAAGGCTAACCATGGCTCTCTTTCCCATAAGCAGGCGTCTCCCAATTTTATGGCTGCAGTCGTCTTCCGGGGTAATCTTGGAGCCCAAGAAGAGAAAATCTATTACAGCTTCCACTTCTTGTCCCTTGGTGCTCCAGGACTTGATATGGCAAGACGCCATGATCTTTGTCTTTTTAAGGTTCAGTTTAAGCCCTAACTTCTCACTCTCTTCTTGTACGCACATCAGATGCCTCTTGAGTTCCACTTCACGTTTTGCCAATAAAGTGGTATCATTCGCATATCTAAGGTTGTTGATAAGTTTTCCAGCATACTTCACTCCAGCTGAAGACTCGTCCAGACCGGCCTTCCTCATGATGCACACTGCATATAGGTTAAATAGGCAGGGCGACAGTATGCAGCCTTGCCTCACTCCTTTCTCAATCGGAAACCAATCAGTAAGACCGTGCCCAGTTCGAACTGTGGCCTCTTGCCCTTCATACAGGTTCCTGAGGAGACAGATGAGGTAAATTGGAACTCCCATCTCTTGGAGAGCTTGCCACAATCTGCTGTGATCTATGCAGTGAAACGCTTTCGCATAATAAATAAAGCAGAAGTAGATGGGTTTCTGTAACTTGCTTTTCCATGATCCAGCGAACGTTGGCAATTTGGGCTCTAGTTTCACTGCCCTTGCGAAACCCAGCTTGCACGTCCTGAAGCTCCCGATCCACATACGGCTGCAGCCTACCTGTGAGAATTTTCAACATCACCTTGCTAGCATGTGAAATAAGCGTGATCGTGCGGTAGTTGGAACAATCTTTGCCACTGTCTTTCTTTGGAATGGAGAGGTAAACTGACCTCCTCGAATACTGTGGCTACTGCAGAGTTGTCCAAATCTTCTGACATCATGTATTCAGAATGTTAACAGCGCCATGGTGGAGGTTTTTGAAGCAACTCAGCTGGAATGCAATCAATTCCGCTGGCTTTGTTCTTAGCAAGGCTGGCTAAGGCCCATTCAACTTCACTCCTCAGGATGCCCGGCTCGAGATCAGTACTCACAACCATCTTATGTTGGGTTTACACATCCGGGTCCTTCTTGCCCAGTTCTTCTGTGTATTCCTGCCACCTCTTCTTTATCTCTGAGGCTTCAGTGAGGTCCTCGCCTCTTTTGTCCTTTATCACGCTCAGCTTAGCACACAAGCTTCCTTTGATATCTTTGATTGTCTTTTACAGAGCTATTGTGTTCCCTAATTGGCTGTTGTCCTCAACTGCTTGGCACTGTATGTTCTGGAAGGCATTCTTATCTCTCCTTGCTATTTTCTGAAAATGCGCATTGAGGACCTTGTATCTTCTTCTTTCCCCCATAACGTTTGCCATCTTCCTTTCCTCAGCTATTTCCAAACCTCTTCAGATAACCAGTTTGCTTTCTTGCATTTATTTTGCTTTGCAACTACCTTAGTAGCAACGTCTTGTATTATATCACGAACATCAGTCCACATCTCTTCAGGTTTTCTGTCTTCTAGATCTAATTCTTGAAATCGATTCCTCACTTCCACAGCATATTCTAATGGAATTTGATCCAGATCATACCTGAAAGGCCTTCTAGTTTTCTGCGTTTTCCTCAATCGAAGCTTAATTTTGGCAACAAGAAGCTGATGATCGGTGCCACAATTGGCCCCAGGCCTTGTTTTTGCTGCTTGTATAGCGCTTCTCCGCCTCTGCCGGCAAAGAATATAATCGGTTGTTCTTCGTGTTCGTGTTCTTCGGTTGTGGCGCGCGCTCCTGCCCCCATTGTCGTCGCTGAGTGTCCCCTCCCCCCTACCTCTTCCCGCGATGCTCAGGTTGCCAAAGTCCCGGCTCGAGCTGGGGGGGCTGAAAGGGGGCGGAACTGATTACGAGGCCGACGGCGCTGACGCCACCGCGAAATCTAAAAGCTAGCTTATTCTAAATAAGAGGCCAGGTAACTGCAACTTCTGCTGTGTCTCCTCGGTTGCTTTATCATACAGTAGCAGGCACCTTCTCGATACCTAACGAGATATTTTTTGTAATGTATGCAATGTTAAGCAAATTTTTACTCTTCATTAACTTTGCCATGTACCGCTGGAAATACGTAGAACTTATCGAAGTGATGGCGCGGAGGAAGAAAAGCTTGGCGGCCATGCTTTTAAGGTACGACAATTCTTGGCACACATGCCTCTTTTCGAGTCTGAAGCTTTCTATTAAAATCGCTTTAGCCAACTCGTTTGGTGATTAAAGCGAACGGTTGGAGACCAAGCTGCGCTAGCGGCGAGGATATTGTGTCTGTATTATTAGTACTAGTATAAGCACAATCCTTGTTCGGCTGTAAAGATAAGGTCTCGCCCTCACCAAGTCCAAGAGGCTTTTTCCTCCTAACTTTACTATTGTCTCCAGCCTTTTTAGATATTGCCGGAGCGTGGGATCTGTTCCCGAGGCAAGAGTAATACTGCTGCATCTTTGTCGGAATGTTTTTAGTCACAGCCTGCATAAGCCAAACACTTAACTGCTTTTGCCATCGATTTTGATTATTTACAATCGAGAACCTATCTGGTTCAAATCTGAATTACCGAGGTTATGATCAGAGGCTGAGCGACTATTAGCAGTTGAAGAAAAAAATCACAGGGTTTATTGGTTTGCACGCTCTTCTACCCTTTCCAGTATTTATAACTCCTGTGCATCAAGCCATTTTCTTTTTTTAGTTTTTGAAGGAAGGCATAGGTAGTTTAGGTACAACATTGGAACACCTGAATGAATGCCTGAAGACCAAGAATTAACGCCATCATTACCTGGGCACACTTTCGGCTGTGTCAAATAAGACAATATTCGATGAAGAATTTTACTAGTCTTACAAGAAATTGCACTTTTTTAATAAAATGTACAAATTCACTGCACAGTGGATGCTCTAAGCCTAACACTGAGAGTGTCGCAGGATGTACGAAAAAAAAAAGAGCGCCGAAACCTATCATTTTCAAGTGCTTCAGGCGCAAAAAGGCAACGGCAATATACTGACGTAGAAAGTTAGCTGTCTTTTTATAAGAACATTTAGTGACGTGAAAGTTCATTGGAAATAGAGATCAGAATGAGAAATAAACGACTGGTCAAAGGAATGACCTCATTGGAAAATATCAATGGCTGTTCCTAGTGGCGGGCAAGTGAACTTTGCTCTCGAATTGTCCAGCTTAAAATCTACGAGGCGAAATGCCCCGCGAAGTCTGGTACCAGGGTTTGTTGCCCGAAAGGACATTGGTCGCCTTTATAACCTATAAAAGACAGACGTTATTAAATGATACAGAAAAAAGTCACCACGTCTGGTTCTTGTAAAATTATTTTGTGGGAACAGTACATTTCTTTTTTTAGCAAAAAAAAAAATAGGCTCACAAAAAGATGAAACAAAAAGTAACTTCCTATTTTTGCTATACACTCCCCAGAGATTGACCGGCGAAAGCGGCATGAACACCGTCTTACTGAATGTCTTTGTGGACGGGCGCATTTCCTATAGGCTGAAGAAGTCTGCAATTACACTAGGATAAAAATATTACGAGACGCTATGTTATGGCCTCCTCAGTAAAAGGTGGTGGGGATTTTCGAATGACATTTAGAGTATAGGTAACCGACTGAGTTCCAAGAGGAGGCACACGTTGTAGGGGACAGTACAATTTAAGCTACGAGGGTATATGTGTTGAGCGGAATAGGTTTCTGCGCGTCCAAGATGACTTGCTTCCATTGGAGCGATATGGGAGATCATTTTCCTTCAATGGGATAATCAAGAGGAGGGTGATATTGATCATAAAGTTAAAATTGAAGCAGTATCTATTTAACTTCATGAAAAGTACGAGTCTATACACATAAAGATTCGTAACGTTCATATGCAGTTGTTTTTTTTTACTCTCCGGTTTCTTCGCCCAGGGCCTATTAAGCAGAAAATGAAAGTATATTTTGTGCCCCGTATAGTAGTACATATTCTTTGTGCTCTGATTCAGATAAAATATCTGAAACATGCCTATTGAAAAAAAAAAAATATTAGGATCAGCTGCGTTAAGCAAGTGACAGCACGCCGGTCCCAAAGAGCGTTATATAAATATAGCGCTTCACAAAAAATGTCCCCCCATTTTGTCATACACACGAATAGATATAGCAAACGTTATGAACAGACATTATTCTGCAAAGCAACCATGCCTTATCTGACAGAGCCATGAGTATTAGCTAGACATAATAGAAAAAAAAACAATAACGAGAACCAAAGAAGTCAAGACTAGCGGCGCAGCGAAAAGTTACGCTACGTTTGTAGACTTAACGTTGCAAATATTCGAGAAATTGCTTCTACAGTGCGCCTCAGGCAGGTTTGAATAACTTAACTGGGGTAAACATTTAATAAATATCAAAACTGATCGAATTACTTTCTGCTTTCAGAAAATGCAGGCCTCTCACGACCACTTGAACATGAGCTCATACATTTACTATTAAGGGTCATCATGTGTATTGTTGTTCGCAAAACATCTTTCTCTTCTATATTGTTTTCATTCCTTATTAAACAAATGAAGATATATCACGCGGCCTCTGTTTTCTTAATTTTAAATTTCAAGTCGAGTAACTAGGGCTCGGAATGTCTGATATCAATATATATCGCAAATGTTTTCTCTCAGTAATTCATGTGTTACGATCTTTGCCCAAAGGTGCTGTATTCTTTTCAGCAAGAACGCGCACATATCAGAAAAGGGCTGTAGGACCAAAATGTGTTCTGTGAAAGATGCAGAACCAAAATTTTGAAGACATGGCAGAGAATTTCTAATGTGCAAGGTCTGCTGGAATGTAAAAAAAAAAAACGAATAGTTAGTCGAACTGAAGTCAATATCATAGGGAATTAGCTGATACTTTTCTTATCGTACAATGCTGCTTTCTTCCGTCTGTTAATGTTTTCCTGTAAACTATCACATTAATTGCATAACACATTATAGTCGCAAGTTTATTTCGGTGGTGAATTTTGTTTGTGATGTTATGACACGTGAATCGGCTTGGCTGTTGTTGGGCGGTAGTGGAGTCAAAAATTGAACCGCGGTATTGAATTGCAGCCGAGGACATTAATTAAAACAATGCTATTGTTAGCTTTGAGTTTGGAATACTACCGCTCACCTGACGTTGTATAATCGGAATTCCACGTACTCATCTACAACGGTGTCACACCGCAGTTTAGTGCCTATTGAAAAGTGCTTAATTATCTTATTTTTACCATGAATGAGGTAGTGAAGCCACATTCCTCATTTAACAATATGCACAGAAAATGAGCTAGTTATGAGATCATCAATTTCGGATTCGCTTATCTCGAACGTTTATTGGAATCGTTAAGATGTCAGCACTCTACCTGAGCTACTTTGAGAGTTTTGAAAGGGGCATGGGAAAACAAGAAGATCAATAAGGTTGTCCTGTAATTGCTACGCACTAATTGATTGTATAAAATAATGGTTCTGAACAAGAAGCATACTACGAAAGTCTTTTCGCTATGAATGTGGTTAACCTCAGGTACGGACTAGTCATCATCACAACCGTGTGCAAGACGGATATTACCAGCGGAAGAGGTTCTTGTTAAAGAAAGATTTTAATTTCATGATCAGCCATTATGCGTCTAGGTTCTCTTGGCGGGCATTACATGTGGCAAATCGTCTCGTGGTAAATAAACTTTTTAATAATTATTAGGCACAATCAATTTAGTTCTCCTTAGCTATTTTTCTTTTTGTCTTGCGTTTCTCTATGGTGAAGTCGAGTCATATTCGGAAAGAAGTGGAGTTTAACAATGTTCAAGGATTTAATGTATTCGAGAATCTTATCATGATGAATATTGCACAGAGAATGCCTTCTGCACAGGTTCTGATACAAAGCGCTATTTTCAAAATTTTTTTTTTATAGCCTTTAAATGCTTTTGTTTTACAATCTAGAAACGGGAATGACGTCTCCTAAAGGAAAGCCAAGTGGGTTGTATCAAGTGGTTCAAGTGGGTTTTTGGGGCGCCAACATGAAAGAAAAAATAAGCAGCAAAAGAAAGGAAAGCATCAAAGAGAGAAAAAGAAAGATTTCGTTTTGTACAATTTTCAACACTGGGAGCGCTGCAGCCAGACTAACTTGTTCAGACGAGTAAAAGATGGTGGGCTAGGATTGGGCAACCTGTTTTTGGAACAGCTGGTCATCCGTTTTTTTTTTTTTTTTTTTTTTTTTTAGAGACACGACCGACCCTTTCTTACACACCGTATGCCGAGTCAGACTGAGGCGGCAGCTACCGGAGTACGTTGTTTTAACTGAAGATTTTTCCGCAGGGATTAAGGGATTTTATAGAGAAGTCGTAGCAAGTGTTCGGTTCCTTTCAGCGCGATCTTCAAGTGATTATTTGACTACAGTAAAACGAAAGAAATTGTATCATGCATTATATTACATTATGTTCCCTGTGCCTTTTTACAGGGCTTTGTACGATGGAGGCCCAACAAGTGCAGATGTTTAAAAAGAATAAAAGGTTCCAGGCGATGCCAGGAGTAAAAACCTTCTTTTTGAATTGCACACCAGAGCCTTGCCGGTAAAAACATTTTTGGAGAAAAAGGGATTATTCCTACCCTGGCGATCACACTGTTTAATGTGCAGGAAGCCAGAAGCCATATATCATGTTTTTTTTACTCAGTTGGGAAGGACTGCATTTTTGGGATGCATTGCAAAGAACGCTAATGAACGATTTTCCGCTAGACCCGCATGGCATTCGGTACTTATGCGTAGAAAGTGAGGATGGGGTACCATTTGATTTAATTATGCTCATGGGCCTCCACTGTATATGGCGCTCCAGAATGGTGGGTTACCACTGCGATAAAGATGCAGGGCCTGCCAGAACGTATTGTCGGTAAAGCGTGGACAGGTGTTTGGCAATCCAGAAATCTGTAGCAGAACCTCCCCAGTGGCTCTCAAGGCTATAGAGCCATTGTTGTGTATGCGTAAATTTTAGTGTGTCATATGTAAATAGCTTATGTAAATAACATTTGAGTGACTTCTGTTGATTTTTTTTCCCGTGAAATGCAATTTGTCAAGACCAAGCAATAAAGAAAAAAACAATTTTAAACACAGCAATTTGATTGATTTGCGTCAGGAAAGTTCAATTTATGTGGCTTGAACAACAAGCCCGAAGGGCTTACGGCACAGCTTAAATTTTTCTTCATAAATAAAACGGATTTATCGAAAATGGTACGCATTAAATTAACCGGACGCCAAATTCTTGACCCCGTAGTGTTGGAATCTGTTAAACTAGAATCATTTGTGTATACGATACCATATCTTTCGATTGTACAAAAAATCTTGGATGCATTGCATAATACTTGTAGAAGATTTAAAAATTCAGGAACATTCTTTTGAACACAAGGGCGCAGTTAACATCGGGTGATAGCCTTAGCTTGCTATTTTTACGGGCGCCACTGCGGTCATACAATTGTTTCCCATTCCACCGGTACGGTAGCAAAACTTTATTTCGCCTGGTTTTCCTCCGGTTTTTCCGTCGTTCGTTTTTATGCTCTCTCTACAACATTGTTGTTGGTTCTGTACACCATTCTAATACAATTATCCGTATCTATTGAAAAACAATAACAAAAATAAATGGTTCTACATGACCCTCCAAATAAACATACCGTGGTAATTGGCTCAAGACTTTTATGTGTTCAATACGAACGCAACTATCTATAATAACGAAGATACGGGCTTATATAAGGCTATTATTGATAGGTGTTACTTTTCCACCATTGAAAGGACTTCCCCCAACCGCCAATCAGCTGCCTAAATGCAATCTCCCGTTGGACAGAACGGTGAACTTCAATCCGCTGCCGCTGCGTGGGCGATCGACAGCGTCGGCGACCTTGGCGAAAACGTAATGATCGGTTATTGCGGATCCTTGTTCACGTTAACACACTTTGCATCACCATTAATCGCTAATCACTTATTTGTGCCTGCATTATCTTCACAAATACATCCTAGCCTACAGCCGAAAGATAACACAAAATATGCCAGTTCACCAGACATCGATACAAACCTCAGCTTTGTTGAAGCCATAGGAGTGTGTTCCTATGGGATAAAATATGACGTGTGTCAGACTCAGCATCCAAGACTACCGAGCCTAATTATCACCCGAAAGGAGGAACCCGATATGGCCGATCACGACATGTCCAGGTCAGCGGGTATGGTGACGTAACCAACGCCCACTACCAAATTAATTACCCGAGAGGAGGCACCCGATATGGCCGATCACGACATGTCCAGGTCAGCGGGTATGGTGATGCGACCAAGGCAAACTACCAAATTAATTACTTGCATCTCTCCTACTAAGAACGCTGGCGCCCGAATTTGTACTGGATGGGGCACCCAAAACGACGCCGAGTTAAAGCACATCATGCGCCACGCGACTGTTACCGTGGGCATTAAGTACTAAGCATGATTTGTCTTGAACGTACACACTCCACCGTTTTCTGTCTCATACTGAATTCACAAGACCCAAATGTATCGAGAACCTCTTATTCACTAATTGAGTATTCAATCAGGACAGAGAAAATGGTGGCAGGCACTCAGATTTTCTATGTGATAATAATAAAGCGCGCATTTTCGTTTTAAGCGCATTATTCACTGAAAGGTGCTTGACACTTGTTTGTTTCTTGTCGGTGCTCAAACTATCTGTTGGCACATTCCTCGGGCTGTGTATATTGCTTCTAATTAGAGCGTCAAACTTTTCTAGGCTCCTTTAGCAGCCATACTGCAGCTTTTGTTTCCTACAAATGAGGGAAAATATATAGTTTCTCCCACTCTGTTACCTGTTAAACTCGGAGTGTTATATATCGTAAAAAGGTTCAAACATTTCATTTTATCGAATTTTAAGAACTATACAAGCAATCGCCAATTCACGATGAGCTGTTTAAGAACTGAGGCTGGTTTTCTTCGTTGCTCGAGCGAATTGCATCGTCGCGTAGCAGATCAGCACCTAGTTTTGTCTGAGTGCTTTGTAGATAAATGTATATATATATTACAGTCTTCTGCAACTTTATCGGACTCCCGTTTGAAACATTCTCCAGCCTCAACCGGAGGCTCATTTGCGCGGAACCTGCGCACAATGCTTGGCGAGTTCTTGTCCCCTTTTTTACGAGGTAAGTTTGACCATGGTGTTAAAACAGAAGCTTGGGCATGTTGGTAATTCATTGTGTAGAACACAATGAATTACGTGTGTCAAAACGCAGGATATCCCAAGCAGCTATTGGTATCGGTAGCGGAGACTATTTTATCAAGTATAAAATCTTCTCAGGCGAGCCTGGAGAGCGTATCCACGAATCAGCGGACGAAAGAAAAGATAGCGGTCATTCCGTATATCCATAACCTCTCGAATAGACTCAAACGTATAGGAAATCGGGCAGGTGTAAAAGTTGTCCTTTCGGCTCCAGATAAATTAGGGAAAATGTGTAAAAAAGTTAATGGCACGAGAGGCATAGGTCAGGGCTGTACCATAAAACACAAAGACCCTTATGTGGGTTGCCAGAAGGGGGTTGTATACTCTGTTCCACTGTCTTGTGGAAAACATTATATCGGACAGACGGGGCGTTGTATTAACGAAAGACTAATGGAGCATCACAATAATGTTTTTGGTACGGTAAAAGAAACTATGGGCATACACTACAGGGACTGTAAAAGCGACGCTTGCAAGCCATTTCTACAGGAAGCAAAAATAATCAATCGGCATAATGACCAGACAGTACGGGAGATTTTAGAAGCAAAAGAAATCAACAGGATAAAGGAAACTTGTATCAGCAGCCCGTCTATAGCTTTATCGGAACGTGAAGTAAGGTTTATGAACACGAGAAAATGATGCGTTGTGAAAATCTGGATGACACATGGTTCGATTGCATTCTTACACTTTTCGGTGTTTGTTTAGTTGTTCTTGTTTCTTTTATTGTGTGAACGTGTTCATATATATGGATGCAGGCATGCAATAAACTTGTCAGTTGAAAGTCAGCGCTCGTCTTGTTGTCTTCGTTCGTCCCTGTCGTGTTTTTCGCGCTGTTCTACACAATGACCATGGTGCTTGCTTGGGTTTGCCGCGCATGATGGGAAACCAGAACCGTCTGCGACGAGACTGAATAGCAAAAAAAAAAAACGCCAGCGCAGGTTTTCTAGCAAAAGGCAGCTGTGGTGTCATCTGGCGTCGCCGGAGGAAAGCACTGAGGTTCAAAAGCGCCGAGTCAAGCATTGCACATTCTTGCAATGGTGCTAGATGGCTCCTACGCTGCCCTTCGGCAGAAAATTGATGTTTGTGTCTTTTGCTCCTCAGACTCGTCGCAGATGGTTCTGGTTTCTCATCATGCGCGGCCAATCCAAGTAAGCACCATGGTCAAACTTACCCGGTAAAGAAGAGGACAACAACGCGCAAGTTTTCTGCGCAGTTTCAGCGCATATGAGCCTCCTGTTGAGGTGTGATAATTTTTCAAACCGAGGTTCGATAAAGTTGCAGAATATATATCACAAGCGCTGAGCGTTGCTGGTCGACGTACGCAGGACTTCTGCAAAATCCCTGTACGCCGCCGAACGCTAGGCCTGCTCGTCTCGTGTTGGCATTCGGCCGTCGACTTGTTGGGTTTCAGATCGCGAATGTGAACTTCTGTACCCTTAACATTTCGCCATCACTACGGCCCGGCCGCTCAAGCAATATCCTAAGTGTAAGTTCATTAGTAGGCCAGTTGACAGCTTTGGGGCGTTGTGCTGTAGAAAGATCACAGAGGACAACCATGGTGTGTAGGGCATGTTCTTGTTGCTTGCTTTTATTTTAATGCAGCTGGCCATGATCGAAGGCAGTGAGCCTTAGCTGCAGGATTCGGTGCAAAAGTTCATTCTGTTTGTTTTGCAATGACCTCTAGACCGTTTTGAGATAAGTCGGGTCGCGCCTCTAGGTTGGGGCGTGGACTGGACATATCGAATCAAGGCGCCTTCACGGACGCGCCATAGAGCGCTATATAGCACACGCGAGCTATGTCCTGTCGGTTTAACGCTCATCGTTATTCGCCGATTCTCTTCGTCAGCTTCCTGAACTGAAATATGCCCACCGGGTGAAGCCGATAAAGATGACCTTCATCGGTTATTTTAGAGTGTTCTTCGATCAATTGTCTCTCATGTAAGCTACTACGGTTTCAAATACATTCATCTATTTCGCTGTGATCTCTTCAATTCCTTAGTTACCTTTCGAATAGTGAAAAAGACGGATTGAGAACACTCTACCATCCTGGGCGTATACAACACATCTAAAATAACAACATGCCTGCGTTTTCATTGCAGCTTATATTAGAGCGCATTACAGTTTTGCTATCTAACATGGTCATCACGGCAACGATTTTAATGTTCACGATCGTCACTCTAGGGGTTTGCTGAAACATTAAGCGAAGCGCAAAGGCAAATAAGTCCCTATATGTAAAAAAGAGCTAGTCATCCCGAAAATTCAGGCAACACATGACCAATGACGTAGCGACTACCCCCATTTGCAGGTTTTTTTTACCCACTACTGCCTTCTCTTTGGGATTCTGGCAAGCAAAAACAACGTAATTATAACTTATTGTTTTTCAGTCGAATCGCCGCACACAAAAGCACCACTAGGGCTGCAATACTTTGCTAGCAACAAAGATCTCTGGATGAACTCCAAAAGTGCTCACTGTGCTACGCTTTTTTAACGTATCATGCTTTACGGAGCTGAAGGTAGGCGTGAGAACCAAAACAGTGTTGACAAAGTAAAATCTTGACAAATAATCTGAGTGTTCTCGACCCACGCGTAGAGGAGGAAACAATGATAGAATCCAGATGGCGGTGCCGCAGTAGTTTCTCCTAAACTAGAGTAAACGTCCCGACCATCAACGTAATAAACACAAACAAGTACTTTGGCTCGTAGTTTAAGCAGGCCCTTTATCTTCTTCAGCAATTCTAATTCAGCGGTGGCCACTAGCTGGGGTACCGTCGGCACGTGTTGCTGTAAAGTACAGAACAAACTCTTCGTAGGTATTTTTGCGTATGGAGTTTAGCACACAGCAATACCTTTTCCGTTGAACTATTAACTAGAGAGCTCTGGATTCAATTATGTCTACTTGGCTTCCTTGTTATGTACTGAAGTCGTAGAGTATACCGTTTTAGCGCTTCGACTGGGTTGAAACAGGCAGCCGCGTGCTGCGCCCACTTGGAACTGATAAGATGCGCACTGTAACTAATAAGACACAGCTGCGAATCACGTGCTCATGATATGTGTATACTTCGCCATCTATCTGGGAATGTCGGTGAAGCATCTGATGCTAGAGGCCAGTTGCTGAAATGCGCCCAGCTGGCCTAGCATGAGCGTGAAATATAGTTTACCTCTCCAGGTTTGCGAGCGAACGAATAATAAAGATCTAAACAAATTTTGAAGATTACAATTTGTGCGGAATTAAAATATTACGGCTAACTACTGCACTGAAGTTTGGGTTATCTAATAAAGCTTCACATTGTGATGGCATGAATGAGTTGAAGTTGAAGTTTGCGATGATTATAGCTTTATTTGGCGCAGTTGAAATTAGGCATGTTTGGATGCGAGTCATGAGACATGAACTATCGCGGATTATCGCATCTTAGCCTGCAGCTATTTTTATGAAGCGTAATGAACACGTGTCTGGCCATAGGGTTTTCTTGGCAGGAAATACTGGAGTGGGTTGCCATTACCTTCTCCAGTGAATCACATTTTGTCAGAACTCTCTGCCGTGACCTGTCTATCTTGGGTGGCCCTACACAGCAGAGCTCACGACTTCATCGAGTTTCGCAATCCCCTCCGCCACGACAAGGCAGTGATCCGTGCGTGGCGTGACATGGTCTATAGGGTCACGAAGAGTCGGACACGACTGAACGACTGAACTGAATGAACACGTGCGGTTAGTTGAGCCGACGCTGTACTGAACTGACCAAAACTCCCGAGTTCTCTGGGTATAGGTGAAAGACTTTCAAAGCCTCGCAAGGTAAGAATAGTACTTCGACGTTTCGTGGGGACTCAGCTTCACTGGTATGACAAAGCATAGCAAATTCGACATATGTCAAGGATTAACCAGGTTTATTACGACCTTTTATATTGGCTTTGGCCATTGATCTCCTCTGAGGAAAAAGACCGCAAGTAAGATGTTACTTTAACGATGATGATGGTAGGTTTTAATGGCGCAAATGCATCTCATGCCAAATAATGTCAAACAGAGTAAGGGTGTACCTGTCCGTTTTGTTGTGAGAGGATATATGAGGAAGCGAACACAGAGTAGTAGCTTAATTATAGTCGTGACAAACAGCCGTCATGTTTTCCTACTCCCTCAACGTTTCTCGATATTGGCGCTGGCATAAAAGGACCATTCTATTACTTAAACTGCACTTAACTTTGCTACATGTGGCTATCCCTTAAAGCGACTGTTGAGCCTCACCCCTTCTTGTCGTTGCATGATATGTCTCATGCAGACCTACATCGGTGGCTCTCAAGATACTGCGACATGATGTTGTCCAGAATATTGTGTTAATATCGCGTTTCTTCACAAGTGCATTTATACACAGGTAAAAGTTTAATCAGAATTGTTCTGAAGAAGAATGAATTGCCCCTTAACAAGCAGTATAACCGCGAGTGTGTTTTTGTAAAGCTTGTGATTTTAAGCTATCTTTATTGAAAAACACAACCTGTTGGCATCCTACGGCACATTTAGCTTTCGATACACGCACAGGATGTTCTTCAACCAGCAGTTTGTTTATTTATTGAAAGGTTAGAGAATTCTCGTCACCATTTCCATACAAAATATAACAAAGCTATTTGGTAGTACTGTATCGAAAAGTATGCCTCATAATGGAGGTCTTTGGCAGCGCCATAATTCCGACCTATTGTGGACATGACATTTTAGCGTCATTCCTGGAAGTTTTGGGGGCCTGAACCCGTACCTTTTCTTCTTTGTAGCTACCTGTGAACAAAATCGGCTTTGCGACAAGGTGGCAAACAAATATACTGTGACTTAGGCGACGACACCTCTGTTATTTTATATTTGCTTTCTGAAATCCATGCTTGTGAGTTGTCAGTATTCTCTATATTTACTCTGGTCACTTTCATTACGCAGAACGCTTTTCTCCATCCTATATTCATGATCATCGTGTCACCAAATGAACAAGCAGTACATGTAAAGAAAACATTCCCACAACGTGCGTGACATGCATGCAAATGTTTATCATGGTAAAAGAACATCATATCTGCTGCAATCAAGAGTGATCACAAGTCTCTAACACGCCAAGCAGGCTAATATAGAAATACTTCAAGACCACCGCTACAATGCTGGGACACGCGCCACGTTTC
Source organism: Amblyomma maculatum (assembly GCF_055883805.1). Classification (NCBI taxonomy): domain Eukaryota; kingdom Metazoa; phylum Arthropoda; class Arachnida; order Ixodida; family Ixodidae; genus Amblyomma; species Amblyomma maculatum. The sequence goes on from NC_139354.1 coordinate 65,702,544, forward strand.
TCGAGGAATTTTGTTTGCAAAACAATTCTCTATATTGTATTATTTACGCAACCTGATTACATGAAAGCGGCCTGGGGATTATAGATGTCTGCGTCTTGTATCAAAATTCCGTGGATTTCTCTCGCAATCGCGAGCTGATGATTAACGAGATATCAGAAAACGTTAGCTACCTTAGCGGAATGCCGCAAACTGAAGATTTGACGGAACTTCCACGCTGTGTGCATCCAATAGCTGTCCTCGCTGTCTTCGAGAAGGACACTCATTCGGAGATCCATATTGGCGAAGGCTGCCTGGGTTCAGACAGCTTCATCGCCCAATAAGAATGAAACGGAGTGAGTCAGCGATTACGCAGGCTGCTTCCTCTCGAAGGAAGAGGCTAATTGGCATTGACAGGAAAAAAGTGTGTGAATCAGTTAGGTAAAATAAAATTTGCGCCACTCCGGCCATCATAACCCAACTAATGCGTACAATCAGTGACCACCATGCGCTGTGGTGGCTTGCTGAAGGGAACGACCTCACAGGAGGCTTTCTTCGCCGAATCTTTGGACAAATTTTCACTTCAAATTTCCTTACATGTGTTCGTGCGGCCCTTCTTACGGCACTGTATTTCCTGCAGATGCATTCCTCAGATGAGATTTCACCAATCGTTTTTGGCCTGCACCAACGCGAGGCCACGCCAGGCCGACATGCTTTAATGATCCCACTCTTTTGGCAGTAAAAGTCGTTTCGCTCTCTCTCTCTCTCTCTCTCTAAATTTTAAGTAAAGCACATGTGCTCAAATACCTGGAAGGAAAATTTCTTTGCCTGCAGCACCCTTCTGGGGAGGAATACTTTCCTTTAACGCTAGTAAGAATGCCCCTTCTCGTGAACAAATTCACAAAAATTAAAATCTCATACCTTGTGGCATCTTCCTGCTTGTCCGTAGGTATACACATTTTACGTGCTTTAAGCGACGGACCAAATGCTGAATGCCGTGAAGTTTGGCGCACTGTGCACTAATTTCAAAACGAGTATCGTCAGTCTCGCCCATGCATTTATGTTAGATAGATGGATTTATTGAAAGGAAAAGGCAGAGAGGTTGGCCCGAATAATTCAAATCTGGCCTGCTACTCTGCACTGGGGAAGGGGAAGGAGAGAAGAAAGAAGGTCATGATGGGTGACGATGTGGGAGAAGGCATATGAAATATATATATAGCTTGCTTTACAAACGTGAATCAAGTCCGCTGGCGCTCAAATAACGGCAAAGAGCGCGCACTGCCTGGACGCCCTTGCCATTGTCCTGCCAAGCGCCCAGCAGCAGTTCCTGCGACAGAGGCCTCTTGTCTAAACGCTTCAAGGAAGCAGCTAGCACATTTCTTTCGTTCGCATACTCTGGGCACACCAATAATACATGGTCCACAGTCTCTGGGACGCCACAAGCTAAACATTCCGGTGAGTCCATCTGTCCAATTAAATGTAAGTACTTGCGCGTGAAAGCCACGTTTAAACGAAGTCAATGTATCAAGCATGTCTGATGACGCGGAATATCACGCGGAACATTAAATTTAAATGTTCGATCGAGCCTTCTTAGACGGATGTGTCGGGCGTCTGGTTGAGCCCAGTAAGCTGCTGTAGCAATAATCATATAACTCTTTAGAAGACACGTCATATCCGCTATTGAAAAAGGCACAGCTGCTTGGAAGCCATTGATGAGTGCGATTTTCGCTTCAACATCGGCCTGCTCATTCCCATGGAGGCCGCAGTGGGCAGGAATCCATTGAAACATTATCATGTGGCCTTGCAGCTGGGCAGATGTGATGAGCTCCATAATGTTTAGAGCCAGGGACTGATAGGCAGTGTGGCGTAAGAAGTTTTCCAAAATTTGTAATGCAGTCTTCGAGTCCGTGAATATACACCATTTTTGAGGTGGGTCCCCACATATATAGCGAATGGATTCCCGAATGGCTACAAGTTCGGCAGCGGTTGATGTAGAGGTATGTCCCAAAAGGAAATGCGGAGTCGTTTTCTGAGCTGGTATGACCACAGCTGCAGCGGATGCCTGGGCTGACACAGATCCATCGGTGTATACGTGAATATAACTGGAATATTCTGACCAGATGTGTGCCAGAGTAAGTTGTTTGAGTCCACTAATTGGTACCATTCATTTCTTTAGTATGCCGGGAACACGAAGGTGCACCAAAGGTTTATCCATCGTCCATGGTGGTTGGGTGGGACGATATGGGAGGGCATATCCTGTCGGTACTTGCGACTGATGGCAGCGGAGTGCACTTGTAAAACTGCAGTCCGGCCTCTCATCCAGAATCTTGCTGAGTGGGTGAAAACGGTGTCTTGTAAGTGCTCGTAAATATACACGAAGTGGTTCGTGTGACAAGTATATGGACATTGGGAGAGCGTGTGCCTCTTCAATTGTACCTTTGTTAGAGGTGCATCTGGGCAGTCCAAGGCATATTTTCAGTGCCTGCGATTGCACGCTCTCTAAAGTCCGCAAGCAGGAAATGCTCATACTAGAGAGTACTGGGAGACTGTACCGGATGTAGCCAACAAACAGAGCCTCGTAAAGCCGTATTAAGGAGCGCTCAGTTGGACCCCATTTTATGCCAGCTATGTAACGAAGTACATGGCAAAAATTAATTAGCCTCTACTTCACCATAGCAATATGTTTTAACCAAGATAGTCGGTGGTCAATAATTACTCCCAAGAATCTGTGCCTGGAGACGTATGGTATTACGACTCCATGAAGGGTAATCGGGTAGCGGCTGACATATTTTCCCGTAAACGCGATCACTGCACACTTTTCTGCCGCTAAAAATAAACCCTGACGCCGTAAGTACATCGATGTTGATGACACAGCTCGTTGCAGTCTCGCACGTAGTTGTGGGCACGTCGAACCAGAGGCCCAGATGCAGATGTCGTCAGCATATGCACTTATGTGGATGTTAGTTGGCAGTTCACTCACCAGGCCAATTAGCGCAACGTTAAATAAAGTTGGGCTGAGAACTCCTCTCTGTGGAACTCCACGACCGACCTGAAAGTGGGTAATATCTCCTTCAGGCGTAGTCATGTAAACAGAGCGGCCGCTGAGATAGCTTACAATCCACAAGTACAGCCGGCCACCAACTCCCACGTCGTCAAGTCCATCAAGAATAGCTTCATGGAGGACGTTGTCGTAAGCTCCCTTTATATCTAAATATGCAGCAGCTACTAGTCGACGGTGACGCTTTTCGTGTTCTACTGTCGCCACAAGGTCGATGACGCTGTCAATGGAAGAGCGTCCGCGGCGAAATCTAGTCATCATATTCGGATAAAGATCATTACTTTCTAGATACCACTCAAGTCTTGCCAGCACCATGCGCTCCATAACTTTTCCAACACAGCTTGCTAGGGCAACTGGCCGGTATGAGGTAAGTTCGAGAGGAGGCTTTCCAGGCTTCAAAAGAGCAACCAGGCGGCTAATTTTCCAGTGTTCAGGAACAGTACTGGAAGCCCATATATCATTAAAATAATTAAGTAGTGCAGTTCTGCCATCCTTGCCTAGGTTCGATAAGGTTGAATAAGTAATCCCGTCAGTACCAGGTGCAGATGAATGCCGACAGGAAGCAAGAGCGGCGTCTAATTCAGTTATTGTAAAGGGCACGTCGTATTGATCATTGGGCGAAGGTGGTGCAAAAACCTCTGAAATTGGTAACTGTGCCTGGTTTGGGCCCACAACCATTTTACAAAATCTTCAGCTACGTCAACTTCATTGCGGCGTTGGTAAAGGGCCAGGGCACGAAAAGGGTGCCTTTCTCGCGGAGGTGTGCGCAAGCTTCTCGCAACATGCCAGATACGCGACAGGGCATTTATGTTGAACATTATGTAACACCAGGCGCTTTGATATTGTTGGGGTTACAGGCCCTTTCAAAACAACTACTGAACACTGCAAAACTAATATAACGTACCTTACAACCCGATGACATGCGCGCATGCTCTTAGGCCTTTACCAGAGTCGTGATTTCGAAACAATTGGGTCTTTCTGGCGCCTTACGATTTGACATTCTCCGCCAAATCAAACAACCTCTGAAATGAGGAGCTGTGGTTGTGTAGATATTTTTCATGGAACGCAATACACTCCCACACAATGTCCAAGGGGTGCTAATCAGGGACAGACAAACGGCGTCTAAAGGGAAGTCGTCATTTTTATGTGCTGAGTGCACCTAAGCTGTATCCGTACGCTGCTACTAATGCAGCTAACAACTGAACGGGCTTTGTCTTTTCCACATGATCAGTATAATTGATAGTAATTATAACATTTTCTATTTTTCTCACCATAAGTTAAGGGATACAGTGAAAGTAAAGTCCAATAACGATTGAACGAGTTACATCCCTTTTACAGCAAGTAAATAGTACCATGCGAGGGCACTTCTATCACAATAGCAAATAAGAATAGGTAAACAAAAAATGGCTGTGGCTTAGCTTAGTTAAGCCTGGTGATTGCAAAGCAATACGTGGCACTACTATTGTACCGCTTGTGGTGATGCTTGGCTGTGCTATATTCGCCATGGTGATGCTCCTGTTATGTTTGCTGTTATGGCTATGGTGACGCTTGACTGTACTATGTTTAGGTATGGTTTTATTTAGATAAACACACACAGACAGAATGACAATGCACACAGGTTTCTCGTTTCATCGTTTATTCAAACCTAGCTGCTTCTTGCGCTCGTCGCTTGGAAAGCCGTTCTTCTCGCTCTTCTGTGTCTGTGGCTCGCTTTTGCTTCCTCTTTGCAGCCTGCCTAAGCGCTTTGCGGCATCTCATGGCGGCATCTCATGGCATCACATGGCGGCATCTCATGGCTTGACGAGAGGAGCAGAAGGCGACGGTGAGCCCCCGCTCTTACATAGATGGTATGACGTCACGCAGAGCGCAGCGCCACTGGTGAGAGGAGCAGACGTCAGGCGGTAACTGCCACCGCGCAAGGCGACGGTGCGAGTTGAGCCCCGCTATTACTCAGATGGTATGACGTCACGCAGTACTAAGCGCCACTAGTGAGAGGAACGGAGTCAGGCCGTAACTGCCACCGCGCAAAGAGGCGGCGCGAATTGAGCCCCCAATCTTACACAGATGGTATGACGTCACACAGCCACATGACGCTAAAGGTCAAGCGTGGCTACCACCGCCGCGCCTTTTGACGGGCTGAGGTGGTAGCTAAAGTAGTATTGCTTCGCAATAAAATTGTATGTCGTATTGTATGCTCAAGGATCGTGTGTTTTCATGACCACTTAGTCTTCGTGTTCGACACAGCTGAACAGCGTACTGCACATAGTGATTACTTCCTCCGCGTAGAAAGGCTATCAACATTCTTCGCTCTACGCCGTGAAACGTCACTGACAAATGCAGTTTCGAAGCCACCGCCTAGGAGGTTCGGCTCCAAAATCTATCCCAGCGCCAGAGCGGAGTGCATTCCGATTGAAGGCAAGCTCTCGAAGTCTTGATGGCAGCGGAGCATCAGACCAACGCTTTTGCGCCACTGTTTTACGATAAGAACTACCTTTTCATACGCGGCACGATCAAAACAGGATCGTTGCCGACGAGCCGAGAGTAAAGTTATGAGTATTAATGAAGGTTTTGTTTTGTAACTGTAAGCGTTTATTTCAGCTTTTTTTTTTACTTCATTTTATCATCTTTCGGCTCAAATATACGGCAAATAGTCGATCTGAGAAACTTCAAGCATTTTATTATTTCGATCTAAAAGTTTGTCTCGGAGAATTGCAGCAACGTGCAAGTGCTTCTACGCTACGCAAAAATAAAGTGCATCCCTTAAGGATTAGCAGTTTTTAAAGCGAAGGAGGTAGTGGAGCGTGACAAATATTTGCAGCGGTGTGGGTTTTCTGTAAAGCCCTCACGTAATGATTCCTATCGCTGTATTTAATAGTTTATCGTTTGTGTTCTCCGTGGACGTGTAATACTTTCGGCTCTTTAGTATGATTAGCCATAATGTTTTATTATCAACCCAGAATAAGTATGTTGCTTGTATGTCTCGTGTCTCGACGCGCCAATAAACAATGCGGACTTTTTTAAACTCTGAAGCAGCGGAAAAAATATCAAAAGGAATTGTTTCATAAGCGAGAGTTGTTCTAGTTCGTAGCTGTAGAAGTAGGAAAATTGAGAGAAATATTTGAAAAATTATTTACTTTTTCACTCTACGCTGTAATGTTATCCCCAACCTCGTACCTTCTATTTGGTCAAGAAATAACTACTGCTAAACTAGTAGCGTTGAACTTGTGGTAATAGTGCGGCTATGTGAAAAGCAATGTATGAATTCCTCTTCTAACCTTTATCATTTGCAATGATATGCCTTGAGCACGCGGTGAAGGGTGTCCTTTCCTTCAACTCTAAAAGTCACTTATTCTAGATGTGAATAGCGCACGTTCATTTTTGTACCAGAGCACTTATGTAACCTCCTAAACTAAGGCTTATAAAGCGATTTCGAGGTATCTAGCAAGCAATAAATCACGTTGTGTAGTAGAATATCTTATTACGAATCAATGAATTGAACTTGAGAAGAATTTGAAGAACAAGTTGAAGGGCATGTCCAGAACATCTTACAGCTCGTGGTACGTGCGTATCTAGAAAAATAAATTGCGCCGCTTTCTATAACCATTAGGCAACCTCATCTGAATGGAGAATAATGCTGATAAATATGAGGGTAATATTTAGGATAAAACTTGACTCAATCGTGTTAGACTGCAGAAACGAGGGTAGGATTTGCAACATGAGACGAACATTATATAGCTCCATTCAGCACCTTCAGGTCAAGATGGTCTGCCTCCTGATTTTTTCATGTAGCACTGAATGCACCAAACGTAAGCATCATTTAAACTTCAACTGGGAAATATTTTTTAAAGAATTCATGTGAAACAGTCTGTTCCATAAACCTGTGTGAACGTGATAAGAGTTTTTAGTCTGTGCTTTTCAAAACTTAGCAGAGTGGCACATTCGCAGAATTAAGGGACGAAATGCCTCATGTAGGCAAATTTATTACGAAGTACAATGTCAGACAATTCCTGCTACCCTCAAATATTGAAGTATTATTAATTTTTTCTTGAACAAAACGAATTCGCTATGTTGTCTCGCTTTTCAATATCTCACCGTCATGGAGACTGACTTAAGTGTTTGGTAGTGAAGAAAATATACATTATCTTTCGCGATGTATGTTGACAAATACAACAAAATATATATGTATAGAGGAAAATACTTATGTCGGACATGTCCAGCTCAGATTTCCAACCACAAAATTATTTTAATTTTATCCTATTTGAATCGGGGTTTTTTGCATTACGTGCATCAACCAAACGCTCTTTCCGGATGTAGCCACTGGTACGCTTGATAAAATCTTCGCCTTCGAGGTTCCTGCATCAGAAGCTACTAACTGAATTTGAGCTTGAAGTTGTGGGCACACCCGATTGTTAATAAGGAATTATGTAAGTATGAAACTACCTTAGCCTCCCAGAAATCTCATGTTCGCCTCCTTCACCGATTGTAGGTTTGATGGTGACATCATGGAGGTAGAGCTTATTCTAAAATGCTATTAGTTTGGGGGAGAAAAGCGTAATAAATCCTTAAATTGCATGTTTAATGTGTCTGCTTTGAAGCATTTTCGTTCCTAAACAGAACTTGGCAGGCCAATTAATAGGTAATGTTAAAGCGTGTGAAGATGGCTTCAGAAGCCACGGTGGAGGGCTCCAGGTTTTGAGGCGAAAGCCTTTAATTTCTCATGCTGTTGTGGAGAAAATGTGTCCCGCTTGTGCGGCGGCTCTGATTGGCCAAGGCGGGATTACGTCATAGAGACCTCGACCAATCGAAGAACACCACCACAAACTAATGGATAATTGGTTAATTATAACAATTGATTAGATGACTGAATATGCAGCGTAATATTTACCTAATAAACGAATAATTATTAACTAATAAATATCTCAATAAATACGCACTTAATGTCTGATTACTGAATGAGTTAATTAAAAAATGGGCACATATTTCTTGGAACAATTAGTAATTAGTGCCAGTTGCGTAGCAGAATGCGGCACTCAGGCTTTCGCCTGAGTAGATTAGTCGCTTAAGTCCCTCGTAATTTGTTTTCAGTCATGCAATGTTTCCCAGCATAACTGCTATTGTTGAGCCCAAGGACATGTTTCGGGCTCACTCCTTAATAACGCCGCCGCCGAGCTCATAAAAATCGCTTTTATTGATGTGTGCTCTTACATAGAAGTTCTCTTCGTAAAGCTCTGAATGGTTGTATAAGGCTTTCAAATTGCAGTAAAGTAGAAAAGAAGTCATATTTCTATGTTTAAAATTGTTTTTATTAAATAGAAGAGAGAGGAATAACACAGGCGACGAAACAAATCAGAATATGAGAGTGCCTAAAATCCGCTAAATTACTTCTCATGTGTGACAGATGTGAGGGAGGAAATGTGGAGGGCGGTAGGGGCAAAGAAGACAATAGGGGCAAAAACGACAATGTGTGTATGTATCACTTTATTAAGATGCCAGCAAACGACGGTTTAAAGCGTCGTGACGTTGGCCAAGCGTCGACCCGGCGTTATGCCCTACTCAACATTGCCTCATTTTGGCCCGTTTGTGGTGGGTTGAGAGGCTTGTGTTTTTCAAACGCACCCCGGGCCTGCTGGACGGCCCATTCTTGAATGTTTTTGTCTGTACTTTGCACAGCACTTTGAAGTTCCGCCGGGTATGTCTTGGATGCAGCTTCGGTCGGGAACCTGGCACAGTCCCACATGATGTGCCATTGGCCCGCCGGACCGCCTTGACATACACTGCACATATCACTCGTGTAGATGTCTGGGTGGACGACGTGTATACACGGCCGGGGCGAGGAGTGACCCAGTTTGTATTTGCCTTAGGATGACCGCCTCTTCCCGACTAAGTGCCGGGTGAGGCAGCGGCATTGTCCGTCGAGCTACGCGGTAACACTTATTTACTTCTTCGTAACTGGTAATTCGGTCCTTTGTTTGGAACCACCACTCGGAACGCTCACTTTCGGGGGCGCGGAAGGTAAGCGTACGCGCCGCCGAATGGGCCGTCTCGTTGTGATTGAGTGAGGATGCACCATCTCCCGCGTGCGCCGGGAACCACTTGAAGCGGATAGTGCTGCCGCGGTCTTGGAACTGGAGCTTACTGATGAAGGCAGCCGCCGACGAGCACGCTCGCCCCTTGGCAAAGTTGCGCAAAGCTTTCATTGAGTCGCTGAGCACGGTGCGACACTCGGCCTCCGAGATCGCCAGAGTGATGGCAACCTCCTCGGCGTCTGTGGAGTCCGTGCACCGCACGCTCGCTGTCGTTGTCTTGATACCGGTACCCGCCACAACAGCTACTGCCACGAATACTTCTCGCTTGTATTCCACGGCGTCCACGTACCGGGCGTGCGGGTCCTGGGCGTGTTGTTCGACGATTTTGGCCCGCGCCTGTCGGCGTTCTTGGGTTTACTCGGGGTCCAAGTTCTTCGGCATGGGTTCCACGTGATTGTGGGCCCGCGCCTCATCGCTGATCGAGCACGATTGCCGACTGGGAGCTCGGGGATTGTAACCCAGGGGCGTCAGTATACTGCGGCCTGTCTTGGTGGTTGAGAGGTGCTCCATTTGCGCAGTGAGCTGCCCCTCGGCTATGTCTTCTAAGGTGTTATGGACGTCGAGCTCCACGAGCCGATCCGTACTCATGGTCCCCATTAATCCCAGCGCCGTCTTGTAAGCCGGTCTGATCAGCGTGTTTATCTTTGTCCCATCAGTGACCTGCCAGTTCAGGTAGGCGCAACGTAGGCGATGTGACTGATCACAAACTACTGGACGAGGCGCAGAAGGCTGTCTTCACGCATGCCTGCCCGTCGTGCTGAGACTCGGTGTATGAGCCGGATAGCGTCCATTGCCTTGGTGGTAATCTTGTTGATGGTGCCGTCGTTGTGGCCGTTCTTGTTTAGAAGCAGTCCCAGGACCCTGATTTTGGGAACTATCAAACATGGTATTTGCACCAGAGATTTTTGGGAGTATGCATCGAAGTTGTATTCTAGAAACAAAGGGTGAAGTGAAATATCCCTCCAAAGGGCAGCACATTTTCCTACATAGAGGGCACCCAAAATACACATAGCGAAGAGACTTGAAATCATCCAGGAGACAAAATCAAACTGCGTAATCAATCAAGTAATCAATCAAACTGCGCTCTCTGCATCTATGCAGCTTGTGGTAGCATGAGCGGCATCATAATTAGTCAAGTAACAGAGGCACTTCAGTAACTGGTGTCATAGCTAGTTCATAAAGTACGAGTTAATCTACCACCGTAGCGACTCCTGTAGAATGAGCTGAATCAGTTTCCACGAGGTTCAGTTGTCACTATAGTACCTGTTAACGTTCCTATAAATGACCGTAAGACATTTTCATCGGACCATGTAGAATAATTTGACAGTAAACAGGTCCCAGATGGCAAAAAAATATGTGCCTATTCAGTGCAAACATTCGACAAAGGGTTCAGTCGAAAGAAGGAAGTTTCGTTGGTTAAATAGCGGACAAGAAATATTTCCTAACACGACTCCGTTTATAAAGTTACGAAAAGAGGCTTTAAAGCCGCAATGTAGTTGTTGCATTTAGATAGCACATATGGCATACATGATGCTGAATAGCGAAGCATTGTATTATGTCACACACACGATAGAAGCCTGAGGGGCCTCACTACACTGCTCCGACAGCAAATTGCAGAGCTATATTGTCAGTGGAGCTCTGCCTGCATGCTGCCGTGTCGTTCTGTGCCTCCGCCGATGAAAAGAGCAGCTGCGGTGCAAATCTGCCCTCTTTTGATTGCACTGGTCGAAATAAATGGCATTTTCCCCCTCTTTATGAGATTTTATCTCGTCTTCTTTGTAACTCCCAAGATCTCCAGTTGGCGGCTAATGACCTTAAAGGCCTCGCAAGGTCAAACTAGGGGATAATTTCTTTAATGGTGATTTAGCAATGTGCTTAGTGCTTACGCACTGCAAAGTAGGAACCACCGTAGCGGATTCAAAGCACTCGGTTTCGAACAAGAGTTCAGTAGCCTGGTGCTGATTTCAACCACAAACCCATACGGGGCAGGTGCTCCGCTCGTTATAATGAGGTTTAATTATGGTGCCTTTCGTGTTATTATGTGCACACTAGCGAAGGCTGGCACAAAAAATGCTACTTTACGAGTACGCTGTAGGTGAATGCCTAGCAACGCAAGCTTACTCAGGAACAGAGCGGTACCCAACGCGACGCGATCACAAAAGGAGGTGGACAATTAATAGAAACAAGCTAATCGCAAGCTTCTTTCAATGCTAAATGGCTGGTGAAAGGCCAGATACGGATGAGTAGGCTGGGTGTGTGACGTAAGGCAACAATGTGCCATGAAAAAAGCTGCCTACTTAGGCAGATATTTTAGATGGAACGATTCGATCGCAGTCGAGCTCTTCGGAGCCCTCGAATCATGAATCAAACACGGCATTCCTACCACAAGCACATTTTCATAGATTTTTTTGGCGATCGTTATATATATTATGTTTTCTTTCATTCATATTCACTATGAGTCGAATTCAGTGTTGCAGTAATAGGCATATTGTGCACGAAAATCAGTTAAAACTGTCGTATATATAGAGAGAAAGCATGGCTCATAGCGAATAACGGGCGCTTGACGTGTCTTGCTGTGCTTTTGATCTGCTACAGGACCTGGGACATAAGCGCATGTGTACATTCTCAGTCTTTTTAGGAACGATTAAAACATAAAAAAGGGGACAGGATGCTGTTTTGTGCATGCACGGATGTTGAGAATCTATTTACAGTTAATGCATCTCTGTGCAGCATAAATAGTTGAAAATAGTATTGCTCCAACTATTTCTTCACCAGCACCTGGAGAAAAAGCCATTGTTTTTCCACGACTCCTTGAAAGCCGCAGTGAACATGGACTTAAGATAATCCAAATAACAGAAGGCATAACGCTGACGTTGGAGAAGAGCTCAGTTATGGACAAGGAGCTTTTGCTTCGAACGTATCAAGGAGATGTCATGCAGCATACCTACGTAAGCTTCAAAGCATTTTTCTTGCAAGATTTGTGTGCATGCGGTTGAATCAAAAACATTGTGATTGCCTGTGCTGGCGAAATTATGGTGACCCTCACCCCTTTAAGCATGATTGAATTTTTCACTTTTGCATCTCTTAATGGAGTGATCATCGATGTAAAGTGGAATTTGTGGTCTTTGATCTGTGGTAAATTGCGCAGTTACGCGCAAGCAGTTACGACAAATGCCGCAAAAAACAAGGTTTGGAAGGAAAGCGGCAAACTATTGGTTTCTAATAGACCATGAGCACTGTTTCCGGTTCGTGATTCGTGATTCCTTGGTCAGAATAAAAACTCAACAGCGTATTATTTAAAGATAGTTTTGCATATACGTCTCTATTCTCAGCCGTGCCAAGTAGGAGCTTCGGAGTTGTCAGACGACTACATACGATGGGGCACTGGGAAGGCTTTAGAAAGTAAAACTTAGAGTACTGGAACGCTGCCTCGGGTGCACAGTACGGCAGCTATGAAAAATAGATTGTTCGTTTTGAAATTTGTCATCAGTGGGTCTGGAATTTGTTATTTTCAGCAAGCCTCTTGAGCTTCTTCAGCACCCAATGTTACCGCCTGAATGGTTTGCCCACAAACAAGTAGTTCTATAAATGTGTTTCAGCAAAGCTAAAGTAAATGTTTAAATACTGTTTTTTTTTTAGACAAACAAAATGGCTCATCCGCGTTGCAGTGCCCAGGTTGGGTGATATCAAGAAACAGTTAAATTGTTGCTGGTTAAAACAATCCAAAAAGTTTACTTTTAAACAATAACCTTGAGTGCATAATAGATTTAGATTATAAGCTGGCTCTGAGTAACAGCAATATTGAATGTTAAAAGGTCTCCCCGTATTGCAGATAAATTCGTCCGCCACGCTCTACCTTGTAAGAGCGCATGTAGCGAAGAGACATCAATTCCTATGCCTTACTCCATTGGGTGCTTGTCACATGATTATCTTTGTACAATGGGTGCTGCAGTGCTGTTTGCTCCTGTAGGTACAAGTCCATGCAGGAGAGAGGGCATGAAGCGGAAGCAACACACATTTTTGCGCAATGAATGGTGTTAATTTGTGGCCAATCTAGGTCATGCGCTTGTTGAAAGTCTTGATTGAAAATATCTTTGTGAGAGCGCCCAGGTTTACCACACTCCAGAAATTCTTGAAAAGTGACATGACTCTTACTAAAGCCGGATACAATCTTTTCTTAGAGCCAAGTCCTTTACATAAAACGCTAAATTTTAACTATCAAATGTTTCTTGACCACCAACTGGACAGAAATTTTCACCTCATTTCTTGTGTCCACCAATAGTTCAGCTATAGGGCCAGAAAAGTCACGTTGATGTCTGAAAATACTGGCTTAGCCAGCACAAAATATCCATATAATTGCCCTTCTCGATTTCCCTTTCACTCAAAAATTATGGGGCACCGTGATAGCAATCTCTAGAGCCATATACGCAATTGTGGCTCCTTAAGGGGGTGGTTCACAACTGCATATCACCTTGGCTGACATAAAATACAGGCCGAGTATCTAGTTTAGCATAAACACGGTTACTTACGACAGAGACATGTTTTACCATACGCGTACCTGTGAAGTTTTTCAGATTTAAAAAAGGTTGGATGCTGGCAATCGGGGGAAAATTCTAGTTTCAGTGTAAAGAAAATATTTGTAACCATTTGTTAATCTTCCATCATCTAAACGTTTTTTAATTTGTTGCCTCCAATATGGAGAAAGCATGGCTCTTCTGATTATCAAAACTTCACAATAAAGAAAAATGAGTACGAAATTCCAGTGATCAGTGAAAAACCCCTGAAAAAATATCAGTGTGTAAGTTCTACAGAAACCTGACCGTTTGAGCAAAGTATCGGTTTTGCTGATTAATCAATGATAAATTTACAAATGCGCACGTATCCCATTGCTGTTTCAGTTAAATGGCGAAGAACTTGAAAGAAAGCTCTACCAAGACACCAAGTACTTAGCTTCCCTTATGGTAGATGAAGAAGACGGACTGAGATTGGTATGACACCCACCATTTATCACCATCCTTCCACTTAACGTTTGCTTGAAAAGAGGCGTTGTTTTCATAGTGCAGTCTATTCTTGCAATATTTTTTTTAATCATATCACGACCAATTTTATTTCCATTGTTGCTGTGTTAAACGATGAAATATATTCTGGGAATTTAAAGAGCGATGTTAATTCAGAAACACCCACTTCACGTATTAAAAGCTTTACTGGCTATTGTTTTTAAATGTATTGTATGCAATACACAATTGTTCTGTTGTGTATTACATGAGCATTTGAGTACTTTAGGGCCTGATTCCTTCTTCGAAATTCTTAGACTGTTTCAGAAGAAGATACCGAAAAAGATCGCAAATATTTTGTTTTTTTCGTGCGTTGTTTGCAGAAAGCTATTGGTTGATTTGATGTAAAAAATCAATATCAACTCTAACCCACAAAGTTTAGAGCACTCAGAAACGTAATTGCCTATAACATAATGTTTGGAATATAACGATACCTCTCACGCAAATATCACTGTTCTTCAAAGGGTACAAACAATTAAATAACAAACTTAGCAACTAAGGACATAATACGCTAATAATAGGCTAATATAATATGCACCTTTATGAAAAGTAGTTAATGTCGGTTTCAAGAACCAATCCTGGTCATAAAGAAATTCAAAAGCTTTCCCGCGCCTACTAGATTCTTACCTTGATGCCGAATATATGTTCGCACCTTCGCACGATCACAGCCCTTCTGTCATGAGCAAAATATTATTTGAATCATGTTGTTACAATGTTATTACGCTTGTCTCCTTTATTAGTCATTATTTGGCACCTTTCCCTGAACATGTAAAGTAAGTCAGGAACAATTAGGGCACCGAACAACAAGTGTTTACCTTTCTGTATCTATTTTCTTGCAAATACTCTGAAATAAATTACATGAAGTGAAGAAACGAAACAACCCTGTTCTGGCAGAGAAGTGATTCTGAGTCACAAATTGCATTTTTCTCCACTGACCAGGAAGGCGTTTTGAGCTTTAACCAGAGAATAAAACCGATGCTTGAGCAAGAAAGAACACCGGAAGGCCATATTCCGCATATTCTCTATGAGCAACATCATGATGAAATGGTAAATGGATTTACAGGTGTGTATGCCTCATGCAAAAATAAGAAATCTGAAAAATATTTATTTTTAATATCTTTATAATGGCATGGATAGGACGCAGAATGTGATTTAAAACATTGAAGCCTACAATAATGAAATATTTTCATATCGTAGTGAAACGAGCCACTTTTAAGAAAAGGCAAAATATAAAAAAAAATTCCCGATGCGTTGTGGTTGATCAAGTAATGAGCGAAAAAAAACCTTCTGGAACCTATGAGAGGGAAAGTGTCGCTAGATTAAGGATTGTGAAGTGAGATTTATTCAAAATAGTTTGCAAGAGAGTGGTTATAGTATTTACCGTTTCAAATTCTACTCTGGAAATTTTGGCTACACGACTTTCTTACCGTGTACTGTCTTTGGATCATAGCGGAACACCATGCTTCCCGCATTCTTCAGAAATGTGCCCGAAACGGATTGCATCCCGCGGCATTGGGTTCAAGGTTAACTACAAGTGGAGCTGTATTTCATCTCTTTCTCCATGAGAGTGTTGAACGCATGCTTCAACGCTTTGACAGAGTTAAAATATGTCAAACATATTCATTGATACCTTACTGTAAATCCTAATACTTCTTAGTGTCAATACACGCTTAATGAAACTGTCGTGTTGCACATATTTTTTTCAATGCGCAGAGTACGCAGGGGGTAGCGCACAAACAATAACTTAGGGACGCTCAAGCTACAGTATTAGGACGGACACTGTAGCGGTTGTGATTCTGTTCGCATTACGTAGTCAATGATCACACAATTACCTAGTTGGCAACGCACATATTCCTTCACTTACTGATGTTCTTTTCCTCAAAAAACAGTGGCGCAATATCTTCGCTATGAACAACAGCTTGCTTTTGTTTTCTGCTTTCTGTTTTATTTTCGGTCCTCACTAGCTCTCACCACCCTCCAAGAGCAATGGAAACTTTCGTTCCCTCTTTAAGACGGGGATGCCTGTTTTAGAGATCTCCACCGGGCAGTGAATCTTACTGCGTCTTTTATGACCTTAAATTTATTAATCATCGTTTTAGCGTCTATGAGAAGCCACAAAGCAAGGTCGGCCGGTGTTAAAGACTGGACTGTAACTTAATTATATAATGTGTGCCTCATGCCCTGATTCATGTCTGCGTCATTGGCTGAATTTGTATCCACGAAATAATTACTTATCAACGCATAGGCGTTGGTTCGGTTTATATTGGTTAACGCCTCAAAATGACACAGGCTATGAAGGACGCCCGTGTTAGATACCTAAATTTTTTCGACTACGAAAATGGGTATAAATAAACGTTTTAGTAGATCATTATACGGGGCGTTTCAGAGGACACTTTTTATTACTCCTGAAAATACTGCCTGCTAACAGAACGAGTTGTCGGGAACTTACGAGTTGTAGGGAAAAACCTTGGTATTTAGAAGCAAATAAACATAGTCACTAATTGATTTTTAACACACTCTTATCATTTATTTTATTGTTGAGTTTGATGCAGGGTTAGGCCGATACGATGTTACCGATTAAAGAGAAGAAGCACATTTTTTGAAAGAGAAAAGCTTCGGCGGAAATCCGAATAGTTGGACTTGTGAATCAAAATGAGAGTTTGAGAAAACCTTAGGCGCAACAGAAAAACGTTGTTCTAACCCAACCCTTGGGGTCCTATGAGGTCCCTTAATCAGGGGCGGCTGATATGGATGTCAGCCGCGGAGGGTACCTTTCCCTGATCCTTATTCATTGTGGCCTCCCTGAGTAAGATTAACCATGACTCGACATGCTGCCATTTAAAAGAATTGGGCTCCACGGTCAGGACTCTTACCTATGATTCTGTGGTCCAAGAATATGCAGTGCTATGCGATCCTGCCTCATTGTAGAATGGCTACGCTCCATCGCGCTTCGCTGTAAATATCATAGTATTCATCGATATCCAACTGCGAAACACTAGCGCTGTGCATTCTACATTACCATCCATCTTCATAGCGTTCTATTCAACCTAAATAAATACGTCATTGACATGTGCCATCTCGTGGTATGCACATTAACATGTAGGGACAGCATCGATAAATTAGATCACGCGAACATGCCAATCAAACGGTCTTTCCATTACCGGTAAGGTCTCCTTAGGTAATGCTCGATATCCATGCTTAACATAGTCGAAAAGCTCAATTTTAAAAAGAAAGAATCAGTGGCTCATACGTCCTGCGCACGGTCACACTATAGCTGTCAATAAAATTTTGTTGTGATGATATCAGAATAATAAAAATTCTGTCTCCACATGGAATCGATCCTCCATCCCTCGGATCCTTAGCCAAGACTAAATATATGCAATGCCCGGGATTTCGAACAGTACATCATACATTTCCTTGTCTACCATGACAATGTCTACCTTCATGGATCACTGCCTTGTCGTGGCGGAGGGGCTTGCGAAACTCGATGAAGTCGTGAGCTCTGCTGTGTAGGGCCACCCAAGATAGACAGGCCACGGCAGAGAGTTCTGACAAAATGTGATTCACTGGAGAAGGTAATGGCAACCCACTCCAGTATTTCCTGCCAAGAAAACCCTATGGCCAGTCACAATACCATTGATGATATGGCGCCGGAAGATGAGCCCCCCAGGTTGGAAGGCGTCCCACATGTTACTGAGGATGAACAAAGGGCGATTCCCAGGAGCTCCAGGACGAATGAAGCAGCTGGGCTAAAGCCAAAAGGACGCTCAGTTGTGGATGTGTCGGGAAGCGACCGGAAAGTCCGATGTTGCAAGGAGATATATCACATAGCAACATGGAATGTAAGATCTATGACGCAAGGTAAACTGGATGTCGTCAAGCGAAAAATGGACAGATTGAACATTGATATCTTGGGTATCAGCGAGCTCAAGTGGACCGGAATGGGAGAATTTAACTTCGGCGACCATTATGGCTTTTATCGTGGGCACGAATCCAAGAGAAGGAATGGGGTCGCTCTCATAGTAAACAGAAGAATGGGCAAAGCAGTGCTACGGTACAACCCCAAAAACGACCGAATGATTTCACTTCGGATCCAAGGTCACCCTTTTAACATAACAGTTATCCAAGTCTATGCACCGACCGCTACTGCTGAAGAAGCTGACGTTGAGAGATTTTATGCGGACCTACAATGCCTTTTAGACCGCACCCCATCATCAGACATCGTGTTTCTCATAGGAGACTGGAATGCTAAGGTCGGGACGGAAGAAATATCCGGAATTATAGGCAAGTTCGGTCTTGGCGAGCCAAATGAAGCTGGGCAGAGGCTAGTAGAGTTTTATCAAGAAAACAACCTGACCACAGCGAATACTCATTTTCAACAGCACAAGAGGCGCCTGTACACATGGACTTCACCGGACGGTCTGTACAGGAATCAGATCGATTATATTCTTTGCCGGCAGAGATGGAGAAGCGCTATACAAGCAGTAAAAGCAAGGCCTGGGCCCGATTGTGGCACCGATCATCAGCTTCTTGTTGCGAAAATTAAGCTTCGATTGAGGGAAACGCAGAAAACTTGAAAGCCTTTCAGGTATGATCTGGATCAAATTCCATTAGAATATGCTGTGGAAGTGAGGAATCGATTTCAAGAATTAGATCTAGAAGACAGAGAGCCCGAAGAGATGTGGACTGATGTTCGTAATATAACACAAGAAATTGCTACTAAGGTAGTTCCAAAGCAAAAGATATGCAAGAAAGCAAAATGGTTATCTGAAGAGGCTTCGCAAATAGCTGAGGAAAGGAGGATGGCAAAAGTTATGGGGGAAAGAGAAAGATAAAAGTTTCTCAATGCGGATTTTCAAAAAAAATCAAGGAGAGTTAACAATGCCTTCCTGAACACACAGTGCCAAGCAGTTGAGGACCACAGCCAATTAAGGAACACAAGAGCTCTGTATAAGACAATCAAAGATATCAGAGGAAGCTTCTGTGCTAAGCTGGGCGTGATAAAGGACAAACGAGGCAAGGACCTCACTGAAGCCTCAGAGATAAAGAAGAGGTGGTAGGAATACACAGAAGAACTGTACAAGAAGGACCCGAATGTGCAAACCCCACATAGGGCGGTTGTGATTACTGATCTCGAGCCGGGCATCCTGAACAGTGAAGTTGAATGGGCCTTAGCCAGCCTTGTTAAGAACAAAGCTAGCGGAATTGATGGCATTCCCGCTGAGTTGCTTCAAAACCTCAACCGTGACGGTGTTAACATTCTGCATACATTATGTCAGAAGATTTGGACAACCCTGCAGCGGCCACAGGATTGGAGGAGGTCAGTTTACATCCCCATTCCAAAGAAAGGCAGTGCCAAAGATTGTTCCAACTACCGCACGATCGCGCTTATTTCGCATGCTAGCAAGGTGATGTTGAAAATCCTCCAAGGTAGGCTGCAGCAGTATGTGGATCGGGAGCTCCCGGACGTACAAGCTGGATTTCGCAAGGGCAGAGGAACTAGAGACCAAATTGCCAACCTTCGCTGAATCATGTAAAAAGCAAGGGAGTTCCAGAAACCCATATACTTCTGCTTTATTGATTATGCGAAAGCGTTTGACTGCGTAGATCACAGCAGATTGTGGCAAGCTCTCCAAGAGATGGGAGTTCCAATTCACCTCATCTGTCTCCTCAGGAACTGTATGAAGGGCAAGAGGCCACAGTCAGAACTGGGCATGGTTTTACTGATTGGTTTCCGATCGAGAAAGAAGTGAGGCAAGGCTGGATACTGTCGCCCTGCCTATTTAACCTATATGCAGAGTGGATCATAAGGAAGGCCGGTCTGGACGAGTCTTCAGCTGGAGTGAAGAATGCTGGAAAATGTATCAACAACCTTAGATATGCGGATGATATCACTTTAATGGCAGAAAGTGAAGTGGAACTCAAGAGGCTTCTGAAGCGCGTACAAGAAGACAGTGAGAAGTTTGGGCTTAATCTGAACATAAAAAGACAAAGATCATGGCGTCTTGCCCTATCAAGTCCTGGATCGTCAATGGACAAGAAGTGGAAGCTGTGACAGCTTTTCTGTTCTTGGGCTCCAAGATTACCTCGGAAGGAGACTGCAGCCATGAAATTAGCAGACGCCTGCTTCTGGGAAAGAGAGCAATGGTTATACTTGACCGCCTAGTAAAGAGCAGTCTGCCAACCAAGATCCGTATAACTCGTGCTATGGTCTTTCCAGTTGTGATGTATGGATGCGAGAGTTGGACTGTGAAAAAGGCTGACCGCCGAGTAATTGACGCGTTTGAATTCTGGTGCTGTCGAAGACTGTTGAGAGTTCCTTGGAATGCCAAAAGATCGAATCAGTCGATATTGTCAACCATAAACCCTGACTGCTCTTTGGAGGGTCAAATTCTAAAGTTAAAGCTCAGCTACTTTGGTCATCTGATGAGAAGAGAGGAGTCGCTGGAGAAAGATTTGAGGTTTGAAAAGGTTGAGGGTCGCCGGAGAAGGGGTAGGCAGTGAACGCGATGGACAGATGGCATCCTCGAGGCACTGCAGATGAAGTTATGTGATGTTAGGAAGATAGTGAGAGCGTGGCGTGACATGGTCCATAGGGTCACGAAGAGTCGCACACGACTGAACGACTGAACTGAACTGAACCATGACAATGATAGCAGTGATGAGAATGATACTGCAAATAATGAGAATTAGAATGAAGACTATGCATTTAAACAGGTAATGATAATCAGAACGTGTGATGCAGCAACGCTCAAGCTTTCGCATTTCTGCAGTGTAGATTCAACAGTATTCTCGGAATTTTTGTTTTGTGTCACCGATGTATAAGGCCGTGCTAGAGAACTCCAAGGACTCACCGGGGAGACTGGTGCGCTGGAGCTGCTATACCGGTGTTAGACTAAATTCCAGGCGCGGATATACGTGAGCGTGACGTGAAAAAAAGAGTTTAGTCAACCAGAATGACAGCAGACGCAATCAAGAAAGATCATGCGAGATTGTTGGTCGGGGGCTGTGAGCCTATGAGCACCTTCTAACTGAAATATTGCAAGCGGCTGAAACAAAGCAACGTGTGTTTGTTGCGGCCTATTAAAACGTTCATAAAGCCAGCTTCGCATTGCCTCGAAGGAGTGCCACCAACTGTGACGATGATCGCTTCAGGAATTGAAAACCATTTGACGCGAAAAACATAGAGTTGCTATAAATGATATACGCCAATCTTATAGCGCTTGTTTTTGTTGTCATACATTCCATTTTGTTCCAGGTTTGAATACGATCGAGCCCAGAATGACTGTTGCCCAGCCTCGGCCCTACGGAATACGTAAGTCAGATTCTGCTTTATGAACTGCTAGAGACAATTGTTGTGTCATCTTTGTGCGTTCCTCTTTTAAGGTTTCAGATTGCCAGAAGTGGTGTACCCGGAATTGATAATTATAGTCGACACTGAACTTGCAGTCCAGTTTGACTCCGTGTTTGATTTGCTGAATTACTTTGTCATCACTGTGAACGCTGTAAGTTACTGCTTTCCGCTTTCCAGCTTTGCAGGCTTGCATTCCTTTTATGTTTTTCCGGATAGCTATTTTCCCCTTAAAATAAGGGCCACTCACTTGTGTGCGGATATGTCATAAAGGGCGCGCAACAGTGTAGGTGGACATGCTATAGGAAACTAAAACGAAGGCGTTTTCCTGCACCTATAATTGCATATGTATGCAGTCCTACATTCTCAACACTACAACATAGAAAATTAGTCAAGAAGAGTTGCATGAAAACTGAGCGTAGTCAAAATAATTTATATTACAAATCACAGCGCGCGTTTACAATTGGAAAAAGGCCGATTCTCAAAGTGGCTTTACAAAGAAGTCATGGCGAACCTATTAGGGGCAACCTGGATGGTTTACAATTTCTGTCATCCCAAGGATGTTTATCAAAGCGAATGATATTTATGGTCTTTTACAGCGCATTTTGTTGTCATCGTAGGAACCAAAATGCGCTCAGTTTGGGCTTGTGAGTTTGTAGCAAGAGCTATACCAGCCGCTAAGTCATATTTTCGCAGTGCCGGTAGCCGAGTGGTGGTCGCACCGCTCCTACATCACATCCAGCGAGTTACATGAGTGGTGTAGTATTACTGAATAATAGCTTACTAGTCACTAACCAGCGCTAATTCTTGGATAACTAATCACGACCAGCTGCGAATGGTACTACAGGCACCGTTTTCAACAAACATGACGATAAAACCACATATATAACATCTTGGATTTCAGGGGCTCCGCTCTCTTGTCCAAGGTATTAGTGTCAAGGTAGTGAAACTAGATCCCGAGAAGGCTGCCGCTTTAAAACGGCTCCCGCGCTCAAGCGGCAAACAATCTTTTGGAAGGTTTTTGGGGCTTTGTGCCTATTGCAAGCATTTCGTTGAGAAGTCTTCAGCGATAGCCTAGCCTCTTACGGTTCTTACTCGAGAGAATGTTACTTTTGAATTGCACGATGGTGAAGAGAATGCCTTCAATGAGCTATGCCGGAGGCTGCAAACCACCACGATACTTGCCAATTTTTCATGGACACGCTGCCACGGGTATTCCTACTGATTCCAGTAATGGTTTACTCGGTGCTGTTCTGATTCAGCGGCAAGTAAGCACTGAGAAAGTTATAGCTTGCGAAGGCCGCTCTCTTTCAAAAGCAGAAGTGAGCTACTCAACCACAAAAAAGAATGTCTGGTGGTAGTATGGGCGATAAGCCTGCTGCCACCCCATCTCTACGTAGGCCTTTTCAGAGCTGTGAGTGATCACAATTGCTTATGCTGGCTAGCCAGACTCAGGTACCTCTGGAAGATTTGCAATAATATGATCATACGGTTGTGTACAAGAGGGAACGTAAACACAGCGACGCCGACTGCTTGTCGTGTGCACCTGTTGATGCTGCCCCGCATGACACCGAAGATGACTTGCCGTTTCTTGATGTAGTCATAGGCCAGCGTCTACGCGCTCACTCCGAATTACGCCAGATAATTGAGAATCTAGAAGGCCATGATTCCGCTGTTCCATGTGATTTCACCAGGGGTTTATGCTCATACAACCTTCGAAATCGCATCCTGTACTAGAGAAATTTTCATAATAAGGAAACCTTCTCGTTATGCTACCCAAATTCCGACCTAAAATCTTCCATGCATGCATGCCACGATGAGCCTTTGGGTTGTAATTTAGGAGTCCCTCGTATATTAGCACGTATTCGAGAAAATTACTTTTTTCCATCAGTCCAGCGCAACGTGCGAATATGCTCAGATTGCTAACCATAAAAGACAGCTCCGCTGAACCTGCAGGGCTTCCTAAACCGATACTTTTGCCGACAGTTCTTTTCCAGCAAGTGGGTATGGATCGTGAGGACCCTTTCCCAACATCCGCATCAGGGAAAGAATCGTGGTAGCGAAGGACAACTTACTGCGTTATGCCGAGGCACAGCAGCTTTCCCGTGCAACTGCTACTGATTTGGCCCAAGTTTACTCAATACCACCGTACTGCGCCACGGTGAACGTTGGCCCGCGGTACAGCCTTTACGGCCTAACTAATGAAGGCTCGCTTCGCGCTTACCCACAAATGTCATTGTAGGACTACTACTTATCATTCGCAAACGACCGGACTGACTGAACTCCTTAGTAGAACACTTGCCTACGTACTTTACATGCCGCGTGCCTCTGCGACCGAAGAAAACGAGGACGAAGTTGAGTGTAGCGTGTGGCACCAGACTGATCCTTTTAGTTTTCTGCATTTTACAGGTTATTAGTGAACCATGTGTGTCAATGGATCCTTTTCGATCATGAACTTTAATATCAATTTAACCTACGTTTACGGGATGCATACATAAACTCCAAAACTGTTACCACTATTCTCCCTAGACATGCAGCTGTTATGTGTTTTTAACGCAAAGAATTATTATGTTAAAAAGAGCTTAATGTCTAAAACCATAGTTATATGACACTTGAAATGCACTCAATGATATGAACGGATTTCAACATTTGAAACGAACTAATGAGGTTTATTGTTATAGAGGCATGGGTACGGAACACAAAAAATGGTTGTGGTTTGATCAATGGCCATTCCGAGTAGCGGCACCTCTGAGCCACCCCGCAGCGGATGTGTCGGTGGTGGCTGGGCAACGTGTGACGTCACACACTCCTGGCGCATGCACAGCTGGCACGGCGACGCCACTATGCGGCATCTCTGAGTCACTCGCGCAGCGGAGGAGAATGCGGCGGCTCTGACCCGGCTCTCCAGCAGTGCTCTATGTGACCTCACTCCCTCCTCCCGCATGCGCAACTTGTCTCATCGGGGGCTCCGCGAAATGGCTCGGCAACTAGCGTAGTGCTGCTTCCGCAACAAGAACGTGCATGCACGAAGTTTAACCTTTTGGAACACGTAACAAAACACTAAAATCATTTACCATCCCGAGATATAAATGACATGATGCTTAGATCTTTCTAATGACATATCATGCTTAGTATATGTAGGTACACTACAAAGTTTAAGTTATTATATCCTTATTTATCTTACTCCTGTCTTATATAAAGGATGTAGACGTTTGGAGTAGATAAGTAGGTCACACGCCCTTCTCACCTCGGAGCAGAAAAATATCGCATTTTTCAGAGGTCCAGTTGGGTTGGCCTATGGTCGCGGCCCTTAATAATAAGACGGTTGCCCACCGGGGTGGCACAGTGGTTACGGCGCTTGACCACTGTTCCCAAGGATGCGGGATCGAATCCCGGCCTCGGCGGCCGCTTTTCCATGGAGGCGAAAAGCAAGGCGCCCGTATGTTGTACGATGTCAGTGCACGTTAAAGAACCCCAGGTGGTCGAAATTTCCGGAGTCCTCCACTACGGCGTCTCTAATAGTCTGAGTCGCTTTGGGACGTTAAACCCTACAAACCAATCCAAACAAACCAAACCTTGCCATGTCCATGAATAATTTAAACGACCTAATTTCTTCACAATAACAATGCCGAGTACTATCAGCAGTTTTAGAAGAAACATGACGTTGGTGTTTCGCTCACGATGAAGAAAGGCTGAGTTTGCCATTATGTGCACCATAGTACCTCAACCGAGAAATTGGAAGTTCTTCACTTTGTAAAGGGTTCTTCCTGTGTACAGAACTATATATCAGAAATATTGATATTCCGGCTTGATGAATGTTTCACGATAAGAAATTCACACATATAGCGTCCCTTGTTAAACCTCTGTCTATGATATAGCTCTTTCGTGCTGACGCTGGATCCTTACACCTTACAGCATGTATCCAGATATGAGCTGCGCTTGGCCCAAATCGTTGGGTAATCTGAAGAGTTCATGTAATATTGGCCAGATAGCCTAGAAGAGTGGAAGAATCAAACTCATAATAATGTTCAACTTCTTTAAGTGTTGGAGGATTCTCACAAAAACGAGTACACCTCACGTGACCCTCTACGAATGCTTAGATTTGATGTGTCTTATATACTGATCTGAAAAATTCATTTCTTTTTTTGCCACAGGTGAATTTGAAGTATACGACAGTATCAGAGCCACGTGTAAAAGTCGTCTTACGCGCTATCGAGGTTCCTGTGGTAATGTTTCCCTGTATTTGTTTTGGGGTTTGCGTGATTTTTTGCTTGGCCCTGATGATTAATTCCGAACGTTTTGCAGCAAAGTGAAGAAGGAAATATTTTTGTGCATGTCGGCGGGAACCAAGTCGATGGAACGAACACTCTCCTGAGACTGCAGCGTTACGTTTACCGAAACTACGCAAAATACGGCGTTTATGATCTTGTTTACTTAACGACAGGGTGAGAATATCCGACGTGGTTTAGTAAACGCGCACTTAGCTGAGGTATATATTTTATTCTCTCTTTTTCAGCTTCGATATGGTTTCCAACGACTTCAGTGGATGGAATAGAGGCCAGCGTGGTAAGCTTTTTCTGGTAGTTTTGCCAATTACAACTCAAGTGCATACTGGGGCAAGAAGAAGCAACTCTATTTACATGTTTCTACAAAAGCGAGGAAGCAAGTGCTCATTTACCGTGACGTAACATGCTGGTGGTGATCAGGGCATAAGTCACCGTTGGTCATTCTCCCCCTGGGACATGCTTCTACAAAAACGAGGAAGCAGGTGCTCATTTACCGTGACGTAACATGCTGGTGGTGATCAGGGCATAAGTCACCGTTGGTCATTCTCCCCCTGCAGCGAAGCCTTCCACTTGTGTTGGTCGTTGACTGCGTCTACCTTGAATATGTTGCCCGAATCTACCCCAGGTCCACGTGGCCCGACTTAAGCAGCCGCTCTCCATATCCTGAGCCACAACACACAACGACCAAAGAGAGCTCTAAGCCGAACTAACCGAGCAAACTATGAAGCTATCTGGAGACATTTAGGGTACACATAGCACCCCGGCCTAAGCTCTCCGGCCTATGATTCTTGGGCTTCGGCAAATAGCGAACATTGGACTTGAAGCTCCAGGGGAAATCATTCATCACATTTGATAGTGTCGAAAAGCATTTTGTGTCCTAGTCTTCACTGCGGCCACTTTCACATCATGCATAAGATTTATCTCAGTCGATCGGCACGATCACATTGTGGCCACGCTCACGCTACGAAGTCAACGAAGCTGGCAGTGGCGCGGGGCGGAGCCCTCGTACCAGGCCCACTGGAGGTTAAAGCATGTCTCATAGTAGTCAACACGTCATCCTGTTTACATTGTGCTGCCGTGTTTGATCGCTATCGACCAAATAATAATTCTTTATTCTGGAATCTTTCTGGAAGCTTCACATATTTAAAATTTTAGCTTCTTACTTTTTGCTTTCTAAGGAACGTAGGTGTCCTAAACAAACATGAGAGCAGAACACGTGCGAATGTAGACATTAAAGAAATATTATTTTGACAATTGCGTGAAAAGAATACTACTACGGCAGGACGTAACCGTCGTAAAATGCTTTTTAATAATTCTTCTATTTCAATCATGATATATCTAGGACTATCTTTCGAGCCACACCAGCCTGCCTGTCTCAGTTAAAGCCTGATTCACACTGTGGAAACACTACAGCGGCATGAACAAAACACGTTCGCCGTGAAGCCGGAAACTTGCTTTTCTGGAAACTTGTTTCAAAACAGATTGCCAGACTGCAAAAACAACTGAGAAGCAAGACAGGGTGCCTGGGTGTGGGCTCGCTACGATAGTCTTAAGCAGCGAAACCTAAATGCAAACATCGTCTATCAGCAGTGTTTGGCACTTTCGAAGGCCGGGCGAAAATTGCGGTGACAATACACACCACAACAACATGCAGTCCACGATTATTACCCGTTTTTTAATTGTTGCTGTGCTTCCACACTCCCTTGAAGAAAAAAGTGTCCCTTTATCGCTTAAATGAATGCCGGTTAGCTGCATCTTGCAAGCGATCGGACAGGGTTTTTATGAAACAAAATGTGGCGGGGCCATGTTGGTCATGTAATGCCATTAAGGCTATGCGCAAAAAAGACAACACAAAAAACACAGAGGCAACTACAGAACGGTCCTCTCCTCTTTCTTGCGCAGGAGTCGCCCACTGAAAAGAGCACGCGACATGTATGGGACCATACGAGTTGCTATGTGTTGTTCTCAGTGTCACAAGGCGTTCTCCAAGTGCTCCCACACAAGGTTTCGTTCTGTTATAAGGGCGACATTAACGTATTTCCGGACAGGTAGTGTTGAAGCGATGTACCAGGGTCACCAAAGCTACTCGAATACGTTGCCACAAACAGTCGACCAAATGTCTGAAAAATGTGAATCGGGCTTAAACAATTACCGTGGATTCTCAGATCAAAATAAGAATACAGTGTGTGCACTCTAATGTCCTTTTGTCATGTCCCACAATTGCTATATTCTACGAATCGCGGTGTCAAGTTTTGATTCAGTATTTGGATTCGAGTACAGTCGACCAAATGTCTGAAAAATGTGAATCGGGCTTAAACAATCACCGTGGATTCTCAGATCAAAATCAGAATACAGTGTGTGCACTCATTTCCCACAATTGCTATATTCTACGAATCGCGGTGTCAAGTTTTGATTCAGTATTTGGATTCGAGTGTAGATTGCTGATTTGCGTGCAGATGCTTCAAGCTATTGAATCTCTAAGGATGCATGAAGATTCCATTCATGTTTCTGCTAATGTTTTTACTTACTCGTTCATGCGAGTAATGTCTGCTCTCTAACCACCAGCACAGATCTCGTACGGCGGGAGAAAGTGACTGCTACGTTTGTGGTGCCCTTGCATGGACTGGCGGCATTCTTGAAGACTCCTGTGTTTTGGGAAACGCTTCTTTAACGTCGTCTGTGTTCCTGCCTTGCTCCATGCTTGATAGTATTTTGGATTCACATCACACCACAGAGACACAATATAGAATATGCCCTTTCATTCATGAAGAATATTCTATCTCCTTCACCCGAAGTGGGGTATTGCTAATGCCCAGATGTTGAAATACTTGCGGCGCAATAGCAGTACGAGAGAGAGGAAATGGTGCACTAGTAGGGAGCACTTCTGAGAGGTAGCTTGTGTTTTGTTTTGCTAAGCTGAAGCAGCTAGATGGCTGATGCTGTCATGACTGGCCCTAGCTCCTGCTTGCAGGCCATGAGAAGTGTGGCCTCTAAATTATTGCGTTTGGCTTGTTTGGTATTGATTTTTTGCCGCTTTGCAAGAACGGCTCAAATTGTTAAGGCTAGCAAAGTAGAAAAGTATGAATGAAGAGTGGCTTTATTGAATGCCGTAAATTATGTCAGGGAGGAGATTTAAGATATTGTGGCTAGAAATAAGTACCAGTCCACTCGACGGAATGTCGTGCTGTCAGTTTGTGTACCAAAAAACCAATTTACAGACACTTCGGTTATGAAACTTTCTATACATTGTATATAAAATCTGCTGCTTTGCATCAAAAATGGAAAAATGCTTAGCTCACTTTTAAACAATTTGTAAAATTGTAAAAACACAATCCTAGTGCCCGCAACATGCTTTACTGAGCTGCATTTGTTAGCAAGCCAAAAGCATCTTTTTAGAACATTCACTTGCCTTTAGATCACATGTTTTCAGTCTGATCGGTTCTGAAGGTGGCTTTAGAGGAAGCTGCAAAGGCATTTCCACTTTCTCCGCAAACGTTTTTAGCCATGGTGTTATTGTTTTTAGTTTCTTTTTACTATTCGTATCACCTACTTTTGCGCTTTATTTAAAATCCGCTATATAGGGGTTGGAAAATATGTTTTGGTAATGTACCTCGTCCGAAATCAAAATTTTCTGGACCAATAATAAACTCTGATAGTTACGCTCCTAATAGGGGCTGCTGTCATTACAAGTGTGTCTTGGAGAGCGAGCGCGGGCGTGTGTTTCTAATATCAATCGGCTGAAAAGAAAGGTGATATAATAGGCTTTATGTTCTGAAAATAAGAGGGTCTCTTAAGTGGAGAACGGCGAAAATTGTGGAAGTTGTGATAGTAATGCCAAGTTATTTTAGTTATCACTAATCGCTGTACATTTTTACTCGTTTCTTTCGCGGTCATTCAAGTTGTCATTTGACATATTGGCGGATGCGTAGTCATGATGAAGCAATTAAGCCTTGTCATTAAAGTGATTAACGTTCATAGCTAGGCATATTTTCTCATTTACAATACATAGCGGTCATTACTACTAGTACTTTAACATATTCGTCATTGCCAGTCATTTTAGTCATCATTAAGCATCATATTATTCATTAGCTTAGTGATTACCTAACTCGATTCTGTTTATCACCTTTATTTGTTACCTATCCGCAACAATCGTTCTGATTCTTACTTTCTCTCGTCACGGATCCGCTATTCGCGAGTGACACGTCAGAGCAGATGCGACTCAGAGATCGCGCGCACAGCTCCCGGGATACAGAATTGTATTCCATGAGCCTAGAGATAATAAGTTAACTGGATATGAGAGATTCCATAATATCACAACAACAAAGTGAAATACATATTGTTTTATCAGGAGAAAACAATCAACCGTGGATGCCGTGGATGTATCAGAAACTTTCCTGAAGTCTTTCCTCTCCAATGTTTGTACAGGAATTGCGTTCATTGGTGGAGCCTGCACTAGTGAAAAAGTTGGATTAGGTGAAGATTCCAAAGGAACATTTGAAGGGGTGCGAATCATGGCTCACGAACTAGGACACATGTAAGATTGCTATTTTTATATGTGCGTTGTTTCGGGTGCCAATAAATGTATGCAACAATGGTGTTTATTGAAGGCACTAGGAAACCGAAGCAGCAATAAAATATTCAACGATCAGCCTAATCATGCAGCGAGCATTCACTTAAACAGTGTCTCTCGATGTATGTTTTGTTCGCAATTGTACCTGCGTTGTAGTGAAGACTCCCTGGCGACTTAAGCCGTAGGCAAGATGAAGCCGTCGTACTCTGGCTTCAGGAGCCGGACGCGATTGGTTTTCCTTCATGGAGGCATATGTGAGGAACTGCAATTTGCTGTAACCGAAAGTAAATTAACACACGAGGTACGCCTCAAGACAACGGAAGGGTCATGACATTTGACAAAAAAATTCGAATAAAGACACGGTGTTGAGGACAAAACCCTGGGCTACACAAAAATGCCCGAGAAGTGTGGACTAGTGTTGTGATTATCGTGGCTGGATTTCCGGAGACCATGCGTTCTATTCGCGTCTGAGCGATGAAGTGGGCAACAGCCTTTTGTTTATTGGGCTACTTCAGAAATAGGAGTGGGCACCGTTTACAGAGTACTGTAAAAGTTTTTGCATAACATGTGGCTCCAATGTACGTCCATATTTCGAGCTTCCGAGAGACTATCGGTTACTGAGCTGCTTGTGTCACAAGTCAGAATTGACTGACACTGGTAGGTGACATTCGTAAACTTTGGGAGAAACTTTTTTGGGTTGCCTACTCGCGACCTACAGTTCACTTTAGCATACAAAACAAAACACATAACATCTGCTCTGATGAGTAGCATAGCTTCGCTTTTTGCGCCCCGAGTCCAGCGCGAAACATCTTGTTTTCCTCTTTCCTCCATTGTTACCACCTTAGCAGTGCGAAATATTTATGTCACACCGCTTCAGCTTCTTCTTTCTGTTCCTCTGCCATGATCGCCAGCAGAATCCAGGCCTCCTGCCCTTTGCTGAGCTCAGCGGAGTCTGATTTGAGAAAAAGATGATAAACAAGTATAAAGCAATAGTCAAGCATGGCAGGAGCTTACTCTCTTACTCTAGTTTAGAAATAAATTAGTTTACCATTTTAAAGAAAGCCCTGAAAAGTACTACAAGCAAGTGCAACAAAAAGCGCAAGTATTGTCTTAATGTTCATCAACTCACGCATGAACATCTATAAATCGCAGCAAAATCTGACGCATCAAAGGCCCAAACTAGCGTGTACAAATGAATGGCACTGCTGCCCCGAAAATTAATAGCTCGAATTTGGGCTATTTAGTGACTGCCTTAATATCCAATGGACAAGTTTATTGACGATTGAAAACACACAAGCATGTATATGTTTTCAAACATTAATGTAAGAGCTGCCGCTCAAATTTGCCGCTGCAAATGGTGCTCCCCAAATAATAATGATGGTCCATTCAGAATGCCATGTAAAATAACTTCGAGGATTGTATTTATTTGGTCGGAACTGCTTAAATAATTGTGTGGGTTGAAGATGTTTGGCGAAGGAACTTTTTTAATTCGGCTAATGTGCATTTCTGTAAGGCCAGCTCCCTTGCATAAAGTTAATGCTAGAAACAATATTGTAGATATGCGGCAAATTCTACCTGTGAGAATGTCAGTTCAAGCAAGAATCTGAAAAGACGAGCCGCTAATTTTACAGCATTGATGTAATGGCTTCCTCATCGCACCTCTGACGAACTATTCCAAGACATCTGCTTGTTTGTATTTGCGCAAAACGTTAAGTAATTTATGTTTTAAAATGCGTGCATGTATCTGCTCGTTGCCGTAATTTTGAGAGGTCACATGAAAATTGGAGTCTTCATTGCAGAGGGAGAAGGAAGAACAGTTGCAGTTGTGGATTCGTGCTTACTACGCTTGAGATACCTAGCCTTTACTGCAACTTTATCTAATTTTCTGACATGTCCTAACAGCTGGTGACCAAATCCTTATTTTGAGAAAATTGAAGTTTGCTTGAAAAGCCGGAGAGGAAGGTAGAGGGAGATTCAGTAGTATAAGTATTTAGGCTTTAGTAGCTTATCTCAGACGCGCTTACATTCGGCTTAAAATTTCTAAGATGTTTTAATGTTGTCATTGTTCACAATTTTGCTCGCGCCCTGAAATACAGAGCAATAAAAAGGAAGTCTCAGACGCCGCTAAACTTCAAAATTCTGCAGCTTGGCAACGATTTTAATTGCCTCCTTTCCTCACGGCGGTTACATGGTGAAATGTAAAAATATATAAAACTATAGAGTACAAGCAGGCTTTACGTTCGGTTGACAGTGGCAGATAATAAGAAAAAGACGTAGTTTCTAAGCCTATAACACAAGTATTTACACTGGGGGTCGAAAATGCCCGACCGCCAATGTGTTACACAGTGCGAGACTACGCCGACAGCCTTTGTTGACGGCACAGACGCACGAGAAGCCCCATGAACAGGAAGCGTGCAGCGGCAGCGCACATACCCACGCGACCTAAGACGTATATGCTCGTAGTAATCATTTATTCAGAGAGGATTTCATCAATGTTAGCAGCGCGCTGACGGTCTTAAGAGGAAAGGGAAAGATAAAGGTGAACTGCACTGTGGTACGGTGAGCGGAAGTGATATGTTGAAGAAAAAATCCGTTCCATGAGGCTGGAGGAAGGCAGACACATAACGTGTTCCTTATCGCAGGATTAAAGCACAAAGCGGCATCAATCTTCTGCGGTTTATTTGGAGAGCTGTTTACTGAATTTGATTGCATGTGATAAGCATTGTTTTTTTGGCATAACAAAGAGTGCGCGTCCTTTACCTAGGTGTTCAAGAGGTGCACAGAGGCAAAGGGACAAAACCTTGCAAAGTGAAAAAAAAATTCTAGACGGTCAGACAGGAGGGACACCTTCCTTCCATTCTATTCAACTGCAAAACATGAGCTATGATTTAAACGTAAACATGAGCTATGTTAGCCTTTCAGAAATGTGAGCCAAGGGTCTTCTCAGTAGCCATTGTCTTACCAGGAGCCAAGCATGACCCGAGAGAATAATCTGGAGATATTGGTGTTCAGGTGCAGCAGAAACGAATAGTCATTCCTCAATGGTGAGATTTTTTGCACTTGGTATCGCATACCACAAGCTCCGATGATGGGAATTGCTAATTTTTCACTTCCTTGTCTTCCTTTTTTCCCACTATACAGCCTTGGATGTCCGCATGATGGTGAGCAAAGCACATACTTCGACTCAAGAAACTGCTCCAGGAACGACAGTTACATCATGACCTATTTGAATAAGGACAGCCGAAGCATGAAGTTCTCAAAATGTTGCAACCAGATGATCAGGCGCCTGGTTAGGTTACTGTCTTTCCGCCTTTTACCGAAAACGATTTGCGTTTTTGAAGCTTCATACAATACAGAGTCTACTGCTGTACTGTAAAACGCAGTTCAAAAGAGGACACATGCGCGAAAGTCGCGTTCCCGAAAGCATCGCAACGTTTTACCACAGATCAACGCCTGCGTCAAACAGGATACATTTTATGGAAGGGCAGCATAGGGCAAATGCACCAGTAGGCGGCGGCTGCCATAACAAGTGAAAAGAGCGTGGACAACATTTAGGCTTAGTGATCAGAGACGACAATTGGAAATCTAAGCTGCTGAGCGGTAGCAGAAGGAAAAGTATACGCACTAGGAGATAGAGCACAGGGTGGCGCAAAGTTGCGTTTCAGATGGTCAGCACAAAGTTCGCGTTCTTACGATTTAATGGCCGCCGCCGCTGGGAGGCAACTAGGGGTGCAGCACATTAGTTTTATTGTTGCGGACTCTCGGTCGCAGTTACATTTTTACATGAGGGTCAGAAAGCTCTGCCTATGAGCAATGATTGAGCCGCAGATGTGAAAAGGACATCATGAACACACTGCCGGCTGGCTAGCTTGGTGATTACTTAAGATATTAGTACAAGAGACCGATAGCTGTATATGTGGGCAGGGTACAAGGGACGGCAAACGTCGTTAGTGCGCTGTCCGCAAATACTCAGCTACGTAACAAACAATTTACTAAGCACTCAATTCATATATAAGAAGATCAGAACATAGGATAAGCGTACGATAACCACAATTTTAGTCTCGCAAAACATGGGGCTTTTGTTGCATGAACTCCATCGCGGTCTAGTTAGCGCTAATACCCGCGCTGGTCTCTCCGGTACGAATTCCGGACACCTTTAGCATACCTCCATATCTAAAGCAAGCTCTTCGCAGGTCCTGGAGGGGTGCTTGCTTGTGGGTCCAAAACGCCAGAAGGAGGATTCCAAAGAAACTGTTTACAAAAAAACTGCCGGGGGAATTGTATGATAGAGATGAATTTTGCAAGATGGCATTTCCCAACGTGACCAATACACGTTTTCTGACTGTGAGTCATTTTTTAATATGGTACAAAAATTTAATAATCGCTTGAAATGCAATATTCTCGCTGTTTACTATTGATGTGATAAGAAAAATAGTCGCTCTGAGCAATAGGCTTTATACGTGTTGCCGTTACGCATGAAACATGAAAAGCGCATGCGAGAGGTCGGAGTATTTTGATTAAAGTGTCTCTTGAGCTTAACAATGCTAGAATGAAGCGAGGAAATTCGATTGAGCGCACTGTTCAAAACGGTTTTGTAATAGACCCACAAATGTGGTTATGACGTTTTGAAATGAACACGTTTCACCTTTCATCACGTTAGCTGGGGGCGCGGCTTAAAAAGGAAGCTGGTGATTGCTACATGGAATATGAGAGGGGCAATTTTTACGTTTCAGCTCTAAACAGAACACTTTCAGAGCTCGTTCATCCCTTCACCTCCAATATGGAATATTTGATTCTCGCATCGAACAACACCATATACACAGTTTCTCCCACTGATGTCAACACCGGGTAGGATTGTCGTTCTCGACATCAGCGTGCATCATGAAACAACTTCGCGCAAGGCTTAAACGAAACTAAATCGCCTTCTGGAGGTTTTATGCCGCGGCCGTGATGTGGCTGTAGGTTTAGGTGATCCCAACTCTAGCCGCGTTAAGCTCTCTGAATCGTGGAATAGCTTGTTCACCTAACATGGCCAGCCCGACATCCTATTCTCCACAATACCACGCACGTTCTTGCAAAACGTCGATATACCACAGGCCTGTTTCATACCATGCAACATCCTGAGGGCAGTTGTCTTTATCGGCTGCATATTTGTCTCCAGATTTTCATGTGAGTACGAAGTTTCGCCAGGAGACCCGCTTGCGGAAGGCGTTGAAATTACGTTTTAGAAAAAAGTGGCTGAACTTCACCTTCACAACGCGAAGGACTCAGTTGTTTTCAATTAGGGCAACCGAGTTGACGTGCTTAACGGGTATTTATGTGACATGGCTGCAAGACGAAATAATGGAGCGAAAGCTTGAGCAGCGCTGTCGGCGAAGTTTTATGTTAAACAAAAAAGAACCCTGCCGACACTTTTGACCAGATCAAGACACTATACGAAAATGTCTCAATGTCCAGGTTGCAAGTGCTCAAAGGGCACAAAACCTTTACAGGTAGCGTTAAATATCAAGTGAATTAATGCACGATGAGCAATGTCCGGGTATTCGTTATAAAAGCGACATTTCGTTGTGCGCGTGGTTTATTCAACAATAGAGGTATTATAAGGTAGGCATACCCATTCTCATAGCAACATCATTTTAACGCAGAAAGCCCAAATTTATAGGACATTTTATTATGTTGTGGCGAATATAAGCCGAATATGTTGCAAAGCCCGATTTTGAGGTTCGTCATTCACAAACGTCGCAATAGGACGCTACTCTCTCCTCGCAGTTTACAGGTACGTAAATATTTCAAAAGGAGCCTTTTTAAAAAAGCAAAAATTTCAACAATACAAAACTTGATAGTTTAATTATATAGCCAATTGCGCCTTGCTGGCGACATGCATAAAATCGCACTCTTCGCCTATTATGAAGAAGCTGACTTCTTTTTCGAAATGCGCAATAGTGGAACTCTTCCAACGGAAGCCGTCTTCACAAGCGAATCAATGAACAATTAAGAAAACATCCATATTAGCTGATAATGACAATTTCCTCGTTTTAAGAAAAATGGTTACTTTCGCTTGTCTGTTATAGTAGCTTAGAGATGAGCTTTGTCGTAAATGTCTCTGTTCATCGTCACCTGGTTTGTTCAGTTCCACTCCCTTACTGACATTTAGACGCGAGCGCAAAAACTAACGTGGAGATGCGCTTACGCAATGGAACGAGTGCGCTGTCAATTGGCGAGTGCGCTATTGCCGGCACTTATGCAAACCTCAACTTATAAATAGAAGAGCTTATATATTGTGCCCAGTCATATT
Organism: Amblyomma maculatum; assembly: GCF_055883805.1. Taxonomy (NCBI): domain Eukaryota; kingdom Metazoa; phylum Arthropoda; class Arachnida; order Ixodida; family Ixodidae; genus Amblyomma; species Amblyomma maculatum. The sequence continues at coordinate 65,739,220 of NC_139354.1, forward strand.
ATGTATCTTCCATATTAATCTTAGAACTGTTGCAAAGCGCCCCAAAACTTAACAAGAATATACATCAGGCAAACTCGGTATATGGGGTTTTAGAGCGGCAAAGGGTTTTACTGCGTGAGAATAAAATGGAAAATTTCCTGCTTCACTGTCCTGTACCTTATACTTAAAAAAAAGCCATTCTCATGTACTAAACAAGAAGTAATAGACAAAACCTCCCTGATTGCTGAAAATTTCAGAGATTTTTCGCCTTTAAAGGACAGAGACTTAATTGGCCATTTGACTACAATGACTTCAAAAGTCGTTTTTAAACATTTGGTGTTCACATTTTCTATTATTTTCGTCAAGCGGAATACAACTGCGCGGTTCGAAAAGTGTAAGTTCTGCTTATGGCCGAAGAGTGCCAGTTAAATCCTGTCGAGACTATAAAAGAAGGAGGGAAGACACTAGGCTGCCACTGATGCTTTTAATTCTCGGCTGTCATTACGTTTGTTTATATCGCATCATGTCACCGAGTCCCTCTCTTATTCCTTTCCACTTCTTCCTTCTCCTCGTTCTAATCGCAGTTTCTTGCGCGAATCTGCAGCAGAGACCAGCCTGCAATTCGACATGTCATTGAGCTCTCAAGGCACTTTTTCGTTACCCTTTCTTTATCTTTAAACATTTGAGAACAGCTTCTTTTCAAGTAATTACGTAGCCAGTAAACAGTGAGGAGTCAGCACAATACATTTCCAAAGTTTGAGAATGACACACATCTAAAACAACTTTCGCCACAAACGATGGTTAGCCTCGCTAAAACACATTAAAAAGGCCGGTGAAGTGGCCTGTTTTATTTCTAGAATTTAGTTGCTAGGAGAAGAGGTGCGACCACTTGATAACTACTGATAAGGCTTTGGCTGTCTATAAGCTTGCAGTATAGTTTAACAATTGAAAAATAAAAGCTGTTAATGAAATTGTCTTTGAACTCTTGCTCGTCGGGCACCTGTTCCCATAAATCATGCCGAAAAGTTTTAGTGACATGTTTGGCTTGTTTTATGAGGTTTAACTTCGAAAAGGGCTCAAGAAATTCCGATCACCTGGAATATTTTATATGCACGCATATCGCACAGCACCCGGGCGGCTTGCATTTCGTTTTGCTTGAAAAGCGGTCTTCTAGGCCAGGATTCGATCATGCTTCATTTGGTTAAGCAGTCGTGCGCTATTATGTGATTGCGTCTGCAAGAGCACAGCAGTTTTCCGCATGCCTCAGTAGCTCACAGGAAATATTTGGCTGGACAAGGGACTCCTCATTTCCGCAGCCACCATGCAGCCTCTACCAGTAAACTTTTGATCTTCTGTTTCCGAGAATCAAACACGCAGGGAAAGGACACCTTAAGTGAGCAGCAATACTGTTGAAAAGAACTTCCAAAACGTCTGCAAAAAGTGGGACGCCAAATGTTCTCGTCTTGCAGATTGCTATCAACTTTGAAAGCTGTTTTAAAATAAACTGTGTTTTCTACATACCGAATAATTACTTTCGGCATAGAACTTGTAACCAGAAAGGCGGAAATTACATCTCCTCGCAAATGATGTGCATCCCATCGGCCGTTTTGGCCTCCACTTGAGTAACTGTTGAGTCAGTCTGTTTGGCTACCTCCATTTGCCGCGACGTTTAAACTTTAGAGCGGCAGCCTTAGAGGTACCATAATTTAGGAAATCCGACACGGTCAAAAAGGTACATTTCATACCTCTAGCTAATGGATGTAGGTCGGTGACACAGCCGTGCCTTGAATACTTGTTGCAGTCTGTGGCTTCCGGATTTCACATGCATTCTTTCATTTCGTAGGTGCCACCAGCAGGGGCTTCGCCCTTGGAATTGAAGCCTTAGATGAAACTAGCACACTTGGATCCCTATTTAGACACGCTGTCTCCAGGTCAGGCAGACACTCTCGCAAGGCTCGGCATGCTTCTGGCAAGCAGCATTTGCTGGATAAATACCCTTGTATTGATTGACATTCCGATTCTGGGGCGTTACAAGTTGACATAAGATGCTTGTGGTGTCAGTTGCTGCCAATTCGCGCTTCGCGTTTACGTCTGCAAGTTTTGATCGGAACGCTGACCTCCAGGATCAATGGTACCGCCGTTGAAGACACATGGCCCAGTACAACGAATACAAAGCTCGTAAAACTTAGCATGGTTTATGAACAAGTCTTCATATGGCTCCTATACACCCTAATTGTGTAATATCTGCATGAGAGCTACGGCTTCGAATTGACCAAGAGTTGTATTTTTGATCTACTAAATAAAATATGAGTATTGCTTAAATTCTAAGCTATCTACTACGACTTGGCCGGTGGTTTTATATACAGAGTACGCGCTAAAAGTTTGCATAGTCCATCACCTGAGTGAAGTATAAAGTTCTGATTGTGTTTGCAGTTACCTGTGTAAGCACTTTATATGTAACAAATCATAGCGTGATTGGAGAGTAGGTTCCTTTGTTTTTATTTTGCCATTTTGTAAACTTTAATATATATATATATATACCATGCCCAGAAAAAATTACGGTTGTACGTTTTCAGTTTACAAGCGTGAAGACCGTTGAAG